>NC_137694.1:191425706-192025706 GCF_964034855.1 Anser brachyrhynchus
CTTTATGTGTTAGGAGTGCTAGATGTGAAACTTGGATTTTTGTCAGGACCTCTGAAATATTTGTTTCTGACATTAACAATATAAATAAATTCTTGGTAAAGTTCTTCCCATGTTTAGCTTTTCAAAGAAGAGCTGATGAGTCACAGGTTTCTGAAGCATCGTATTCCCAGCACTACACTTCTCAGACACTAATTAAAAAACATCAGAACAATAATAACATTTTTTTCCTGCTCCTTTTGGGAGAAAAAAAAATATGGATCCAATTAGTTTGGATAATTCTGTTTTACGTAAATTATATTGGTCACAGGTTTATTTTCTTCTCGGTGCCACGTTTTGTAAAGCCAAGTGAAATTGAAACAATAGGAATACGGAAAGAAGAAAGTAGCACACATTCCAGTGAATACCAGCAGTATCATTGTCTTCTCTTTGTTTACAGAAATAACCTAATGAAAAGGCCCCTTCAAAAGCTAAATGCCTTTGTTGTATCCCTTCTCTTCTCCTGAAGCTATTTACCAGAACAAAAGACTTCAGCCTAAGAATCATCACAAAGCCATGAACAAGAACAAGGATCAATGGAACAAATGTTCTGCCAATCTAGTGCTGTAACCTAGTTTAACTGCTAATTTCTGCATATCCACAGCCTGAGGTTTTTGTGTTCCTAAAGGTCAAGATTTGGGTACTTTCTGAAGCAGGCCTGTTTCTGGTCCTTTTATTTAGCAGATAGTAGGAAGTGATGGGTCCACATAATTGGCTTTAGGAGTACTGGTGCACTTTTAAAACACTTTGAAAATATTTTGCTTCTCAGCAAATTCACTGAACGTTTCTACTTCTCTTTGTGAAATTGTTCCCTGTAATTAAAGGACAGTATTTATTTTCTGTGGAAGGCCCCTAAAAATTCTCTACATAGTTTATATATTTGTTGCTTTTATATGATCTCTTAAGAGAACAGTAGCACAAGCTTTATATTTTCCGCCAAATTTCTGACTACACTGCCAAAATGCAAACTTCTACTAATGTTGACAGTAGGATCCATGTGCATTTTTCAGATGGCAATATCAACAGTCTGTGAAGAGTCCAAAAGAGTTTTTCAAATCTTGCTGTTGTAATTATCATAGAATCATAGAATGGTTTGGGTTGGAAGAGACCTTAAAAGATCATCTAATTCCAACCCCCCTGCCACGGACAGGGACACCTCCCACCAGACCAGGTTGCTCAGAGACCCTTTCAACCTGGCCTTGAACACCTCCAGGGATGGGGCATCCACAGCTTCTCTGGGAACTATAGTGTCTGCATTATCTGCTCCTTCACCCTAATGCTCGGCAGTGGTGAACCAATGCAACGTGCTCCTTGTGAGCAGACTTCCTGTCCTCATAGTACCTCATGCAACTGTTTCTGCTTCCCATTTCCTCCAGATGCTTATTCATAGGTTCAATTGAATGAGGTATCAAAAATACTGTCTAAACATAATCTCATTCTGTTTCCTGTGAATATGTTTTTCTTACCTTTATAAGAAGGGCTTGCTTAAGCCTCTCTGATCTGAGCACAGCCCATTGTTTCTTGGGACAGAGATGGCATCACATCCAAGTTGCCCTTGAAATCTGCCAGATATTTTTGCAACCAACTTGATCACAAATTATCTAGAAATGCAGAATTTATGAGACTATCTTTTTGTTTTGGGGAACTTTATCTTACTACATCTTTCACATCTTCAATTCTTCCTGTAATGATCTAATTGATTCCTGTGTGCTGATGCTTGGGTGTCATTTTAGTAGCAGTAGATCTAAGACATATCTATGTGTGTTGTTCAGTGGCTCGTTTTGCGCAATGACTTGGAGAAACTCCAGCGACAGCACCCAATGGACTGTTCATTGGTAAGGATGACACTGGTTATCAGTTTTCTAAGTTTGTTGTCCACACCATTTTCCAAAGAAACTTTCAAATGTGGGTCACAAGTATTGTCTTTTTTTTTTTTTTTGAAAGGCCTCCTCTTGCCAGTCTCCAAACATGGAGAAGTACAAAGGTTTCTGTTTCTCAAAATATTTCCATGGATCATGTTCTGATTAAAAATGTATGCATCTTGTTAAATGCATGAGATGCCTCCATGGAGATGTGAAACTTGGAACCTGCTTTGAAAAGAGCACCAGTGCAAAGTTTCCTAACTTCTGCTGGGCCTTCTTGCTCATCATCTGAATCAATTTCCTGTGCTGTGTTGGAGTCTACTTTGGATGTGGCCTACTGCCCACCATAACTCCTGCTGTCATCCATCTTCATGTTGGCAAGCTTCCATTTTATGCCAGCATTCCAGCAAGAACAACTGAAGAACAACACTGAATCATGTCAAGTCAGTGTAATCCTTTCTCAGTTAAAGAGATTTATTTTGATAACCTGGAGCTCTGGACTCTGTGGAGCATCTGAATGACTGGACCCCTGTTCCTCTGCCCTTTGGTATCTGGTAGCAGATGATTTCATGCATCTGATATGGAGATGGGCTCATATATCTTACACTTTCTTACGCTTTCACGCATTTAAGGTTTGAATTTCTCTGGGCCATTCTGCACCCCTATTAAAATGTCTCAATTTTTCTGTTGTGCAGACTATCAGAGTACTTCCGGAGACTGTGAACGCTGGCTTCTGCTGCCCTTATTATAATAATGTGTCTAGTAAGAGGCAACTGTCCCCTTTTTCTTAAAATACCCAAGCCTGCCTGCCTGCCTAGATGCTTAAGTGACTGGTTGGGTATTTCTGTAGGTAAAAGTAAGCCGTAGCACGGTTGTAGGAGAGTGTGATTGGGGCAAAAGGAAGCCTGGGGAGAGGGTTAACAGAATACAGAGACTGGGGAGAGAAAGGATGTGGGGAGTAAGGGCTGGACCAAGGACAAGTAAGCAGAGGCCATGGAGGTGTGCTGTGGGAATGTACTCAAAGGGAGAGAGAAGGATGAGGAGCTAGTCTGGAATGGAGAAATTTTTGGTGAAGAAGATGGCCAGAAGTGGGGGCAAAACAGCAGAAGTGAGGGAAAGAAGGGTTGTAGAGGATGATAAATTAAAATTACTCTGGAGAAGTCCATTCAGGATGTGAGGCTGGGCGGCTCATAGCAGATCTGGACTGGGAGACAGTGGAAGGAATCTGATGGGTAGATGAGCAGATGTCCTCTCTTTCTGTCCTCTCTCTGGACAGGAGGTGGTACTGGAGTCCCTGTCACCTCAACAGGGTAGAGGAGGAAGAGTGCATTTGTGTGTATTTATAGACCTAAAAATTGACAGTGATATGATCTTTAAGTGTGGAAGGGAGTGTTCTTCATTTTAAAAATTTACGGTTAAACATAGTAGGATGTGATGATTTTATAATTTCATCAGAAATTGGCAGCTGTGGCCTCGGTTTCTTCATGGTGCTTGCAGCTTCTTGATGTACTTTTACAAGAGAAAGATATTTTGCACCTATCTACCTCGTAGGAATTTACTTTAACATAAATTCATTAGACTCTCCAAAGCTGATTAGTCAGGTTCTGCCATGCTTAACAGGGCTTTGTAACTTAGGCCCCCAAACACACAATCATATTTGTTATGATCTTTTGATTAGACTTAGTTTATTAATAACTGTAGTTGAAGAATTTAGTTTGATACTGAGAATATAATCTGTCAGTTTTAGGATAAAAACTCTTTGTACCATAAATTTTACTACCTCTAATTAAATAAAATCATAATAAAACATGATTAACTCAGCCTACACTTGGTCATACCCTTCCCAATACAAAACTATTACATTCCTGTAGATAATTATTTCCAGTGCTAACCTCTCTGTTGATAAAATGCAGAGATCATAATTTATCTTCTTTGCATTAATAGTATGGGTTCCCTTCCACTGGTGCTATTTAAAGTTTTAGCCACAGTAAAGTATTGTTCAAATATCCTGCTAGAAAAGAATCAGCCTATTTGTGGAATGGGATGAAGCTGCAGTCTTTGGAAATAATACTTTTTTTAAGGTATGTTTATAAATTATAAATGTGAGGAAAATTTATGGAAATCTGTTGTTTCCAGTAGCCATGCCAAGTGCTGAAATATAAAACTTTAATATACTTCTAAAACACCAGCCCTTGGTGGGAAGATGCTTTCCCGATAAGTGCTGTCCTTGTTTGAGAATCAGGACAAAGTAACAGAAAGTTCTGACCACCTGAAAGCTGGCTAGGACTCTGTAGGAAGCAAGCTGGTGGGCTTCTTAGATCTGCTTAGTATTTTTAATAAATTAAAGTTTCAGAATTTGGGGTTCTCAATTACAGATCCTTCTCTGTCACTAATACTTGATTCAGTACAATTCAGGCAGGACTCAATACATATGTGAAATATGCCATTTAGAAAAAAAAAAGGAATTTCATCTATTAGATCATTTACAAACTGATTTGTCACACTGTCTAATGTTTTGTGATTACATTATGAAAGCTCTTATTGTGATGCATGTTCACATAAGGAATGAATTTCAGGCTATCACGAAATCTTTAATTCCGAGTTTCTTGGCTTTTATAGGAACACAATTTCTGGTTTAAAATGTTTTGCATCACATTGACTGGAATGTTTCCTCAAAAAGAATGCTTTCAGTTTCACATCTATTTCATGAAAGGTCTCATCTGTTCAGAAGTTGAGTTATTTGCAGTATAGCAACAAATAAATCCAGACAAAACAAATCTCTTAACATATATAGCTGATTCTAAAGTTCACATTTTAAATTCATGGTTCATAATTTGTTTCAGGAAAAGGAGTGTTAAATATTAGAGAGTTTTGCGTTTTCTTCAGGAACAATGAAATCCTTATGGGTTGAACTCTATAAGGAACTCACTTTTTGGTTCTCTAGCCAAACTGAAACTCAGGGGAAACTGTGCTTCTGCCACTGCTTGAAACTATCATTTCATTTGCAAAACAACAGTTCAGATGACATCAAATTAAGTAAGTTTTATATTTGATTTGCTTTTGCCTCTTTAAAATTGAAACATAGAGTCCCAAAGAAAATGATATTGAAAATAGAAATATAAACAAGGCTTTTGAAAGTTTCTAGATCAAAGGGTTCAACTTTCTTTTTTTTTTTTTTTTTTTTTGCTTTTACTGGCTAAAAACCAGAGAATTTTGAAAGAATTTAACAATAAAGATGCATTTGTTAGTGAACGAAAACGTTCTGCTTATTAAAGAAGAAACAGCAGAATGGAGTAGTCTAGGTTTGCATGGGTATGAATCTGTAGTTTTTTAGCTACTTCGAATCAGTTTTAATATCGCTTGCCTAGAAGATGTCTGTTAACATCAGCACATCACTGAGTTTCAGCCTGCCTAAAGAATAAGATATTAAAGCATTAAAATGCAAGACTCAAGCAGTAAAATCCACTTGGGAAAGTCATAATTGTGGCACACGTATTTATCCCAAAATAACAGAAGCAAAGAAACTCTGGTTGTCTTTTGCCACTACCCACCTTATCTCCACCATAAGCCTCAGTCACCTTTGGCGACTATAACTCTGCCAGTTTTCCACAGCAGCCCTCCAACCGTGGTGGGAAGCTTCAGAAAGCTAACAGGGTACAGGCTGGGACAGCACAGTGAATGGGTGAGCAGAGGGAAATTTGAGAGGTGTTTGGGAAATGGGCACACACAAACAGACATTTATAGGAGACAGACTTAATCCTGGTCTGGGTTGGCAGTAGCCATGTGTTACCTGCAGCTGGAAGAAATGTTATGCACTAGTAGGTTGCTTACATTTTGCTTTCACACAAGTTATGCATAGTAGAAACATTAGCAGCTGAACAGAAATATTTCTTGTGTCAGTATTCACAATTTTATCACTATTTTGCGTAATAGTTCTATAAATTATTTGGGGTATTATTTAGAAGGTCTAGGCCACAGATAAGCTGGTTTGGGGTATTTCCTAGAAATCAGAGGCCTTTTGTTGGTGATGAAAGAGAATCAGTGAAGACTGAAACCTTACACAGGAAGAGGTTTACTAGTAGGCAGTAAAGGAACTGAAGTTTGTTACCAGCAGTGCACACGACAAACTCTGATTCATCCAGCAGGCCCCAGCCTTACCATACTACCCTCCAGCACTCCATTGCTTCCTTCTGGGTCTGATTTTGGAAGAGAGCGAGGGACAGAGCTATTTGTCCACTGTCATCTGGATGAAAACCAACAAAGCAGACCCTGCTTCCCCGGTTGGGACGTAGCGAAGAGTCTCTCTGTGACACAGACATTACTTATTATTAAAGACCTCTGCCAAGTAGCCGAAATGACAGACCAAAAAGCAAGGTGTTAGAGAAAAGTGCTGCTAAGTTGAACCATTCAGCCTGCCTGACCAAATTTTCCCCAGGAGGTGTCGGACAAACTTGTGAAGATGTACTGTATCTGTGCCCACAGCAGTAATACTAGAGCAGTGTTCAGTATGGCAAAAGAAAAAGACAAGGCATTTTTGCAGTACAGCATGTGGTTGGACGGGGCTGCAGCCTTTCACCCTGACATTCTGCGCAGAAGTTGCACTTTGTGTAAGTGTCTCACAAGCTGTGCCAGCTTCAGTAGTTAGGAAACGTGTCTGTGCCCTCTGGCATCATTAGAAACCAGTATCCAGAGCAGTAGACAGACTGCGCATTTTTGGCATTTTGGGTAAAGTTGCTTTTAAAATGTTCTTCTGTATTTGAAAGGAGGACATGACTCAGTTAGTGGGGTTACATTATAAATGCTGGCTTGAAAGTGTCCCATAATAGCTCTTTTCATTGCAGGCGCTCTGCTCACAGGGGCTAGGAAGAGTACACCCTGCCATTCAGACCTGTTGTCCCTGTTTTCCCTTGTTGAAGGAGTGCTTTGATGCTGGCCAAAAGACAGATGGTCACTTCATGTGGCCAGACATGAGTTTTCTCACCAGATTGGATCCCTTGCCTGGGCTTTTGAGAGACCGCTGCACAGTACCCCTCAGGCACCCCTGGGGAGGGTCTTACGGATCAGAGAATCACAGAATGGTTTGGGATGGAAGGGACCTGAAAGCCCACCCAGTTCCAACCCCCTGCCATGGGCAGGGACACCTCCCACCAGACCAGGTTGCCCAAAGCCTCATCCAGCCTGGCCTTGAGCACCTCCAGGGATGGGGTATCCACAGCTTCTCTGGGCAACCTGTGCCAGGGCCTCACCACCCTCTAAGAATTTCTTCCTTATATCTAATCTAAATCTACCTTTTTTTAGTTTAAAACCTTTCCCTTTGTCCTATCAATATACTCCCCCACAAAAGAGTCCCTCCCCAGCTTTCCTGTAGGCCCCCTTTAAATACTGGGGGCCTACAGGAAAAGGCCCCTCGGCCTGTCTTCACAGGAGAGCTGCTCCAACCCATTGATCATCCTTGTGACCCTCCTCTGGACTCTTTCTAAGAGGTCCATGTCCTTCTTGTGCTGGGGGCCCCAGATCTGAACGCAGTGAACAACAACATAGGTGATTCGGAACAGTCTCTGAGAACTAGCATGTTGCTACTGTCACTTCAAAGCAAAGTAGTGAGTTTGCTAGTTGTGGAGGGAACTGACATCCTTTTGTTGTTGTTGCTGTTGTTCAATAATCACATAAAAATATGGCTTAAAGCTGTAAGAAATCCACAGGATCAAAATGAATCTCTTTAATGAGACCCCTTTAGTGGCCAGTACATTTTCTAGTTCTTATCTGTGCACCTGTGTCACTGCAGACTGCACCTTCCTCTGGCTTTTTATGTGGAGGAGTGAGACTCATCTCCACTTTCTTCTACCAATATATTTAAAAGCTTAGACTTAGAGGAGCTAAAACCTTGAAGTGGGCCCTAAATTACAATGAGTGGTCTTCACATTTGCAATGAAGCTTTTCTGCCCCGAAAACCTATTATCTTAAATTGTCTTCTCATTCTCAGACTTTAGTGAATTTATCTCATTAGGAAAATAGTTCTGAAAGTGATCTTCAGTGACAAGACTAGAAACTATAGTGGAAAGCAATGGGCAAAACAATCACCAAGGAGGATCAATATTGTCATGCATTTGAAAATTACTAGGATCTGGAATTGAAACACACACTATTTACTGCAAATCAATAGTTATACTACAGATACCATTAAGAGCAGAGCTAAGGCAGTTTTCCTGACCTAGGGTAAGTCTGACACAATTTGCAAAGTTAAATTATCATATTTCATTTAGATGGCCAACAGCAAATGGAAGCAACAGATCATTTCAGAAAATGCTCACAAATATGTACATATAACGTACCTGTAGAACTTAATGAGATAAACAAAAAAGCGTTAACCATAAGTGATTAGCAATGTGTCAACATTAGGAATTAGTTTTGAATCGCATGGGCAAAATTTCTTACATAAGATTTGTATTCCAAAAACATGTTTATTTCTAGTCAGAAGCATAACGTTACTGACAATGGTATGAGTAACTAGTAAGCCCTTTGAGAGAATGTGGGAATAATATTGTTAAGAAGAGAGGAATGATTTACAGTGTGTGCAAATATGAATTTTTTGTTTTGTTTTGTTTTCTCTACAGTTCTGCTCTTAAGGCTAGCTAGAGGTTTTGGTGAAAGTTCAGGTATTACCAAACTGATGCATCTGTTCCCACTGAGACTTGACACTGGATGGAGGGAAAGAATGAAAGTCATTTCTGATCATTTCTGTCATTTCAGACAAAATATTTCTGTTTTTGAAGTGAATCTCTTTTAAAGCACATAAGTAATTGCTATACTGAGGCAAGGCATCTGTACCACATTAAGAATCTGGATAAAGGTGAAAACTGGACTTATTCAATGTATCATCTTTACTGTTTGTCTGCATGGAACTGATTAAAAATCCCAAAGACCCCAGATGTGCATGATGATGAGTCTTGAATAAAACCTTGAAATGAGAATGCTGTAAGCAATTTCAAAGTTGGGCACAAAAATAAAATATTTCTAAGACGTATAGAATTTTGCTGGCTATTTGATTTGATGAATGAATATCTGCTTAAAATGTTTCTCTTTGTCGTAGTGGATATGCACCTTTACAAAATATCTGCAGCTGAACATCCTTTTTTTTTAAAGAAGACAAAAAAATATATTTTTTATTT
This sequence comes from Anser brachyrhynchus, assembly GCF_964034855.1. Classification (NCBI taxonomy): domain Eukaryota; kingdom Metazoa; phylum Chordata; class Aves; order Anseriformes; family Anatidae; genus Anser; species Anser brachyrhynchus. Next base: position 191,434,774 of record NC_137694.1, read on the forward strand.
CACTCGACACAGCTGATATTTAACTCTCACAAAGCTGAAGTAACATACTCTTCCCTCTCCTAAATATATTAATCCAAAGAGTGAATTGGAAAGACTGAGAAACAAAACATGATATATGGAAGGGGGAAACAGTCTGTAAAGAAGAAAAGACTGAGAAACAAAACATGATATATGGAAGGGGGAAACAGTCTGTAAAGAAGAAGGAATTAAAATAGTAAGTGTAAAATCATTTCATATAATGTAGTTGAAAACTCAGTTCTCTAGCATTAGATTCCTGTTTGCCCTTTGTCATTTATGGTTTGATTACAAGGACTGGAAATCAAAACCTGAATTCTCCAATGAAAACCAAGATCCTCCAATGAAATTTTTATTGGTACAATTAAATAAGAACATGGTCTGAAATGCTGCTTGAAAACAAGACTGAAGAAGACTTTTCTCCCTTTTCCAGAGAAAGGTTGCTCAATTAGGATATGTGTTGAGAAATACCAAATGTATTGTGGAAGCTTAGAAGAAGTCATTGATTCCAGCTGAGGTTCATTTTGAGCTTATGGCTTGTTTTGAATGCTGATCTCTAAGTGAAACTTAAAGGTCTTATGCCATTGTGAAGCCAAAGCAAGAAATCTGTTTACTCAAACCTTGAAGAATTGAAACTTCTCATTCTCATACAGCTGCTTCACCAGCCTTTGGAGTTAGTGATCTTATTAACTTGTTAAACAAAGATGAGAGCTGATTCTCTTTGGGTACTGCCTGTTTTCTCATCTGCCCCAAATGACTTCTTTCTACTGAATTGCTTGTTTTCCTCTCATTTTCAGTCTGCGTGTGCAGCCATCAAGCAGGGAAAAGGACATCTCTTGGAGCACAGTACTGGAACAGTTAGGAACTGGCCTGTTGTTCATGACCAGGACTGGCATACTGCCCTCTGGCACCGCTGGCCTAGGACTGGGGCTGCAAGGGCACTGCAGAGAGTCACCCCAGCTTGGCCCCAGCCCAATGGAAGATTTGTACATACAGTGTGTCACTCACTTGTTTGGCCAACAGCTGTTGAAAAGGAAACACAGATACTCAAAAATTTATTTCCTGGTCAGCAAAGGGAAAGATACTTTTGATAGAATTTATTTTCAAGGATATTTAGTTAGGCCTGTACGCACTGCTGTTTTGGAAATTTAAAAGCTCTTCAGTGTTTCATTTAGCCTTGCTGTTAATATGTTGTTGTGAATAGCTTTTATTATTCCGTGCTCCCTGGCTCCCTGTTTAAGGAAGCGCGAGCTCTGCCATACGAGCTGGTCTCCACCAGAAGCCCACCAGAAAGCAGTAGAGGCAGAGAACCCTGAAACTGGAGCTTTCCACATCGCTAGCAGGGAGCAGCCTCAACATCAGTATGTATCAGCTCTCTTCTAGCTGCCTCTTATTTTGAAAGACACAGTAGCAGTCTGTCAAGAAAATGCTGCAGCTTATGACAGGAATTAATAAAACAGTGAGTACTGTGCTGGGGGCACTGAGTGCGAGCTGGCTAATGCGTTTGTCAGGGAGATTTTATTCTGTTGCACATTCAGGAGAGTTATATGTGAAGAGAGAAATATGTTCCTCTGTAGATTGAAAAATAAATATATGACAAGGGAACTGCATGAAAATCAAGTGAATGGCAACTTGTGCTCGTTAATGAACTTGCAGCACTTGGAATAAGAGTAAGGCTTATTAGCTTTGACCTAGCAAAATGCCAGGTTACATGCCTGCTTTCTTTTAGGGAATTTGTTAAATGTCTTGCTAAAAACTGTTGTCTACTGTTGAAAATATTCCCTGTTTCACTCCTCAAAACATTGAATTTCCTTGTGACGATAATATTTTAATATATGCCGTCTTTCACAGTTTTCATCTAGAGACTGCCCATAGCACATTAGAAAGCTAAACTGATATGAAAACTGTAAAGATCTGTTCCACAAAGAGACATATTTTGAGCTTGAACCCCAGAACAACTAAGCAATTTGCTATATTTTGCAGCAGGAAATGAAGAAAATGGATTCCACATCAAGCCATTATAAAAAACGCTAAAACTCATTGTTAAAAGTGGTGTTCTGGAACTAAGGTGACAATTTGCTAGTTAATATTCACACATGTAAATGAAAATCCTCTTCTTCCCTTCAGATTCTCTAAGGGTGAAGAATATATGAAACAGAAACCCATATCACCACCAAAACTAGACCAAAACTAGATTCCCTGAGGACGTGCTTACTTGGTCATGCCTCCCTGTGCCATAATGTTTCTGTAAGTAAAGGTCAGAAACAGGAAGATCTTTGAGATTGCATGCAGAACTGAGCTACGAAAACATTTTGCGGTTGCTTAGCCATGAACTCTGTTCTGTAAACACAGTTAAGTTGTCTCAACTCTTGGCAGCAAAGCCGCGTTAGCACAGCAGTGTGAGCTGGTGGTAACTGTAGGACTGGGACATCTCTAAGTACTAGAGCAGGTACCCTGACTTAGGCATACAGTTCTGACTGCAGCATAGCCTTACTGTGTTGTGGTTAGTATTGCTCTTGTTCAGCCTCATGGGTTTGTACCTAGCAGTATCCACCATACTTCCTTGGTCACCTGGCAGATTTAAGGAGGTCTTCCAGGCACACAGAGGAACTGTGGGAGAAAGTAGTGAAAAACAATCCCAAACTCCCAAACACCCACCAAGCCTTAAACAAAATGAAATGAATCCCTTAAAATTGTCTGAGAAGGTCATGTGGACAATGGCATTACTTGCACATACTTTTCTTGCTAAGGGTTCAGATAAATAGAAAACGCTTGTGGGTTTGTTTTTGTTTGTTTGCTTTTGTGTGTGTGTGAATGAGAAGAATTGCTTCTGGAGCTTCTTCATATCAGTCTCAAGCCATTAAAGATGGCCATGCAACCCCACCTGACCGGGATTGTTTTTGTTCAGGTATTCTTACTGTGCACAAAGACATTCTGCAAGCAGAACATACACAGCTTACAAGTATCAGGCAATTATTGGACAGCCAGTCATCAGTGAAGTGGGGAAGAGTTGGCCTGTGGAATTGGCCAACTTGGAATTGTCTGGTCCTTGACGTTGCTGAGTTGCCATCTGCCAGTGCTCTGCTTTCTTTCCTTAGGGTTTTGTTTCACTTCAGTATTTTTCCTCTCAAATGCTTGAGTTGCTAACAATTACCAACTATTATTCAAAAAATACATCTCTGCCTGTGTTTTTATCTTGCTTTTTATTATTTTTTATTTATTTATTTCCTTTTATTCTTTAGCTCACGTACTTTTCAATACCTTAACAGTAATTTTGCCAGTAAAATAAAATGGAGGTCACAACATGTCTGTATCAACCCCTGGGGCCAGAGGTTTCAGCTGCAGCAAGTTCTTTGTGGACTTTGCAGAGTCTGATGATTAATTTTATAGTTTTCTCTCTGTTTTCATGCTATACTTGTAGAAGATGTTTATTGGAACCTATCAATTTCTGCTCTGCATAGCACAGCAGTGAGTTATCCTTTGGGTCTGGTATACTCAGCAATGGTTAAATACTTTGAGAACAAAAATGTTCTATAGCTTCTAGCTTTACAATGAGCCATATAAAGAAACACCAGAAAGAAGGAAGAGTGTCATTCATTCTGATGAAGATAACCTTCCAACTTCAGAAGCTGATCTTGAGCTGGAGTTGAAAAGATGAAGAAGAATGGTTCTCATGGCTGTATGATGGTAAAACACTGATAGTATTGTGAAAGACAAACAAGTGCTCTTGGGATCAAAGAGATCAAAGTGCCAGAAAATCAGAAAGAGTTTAATCCCTGAACACTGCAGGGGTAACTGATGAAGCTTCTCTTGCCCGCATTCCCTCCCAGAAGAGACTGGAAAGCTGGTGATGTGAGACATAATTGTCATTGTGGTCATTGCTGAAACATACAATGACAGCAGAGAGACACTATTTGCATGCAGACGTACCCATTAGTGGTGTAGACATCTCTACTCTCATTCTCCGTAATACTGCTTATCCACCTGTGCTGGAACCTGTGATAGCCTTTCCAAGTGATTCATTTTCACAGAAAAAGCAGTTCAGCTATGAAGATGGAAGGCAGGTAATGCTGGTGCTATAAGCTTCTGGAAAATCAAAATGAAAATGGACCCCTACAGTACTGAATCAGATGTGGGCCATTCCAGCAATGATGGTTGAGCACACAATGAAGCTCTGTAAACAGAAATGTGGCCACTAGACTGAAGGATGTGATCGTTCCCCTCTACTCAGCATTTGTGAGGCTACATATGGAGTATGGTGTCTGGTTTTGGGCTCTCCAGTGCAAGAGGGATGTCAAGGAACTGGGTAGAGTCTGTAGAAAGGCCACTGAGATGGTTAGGGAGCTGGGGCACATGGCACAGAAGGGGCCACTGAGCAAAATGGGTTTGCCTAGCCTGGAGATAAGAAGAGTAAAGGGGCTCTATTTGCTGCTTCCCCCTACCTAGAAAGGAGGTCTGGGGAAGAGAAAGCCAGGCTCCTCTTAGAGGTACACGGTGAAAGCACAAGAGGTCATGGCAGAAAGCTGTAGCAAGGTAAATTTTGCCCAGATGTACAGATGAATGTGTTCAATATGAGAGCTTTGAAGCACTGGAATAAGTTGAAAAGAGAGAGTTTGGAATTTTCAAAGTTTGACTGGACAAGACACTGAGGAAACCAATTCTCTACTGGAGTTAGTTCACCTTTCAGTAGGAAGCTGGAATAGAGATCCCCATAGATTCCTCCCAGCTTAAAGTTTTCCTGTGATTCTCTGCCAGCAGAAACACTCTTACCTCAGTGTCTTTTCATTTGGTGTCCCTGGCTGAGCTGCTGAGCAGGAAGTTTAAAAGGCAGTAGATAGTTCAGCGCTCTACCCCAAACTGAAGGCCTTTTCTGCTAGGGCAAGAAACAATCCAAAATAAAATTAGTCCTTCGGATCATCAGACTTCAAAGTGCTGGACTGACTCCAGCTCTTGAATCCTTCAGTCTGAATGTAGCAACCCATGTAACAGTGCATATTAGAGATCTTATAAATGAAGATTTGGCAATGGAGAACTAGATGGTCTAATTAAAGTCTCATTTCAGCCTGATAAATTGGCATATTTTTATAAAAGCCATCTGTATTAAAGAAACACAGATGCTAAACAATTGAAAAGTCATTTTCATCATAACTTTTATTTAAATCTTTAAATTTTAAAATGTTTTCCTTGTCTAAATCTTTAAAGTTTAAAATGATTTCCTTGGCTAGCATGACTGCCTCTCCTGTTGTAAAGCTAGGTGTCTGAGAAGATTTGACTTTTTTTTTTTTTTTCTCATCTTTATCAGCCTCACTTCAGAAACAGAGAGGCAAGTTTGCCCCACTAGAAATTAATGGAAAATGTTGTCCGAACCTTGATTTATTCACTTGTGGATCAGAAGAAAGAATGGGAGTGCCCAAGCAAACAGACTGCCTGCACAGTCCCTTCACTGCACTGAACGGCAGACCAACCAGACATGATGTTGGCACGCTTTACCTACTCATTGTATGCTTTTCTTTAAGTTTAAATCTATATGAACATATTTTTCATGCTTTTTGTATATTTTGTAGGAGCACACATTGTAATCCAGTGTGTAGCTTCACTTCCTTCCTGAAAGTCATTCTGCTCTCCTGCATTTTTAAATGATGTGGGCTGGTGCCTGCCCCTGCCAGGAAGCATTTGCACTGTTTGCATTAAATTCCTCTCTATAATGTGTACAGAAGGCTCTGGATGTGTACAGTGTCCCCACGTGTATGCACCTACCCAGGAACAGCCTGTGCTGGAGTCCTGCCTCAAACTCCTCTCGGGGTCCACCTCCTGGCACCACTGCAGTATTCCTTCTTGGTCATTTGTCACAAAATCATAGAATATCCCAAGCTGGAAGGGACCCACAAATATCATCGAGTCCCACTCCTGGCTCCACATAGAACTAACTAAAAATTAAACCAAATCTTCTTCATACTAACCTGGAAACACTGTGCATTAAAAGCTTCTTCATAAGCTTTGTGGTTTGCTCCGCTCCACAGTCTAAGAATAGGCTGTGTGGAAAAGAGCAACCAAGCTCACATGGGGACAAAAACTAAACAGAAGTGGGAGCTGGAAGCCCTAAGGCAGTAATGACAAACTAAGAAAACCTAGAGAGTAATCAGCGGAAAGTAAACCCAGAGGAAGGAATTCATTATGAACAACGGCGCTGGTGTGGGCTGCTGATATGTTATCTTTGCTGGTCATCCTGACTCACCAGCATGCTGAGTCTGGCTAAACGGCCTTAGATACCTTCGACTTGCCTTGTGCCCATAATCAGTCTTTCCAAAAGTGTTCCCAGACAGCGTGAGAAAAGCATGACCTGGCTCATGCAGAGCGCGGCTACTCCCAGGAAACCTGAGTGCTCCAAAGTCCTACCCTAGCTGGGAGCGCTGCTATTGTCTTGGAGCTGAGGGGTGCCAGGACAACCTGGAGCAATCTGGTGAGGAGTTAATTAAAAGAAAACAAGTTACAGTTTCATCTCATTTGCTGGGGAAGATGGTTAACTCTTTGTTGTAGCAGGCTGCCAAGGATTTGATGCACTGGGATGAAAGCCCATCCTCTTCAATCGCTGCCCAGCAGAGCAAAATTACAGGTGTCAGGAAAACTCATTTCGTGGCATTAATCAGGATGGATTAAAATGGAACAGTTTCTGAGCTGCCCTGTGAGAATAGTTGTGGGACATCAAAGAGAGCCCGTGATCCACAAAACTGTGTCCTCTGCTTTGAAATATTGTAGTCAGCCAAACATTTATTGGAATGACATGTTAACTGCATTGTGTCTCAGATCCCTTCGGTGTCTAATCACTTGTGTCCTATCTCCTCCATTGTAATATAATCGGGTAAGTAATCATCTGGTGTGCTCGTGTGCTTTTGCTGGAGGACTTCAAAGATCTTGGACAGCTTCTTCATTTTAAGTGTTCTGTAATGATGGGTAATGGACTACCACAGAGCCTATTCAATCCATTATGAATAAAGCCATAGCTATATCTGTAATATTTGTAGGCATTCCTTTAAAACCCAAACATTTTCCCGGATGCTTAAGAAATTATTTTTCTTTGTCTAAGGAAAGAAAAACAGATTGTGCCTAGAACTGTGGTATTTTATAATCCCCAAATTGTCTTGTCTTGAAAATCTGTTTTAGATAATGTAGAATTTGCTACATACTTGACAAGAGGAAAAGGGCTTTCTTATAAAATCAAAAATCTGGCTTTTCTGTGGAACGTGAGTAAGCTTTTCAAAATGTCACATGGCATTTTTGTGTTTTAAGAATAATAAAATATGTACGAACTGCAGTATACTGTATCAGGTGCATGTGATATTATTTGCAAAGACGAAGTGAAACAAATAATTATATAAGGACATCACCTCTGGCTCATGGTGTCCCTGAAGGCTGGAAAACATTCTGCTGAAACCACCATATGCTTGCTGTTTGTTTGTTTGTTCATATATTTATACATACTATTATGTACTAGGCATTCACTTTCAACCAGAGACAAGATATTCAGATAAATAAATCTTTCTTTTGTCCCAGTACAGCTACTTTTATATAGCCTGCATCAAATTACAGTTTTAAAACATGGGAGCTTCAATATAGAGAATGCATGGGGAAAGGGGAATGGGAACCATACAGCGAGGTGTGTATGGCATGTAGCTTCACGTGCACATGCTGTGCCAGGCAGTGCCACTGGGAAGGCTGGAGCATCCTCAGGTCTCTTGTTAAGTCATACGCTTGTAAAAGGCTTTTTTTTTTTTTTAACCAGTGACAGCTGGTTATTTATTACTTAGACCAGCAGGAGTAAGACTGTGTAAGGTCTTCTTTCATTTAGATGAATGGCAGAACCTGGCGTAGTTGTTGATTACTGAATTGCTGTTTTAAATTTTATGATAATACACTCTTTAAACTTGCTTGGAAAACTGTCTTCCCTCTTTGTTTTGTCATGACTTTTTTGATTGTAGCATTGCATCCAAAGACAGAATTCAGCTCACAGGGTCTGATTTCCAAGGAGACTTCTAATCTGATGATATGTGTTTGGTACAAGAGATGCAGGAGGCACGTCTTTGGTCCCTTAATCCAGAGACAGATACCTGCAGTATCAAAGCAGCAACTCTGTGATAATGTCTCACAAAGTTCAGGGGTAATAATACTGGAAAGATGTTTGTGAAGTTGACCAGATTTCATGGTTCGTTGGCTTTATTTTCTCCATCCAGGTAGGATTTGCACATAGTATGAAGGAATATATCATGTGGGAGGCAAGGAAAGGATCTTAACCTTAAATAAGGTGATTTAAAAGTTCCGTTCCTTTGAATCAGGCCTGAACTCCTAGCTGTACAAGTTTTGGACGCAAGTTCAAACATCATATTTCAGGAATGTCACACTGCATCTCTCTGTCACTGATTATTGTATTCCTGTATTTCTGTAGCCTCTATTCAGCCTCTGCCAGAGTTGCCAGAGTCCCTGAAAGACTTGCTTACAGTAGAACATTGTAGCACATCAGATGTTAATTTGGGGTGTAATTCTGTCACATTGGCTCAAACTGATTAGTACTTTTCCCTGTCAGTGGGCTGTATGTGAGCAAAGGGGCTGGCAGACTTTGGCCCTATACAAACCAACCTAACTTCAGGGCCAGCCTGGTATGTCCTGATGTAAAGCCATGCAAGTGACTTCCCTGGACCATTTCCTAAAAACTGGGCTGTGCTGCATCTCTAAAACAAAAACATATTTCCATAGCACCAGGCAGGGTGAGTCAGATCCCATCTGGAATTGCTTCTCTGCAAAATCGTCACTGTGCTTAGAGATTCGTTCATTTGGAGTATCCAATATGCATGTTGTGCCTTTCAAATCATTGCTTAAAACCAGCGTTTAATCCCAGGATTAACACCTGTCCTCTGCAACTGACTTTTTACACGCTGCATCTTCGTTGTGCCACTTTGCATCAGAATACAGAATCAGTGACCTGGTATCTGCATGTGGGGATAGCATGAATAAAACAGTGGGAGGGCTCCCAGTCTCATCTGGACTAGATTATTTATCTAATCAAGTCATATTTAGCTGCAAGCCATTACTTGATTACTGAAACCCCTTCAATATGATGCCAGCAGCTCTATTTGTATAGAAAAGCTGATTACTTCATTTTCCTGGAAATTCAGTCAGATCCTTCCTCTGAACATTTATCAATAGTTCAAGAAAAAAAAATAATTTAAGTCTGTCTTTATGGAACTGGACTCTCCATCTTAACCTCAAGAAAAAGAAATGCATTTTGGCTGATATATTTAACGCTTCCCCTACTCTGAGTCAGAATCATCCAAGGGAAGGATGAATCAGAAAGCCAAAATAATTTTTGAAGACCACTACATCTTAAAAGGAATGACTTGTTACTGTAACCTTCATGCTCTGAGGTGGCTCCCCACAGAGGGCATGGAAGGGATGAATACCACCCACCGACTTTCAGCAGGAGGATGTGGCCAGCCCCCAAATACACACACAGTGACCATTGTGTCTGTGTCTTGTGGAAATGGCCCTGGCCCCACACCAGAGTAAAAGAGGGAGTTTCATTGCTGCTGCTCAGGTTGCTGTGGTGGCGAAGTGCTCAGCAAGAAGCTGCCACGCGGCTCATGGTGGGTTTTGGAGCCTGCACTGAGCTCTGGGCTGGCCCAGTCCTGTGGCTCACAGCATCCAAGGAGGTCTGGTTCAGGTACCTGCCTGCCAGGTGATGCAGGGTACAGCTTTCCGCTTCTGTGTCCCATTTTTGGAAAGAAAATTCTGTTTGATCCCTGAGGAACCCAGTGGATTGTCTACAAAATAGGAAATTCTTCATGAGGTTTGTCCTTTCTTCTGCTTCAGGATAGTTTTAACTATGCTGTGAAAACATGAACAAATTTGTTATTAAAAGAGACTTTTTCTGAAGCCTGAAGCATAGTCCTAGCTGAGGAAGGATGTCCCAGAGGTTCTGGCACTCTCTGAGATTAAAAAATAAGAAAGAAAGAAAAAAAAAAAAAGAAAAAGATTTATTTCTCTTCCCTGTTGCAACCTTTGTGCACGACTCTGTAGAAGTAATTTAGGGCCAGACGTGTAAAAGTATGGGCTGCCTCAGGATGCAGAGTTATCAGCCACGCAGAGTACTTTGAGGGCTGGTAGAATGCGATTCAACACTGACAGCTGCGGCTGGTGGGGACAAGGGACGGTAAGAGGACACAGGAGAACTCTGCTGGCTTCTGTCTCGTGGTCCCCTGAGAGGCCACCATGGATTAGCAGAGACTCAGCCAGCCTAGCAGCCTTCTAGACCAAAGGGAGTCACAGGGAAGAGAGGAGGACGAGGGAAAGGTGCTACGGGTACTCCCCAGGGAAGTCTCCCAGCCAGCACCGATGCATGACTTAGAGGCTGTCAGAAAGCTGAGCATTTGAAATGCCAAACGTCCTGCAATAGCCTAAGGTTTGCAAAACTCTTACCCATGCCCTTTATTAATTCAGCCTGCTACATGCAAAATGGACATGCTGCGTCCTGCCAGCCCCTGCTGGGGCAGCTGGTTAAAACCCAAGTCACACAGCGATCCACCGGGCAGTGCTTATGAAAAGTGAGGGCTTGTCTGGGATGATTTCTATAAACAGGGACAGGAAGAACCTACTGGGGTTTATTGGCAGTGCTGAAGGGATGAAGAGCACCTTAATAAAGAGACTGGTCTGTGCGTAGCGTTGGTAAATGAGTGACCAGTGTAGCTGTGGTGCCTTTTAATAAATAAACCATTTGGCTAGAACAAAAACGTCACTGAAGCACACTTAAACCACTGAGCTTTCAGGAACACTGCCTGCCTCCTTCAGAAATCACTTATCTATGTCTTGATCCTGTTATTTATTTACAAAAAAAAAAAAAAAAGTAAACATTTTGGTCTCTTCAAATCCAAGAAGAGATGTGTGCGTGTGCCGTGTTAGCCCAAGCTTTTGCTGCGTGACTCATACCGGTTGCAACAAGCCGAGGGGTTGGAGAGGGTATTTCTTGTTTACCTCCCTGGAAACACAAACACTGTGTTGAAAAAAAGCACTGGCACTCCACTGTTCATCTCCTCATTTTAACCCGCACGCAAAACTCTCCGCCACTACTCGGATGACAAACCATGAGGAAATGCAGCCTGGTGCATCTGCCTCGAGAGGTGTTTCGTCCAGCTGGGGCCACCAGGCAGCCGGCTGCTCTGCACCAGGACTTCTTCCAGGATTTTAAATCTTTCCATTGGGAGTTTTCACAAATGCAAACATTTCATCTCTTTTTGCAATATGCATTTTTTTCAGGAGAAAAGTCTGCTTAACTATTTTTTTCCTCTGTTCACCTGCTCTGTTGCTGACACGGTTGCAGAGAGGTTTCCAGGCTTCAACCTGAAGAAAGCAGGAGGTGGGAGCAGAGGTGGCTCCTGCACACTGGGGCCGGCACACAGGTACTGCAGAGCACAGCAAAAACGTGCTGCTATAGGTCTCCTTTTTGGAAAATACACAAAACTGGGCCATAACACTGCACACAGGGGTGCAGGCATGACCACACAACCATCCCTGTCGAGGTGGGGAGGTGAAACATTTCTCAGCATCCAGTATCACCACATAAGTTTGTCATGGGAGTCAAGAAACACACCCAAAGCTGTGGAAAGATATTTGGGCCAAATGTAATTTAGCCAAGCTGAAATTTAGTAAGGGGCCATTATTCTGACTCCTGAGAGCACTGTCAAATACATATTGCACTGTTTTATTACTTTTATATATATATATCTCACTTTAGTTGGTATGAAGCTCTACCTTAAAAGGACAAGAAAGTATAATTTAATGCAGAGACCTCATTTTCTCCATAACATGCATTTTTCAGAGGAAAGTTTTCAAAAGGGCACACACACTTTTCTCTTTCTGTTGCAAAATGAAATGTAGAAACAACAAGTTCTGCACATTTTGAACTGAAATTATGCCTCTGGCAGGAAGCATCAGCCCTCAGAGTCTAAAACGTATAGTGCAGGGACATTGGGCTTGCTTTAATAACAGAAAATGAAGATTTCTTGAAGGGATATTGCGGATTAAGAGAATTTGCAGGGCCAGGCTGACAAAAAGACAAAGACTGTGTGATTGATCTTGCTGACCAAAGATAATTAGCGAGCACTATTTGCAGGAGTGCTTACACTGAACAAAGCCAGACAAATAAGTGAAAAGGAAAGATTTGACAAATGTTTTCCCCTTGCTGAATTGTCTGTGCATTTATTCCACTTCTTCTCTATTCAAAATCTATTTGCCTGGTGATTTCTGAAGATAATCTTTCTCTTATGCTTTGTTTCTGAGACGAATTCATTGCACTGGTGGTCTCCAGCCTCCTCTGGGTGAGTCTCCCACCCACAGCCTGATCTTCCTCCACTGCCAGCAGCACTGTAGGTCTGGGAGATGAAAGAAGGGGGAGGTTTGTGCCATAAACCATCTGGCAGCGCTCCTTTTTGTGGTCTGCAACTCCCTTCCCCTCCAATGTTACCTGGGATCCATAAGCAAGTGCTACACCGGTGCTGGGACCTCAGCACTTGCTTGCCCCCTGCACCCAGGCTGGGTCTCTTTCCAAGTGCTTCAGCACTGAGGATTTGGGGTCTGTGTGTATATGGAGGGTCAGAGGGTCAGAGGAGGATGGAGCACAACCTGGTTTGCGGCCAGACCTCGCAGCTCAGCGGTGCTGGCAGTGAAGGTGGGGTGCAGGAAGCACAGCTGGTGCTGCGTGGCCAACATTACCGTGCCACAGCTCAGCTGGGGGGAGAAGTCGTGTTGCATGTGTATGATTTTTGCCACTTGGAAATATCATAAAGATACTTCTCAGAATGGGGTTTGCTATGAACTACTGTCTGAAATGTGCCTTCTGCACAAGTCCGTAATATTCATTTCGGTATCATTGTTTGGAGTAATTCCATGGCTGCACAAAGCAGCTTTTGCTTTAGGCAGTAGAGTGGGATCTAGGCGCTGGGCTTAATTTTATTTGTGACTGGCAGGGGAGTTACTTCTTGCTCTCTACTGCTGGTTCCTCATTTTTAATGAGCATGGTACTTCCTCTCTCCTGCCCTTTGCCTGGCACATCTCCTTGGCTTGTAAACTTTTTATGGTCCAGGGACTGCCTCTGTCCTTCTGTTTGTTTGTTTACTAATGCCATTAAGCCAAGCTGGATAGGAATTTCTATCTGCAGCCATAGTACAAGCATTAGAGTAATGCTCACAGCAAACTAAGTGGCTATGAGAGCTGTAGAAACAGAACATAGCAAGAAAATACAGCTTTAACCTGTTTATGTGTAAGTAAAAATGGTTGAATAACTTTTTGCAGGGTTTGTGGACTCTGGATATTACATTTCAGATAAACTATGGCATGGATCAGATAGTAGTTGGGGAGTGCACTGACACTGTACTAATGACTTGTGCTGCTGGGTGGCTCTATAGAAAGGAATTACCAGCCTCATGAATTTCATACAGCGTGATTGATTGCCTGACAATTTAATGTGGATTGAAGTCACTGAATAGTCAGACTCCCAGATGGTTTTTCTCTCCTCTTACATCTCTATTTAGATATCCTTTATCTCTTTCTTTTTATATGATTTTTTCCATTTACTTTTTTTTTTCAGCAAAGAATTCTTTCCTCCTCCTACCTCTTTTTAATTCATTCCCAAGTTAAAATGGCCAAAAAAGGAAAAATAAAATCCACAAAGCAAAACAACAAAACCAACAAACAAACAAAAGTTAAATTTGAAAACTCAGGCAAGCTGCAAGAGAACTGACAAAAACCGAGGTGCATGATGTCTTCCATAGACTGTGAGGCACTGGAAGCTAAATGTTTATAATTTGCCATCAGTTTATGGGCCACACAGAGGTCCCAATCCTAAAAACTTTAATGCTTCTCTATGAGTTTATTTTCTTGGGTAATTCCAGGGAAGCAAACGAAAGCATACACAGAAGTTGTGCCTCGGAATAAACTTACACAGAGGCTCTGTCTGTATTAGCTTTAAGCAGGGAGAGGTCATGGGCTCAGGCCCAGGGTCACAGCTGTCTTTATCGCCAGCGTGTTAGGATGCTCCCCGGCAAGGTCAGATACAGACCAGCTAGAGTGCACTCTGCACCCAGGAGTGTGGATGTGGCCCTTTCTGGGAACCTTCATAATGGTCGTATGGTCAAAACTGGCCAGTTGCCTTCATGGCGAGAGACCAAACCCTGTCACTGTTTGCTGTACTGGAACACACGTAGTTTTATAGGCATGATTTCTGAGCCACCGTAAGGGGAAGCTGCAAACAACACAAGATCCATGAAGTTCTGCATCCACACTAGGTCAGATGTCTGTGATGGTAGCTTTCATAGCTCTGCCCATCTTGAGTAGCTGAAATGATGCTCTACTTGGGTAGATTTTCAAATATGACTTCATTTTCTGTGAACTTTCTGGAGCTTCTTGAGGCTCTTCTGTTCTTTGTCCTCACCCCTTCCCACTCATGGGCTTCAGGGGATCCAGAGGTCCCAGTTAGCTCTCTGTGTGTGGCTTCCTCCATTGATTTTCCAGCTCAAAGGGCAATCAGGCAGCTTAGTACAGAATGACTTTTCAGGTACGTTTCGTGACATAAGAACATTGGGCTGAGCCATAAGGCTTAGGTTAGCAGTGGCCATTCTGACCCACTTCTCAGGAGAAGAATGGACAAACTGTTCTCTTTGCTGAAACTATTTATGAACTGACGTCTATTTACAGAGAAGGGACTTTTTCTTGTTCTGTTCCACCTTTCCTGGAAATGTGGTAAAGAGTCATATTCATTAATGCTCTTCAATAAATACAAAAATGAATTAAAGCTTGTTATTACAGGAAGAAGTGTGTGGTACGCTTGTAGAGTCACAGGATTTATTAATTACCTTCTGGTAGTGCATTAAGTCATTACTAGTTTGGAAAATACGACACTCACGTCAGATACTGTGAAAGTACCACTAAGTTTAGTTATTTTTTCATAAAGTACATGCAAAATAGGCCTGTAAAAAAAAATAAGACTCGCAGAAGCAGAGCCTAGAATTGCTCTGCCGAGTTAATAAAATCCGAAATCAGATTCTTGAGAGCAGTGAATGACCTGGCTCAATAGTTGTAGCACATCAGTTGCTTAGTGCTTGCAAAACACGTCTGCAATACCTGTTCAATTTTTTTCCAAGTAGTCTCAAAATCAAGTTTTATTCCAATACAGGCTTTGGGATGATGCTATAGCACCTTACTTCCCTGAGGAAGATACTCTGAAGATACTCTGAAGAGAATTTCTCTCTAAAGCCATGAATAGTCAGTGTTGAGGGCTAAGGTAGTTTTTACTGAACTCATATGATACTATGAATTAAAAAAAAAATACTCTTCATTGTTATTTTTTTTATTTATTCCTTTTCTCAAAGTAACATCAGATAATGTGGATGAATGGTTAAGACTTGCTTGCAATGCAGTATGTTGACAGTAGTCTGTCAGCCTTAGTGTGGTACATTTCTGGTGGTGCATGAAAAAATACAAACCAAGAGGTGACAGTAAGATAAAAAGATACAGGGAATTTTTAAAGAAGGAGCTAGAGAAACTTCATATCTCAGTGTTGTTCCTTTTTGATAACAACAGGAGTCATCCTAACAAAAAGGCTAAGGGACTGCATGAATATCTATGAAGGAAATGAAAACAAGGGGGAAATGGTTACTATTATTGCAAGGAGATTTTTAAGAAATGTTAATACACAGGAAAAGGTGATAATTTACCATGTAGTGTTATAGGATAAAAAAAGAACAATGATTTGAAATAAAATATTTCAGGCTAAGAAGGACGTCTTAACTCTAATTTTGTTCTATTTTACATAGATTGCAGTACTTCCCACAGAAAGCATAGCATTTGCATCTCTCTCAGTGCTGTCATTCACATGACTGACATATTTCATATATGTGGGGTTTTTTCCTCTTTTATTCTCTTTCCTGGTAATCACTCATTGGTGGTAGAGCCCCTGTCTGTTATTCTTTTAATGGAATTGTCACATAAAATACAATAGAGGAAATCAAACTTGAAGTGAAAAAGCTCCATATTCTTTCAAAGCTCAGAACTCCATTTTTTACAGTAAACGAGCTCTTTTATACCTCATCTGTTAGCACATACACGGTTCACAAAGCATGAATTTACTGATACACATCATATATGGAAGCTTCATATTATAATATAGACAGTACTAAACAACAGATTTCACGCTAAAGAACAGTGTTAGTTTCTTCTAAATTTAATCCAGAGTGCAAAAGTGCTTTTATAATGCACAGAAAACAACATAGTGAAATGACAGGAACATATTCAGGAACAGAACATGTTAATGTTAGCCTCAGGAAAACGCAATACCAGATTACCAGATTTGAATGACACCCAGTTTTCATCCAAATATTATTTGTTGATCTGATTATTATGAAATCTGAGGTTAAAAGAATCCAAAAACTCTGAAGCACCATTTGCAAGAAATTATAGGTAATTTTATGTATGTTTTAAACCATAAGACTAGGTGACAGGTGGCACATAGGTTAAAACTCTCTTTCTCTGGGAAAACAAAAAAATCAGAATCATGCCAGAACATGAGAAGAAACTTATCTTGCAGAACATGTGGTTTCAAGATCTTAGTCCATCAAAGGATCGTAATCACACTCCCAAAGGGAGCTCTGCCTGAGAAGCATCAAAGGCTTTCAGAAGAAACAATCGTAAGTGATGGGGTTGGATTCCTCATCAACGCACTTCTTTTCCTTCCTTAATTGCTAATAGACTCCTACAAATCCCACTTGAATTCACTGAATCTCTGAAAAAAAATGAGAATAGAGAGAGAATAGCTTGTAGAAGAGTGCCGATATTACAAGATGTGCCCTTTGTTAGTGGTTGCTGGCTGATACATTGTCAGTCAGCAAACAAGGAGGAGGGATGTTGTGAGGAGGTGAATCAATTACATTTTCTGTTACACTTTCACTAACACAAATGCAACCTGGAACTCCCATCCTGCTTAATTTACAGGAATTTACCCTGTGCCCTCCTGTCTTGCTCACAGCAGCACAAATGGCTGGCATGGTGGAAGGGCAGGATGCCTGCTTACAGGCTAGGAAAGCAAAGAAGGGCTACCCAGGCTTTGGGTGAAAAGAGCTGGGAGGAGCTCAGATGCTGTGGTGGTAATAAAGATTACCCAATAGAGACAATGGTGGCCATTAAAGATAAAAACATTTACAAGTATTACTTCAGATTAACACTCTAGATTGCGTGCTCTTCCTAGAACAACTCTACTGGCTAAGGAGATTTCCACCTCCACCTGCTTGTTATTGCTTGTATGAACACTCCCCAATAAAATGAGCTGGATTAAAAGTTTAAGTAATTCAAGCTCATTATGATAGAGCCAGGTCAGGGAGTGATCATGTAGGGATATTGCTAACTGCTGTGTGTGAGAGAAACCTTGAGCAGTAAGACAGAGATCAGCTGGGCATGGGCTGGGAGGGCAACAGAGCTTGGAAGAGGACTTGTGTCTGCAGCTTCAGATGCTGTGATAATTATGTTTTCTAATTTTTCTAGGGAACAGTGGTAGCTTCTTAGGCAGTGCTGCATTGTAACTGTTTGGAGTTTGGGCATTTATAGCAGTCATGGGAGGTGCAAAAATGTCCAATTCACAGCACATCTGTTAAAGATTGCTGAGAGTGGCTGGGACAGGGTTTATATCAGACACCAAAACTTTGAAATGGAAGAAATACTTTAATTCT
The DNA here is from genome assembly GCF_964034855.1 of Anser brachyrhynchus. Classification (NCBI taxonomy): domain Eukaryota; kingdom Metazoa; phylum Chordata; class Aves; order Anseriformes; family Anatidae; genus Anser; species Anser brachyrhynchus. Next base: position 191,452,548 of record NC_137694.1, read on the forward strand.
CCTGTTGCCTGCCCTCCAGTTCTCCTGAACTTCTCGCTCTGCTAACATCTTGTCCACTGCTATTTCTTCTGGATGCTCTGGTTGACTTTTCCTGCTTTGTGAGTGCTCTGGGGGAAGGAAACAGAAATAGGGAATTTATTTATCTTTTTCTATTAAACGTTTTTGATTTTGCTGGAAATCTTTGACCTTTTGTGTAATTGCTGGAGGCTTTAGTGTATTATACCTTCATTCTTCATGAGCTGGAAAAGCAGGACAAGATCTACACGAGTTTCCTATAGGGGTACCTGGATTATAGAGGAATGCTAAGCAATGCAGCAGACAAAATAATGGGTTTAGTGTTGACTCAAGAGATGAAAATGTACATCCTCTATGACCATAGAAGGAACTTGAAATTTGGTAATCTCTTTCTACTACTCTGTCCTCCTTGGACTGTTTTCTTTTTGAATATTCCAGATGCCACAAGTGATCCAGTGGCAATTTAGAAAACACAGTGGCAGGTTAGAAAACACAATATTCACAAGGAAAATTCACAAAGAGTTGCACGGTCCACTTGATTTCTTCACCGTTGTTAGCGCTGGGGAGGGTATAATGGGAAACTGGTATTATAGCAGTAAAAAAAGAGTGGATAGACTCCCATGTTTTGTTTCCAGGGTTGTGTAGTGAGAAGTTGCTAAAATTTCTGTTGGCCAAGTAAAAGTGGATAAACTCTTTTCACCTTCAACTGCATAATTGCTCTTGGCAGGAGCTCTGGGAAGTTTTAATGGAAAAAGACCAGCATAGCTGTAGGATCAAGAGGTGAACGTGTATCTGTTCTTTCTGTAGATAACTGAAAACATGTCTCCAAGATGACTGACTTGTCCTGAGCATTGTTCTAATGGCTTGATTAAGTGCTAGAATAGAATATTGGTCATTAAAATACAGTTGGTGTACTCAAGGGAAACAGACCCCAAATTTTGGGTTCCTGCCTCTTTAAAATTAATATTCCAAGAATGTGAGACAGTGGCTTTCACCAGGAATTTAATTCAGTTATATTCTTAAGACACAGTTAACATCTTGTTTGTTTGCTTGTGTTGTTTTGTAATAAGTTTCCATGAAAAAAAAAAAGATTTTGAAAATGCTAAAAAAGAAAAGAAAAGATTTCTGGGAGAAAACCACATAGAATAAAATTAGTTTTAAAGAAGCTTTGAGTACCAATAAAACTAGAGGTTTGTTTTCCATTTAGAAACAGGGATGAAAAGCTATTCATTATTGCAGTTGATGATGTTTTTCTCACCTACTATTGAACCTATAAGCAACCTTTTCATAGTTCCAGCTGGGGCACTAGAATATGATTATGCTACAGATGAGAGTTTCTTTTGACACATTGTATAGCATCAGTGGAGAGAAAACACAAATATCTCATTTCCACTCAAAAAACTGCCAAAATATTTGAGCTGTTTTTAGCTGTGGTTTTCACTTGGTTTTGCAATGAAGGTTTCATCCAGCAGGGAGCTATGGCTCAATCAGGTGCATTTTAATCATCCTAATTTACTCGAATTTGCATATATGGGCAGTAATCAACAATGGGAACACATCAGAATTGTAAATGAAGTTTTGAAATGTAGTTCGGTAGAACATTGGGAGATCAAGCTGCAGTCCTCTTTATGCAGTCGTATTTTGGAGTGGCCATCTGAACCTTTTCAGCCCTGCCTGTTGCTAGTAGATACCCTGGTGGAGTATTTTGCTCTCAAGTCTCAGAACTTTTGCCTTTTTTCTCGGTGCTTTTATGCCATTAAAGTTCTTGACCTTGACAGTCCTTGGGTGAATGTAATCCAAGACACACCACGCTTTCTGACAGCCTCTTTTAACAGGCATTCCAATGCATTTTTCATACTTCATCCTTCATGCAGCCTTAATCGTCTTCCCTTGAAAGAGAAATGACATTGATCACCTATGGTACTTCTAAGTACCATACTTTGGTGCTTCTTTGTTTAAGTTCTCACTTTTTTAGATTGACAGTGAATTTCTAAGGAGGTAATTAAGTTCTAGTTATGTAACTTTTCTGTTAGTTTTTAGAAGTTTTTTTTTTCTTAAGGAGTTTTGCAGTTATGTAACATTTTCTATTTTTAGGGATTTTGTTTTTGCTTTTGTGGGAATTTTGCAGCCTATTTACCAGTTCTGCTTTGCAATTATAATGATGCAGTGTTCCAAAAAGTACCCCAATAATTTATTTGGAAGTTACACAGAGTCAGTCATTACTATTTATAAAATGTCTCAACATGTTTCGTAAAGAATCAACACCAGAAATGGTATTATAAAGATTGGCCTGGTGTCAGCTAAATTTCAGTTGTATTGCTGTGTTGGATGGAGGGGTACTCAGATGCCTAGCATTTGTGTGCCATGCAGCTCTAGTAGCACAAAGGGATTTAATATACGTTTTCTTTACAGTGTTGACCCTCCTGGGCCCTGAACTGTTGTTCCAAGAGCATTTTGAACTATCAAAATCTGTCAGTGTCTAGTGAAAGAGGCAGTCCCTTCCTGCCTCCCCTGCCACTCGTTCTTGCTCTGGGGTTGTCTATGCACTGAGCTAGCAGAGGTCTTTGTGGGCTTACAGTGACCTGGACTGGTCAAGTGCTCTAGGTAAAATTAACCTGTCCAAAAAGCTGTTTGGGAGCAGGACCGCTGAATTAAGTGAAATAGTAAATAATCGCATGTGACTCACCCCAGTAAGTGCAGTAGATATGGGCATTTTCACAGGAGCTCTTGTAGCCCTGCTAATTGAATCCAACCTTACAAATGAGCTAATGTAAAAGCACAGCTGATGGCCCCTGTTATGCCTGTGTGAACCAGGGTTACAGCAGGAGGAAAGGGAAACAGGGCAGCCATTCCCTTCTAAACACTGTTCATCGACGCAGAGTCCCTCATGACGCCGACGCCCAGAGGATGCTACCTGTGTGCTCACTGCAGTCCTGCTCAGTGAACTGCTCTTGCTGCACTGGTTCAACAAGGGACACATCCCTCTCTTTTATTCAAGTGCTGTTAGGCTGCACAGGAGGAAGGAGGATCTGGGCTTTGGCTTATCTCCATCAAAGCCTAACCCCTTGGAGCCCAGTGATTCTCTGAGCTGTGTTGAGTCCGCAGTGGTGGCAACGTGCCACCAGGGATGGGTCTGCCAGGTAAGGGCAGTGGCTGCTTTCACACACACTTCCCTAGGCACAGGGGTTGTGGTGGCCCTAATGCAGCCCTCCAGGGCTTCTGCAAATACTAGCTCCTTCTTGTGTGCAGCTGGATCTGTCTTTCTGGGAATATGCAATAAATAGTTAAAATTGCTTCTACTTGTTTCCTGGGAACTAGGTGTTTCTTGCTTCCAGCAGTGTTCCCTGCTAAAAAAGGTGCCAGATGAAATTGCAAATGTCTTCACTATGTCTGCAAAGGTGAAAGAAATCATTATTTCTCCATACTGTCTTCTAGCTCCTTAGGATCAGGAGGACTTTTGAGGGCTGGCAGACCACTGAGGCTAAATCTTACAATAACCCAGCATCTCCCAGGGAATTGCTTGGTCAGAGCTTTGTTTGGAGATGTGTGTTTGTACTGCATACCTGCCTTCCCTCTCATACATGCTGTTATGAGAAAATCCTGTCTTAGAATCATAGAATGGCAGGGGTTGGAAGGGACCTTAAAGATCACTGAGTTCCAACACCCCTGACATTGGGCAGGGATGCCACCCACTAGATCAGATTTTTTTTTTTTTCTCCCTGACTGCAGTGGCTTTGGGTGAAGCAGTCCTGACCCGTGTCCCAGACTGCTGTGCAGCGCGTCTTCCTGTGGGCAGCCTGTGGCTGTGGTATGGAAAGGGACTGCGGCCCTTCTGCTTCTGCAGAGTCCCCCTTTCACCTTCACAGCTGTGTGCCCTGGGAATGCAGGGCTCACACAGCCCTATCATATCCACTGTGCTTAAAGGTGGCTGCTAACATCACGCTTCTTATTGAGTATGGTTGCTTTCCACCATGTTTTTAACTTGCTGCTGCTGCGGATTTCAGAAACCTTACTTTACTCCCCTGGAATAAATAATAACAACAATCAGTCTCCATTACCATACAGCAATTCAACATCCTGACATTTATGAGCTCACAGTAGGAGTTTAATTAATTAAGGATGATTCTGCATTCTTCACAAGGAAGATTGGCTTTTTTTTTTTGTTTACATTGAAATAAATAGTCATGTATGCTGGAACACTTCAGAAAATACCCAGGAAATATGCTTCCCTCCCACTTTGAAAAGATTCTCTCTCAGCGTTTTCATGTCTTGTTTTTATTATCATTGCCTCCAGTAAAAACCCCAAGACAGGCATGATTTTCAAGGAGGCTTCTGTACAAATAGCCTTCGGTGCATGTTAACAGATTTAACAAAAGATTAAAGGGAAGTATGAGATAAATGGGAAGAATGAAAATAAAAAGTAAGCCTAAATAATTCCTGCCAATATCCTTAGATCCAAGTTTTTGTTTCCCTCACAATAAAAGTGTATCTCCAATGTGTTGCATTCTGGCAGACTGCTTTGGTTTTAAAAAGTATTCCAATGTAAAAATAAACAAATAAATAAACTATTTGATATAAAATATTGCTACCTTTGAGATTCCGTTTCAAAAAGGGGGAGTGACAATGGAAAGCAGGACAATAATCTCTGGTGCCAGGAGAGGGAATAGGCTAATAGAGCAAGTAAGATAGATTCCAGGTCACTCCTTGGCTGTGGATGCGGCAGCTACCATGATGGCACTGGAGCAGAGCAGGAGCAAGCACCACGGGGCTCTTCCCAACGCCTGGACACCCTTTCTGGATGCAGTCCGATGAGCAAAACCTCTTCTCTTCCTGTTCAGTGTAGCAGATAGAAACTCTCCAGACACACACAGCAAAGTTAAAGAGCTCTGAGGGGTGGTATTTTTCACCTACCTTTTTGTTTGTGGCACACATAACTCTTGCGTGCAGTGTCTGAGTAGTCCAATGTTTGAAGGAAAATGCTAGGCAATAATGTGCAGAATGCTGTTGGTCTTGAAGAAATTTAGAAAGAAGAACCCTGAAAACCGGAAGGAGAACTTCACTTTTTAAGCAGAGTCACAACATATTTGTGGGTGTATAGGAATGTGAAGAAAGAAGCACCATCTTCTAGGGTAACAAGTCCACCTCTTGCACATTGTGTCCCTGTCAGTCCTCCCAGTACAGACTAAGATGCTGATACTTGGAAAAAAATGTTTACCCCAGAAAGAAAGAAAGAAAATATTCTGTAATGAGGAAAAAGGAGGAAGAATGGGGAGTCTGGCATGCCGAGAAACAAGTCACAGATCTCAGGCCTCAAATGTCAGAGAAAAAAAGGATGCGAGGAAGCATAGAGACCCCTCAGCACACAGAAACCCCAGCAAGGAGGAGGAGGAGGATGGCACAGAGAGGTTGAGGGCACTAGGCCCCCAGCACGAAGGTGAAGGGCTGAAAGACTAAGCAGGAAGATACAAGGCTGGCATGGAGGGGTCTTGGAGAAACGTGAGGACTATCCATGGTGTGTGCAAGGAGCGTGTCTGAGGGGTGCAGTGTCTTGTCTCAGCAAGACAAATCAGCTTGCCCTGAGCTCTGCACTGGCAGGAGGGCTGCTACCAGTATCTGCGTGAGCACATCTAAAGCTGGCGTAGATGCGTCCAAGCAGCTTTATAGTCGCTGCAACTGCGCTGCTGGTAGTGTTAAGCTGAGGCATGCAGCCCCTTAGTTTAACAGGCCTGAAATTTCTTTCTGATAGGAAATCCTGATACTGCAGCTTCCGTGTTCACCTGAGACCTGGGGCCAGAAGCAGAGCAAACAAGAAGGAGCATGAATTGACAGCCCAGTAATTATAGCTCTTACCTCAGGAAGGGATTTTGGGTTCCTTTCCCTACCCCTAAAGTGGTTTGCGGTTTTATAACTTCAGTGTCCAAAGTATGTCATAACCTATCCGGAGGGAGGGACCCAAGCCTCTGGCATTCCCCCGGGCCTTGAGGCTGCACAAGGAGACTCCCTCAGGCCTGCTCACCTCCAGACCCCATGGTTCCTGAGGAACAGCAGCCAAGCTTCATTAGGAGGATCCTCCTGCCTCCCTCCTCCATAGCCGTGTGTTTATGGGGCTTGTTTGCACAGGAGATGGATGTGAATGTGAATCCTGCTTGGCCAGGGGATGCAATTAGCACTCATGGTTTCAGGAGGCAGATTACCTGATCTAACAGAAGAACACCACCGAGAGGCAGAAGATCACCTGCTCCCACTACGCACTTCATGGCCAACCCCAGAGTCATTGGGCAGCCTGTGAACTGGTCAACCCACTGATCCACAAAAACACCCTGGGTAATTTCCAGCTGGATAAATGGATTAGATTGTTTGACAGACAGGTCTGAGAAATGGATGGGGTGGAAAAGACCATCAGGTGTGGTTAAGACCTTCGCTTTCAGCAACCTTTCAGGTCAATAGATTCATCCTGCTGCTTGTGTACCCACAGCTAACTCTCACATTTGCTAGGCATCTAGCAGCCAAAGATCACTGCCAAATGGGAAACCTCCAGGCTGAGCAGGAAGCTTAATATGCAAATGCTGAAGGGGATGCAGAAGATTCATATTTTTGGCCTTACACAATTAGATTTTGCCTACATCCCAATTTAGAAATCTGCATTTGTCTAGTCTCAGTTTTGAGACATTGATTCTTACATTTTTGCTGCTAAAGACTCCCCTCATTCCTCTATAACTACTTCTTTCTGATAAACTGAATCATTTGATTCCTTTCTGTCTCTTACTGTAAGGCATTCTCTCCAGCTCTTTTGAGGCCCTATTTTTTGTGTCTTTTCCAATTCAATATAAATGTCATCCTAAGTCTGCCCAGGACAATTGCAAATTATGTCATTGTTCATTAAAAATGTAGTAAAAAACCCAGTGTATCGCTGGAGGAACTTGTTGCTCTGTAACTGAGAAGGCACTAGTCTGAATCAACAATATTTCCCTATTATACATGTGCAGAGTCTTCCTGTCCCCATAGAGCAGCACATATGAGTTACCCAAGAGTACAATAGCAGCCTGCAAAAATCCTCGTTTCATGCAGTTCACATGCACAGTGATTTTCCAGGCACTGTCTGGAAGCTGCTTTGAAATATATTTTTGAGAGAGGCTTTACTCTTGATTATGGCAAGTTTGTATAGTTAGACAAAATGATACTTATGCTTACAGGTTTAACAGATTTGTTAAAATTAGCATTTCACCTTTCATTACTTATTCCTGATAAAACCAAATTATTTTTCACTTTTTTATTATTATTTAATAATACTGTTATTAAATAAAATGAAAATTAACACCATCATGACAGCATATGGATATTGTTCAAGCTAGTGACTCATATATTTACATATGAATGTCTGTATTCAGACAAAACCTGAAAGCATAACACAAAGCCTTGCAGCACAGACAAGACCCTGCTTCCAGATGATGATGACAGTGCCTTGGCATTCCAGGAACAAATACCGTAAAGTAAAATTGTTTGTTCTTGTCCTTAAGCATTATCATCTCCATAATGGAGATGAGCAGGTTGCTTTTACTCTATTTTTCACTGCTTCTTGGCATTTTCTTCCACTGAAATCGCTACACAATATGGTCAAATCATTTCTCAGTCTCTCTCACTGTCTAAACAATGTTGAGCTTTTTATCGTGCCCTTTTGGTGTTCTGTGTTTCAATATGATATTCTGGACCTTAACAAAGCCTCCAGGTATGGTGAATTGACATTAGTGCAGCTGGTGGCGGCCGCTCAGCTGCAAGGGTTCTCTGACTGTCCTGTGGTAGAGATGGTGGAAGGAAGCAGGTGTAATGCAGCTTTGTGAGAGCTTAACTTCTGGAAAAACAAAGACAACAACAAAAACAACAACAAAACACATAACAAACAAACGAACAAAACCCACAAAGAAACAGGAGATCCATATTGCAGGCTGACACTGATGGTGGCTGCATATCTTTGATGAAAGGAAACTTCACCATGTCTGCTCATGCTTCCCTGCCTGCCCGCAGCACCACTCTTGCTCCACTTAGCTTCGATTTGCTGTCGTGCAACTTGCACTGCATGCACATCATCTGTATAATTTCCGTGTCCATAAAAGCCAAAAGATGAGTGCCCTCACCTCATTGCAGCCTGGCAGGTAACATGCTGCAGCACTGCCTGCTGTCGTACTTCCCCAGTGCCATTACAACATACTTTTGATTGTGAGTGTACACAGATTGCTTTCTGTGTATTTTCCTCAACTCAGCCAAAATCCACACACATGGATCCACACACATGTCCTAATCCTGCCAAACCTGCTTGGTTGTCTCCATCCTAATTCTTAGCCAAGTTTTTTTTTTTTTTTTGCCAGGTGAGAGGGACACATACTGGAATTTCTCTAATGTGGTTGCTTTTGGTTTGGCTAGGAGACCAGATTTAGATTTGCAGCCTATGTGTATTTCACAGCTTCATATCATAGTCACCTCTTAAGGCGGCCTACTAAATCAAGGCAGTTTAAACTGGGGTGGTTTACATGCTTGAGTCAAAACCAACACTTGATGGAACTAGATGGAACAACTAGATGCAAGATTACTAACTGGCATAAATAAAGTTATGCCAATCCCATCAACTGGTCCTGTGTTCATTAAAAGTCTTTCCTAGACCTAGATACATCTCATCCAGCCACATATCTGACTGCACACATTATTTGCATTAATTACAGAGAGCTCCACAAATGAGAAATTCTGGATCTCTCACAGATATTCATCTGACCAGCAAGCTTCTAAAAGGAATTCTGCAGCCAGCCAGGCATCTCGAACAAGCAAAGTTCATTTCCAAAATGTAATGAGGGAGCAGACTCCATGCATTGCCTCCGAAGCACTTGCTTATAACAAAAAATCATTTTTCTACGCAATGTATCACAAAATATTTGCAATTGTATATTGACATTCCCTTGTATTCTTCTTTCTAAAGTCCTAGTCTGCTCTCTCTGTGGCTGGTGAGGATTTAGCCCCCCTCTGCAGAACATTAGTTGCATGCAATAAAAAGCTTATCTTTGTGGCTTATCTGGTACGGCTTGTCCTTTTACAAGATGAGTCCACTATTGATCTAAATCAACTGATTTACTGTCTGAAACAAATGTACAGAATTGAGTAATTAAAAGATGGAATGATTCCACTGTTCAGCACTATCAGAAGGAGTGAAATTGCAGCCAAGATTAATTTTGCTCGGTATTTTTCTCAGTACATTTCCTTTTTTTTCTGCAGAGACTTGAAATCTTAGCACCAAATTGTTTGAAGCATTTATCTCTTGCCAATAACACTATCTGTTCAGACTTAGTAAAACATGTTTGAGCTTTTCCAACACAAGCACTATGTACTTTGTGAAGTCTAAATTAGGTTCTTTCTGAAATCAGCATTGGTTATATAACCACCGTGCAGTTTCATTAAATATGGATTATTATCAAGAACATTCTTTTTGGAGAATTTTTGCGGGCTCCTTTCCAAGGATAGCAGAGAAAATCTTTCAATCTGACTCACTGGAAGGAAGGGAATAATTGTTGATTTTTCATATTTAAATGAAGTGCATTTCTGTTTGGGTCATGCTTCATTTGAACCTGTGTGTCTTCAGATGATGCTAAGCAGGCTACTTTGGGAGAAGTTCATCCGAACACCCCACAGATACATTTCTGGGCAGCCCTTTAAAAGACTGGCACTCTCCAGCACATCTGGTTGTTTTATTGCTCCTCCTGTGCTTAAGGTTCTGGGTAACATTTGTGTAGGCTGCTGCTGTGGTTTAACCCGGCAGGCAGCTCAGCACCACACAGCTGCTCAATGGCTCTCCCCAGTAGGATGGGGGAGAAAATCAGAAAGGGAAAAGTGCGAGAACTCCTGGGTTGAAATACAGACGCATCAGTAGGTAAAGTAAAAGCTGTGCATGCAGTCAAAGCAAACCAAGGAATTCATTTGCTACTCCTGTTGGCAGGCAGGTGTTCAGCTACGTCCAGGAAAGCAGGGCTCATCCTGTGTAATGGTTCCTTGGGAAGACAAACGCCATCACTCCCAACATCCCCACCTTCCTCCTTCTTTACCCCAGCTGTTATTGCTGAGCACGATGCCACATGGCATGGGGCATCCCTTTGGCCAGTCTGGGCCAGCTCCTGGCTGTGTCCCCTCCCAGCTCCCTGTGCGCCCCCAGGTACCTCGCTGGCAGGGAAGCACCGGGAGCTGAACAGTCCTTGGTCTGTGTGAGCGCTGCTCTGCAACGACTGAAACATTGGTGTGTTATCACCGCTGTTTTCATCAAAAACCCAAGACACAATGTCATACAAGCCCCTATGAAGAAAAATAACTCTATCCCAATCAAAACCATGACAGCTGCTGACCTCCACGGTCACATCTCAGTGTACAAAACACTAACTTTTTCTAGTAAATGATGTAGTTAGGTTTTTCACTCCCAGTCTCTCCCAAAACTTTTACATGCTGACTATTCACACCCCTAGTACGCACACAGTTATGCAGAAAGTAGGCTTTCTGCAGCCACTGTCATTAAAGGTCATTGCAACTGACTTGACCTTTTTGCAATCATTTAATAAAGACTGTGCAAAAAGTATAACAAGGTTTGTGAACAGATTGCAAGTAAGTCAAGGTTATGCTATCAAGGATAACAAACATCCTATTTTTTGTAACACCTATGGAGTTTATAGATATTTCCAAAATTAAACGTTTCATTTTAAAAGCGTACAAGCCTTGCTGATTCACAATCCAGTGTTCTATGATTTGCAACATACATGCTCTCAGAAGCCAGGAAATGAGTATATTATCCATGCCCCCTGGTATTCAAACCTTATTAAAACCAGTGGCTTGTCTTCCCATTATTTTCAAGCTTGTGTTTACTGGGCTTGGTGGTTGTTTTTGCTGTCGTTGTTTGATTTTTGTTGTTGTTGTGTTTGATTGGTTTGGTTTGGTTTGGTTTGGTTTGGTTTGGTTTGGTTTGGTTTGGTTTGGTTTGGTCTGGTTTGGTTTGGTTTGGTTTGGTTTGGTTTGGTTTGGTTTGGTTTGGTTTGGTCTGGTAGCTGATGTTTTTTCAGATTTTTTTTTCTTTCATTTTCTATGGCTAGATCCCCTGTGACAATTTCTTAACATAGCTGCTGTTATTTTTGTGATGAGTTGGAGAAGCAAAGTAATCTCCCACCCTACTGACTGCTGTCTTCTTGCCCTTTTCTCACTGCGGGGCATCATCAGGCTCCGGTGCATGGGGGCTGGATAGATTTGCCCACGAGAAGGATTGTTTGTGTGATTAATGTAGAAAAGTTTGTTAGATAACGTGGGTAGCCTGAAACTGGAATCCACTGAAAAATCCCAGATCAGACCAATTTGGCACGTGTTATATTCTTTGTGGAAATTAAATTTTGAAGAGCTAATACATGAGATAAAAAGGGATCAGCGAGTGATTTCTGGAAGTAAACAGCATGATGCTTCAGTACCAAACTTTTTGCCACTGCTGTGAAATGCATTTGTGAAACAGTGGTCCTTGAGCATTCATGGCCCAGAAAGGATTCAGAGCCTCTATAAAATGATCTTTGCAGAGGACACAGGGATGTTGGGCTGCTTGTTGCATAAGCTGTGCATCACTGCGGTGCTTTGCCTTTGCTACCAAGAGAATACCCAGCTGATGAAGTTGTCCTACCATTTTGGGTAGGACTTTCACTGCTGTCAAGGTCCAGCTTCACGGCAACAACAGGTTTTAAATATTGGCTTCCCTGCTCTCATGAGTCATCTTCTACATAGAAATGTAATGATAGGAGCGCTGCCATGGGCTATTCAAAGGAGCCTCAACAGACTTTGTGAGGTAGGTCAAGACACGGTTATCATAAATTCTGGCGTAAAGGATGTGAGAGAGCAGGGGCGGCGATGGGTGACATCATTGTGACACCGTAATGTCACCAGGGAGCTCACCAGCTCAGCTTGGCATGCAGAGGGGGAAAGGGAGAAGAAGGGAGAAGGAAGACTCCAAGGAGAGGAGAGGTGCAACCTCAGTTATAAAAGATTGCAGATTATTCATAGGCACAAGGTAGCATTATACTTAGCTTTCAGAAATACAGAAATACTGGATTTAATAAGTGCTCAGTGTGCAAACTTTCTTTTCATGAGTAACTGACTTTTAGTGGATACAGGAAGGTAGAAACAGTCTGAACACACTTCAGGTGCCACTTCACAATGAAGAGCTATGATTTTTATTGTATTAGTAATGATTTTTTTGTTATATTTAATTTATTGTATTCAATTTATTGTATTAACAACAATTTTTATTGTATTAATTCTGTGAGCCTCAAGGAACAGCAGCAGCAAGATCTCAGTTTCAGAATTATAAAGGCCCACCCACTTAAGTCACATCACATTTTCAATATATACCAGCACGTCCGGTATATTTATGTGATTTGCAGTGGTGCTTTTCAGAATTACAGATTTTAGTTGGGACAGGGGGAGAGCAGAATAAATCTCTAAGGGCTACAAAAAATATCTTCAACAAACTGCTATAATCCAAGGTAGGCCACCAACTCTGCTCCTCAGAAATGTGTTATCTCTTCAGATATCTAATGGCAAACCTAAAGGGTCCAACTTTTTTAAAAGTAAGATGGTGTGGATGAACAACAAAGTACTTAGCTGCATGCATATGTTTGTTATAACAAGTTATAAGAAATGGAAAATGTAGCTGAAATACTATCACAACTATTGGGTCACTGGTAACACAAGTACATCAAAACCAAGAGAAAAATCCTTCATGTGCCCTGTATATATTTTCTCTGCTGTGTGAGGTTGGTCACATTAGTTAAATTAACCTGAAAATAGATTATCACATAACAGCCTGCCTTCTGCACCATAGAGGGAGATCTGTTGTGGCGTCAGCATAACATCCACCTCATGCTAAATGAGAATATATCCCAGTCTTCTGAAAGTGAGCTTGCACAAGGTGTCATTTGGAAATGGATGGAGAGACAGTGAGGAAATAGAGCAGCTCATAATTATTTATGCAAATGATTTTTTGCATTACTTTGGTCATGTGAAACGGTCTGTAAGCGGCTCTAATGGCTATGAAAGGCAGCCTGGGAGCTGGAGTAAATTATGGTGAAAAATACTCTTTCTGTGAATGACAGCTAAGACCTATGTGCTTTCAACAGCATTGAACCAGAGCTTCCAGGGCTCCTGTGGGATATTTTGTTGCCACAGTGTATAAGTACAAATTAGACTTCAGAGAAAAGTACTTACTACCCCTAATAAGAACATGTTAAAAAGCAACAAGTTGAGGGGTCACTCAGTGTCCAGAGAGCAAAGAGAGGAATTTGTCATGTGTGGGAGGAAAAGAGAGGCCCGACAGACTTCTCACCAGCACATCTGCACTGTAATCCTGACTTTCCCATGTTTGATCCTTCCTTTCTCCTTGTGCTTAAATCTGTGGCGAAGTTGTTCACAAACACGTCTCTTATTCAGCTATGCACAGCATTGCTCTCCTATAGCATTACAGTGACCCAGGTTCAGCATGAAACAGAGAAATCAAAGCAAAGGATGACAATCTCCATTTTATCATGTTTTTCTATATGAAAACACAGGATGCAACTCAACCTCCTTGACCTCATCCTAACCTGGAGCTCACTTCTGTGGCAAATGACTTTTTTAAGTTTTCACCCAAATGAGCTTTTTAAGTTTTCACCCAAACCACTGTGCTTTTCCTACGGGTACAGAAGGAGGCCCAAGAGCTTGAAATTTTATGGAAGTGTTGAACTATTGACTGCTAAACTTCACCCTATCCAAACGGAGTCTTTAGTGCCCCAAAATGTAGGTGGATAAGCATTTCCACCCATCTCTCTATCATGAGCACAAGTGCCCAAGATTTCATAGTACAGAAATGAAAGCCTGCATCTCAGACAGGTGTATTTTCAGACTCTCACTTCAAGTATTCACAATTTGCATTGTGTTAGGGTAAGTGGTCTTTCAGAAATTTCATGATGAAATAATAATTTCATATTTTAAGTATCCAGCGTGCCACCAGATGGGGACTTCTAATACTTAAAACAAGGCCTTGCAAGGTCCTAGAACCTGTTTGTTTGCCTTTTGGTCTATATACTCTCTTAGAACTCTTACATTAAGTTTTATGGAGGGTGAGAAGCTTGTATTTGGGCCTATGGCATCATCCCCTCTTCCTTGCTGTGCACACATCATGGTCGGTGCTGTTCACTGATCTGAGATAAGATTTCCTTGGAAGAATGTGTCCTCTTTCAGGCTGCTGAGTCCCAATGGACTTCCAGTTTCTGCAGCACTAGATTACTTTGGAGGACATTGCTGCTGCAAATTGAGCATGTGATCTTGTGAAATAAAGGTACCCCACCAGGGAGATGTTGAGACCTAATGGCTTTTTTGGCAGTCAAAGGGATAAATAGCATTTTTTCAGCACTGTAATAAAATTATTCTAGTTAAATTACATGACTAATACTAGTTCTCTTAATCATATTCCTTTTTAATTTTTTTTTTCCATACTACAAAAATTTCTGGGAGAAGAGAAGGCTCACGTTCTCATGTTTTTTGTCTTGCAGAACCTCAAGGTATTCCACTGACAGTGCAGAGTCTTCTGTAGGGAACATGTCTGCCTATTGGGAGTAGCATGGGTGCAATTTCACATTAATTACATCCCATTTTCAGTACCTACAGACTTTCTTAAAGCAACCTAACTTTTCTTTCTCTCTTGCACCACTTGTTTTCTCGGAGTCAGATCTAGCCCACGTTTCCATTGGAAAATGTACCCAGCGGAAAAGGAACAATTTGGTTTCTATTTGGGAAAGTGAGCAGGATTGACCTGCCCTGCTGCTCCCTGGTTTTTTGTCTGCCTGTGCCCTCTGGCAGGCAGTGGAGCTGGCAGTGGGGCAGTCGGGCAGGCTGTTTTGGTGACTGCTGGGGATTGTGTCGGGTTGGTGTAACGTGAGATGCTCCCACAGCTGTCCTGTCCAAATTCTTTAGAAGTAGTCCCTTGATCTTCAGTGATCTGCAAACCACAGAGGAAAACCACTGCTTAACTAATCGGATTATCAGCTAGCTCACTTGCATGTAATACGTATCTAAACACTGCTTAATTTGGGATATTAATTACAGCTTGCACTGAAAGAATATGTATAAGTCGTTAATTACATGGAAAGATGTTAGATCTTCCAATTTGTGGCTGGAATTCTTGTTCCAAGGGGTAATTGCATGTGATAACCATTTTACCCTGTAAATTAGCTTTGGTCGTGTACTGGCAAAGCACTGTCTGCTCTGAGTTACGTGGCCAAATGCTAACTAGAGCAAGCCCAAAACACACAAGAATTTTGCAAATTTGGTATTTTATCACAAAGCTTCAGCATAGCCCCATTTATCAGTTGTCTTACATATCTGACTGACATTGAGTGAATTTAAGCTTAACCATTTTTTTACTCTGAAATGTCTTCATTATGACTTCAGATTATGCGCCCTATAAAATGAATCCCTCTATGTTCTGGGCCTAGTCAATGAGGGACTGTGCACAGAAAACACCAGTATGCTCAGTGCACATAAAGTAAATATTGTCTGTCCCATGGCCAGCTTCTCACCAAAACAGGAGTAACACTGATGTGTTTAATAAGCCCATTCATAACCCCTTTATCTGTGAATGGATGCTAATACAAGTCTGACTCATGAAAGTACATTATTTTTAGAACAAATGGTGACAGTTTTGAAGAAGCTCTGAAATAGTTCCCTTGCTAGATCCTGAACTAATTTGTCACATGGAGAGCTTGCACATTTAGCAAAGCTGAAAAGAAGGGTGGGGATGGAGAGAACTTTTTATAGTTCAGTTTTTTGTGCAGGATTGATCCCACTTTAAAGAGCCTTGAATAAATCCTCAGAAGTTATTCAAAGAGTATTATTTGGAGGGTAAGAAACGGTGGAAATTTCCCTGGGCATAAAATAATTTAAACAAGATTAAATCTTGCCTCTCAGACTTTCTGAACACTTTTTTTGGCAGTTTGTTAAATTACTTTGAAGAAAAAAAAAAGTGAATTACCTTAATACTGCTTAGAACTTTCTTGAAGCAAAATTCTGATACAGATCTAATGGAAAACGTACAAATAGACAGAGCACAGAGAAATAGGAAGCCTGGGTAGAATTGTGCTGGGAGTCTTAAACCTTTATTCAGGATGCATATTCTAAAATGACTCCAGTGAACTTTATGGTGACAGAAAAGTTCCTACATAATTGCATTTTTTACATAGCTTTTCACAAAAACTTTGCAGGAGGGATTTGGGCAGCAGTTTCTTTCTTTCATTCTTTCTGGTTGATGGTTTTTGTTTTGTTTTGTTTTGTTTTTCCACAAAAGAAGGTTATTCTGAACTGTATATGATCCATTGGTGATAACTTCCATATGGAGTTTATTCGGTTCTGTAATTTTGTTCATGGAATTAGTAGTGAGTATCCGTAACAAAGACAATGAAAGTTAGTTCTCAATTGCATTTCAGTTTTAAAATAAAATAAAATAAAATCTATTTTGCTTCCAAGTATGTGAATCTTCTGATTTTATTAGTATGTTGCATATATTCTGTACCAATTCATGAAAGTAATTTAAAAAACTGAATCATGAATCTGGTAATCAATAATGAATGTGCTTCAAACCTGATGCCCTGCAGCCTGCAAGCGTAAAAATAATGCAGCATTCACAGAATATCGATCCACTTCTTATGGCTGCATGCCATAAGGATACATTGTCCATCCTTCATCAATTTAATACAAGCATCAACTTAGTCCACCTAGAATTTTATAAACACTTCGATGTACTGCTCCAATGTGCAACAAACTTATCTCAGCTGAAGAAAATCCTATGGTAAATATCATAAAAATGACATGAAGACTTCTGGCTGATATTTAAAGTCCTAGTGAAGAGAAAGAAAGAATGTCCTACATCATATGTCATGTGCTCCAATCATCTTGTGACTTTGTGCTTGACTCACTGTAGTATGTCAATGTTTTCCTTCTACTAGGGAACCCCGAACTGGGTCCGATACCCAGGTGTGGTCTCTTAAGTGCCAGATAGAGGGGAATAATCACTTCTACAGACCTGCTGCCTATAGCCTTGCTAATAGAACCCACTATGAAGTTGTTCATCTTTGTACAAGGGCACACTTGCTTCATAGAATCATAGAATGGTTTGGGTTGGAAGGGAACATCTAGTTCCATGTTCAACTTCATTTTCACCAGGACCCCCAGATCTTTTCCTATTAACCCACTTTCTAAGTCAGTCACTCCCCATCTCCAGCTTGTACTCTTGTGTCAGGTACTACTACAAAAGTGTTTCCTCCTTTAGTTTTGTCATCAAACATCAACCTAAACATAATCCTTGTTGGGGCAGAGCAGGGCAGAAGGGACAGTTGTTCTGTTGTCACCCCAGTGTCAGCAATTCCTAGGAGCCCTAGCATGAAAAGCTGTGGCAGAACGTGAAAGGTACAGGGTGGCTATGGGACTCACATAGTACTTCACCTTTAGGTTGCTAACTTTTGAGTGACTTATGAGAAATAATCATATGCAACTTGTTAGAGAACAGATGGATTATGACAGCAAATGTGTGCCCCAGACAAGCACACATGAGATTGAAAGCCAGAAGGGACTGGGGGGGCTACATCTTCATGGCACAGCACAGCGCTGGGCAATCACTTTGATTCTCCCACTCTCCCTCCTCTCTCTCTTTGTTTTTTTTTTTTTATTTTTGTTTTTGTCCTGATTGTTGAAATAGGATATTATTTCTTTTCCTCTTTATGATATTGTTTATGCTACTCTAATTTGCTATTGTTCCAATGCTTGGAAGATGTAAAGAACTGACTGCTGCATTCAGCTGGGATTTGGGCAGGATTTAGGTACCAAGATCAGAAAAACACTTAAGCCCTAAAGTCAGTGCCACCTAACTGTGCCACATAAAATAGAAACAACACCTTATTTTTTGAACTTCGAGAACCTTAATTCAGTGGTTGAAGCACTCATCCAGAAAGGGAGGCCCAGGACAGCCTGCAGGGATTCAAACCCACAGCTCGACATCCTGGGACATGGCCTGAGATCAGATGGGAACGGGAATTATTCTCTTTTGAGAGAACTTCATACAACTTCTGCCCAGTGTCAAAGCCATTGTGCAGAAAAGACTGAAGACTTCAGAAACCCAGAGAGAGGGAATAAACAGCGGGGAGCCTGGCTTGCTCTCTGTGACTCTTCTCAATTCGGTGTGTTTTGTTTTGTTTTGTTTTGTTTTTCAGCATCAGGAATAGATTATGCATTTTGCATGGAAGAATCATTGCATAACATGTATTCATAGTACTGGGAGCAGAGGCTTGTAAGCAGTAGGGTTGTTGGGCTGTATAGTCTGACTCCTTCCTTTTGCTCTCTCTCTGTGGCCCCATGAATCTTTCATCATTTCATCTCTTTGCAGTGGCCCAGGTAGGGAGAAAAGTAGCTAACCACTGTAATAACCAGTTGGTTAAAGGGTTTGCAAAATGTTTGGGAAAAAAAGAGGTCTAGTTAATGTTTTACTCACTGCTGTTGAGCAGAAATGTTATTAATCATGTTTATCGTGAGACTGATGAAACAGTAACCTTGAAGGATTGTTGTTGTGCTAGGCACTGTACAAATTGAGAATGGCAGACAGCTCCTGCTCAGCCTTATGGATTTAGGAAGGAAATAGACGTTAAAGATATGACTCACCTGGCCAAAGGCACAGAGATGTCTGCTACACATCATAAAAATGAATTTCCTCCCAGAAATGTCTTTTTCTCACTATTGACAAAGAGCCTCGGATATCAACACATGAAATGAATCTCACTCCATGAGAAAGAGAGGCAGTACCAAAGGGCAGAGCTCACAATGAGTCTGCAGCAAAAACCATCCATGTTGCCGTATTTAGTGGGGGATGAAATGTGTAGTAAAACAAGAAAAAAGTAAAAAGAGAAGGAATAACACAGAGGGGGCAGTGCAGAGGAGAGGGAAGCCTCCTGTACATGGAGGCAGGCTGTGATGGCAGGATGAGAGAGGACAGTCATAAAAGGTCCAGCTGGTCAGTGAAAGATGTGCAGAGCTCCCTGAATTCCCACAGATTTCTGTTCGGGAATCTTTGTAGGCTGTTCCTCCTGCCTTGAACTTTGAATGCAAAGTTTCCCAGCAAGGTGTGAGGCTGGAGGGCATCGCCCCAGCTCCAGTGCCCCCGTGGGCCCCTCTCCCTGCACAGTTCTGGGTTGTGGGGTTGTATCCTTGGCTCTGGGTCCACTCTTTTTCCTCACTGCCTTGACTGCTCCCAGTGCTGCCTCTGCCAGCTGCTACATTATGCTCCTGTTCAGCACCTGTGACTCTATCAGAAACCTGTTATCATTTTTTTTTCCTTCCACTGTGCTTTGATACTAGCCTTGAATCTGCCTACTGTGTGAAAAGGATGAAGAGAGACATCTCTTAAGGTTTAGGTGCAGCTCCCCACATATAGGTGCTGTAGTGCTGGCAGCGTGTGGGATTTCTTCTCTTACATCTTTTGTATCTCCACTTAAGCAGACTGCAGACAGGGATATCGAGTTCACCCAGTACTGAGGTATCATTAAATGGCTCCTTGTTCAGTGCACACATGTCTTAAGGTGATAGGATGTCTTGCTTCAAGACAAAATAGCAATTGCTTTGAGCTGTCTGAAGGTACACACCATTTCCAAACTAACATTTAAATCTTACCCGGAGAGAGAATTTAAAAATGCAAGTCAGTACAGTGTATTTTAAATGAATCCCTGTGAAAGAAACACTTGAAATACAAGGCAGTACTTAACCCCTGCTATGTCAGACTCACAATGCTGCCAGAAAGCTGCTCTAAAGATGTAAAGAAGCTGGAGGTCAGTCCTGAATAAATGTAGTTGGCAGACAGGGAGTAGGGGAGTAAAGGGCTGTGCCGCTGGTCTAATGGGGGAAGGAACCACTGCAGGTGGTGGAGAGCTGAGGTTCGTCAGGGCTGAAATGGGGCTGTTTCAGCCACTAGTTAGACCTGGGTCTGGAGACCATCATGGGTCCTTAGAGCTCCTTGTCCCTCTGATTTCTTCAAATATCCCCAGGTAAACCTAGCACAGCTGTGTATCATATAGGGTTCACATCACTTAGACGCCCGGAGTCCCAGACAGAGATCTGGGCTGCCTGTTCTGCACTGCCTAAACCCCAGGGGATGTCTCCAAGGGACTCAGAAAAGATATTAAGTGCATAAAGGTAGCCTGGAGAATTCACACTGACTGAACGCACATATTGTCGTAAAAGAACAAATTCAACTTTTCCTTTGGCCAAATGTGCACTTAGTGTGTGTTTCTTTTTAGAACACTGGATTTGACAATGCTAGATTTCATGTTTTTTTCTCAAAGCCTTTGACAGTCCACTGTAAGCCTCTAAGTCTACTTTACATAACCACAAGATGACTCAATAAATGTCAGCTAATCTCAGAGTTAAAGATTCACTTCAGGGCCTCAAGGCCCAGAGTTCAGCTCCAAAACCAGCAGCCCATCAGAGACCCTCACAGCAGCACATTTAACACTTTCTTCTCCGCTTTTGTGCCATGGTTTGTGGTTTTCACAAATGGCTAGACTTCATCTGCTACTTGCATTGGTGTAGAGGGAGGAAGGTTTCCCTTCCACGTCTGTATTATCCTGTTCCTCCTCATGTCTGCACCTTTCAGAGTTGCAGTCCTGGTCTCTTCGTGTGTTCTTCATCAGTTTACTTGGTACATTTTGCCATCACATTTTTTGTATTATGTCTTTGACTGTGGTACTACCACCTTAGAGGATTTGCA
Source organism: Anser brachyrhynchus (assembly GCF_964034855.1). Lineage (NCBI taxonomy): Eukaryota > Metazoa > Chordata > Aves > Anseriformes > Anatidae > Anser > Anser brachyrhynchus. The sequence continues at coordinate 191,473,396 of NC_137694.1, forward strand.
GAACCTGTTGTGCTAAATGTGGAGCTCACTTAATTGTCTCCTGCCTCTTACTCCTCTGCATCCATGTATTTGTAGCTCCATCACAGCCCCTCCTGCCCTGTGGTCCATGGTTAAAGCACTGCAAGCTGTGCATGCTCCCACCTTCACTTTAACGTGGACTTGTATAACGCTCATGTGTTCTGGCTCTCTTAGTCCTTAATTTTTTTTTTCCACTCACATGAGAACAGAAGAAGAAAAATAACACCGGTGAGACTGAGCAACTGTAAGATACAAGTTCTGGAAGATTTGTATGCTGTTTTGTTTTCTTTTGTAATTACAATAATTACGTTGCCCATGTCACACTGCCACCTCAGAGACAGCTCACAAGGCCTGAGCTGCAGAGATGTCTGCTCATGAAATACTGCTGCATGCGGACAGACCAGCTCCTGAACCAACTTCTAGCCCTGTTGCCGTTTCTGCATGGCCCGTAAGAGGAAGATGTTTGCAGGATGCTCATTTCTTCTCCCTCCCAGCTCGTTCTGAGCAGGGCTAGTGCACATGGCCGCAAAGTGCTCGTTATCGCTGATTACCTGATACTAAGCATGCAAGTGAGGAATCTGTTCCTCTGTAATCAGGACCAGATGAAAAGCTCCCTGACCCGCAGATGTCTGAATAAAACCGTTTGTTCTTGTTCCACGCTGTACCTTGCAGGCGGCTGTGATGACTTGCCCACAAGTCTGGTGCTGCCCTGTGTATAATCAGGGAGCTTCGCTGAGCTTGAAATTAGCCATCTAGAGTATCATCCATCCTCAGCAAAGGCAAGAAGATCTTTATTACATTTAATAGCTGTGTTACTACGTTGTACCGAAATATCTTTAATTGATTACTTCATTTAAGTCATCTTCAATTCAGAGTAAGAAAGCCAGCTCTCCAGATGTTAGCTTTGTAGGCTCTCTGTAGGACTTTGATGTTGTGTTTCTCTGTAGCCACTTTCTCTCTGGAAATGTGGGACGTAACACGATGTGTTTTGAGGAGGAAGAAGGTGTTATTCTGTTTTCTCCTATACCTTCATATCTCACAAATGGAGTGAGTGGCTGTTGTGGTTTAACCCGGCTGGCAGCTAAACACCACACAGCCGTTCGCTCACCCTCCCCCCTCCCTCTCTGGGATGGGGGAGAGAAACGGGAAAGTGAAGCCGGTGAGTTGAGATAAAGACAGTTTATTAAGACAGGAATATAAGGAATATAAGGAATATAATAATAACAATAATAATAATAATAGTGATAATGATAATAGTATTAACAATAATAATGTGTAAGAAAACAAGTGATGCACAATGCAATTGCTCACCACCCGCTGACCAATGCCCAGCCTATCCCCGAGCAGCCGGCCCCCCACCCCGGCCAGCCACCCCTATATATTGTTTAGCATGACGTCAGATGGTATGGAATATCCCTTTGGCCAGTTTGGGTCAGCTGTCCTGGGTCTGTCCCCTCCCAGCTCCTGCTGCACCCCCAGCCTGCTCACTGGCAGGACAGAGCGAGAAGCCGAAAAGGCCTTGGCCTGGTGTAAACACTGCTCTGCAACAATTAAAACATCAGCATGTTATCAGCGCTCTTCTCATCCTAATCCAAAACATAGCACCCTACCAGCTACTATGAGCTACTTAACTCTGTCCTAACTGGAACCAGGACAGTGGCCCAAGTGGTTACAGGCAATGCAATGGCAATACAAATTGCAATACAAGGCAATGAATAACCATGGTACATTAACATTATATGTCAATATTATATTGTATCATGACTAACAGTAGATGTGAGGAATACAAGTAGGTTTCTTTTTGGTGCCTGGCTACTGAGAAGAGGGAGATGCTTGGCTTTTACCTTCATAGGCACTGGAAGGGCTCCTCCTCATGTGGTTGCTCTGGCAGGTTTGAGGTGTCTCTGGTCTGCTCAGCTGGAGCTCGCAGCTCACATGTGGATCAAGAGCACAGCTTGCTGTGCCTGGTACATGGGAAGAGTTCCCCATAACTTGCAGCTCCAGGGGCTGAGAATCAGACAGACTATTAAAGAGTCTCTGTGCCCTTTCCTCAGGATTTCCTACATCAGTGGGTGTAATAAGACTGTAAAATCTTAAACAATCCTCAAGGAGCTGGTTAATTAAAATAATCCAATGCTACAGGACTGGATGGCTCGAGCCACTTCTCTGAATAAAGCCAGCGTTACGAGCAGCAACCCTCTTCATACCTTTGCCTGGCCCCAGGGAGAAGGAAAAGGCAAGGGAATGCCTTTCAGACATTCCTTTTAACTTTTTCCAATTGCTACTGGATTTTGCATGTGTTTCTTGGGGCATTTGCAGGAGGTGACACATGATGAACGTCACATCCCTAAGATGTAGGCCTGTGGTAGGCAGTGACTGAGGACACTTCTGCAGACAAGATGGAAGTATCTTGTTGGATACTCTGCAGAAAGATACCCACTGCACAAAACCACTCATCAGAGTGACAGGGCACTGATCACCAACATGCCATCCCAGTGTCGCTGAGCTCTGAGGTGGCCTCTCCAAGTCTGGCTGCCACTCCTGGGCAGCAGGGTATACCTGAGCTGCCACACGGGTGTTATCTTTGCTTCCTAGAGAAGATAAATAGAGAATTTGGCTATGGCACAGTAAGACAGACGCTTCTCACAAATGCTAAATGCATTCATTATTTATTGGTGTTGCTTATTATTTGTGGAGTGCTGGCTTTGTGCTCAGCATTTTAATTAATTCTGACTTCTGTCTCCATAAAGTCTTTCAGGAATATGCCAAAATGGAAAGCAAGAGGTTTTTTTTTGTTAGTGAAGATTAAAAGACCCTGTGAAGTGAAGATGAAAGGACTATTGTCACCCGCCATTTCCATTCCAAACACTGTGTTTGGATTTAAAATGTGATGCCAAAGAGGCATTTCCATAACTGTGCATAATCACTTGGGGGCAGTACTGGCTGTGCCAGCTGGTGAGAGGGACCCAGTCAGGAAGACATAGATATTCTGGAAGCTTCACGTGTTACCTCAGGGCTGGCAGATGAATGTGACATCAGTGACCTCAGTGTCACGTACCTTCCCCAGCAGCAAAGTTGCCTATTCTGTCTTTCTTGTCTTATTGCATCTCTCTCTGCCATTTTCTGGAAGCATGACAATTTTGCCCAACAAAGTAACATAACTATATGAAGAGAGACGATACTGCATTGTAGCACTTTTACTTAGGCCCTATTCACGTCTTGTGGGATAGAAAATAATATGGAATTGCCAAAGAAGTGCTAATTAACTGTCTACACTCATTTTACTAATGCTAAAACTAGTTTCTGCCTTGATCCACACTCTGGAGAAGGCAGAAAGGTGACAGGCTCTGACCATGGGTTTCAATTCTGAACTCCAAGGTGGTTTCCAGCTCAAAGTCCTCTTTGGGGTCAGTTGTCATCTTTTAGCACATCTCAGTCTAGATGCAGGTCTAGAAGCCCAAGTTTCCCCTCATGACTAAGGCACTTGAGCAATCTGTCTCCAGAACCATCGCACAAAGAAGAAACCATGGACCCAAAGCTGAGTGTGGTGTTTCTCCTGGTAGCCCTGTGCTGGGAGAGGTTTAGTGCCTCGTGGGTTGGGGTTTTTGCTGGATTGCAAAAGAAAACCGGGATTCAGGTGGTGGAGTCCCTGTCATGTCTGGGTCCTCCATGCAGTTTTTCCCCATCATAATATCCATCAGATTCAGGGCTGCTTCTGACTCTCCTCATTGACCTGGTTGCCTTTCCTTTGTCTCCAGCAGATTTTTAGGTTCTGTGTCACTACATATTAAAGGATCATCATTACATGACAATCATCATTACATGTTAAAGATCCTCCTTTCACTGACCTGGGCTTGCCTTCATTAGTCCAGGGGCCCTTTCCCGGAGTTTGGGGAAGGAAACCTGTGTTCAACAGTTAGTATCTTCCTATGTTTGAGGGCAGCTTTGGTATATGTCTTCATTCCTGGCAAGCCATTGTTGCATATTGGTTTCTTTCTCTCCAGATTGGTTCAGTTGGGTGTTCATGAGGAATCTGAGGATACGTTTTGTCTAGAGGTGACTCTGTGGGTGCACACATAACGAAGGAAGAGGCCACAATGAGCTTTCCATGACTGACCTTCCCTGGCGTCTCTGCAAGTCCCTGTTTTGGCCAAGCACCCTGCCCTGTACATAAGGGTAGGTGGGGAAGAAGCACATTTCAAGAATGGATCACTCTGTGTCTGAGAAATGCTTTACACAGCTCTGAAAGAGAGAAATTGTCAGAAATTCTTCAAACCATGAAAAGCCCTCGAGGTCCAGCTCAGATGTTTGGGTATTTCCCACACCCTTTCCTTTTCTAAGTAGAACCGAGTGTCATATTTTCTGAAAATAGCAAATGTCAGCTAGAAATTCAGGCTATTTATGTCCAAAGTAATACATTTTTAGTTTAAAAGGTGCTATTTGGCATAGCTTGAAGAAGCAGGGGTATTTCTATTTTTTAAAAATGAATAAATCAGCTTAATTCTAGCTGTTTAAATTGGAACTTACAAAGTCTCAGAGGGTGATAATTTAGACCTTTTACATTCGCCTTTTTAAAGTCTCAGAGGAGCCCTAAGCACATACGTTTGCTCTATAACAGTTCTGTGTACTTTTACCTGAGTCATCTTCCCTCTGCTTGCAGTGCTCGTTGTTTACTCACACCAAAACACCAGGCTCTGGGGAAGGCTCTGCCGTAAGCAAACCCCGCGTGGTTGGGGCCACAACACACTCGCTTCTGGGGGGACCTGAGCTGCGTCACTTCTACCCCCTGGTAAACAGATAGAGACAAAGTAAATGGCAACAGGCTCAGGGGTTTAAAAGGAAAAGGACACTTGTCATCCCTGTGTCAGCATCAGGCTTCCCTACAAAACCACAACTTTCTACGTAGTTTCCTGTGACTTTAAAAAAGGTGTTTGTTCAGAAATGAACAAATCCTTGTAAAAATGGAGAAAGTGATGATTTTAGGAGACTAAAGTCCCATGTAAAGTGACATTTGACTGCTGGTTGTAGCAGCAGCTCAATTACAATCTGACAGCTACAGCACTTGTCACACCAGCAACTAAACGCATGGCCTGCTGTGACCAACTCAAGGTGTCATAACTGGCCTCAGCAAGTATGGGTGAAAACATCTGTGGGGCCCCTGTGGTTTGGAGGGTGACCCAGGCGAAACGCAGAGAGCTTTGAGCCCCCGAGCTGTGGTTTCTGCAAGCAGGGTGAAGCAGAGAGGCAGGCGGTGTCGGCCACTGGCAGAGGCAGGAGGTCAGACCCTGCTGGGATAGGCAGCACGGATCACAGTGGGAGGATGTCCTGGCTTTGCTGACACCAAGGAGCAGAGCAGGGGGCGGCAGGTTTCCAGAGGATGGGTGGGACAGCAGCGCTCTCCTCACTTGGTAATTTGCAGGGTCATTTCCTTTAATAAGCGGTTTTGCTTTTATGGTCTGTAAGTGGTTCTGCTTCACCTTACTTAAACTAACATTTCCACAGCACTCGTCAATGAAGTATTCAAGTACCTCCATGTAGGAGTAACAGGCTTCTAAACAACACAGCCGATTTAATTTGACTTTGAACCTACTGAGCGCACTCAGCAGGATGTCAGTGTAGGTAAAAGCAGTAAACAGCATCCCCAGAGTTTGCCACCAGTGTTGGAGAGAGCAGGTTTCTGTGTTGGCAAGCAGCCCCTGAGTTCCCCACGCCTGCCCTGGGTTGCCTGCTGCTGCTGCTGCTGCCGTGCTTTGGGCAGCCTGGGAGGGCAGCTCCTCACCCGGCCACGGCCAAAAGTGGGCACCAAAATGCAACAGAACCCATGCAGCGAAATTAAAACAGGCAGCAGTGATGTTCAGATGGATAATGGTCCTGGTAACCTAGAAAATAAATCCTCTTTTGGTCTTCTTGGAGCCCTGGCAGTGCCACGGATGGAGTGGACGGCTCAGGTCCTTTCTTTGGCTGATGTTCGAAAGCTTCACTACAACCCTGAGGTTCAAAGGCCTTGCAGGGTAGCTCTAAACCACACTTCCTTGGTCCTCATAGGCTTCCAAACATCTGGCCTGCAGATCAGTGTATGAAGTAACTGTGCAAAAAGCTCTGGCTTTCCTGCCTTGGTGAACAGAAAAGAGTAAAGGTCGACAAACTCAGGCTGAGCTGGAGCAAGGAAGAGTGAATTCCAGTGCCGAGGGCTCTCCGCTCGCTGCCCCGGCTCCAGCTGCCAAGCATTTAAACCCACAGGCTGTGAGCAAGAGATGGCACGTAAAATATGAGAAGTGGCCAAGTTTATTTAATATGTTGGCTTTTCCATTGCTCTTAGCACTGTTATCAGAACACTTGATTTAGTTACATGGAGCAACGTGGAAAAATACTGGTAAGCATAAAATGAAAAAGCTACTTCCAAGAACAAATTAACTATTAGACCCCTTGCATTTCTGGAAATCTAATAAGGCCCTGATTACCTATAGGACTGATTCAGTTAAAAGTATGCTCAGCTTCATCTTTTACATACATATTGCTCAAAATGCCTTGGGGCAGGAAAATATGAGGTCATCTTGCCAGGATGCCAGTGCTGATAGCATGAGGCTTTTTGAGCTGGCTGCACAAAGGCTCAGTTGCAGCTCCCACGTGGCAGATGTGAAATGGGCAACACTGGTGTGCTCGGGGTCTGGGATGGGACCGCTCAGAAGATGAGCTAACCAGGTCTCCCATATAGGATAGTTCAGCTGGTGGGAAATCCCAAACAAGACAGGTGGTGTGGAAAGCCCTGCAGAGTGTGACCCAGCTGGGCTCTGCAGAGCTCTCCATGTTCATCTCACGCTGGGCTGCAGGAGGGTTTGTTATGAAAGGCACTGCCCAGAGCATCCTGATGGGCATCCCCGGGGCCTGGCAGCAGGCCTGGTCCATGCGCTTTGCCAAAGAGCAAGGCTTGCCATGTAGAGGAAAGGGCTAATTTCATGGGGATTGAAATGGATAAATTAGACGTGCTTCCTGCAGCCACCCACCAAGCTTTCCTGCTGTGGTTGCTTTTATAGTCAGTGCAGCATGCCAACATAGTGCTGGGGACCCATGGGCTCACGCCAAAACTGTCTCCGACATGAGAATGAGCAATGAGCAACTCCTTGCTCCCATTTTGTCCTGAACCTTTATATAACCAGGATGGGAAACAGCTGCTCACTGGGAGCTTCTCAGGCTACAGCATTCTGCATAGACCTAGCACAATTTCCTACCCTCATTGTACCTGCAGCTCTTAGACCCTACGTGCCCTGCCCTGCACCCTGGCCTGCTATTCGGTTGCATTTTTGCATTAGTAGAGCAAAATCCAACTTCTTCACCTTTTCTTCCTCCCACTGTCCTTCCCCACTTATCCTTGCTGCTCCCCTTGCTGCCTGCTCTGGCACTGCTCCGATTACAGAGTAAGCCAATTCAACTCACTGAAATGGCAGAGGATTAAGTCAGCAGAACAGGGGACTAGGGGAAGGAGACATGTGCAGCTGGAAATGGGTGCGGACAGAAAGGGAACCAGGAAAGAGGAGAGCAGAGAAAGATTGCTCCTTGCTGTGGCAGCCAGACCCCCGAGCAGCAGCAGCCGCAGCGTTAGTCTTGTCTGGGGACTCTCCAGCATAAGCAAGCCCAGCAGATTCATGCACAATTCTTTCCAGAAGCTGCTGGTGGAGTTGGTCTCACGGCTCGGACCACGTGCAGAAGCATCACACATTTAAAGAACAATGTTCTGGTTGTGATGGGTTGAACGACGTAGTGCAATGAGAAGGCAGTGCTTGGGAAAGAATCCATTTTGCAAGTTCTGCCTCTCTCTGAGTGCTTTTCCTCCAGAGGGAAGATTCACGGATAGAGGAGGAAATTGAAAACTGTTGGGCATGGCAGAATTCAAACTGGTCTTTCAACTTGCTGGGCCAGCTGAGCAAGAGCTTTGCACACCAGTATTTCAAGACCTTTGAAAGGATTTTCCTTTTCAGAAGGCAAGCTACCTAACCCCAAAAGGTGATTCCTCCCTGTAAACAGGAAAGTTAGAAAGTCACTCCCATAAGCACTGTGTGCAACCTGTGCAGTGCAAAGGCCAGCAAGGCAGGAGGCAGAACGTCAGTCTGCAAGCATTTGCTACAAAACATAAGACAAAAAGAAGTGACATTCCCAAAATGTTTCTGAAAGAAAGCCAGGGGTGACTGCACCAGCCTGCTATGGTGTGCTGGCACTCAAGACTGATATTTGATGCTGCCTGAGTTTCCTTCTCCTCTCAGGTGTATTTCATCATCCGGCGAGGGCCACCCGGGAGGAGGAAGATGAGGTCAGCATACCAGGGCTGGGTGGGAGCTGCGTATGCTTACCTGCAAAGAATCACAAGATGACTTGGTAAAACAGAAGGAAAGAATTCAAATGGAAGTACATGAGGGTGATGGAAAGGGAGAATTTAATCTTCTGCTGTTTTTATCCTGACTTTTTTTTCCCCATTAAATTCCTTTGACTGTCCAGGTACAAACATAGCATTATCTGAATTGACTCAAAGGGGCTCAAAGCTCTCGTGGCCCTGAAGGGCAAAGGAACTGCACAGTAGTTTAAAACAAACTAACACTTTCATGGGATTTGTTCCTTTCTATGTCAAGAAGGAGCTTTTCCCTGAGAGGAGATGAAGCATCTCCAGTGTTGTGCAAACCATCTATACTCACCATGGCTTGGGAAGTATGTGCCAGGACAGATCTCAGGCTCAGCTAAGAAACAGCAGTGAAGGCTATTGTTAACAAGAGGCTGCAGCTGACTCGCGTTAAGATGTTATTGATCCCTGAGCACCTCTTCCCCTTTCCTACCAGGAAGCTCCCCAACCCAAGCATGGGCCTGATCCATGGCTGCATGCTATGACTTCTCTGTTGCTCCTGTGTGAGCCAGTTCATCTCATGGGCTCCAGCAAATTAAACAGGAAAGAAGTGAACCATTTTCTCTGAGCAAGCTGAATTGCTCCATCACATTGTCTGAGGAGCAGCAGAGCCAGCATTGTGTAGTGACGAAGACCTCTGTCCAGAAGTGAGATCTAAGGAGACGGTAATCTACAGGGAAGTATGGGAGGGGTAAAGAAAGAACCCCTTAACCCTGTTCACCTGTGGCCTGGACAACATCTCTAGGGGTGCAGCCAGGTATTATATTTAAGCTGGTTTAAAACTACTGCCCAAAAGAGCCATGCAGACCTCTCCCCTTCCCACTGGGCTGCTCACCTGCCACTTTCCTTGGAGCAGCGCTGATGCTTGCTTTGACTTGGTGGTGAGCAGTTAAGGGCGTTAGAAAGAGGGAAAACAACCCAACAGGAAGAAAACGAAGATTTTTCTGTTCAATGAGTAAGATAAATCAGCTAATGGAGGAGTCAGACGAACGCCAGCTCCAGCCTGACGAGATTGGAAGAGGCAGCTGCTATTAGCGCGGCACGGCCTCACTGCAGAAGAGCTGTCGGCAGCAAAGACGTTGCACTTGTGTTCCAGGGTGAATACAGAGAGCCTGTCTCTTCAGGCTCACATATCTATTTGCTGTAGCTGATATATCCATCACCGTGGTACTTAGGGCCCAGGCTCAATAAAGCTCAATCAGGCGATGGCAGGGTACTTTTCTGAGTGCCATGCTGAGCAGGGGGACGTGTACAAAGTCTGGACAGCCTGAAACAGTGAAATAACCACAAAATGAGCTTGGTTCACTGGTCTGGTTCGTGTAAGGTTATCCTTTCAAAGTGAAAGAAATGTTATCTTCAGCCCTTGTATGAATGGACCACAAACCTTGTTTTCTCTGTTGTTGTGTGTTTTTATTCTGCATTTCATTTTGTGGCTTTTTACAGAGACAGCCTTCAGGACTGTATCCTCCTGCGTTGAGTAGGATCCTACTGAAATTACTCAGTAAAACCCAATTCGCTTTCAGGTCAGCGCTGAAAGGGAAAGGGGTGCTCTGACAACCTGCTGCACTTTTCCACTGCTCTTGAAACAGTATTTGAGACCCCACAGCCAGATGTAACTCAATATTGCACTCTGTAGGACAGTTCAAGGGCACCTATAGAGAGCTCGCGACTTGGCACTAGGGGATCTCTAGTTTCCCTTGTTGCCCCTGCTTTGTTTCCTCTTTTATGGCCAGGACAGCGAGCAAATTACACTTCCACTCCCCACCCCACTGGGCGACCTCCCACCAACCAGGTCACCTCGCAGAGCGATGTAAATAGGTGTCCATACGTGGCATGAATAATGAAGCCTTAAAAATCTCGCTGGAAATCCATTGTCACACAAAACGGACCATAGAGATAAGGAACAGGTAATCGGGAGCAGTCTTTTACTCTCTGCACTTCCCCATAAATGCCAGCCAGGATTCAGGAAGGATTAAGTGTTTCTACAGGAACCAGAGCATTTGCAAACACAGCACTAAACAGCTGCTAATGTTTTGTGCAGGCAGCTCAGGCCACAGCCCACTGCTTGGGTTCATTTACTCCTTTGCATCCCAAAACATCACTGTGAAAGGGCACAGGACTTCCCCAAGGTCTCTGATGTACGGGTAGCACTTTGCCTCCAATAGCAGTCCCATTACGTGGGATTTTGCGACTTTTTTCTGTTATCTTACGGAACCCTGGGGCTGATGGTGCCTAATTGCTACTATTCCAAGCTATCTATGTATGCTAAAAGAGTCTAATTATGATTTAATTTCTGAGTAAACAGTCCGAGCAGGGTATCATCCCAGTCTAGTCAAAATCAGATTCTGAAGAACAATTCTAACCAGACTTAGTACAAACTGTATTGCGTATAGTTACCAGGAAAGGTCTTGCTAGAGTCCTGCTAAAAATAATTCATAGGATGTTTTTGTTTTTGTTTTCCCAGTTAACAGCTTATTTCATGAAAACTGGTTCAATTTACAAAGGCGGAGAGACTTGAGTACTTACTGCTGACAGAGCATTTGTTTGGTATGCACAGTACAGAAATAAAAATGGTTTGCTTGTGTGTTTTTCTAGATGGTAATATGCTATTCAAGGCTGAGTTTCCGAGTTTGCGAAGACTGATGTTACACACCGTGTGCAGAGGATCGCAAGCACTGTGCTCAGTTCCCTCCTGCAACAGACTGAGCCCAGCTAACTGGTACTCCTCAGGGACTTACACAGCTGTAACACAACAGCATTTCAGCCTGAGGATAAGGGAATAGTGTTATCCCGCTTCTCTGAGGCAGCATAGGGACGGAAGGGCTTAGAAGGACATTTAATATTTGATATAACCCATTGTAGCTGGGGGCTGCTCTCCTGCAGCGCCCACCCACCCGCCTGCACGCCCCTGCTTTGCAGGCAGCAGTTGCACAACCACGGCAGGGGCAGCTGCATGGGGCTGGTGGAATGGAAAATTACGGCTCTTTGGTGGGTTGGTTTTTGAGTGGATCAGCTGCAAGAGCTGCCTCGGTGGCCCCAGCGCAGGCACGGTGCAATGCAAATGTAGACAGCAGCAGGGGACACGGAAAAGACAAGGGTCACCCCGCTGCCTATAGCCCACAGCTAACAGCTGTGGGGTGAAACAGCTCCAGCAGCAAGGCCAAAGAAGACCTGGCCAGCACTGGAGGTCCTGTGCATCACCTTGGTCCCACCAGAGCTCCTGAAAGTGTTTTACGTACCCAGTAAGTGTAATTTGCTCTGCAGCTTTTTTTTTCTTTTTCTTTTCTTTTTTTATTCTTTTTTCTTTTTTTTTTTTTTTCTTTTTTTTTTATGCCATAGCTTTATACCCTTCATAATGCCTGCTGTTTTCTTGAAACAATTATAACACTTAATATAACACTCATGTATTTGGTACCAGGCCAGAACATTTGCTGAAGATAGTTTGAGAGATAATATACACTGATGCTTATTTTAAGAATCAAGGCTTTAAAAGGTATAAATGAAACCTCTGCAAAGGGACAAGACTTCCAAAATCACAAGAAGCGAGTGCACATTTACACCTTCTCTTTTCTTTCTCTCTCCTCTTCCCAAGAATTTTCCCATTGCAGTGACAGCTCAGCAAATGACTGATGATCCTCAGCTACCCTTCAGCTGCTGGTGGCAAGGAAAAAGATGTGGATGAAGATTTGGGGGGATGGGGAGTTGTGTGGTGTGAGGAATATGAAGATCGCTTGGGTGTTGGGGGGAAGGTTATGGTCAGTTTTCATCAATCTCAAGGCTGGAGGAAAAGGAGTTAAAGCTTCCAGAACGGTAGATCTCTCACTCCGTGTGCTTCTCTGTTGTTCCCAAGCTTAAGCACGGATTTAATCTTGCTCAAAGACAAGTTACAATTAGTAAATAATACAGAATTAGGCTCTTAAAGAGGTCTGCTAGTAAGGCAGTTCTCAGAAGACAACACTGAGTTAAAGCACCGCAGGTAAAGCTCATCTCGGCTCGGGGTGTCAAGGTCCACCCTCTGTTACTTTAACCTCCCCACACCCCCATTCATTTGCAACTGGGGCCAAAAAAAGCCCAGCAGGGCAGCCTGGATGCACGTAGGCTGCCAGCCTGCTCCCCAGCCCCAAACACCAGCAAAGGGGCTGGAGATCTACATGAAGAGCTATGTGGGAAGGCGGTGTGAGGGGATGCATTAAAACCCGTGTGATCCCTGCAGCACAATTCTCTTTTCTTTCTCTCCTCTCCACTGCTGGAGACTAAAGAGCTCATCTCCACAGGGCTCGCCTCCATTGGGCTCGTCTCTGCAGGGCTTCTCTCCATAGGGCTGAGGACACTGAGTCTTCCACAGGCTCCATGTGTTTCTGTTATTTCCCCCAGGATCTGTTGCAGTTTTGTAAACTTTATAGGAGAATTTTAAGACGGTTTGAGCATCTTTGGAGGAAGCTGATAAATATATGGGATAAACTAGAGGAAAATCCAAAATGTTATGTGACTTCCTTACCAGTTCCTGAACTTGTATTTCACTTGTGCATTAGAAATGGGCTGTTCATCTGAGTAATAGATTTTTTCCTTCTTCTGGGTAATAATACACTTCCTTCAAAGGGTTGTGAAAGCTGGTAACGTTAACTGCTGCAATGAAACAAGCCCTCGGTCTGGGTGTGAAGTCTCTGGTATATAAACATTCGCTCTTTATTTCTTCCTTAGACAAATAAAACCACTTGAACCAGCATGCTGCAGGCTGGGTAAATCTCATCGGGAGCTGTTTTATGCAGATGGCTTCCGAGGGGGGCAAAAAACTTCGGTGTGGTTTCTATGTCAACAACTGGCAGGATTTGGGTATTTTGCTCGAGGACGGGAGTCTCCAGAAGGCTGCGGGAGGATTTATGGAGCGTGCGGTGCTGACACTCGCCCAGCTGTCCCTCCTGCCGGGCCGGGGGGGCTGCAGGTCCCCAGGCAGTGCAGAGGGGCTGGGGGGCTTCGGGGGAAGCTATAGCATCTCTGCTGTCCTCTGTGCTGGATGCTCTGTCCGCGATCCTCATCTGGTTTTGGGGGAAAGGTTTGTCCGTACAAAAGTCTGCTGTACTTTCTGACAAGTCTGCAGAGAGGTAAGATGGATGTTTTCTCTAATGAGTTTCCTTTTCTGCTCTTTTTTCCCCCTTCGGTCCCTAAGTTACAAACCCTTGCTCGCATCCCGCTGCGTCCACCAGCTTCTGCATGCCAGGCACTGCTACTGCGTGTCCCCAAAGCAGACGCGTTTTGGGAGCTTGTGACAGTCGCCGAGGGGAGGTCGGTGCTGCCTGGGACACAAGCAGGGGTGCTGGGGCTGCCCCTGGGTTGAGCACAGAGGCTGCTCCCTGCGGATGCTCCCCAGCCCCTCTCCCGGGCAGCCCTCTGGTTTCGGGCACCAGTTTACCCACGGGATTTTGGAATCCATTACACAAGCACATTTTTTTGCGGTGGAAGTGAAGCCAGCGTGTAGCATTTTCTGCTTCATTTACACCCACAAGCTCCCAGTCTCACAAAGCCGCTGCCTCCTCGGCTCCTGTTCCTGGCATCGCTCTTTGCAGGGACACATGGGGCCTCGCACATCAGGCCACAGAAAATCCGGCTCGGGGCTCCTGTAGGAAAAGAGCAGCTGTGTGGAAAGATCAATAAACACGACCAGTTGCTCCAAGAGTCATAAAATGGAAAGGCTCCGCAGGAGAAAATGTGTGGCAGGGGACCCCGGCTCCAGACACGGCGGGAGAAGTCCTGGGAAATGCAGTAATTAAGGGGAGGCCTCAGACGTGCTTTGAGTCAGTGCTTCCACACGTAAAAATATTTGTTTTAGGAGAGGAAACCAGAAGGGTAGGAGCAAATACTTACCTATGCAAAAGGAAAGCTTGTTTACGCTTTGTACATTGGAGAAATTGTTCGTGTGTGGTTAATCTGTGTGGAAATGCAACATTTGCAGCGCTGCCAAGTGACTCAGGTGAGCTGCTAATTGCTGGCTCACCCAGGGAGGTTGAAGTGTCTGGGACTGCTTTGGTTGGCTTTATTCTCTCTATCCACCAAAAAAAAAATGTACAAAACTTACTGTTCCAGTGAAGTTTTCTTCTTTCTATCTGTTTTTTTTCCATGTAGTTCTTTGCTCCTTTGCTTAATCCGTGTGTTTCCTTCAGGTTTTTCGTAGCACAGAGGACAGCATAATCCCTTCCCAAGGGATTTCTTTGCTCACCCCCCTGCCCTCATGGCAGCTCTCTCCTCCCACTGCCTTGCCCTCCCCATCGCTCACATCTACCCCAGCCTGGTCCAGTCCTGTTCTCCTACCCCGAGTCCTGCTGGATGTTCATGCCCACCTCTGCCTTGCTCTGCCACCACTCTGGGGACCTTCATTTCCCCCTGAGAACTGATTTGCAGGGGGTCAAAGGGTGAGAGTCTGCAGCCCCTCACAGTGCAGCACACACGTCATGTTGAGCGTCAGGGCCTTTGATGGAAATCTGCAGTCCAGCAAAGATGTCTGTATAATGTGTTGTGTCACTACAGCTACATTCATAGTGCGATGATCCGGGCTAAGTTCCCTGCATTGAGTGCTCTGCTCTCAGTCTGTTCCACAGACTTTTGCTCATACAGTTTCACATCCAAAGCCCACTGAATTCCCGTTCATTTCAGTGGGCTTCCACTCTGCCTCATTGTGGCTAATCACAGAATGGTTTGGGTTGGAAGGGACCTTAAAGCCCACCCAGCTCCAACCCCCTGCCATGGGCAGGGACACCTCCCACCAGACCAGGTTGCCCAAAGCCCCATCCAGCCTGGCCTTGAACACCCCCAGGGATGGGGCATCCACAGCTTCTCTGGGCAGCCTGTGCCAGGGCCTCACCACCCTCATGGTGAAGAATTCAATTTCACAGATAAGAGCTACAGGATTTTTCAGATTCTTTGATTCTGCCTCCAATGAGTCTTAAATTCTCCTAAAATAAACCTCACTGCTATGCAGTATCTTCACTACTGCATTCCCTTTGGGACTGGAGAGTGCCAGGCAGTGTTTGGGTACGTGCTTTCACCTATCATGTTCTTTCCCTTCTCTAGTAAGTGTGTCCTGTGTCACCATGGTGTGCTGCAGTGACAGGTTACTGAGTGCTGCATCGCTGTATGAGCTAGGTTGAACCAAAAGCCCTTTTATACCAGTGTGCTGCAAACTGCCTGTCCTCCTGCAGGGTGTCAAAAGGGTGATGCTACCTGAAGCCTGTGTGCTGTGGCACAGGCCTGAGGTCTGTGAGCCCCCAGACCACTCCTCGCAGCAGCACTGTACTCACACACATGGTTTTCTAAGGGAATGGTCCAGCCCTGCTCAGCTTGGAGAGCAGCATTTCTGTTCCCTGCTTGCACTAGATGGACCCTGCCATGGCCTAGAAGCAGAGGAAGCACATGAAGTTCTTGATTAAGAATTACTGCCATTGATGTCATTCATGGATGAAAACTCTGGGTCTGTGTTTAATCACACGTGGTTGGAAACACCATAAGAAAGGTTATTTTCAGCTCTAGCTTTAATTTATTTATTTATTTATTTTAGGGATCAGAGAGACCATGTTGCTATTCAACATGTATTCACAGTGATTGCACACGACCACATGCTCTGAACACGAACGTGACTGGCTGTGAACCTGGGGTGAAGCAGAAGTGAATCAAGTAACAAACCAGTCTCTCAGTCCTGACACTGGTGTGAGAACCCAGACCAGTGACGGAGGCACCCAGACCTAACTGGAAAGATGTCAGACAGGTGTGGATACTTGTCACATTCTTATCTAGCTTCCTGGCTGGAGTATGGGAATTCTGGGAAGGTGTAGGGGAGCCATAGGATTCTGCCTATAGACAAGGATTTTGTCTCATGTGTAGGATGGGCTATGCCTCCCTAAAATTTGGGACTTGCTGCATGTCCTTAATGCATCACATTCCCTGTGCAAGATGTGCACGTGCATATTTCTAAAGACACAGCTCTTCAGTTATATGCCCAGCTGCTCAGGGAGAGATGGGCACCAGGATTTCCTTGCAGCCTTTGTAAGTCTCTTCCAAACTCTTTTGCTTTTCAGTGGGTTAGTACAATCACGAAGCAAATCTCAAATGAATGAAGAACAATCAAACATGTCTAAGTGGTGAGTGGCTAATTGGTACTTGTCGACATTCTTCCAATTTGCAATATCATTCCTGCTGGTAGCATTGAGTCATCTGCTCTCAGAGGGGCCACAAATCTTGTCGGAGACTTTTGTATTTAATTATATATTTTTGTTTCTCCTCTCATAAGGATACTAGCAAGTTGTCCTATAGCGTTTGAAAAGAACATCAACAATTTACTGTATCTGTTAGCATTCCCTGTTTCTCGTGCATTTTTTTGTCATCTAAATATAACTGCCCTTTACATTCCAACACACAAACATAAGGAGCAGTATAATTTGACAGTCCTTGATACCGGTCTCTCTGCATACTCCATTTCCATAGCCCTAAAAGGACATAAGCAGAACTCACTTCCAAGGGTTTACAAAGCAGTTCTGATAAACAGTCTGTTATTCGGATAAAAAGTTGATGAGTTGGATGAATATTTTCAGATGGAATGCTTAAAGGGAAGGGAATAAAGGGCAACAATTTATGCTTATTAGAAACATTTAAGGGGCCATATCAAAAATATTTATATTTTGTGAGTCTTTTTATATTGTTATGGTAAGCAAATGAAGATATATTATTTTTATCGATTCCCTGCTCAATTAAGGCTTCCAAATCTCAGAATTTCTCTCTCTATATATATTTATTTTATTTTATTTTATTTTATTTTTGGAAGAAAGTACTAATTATGCAATTGCTGACCATCAGACAGGTGATCAAGAAGTTTTATGTCTCATGAAATGGTGTTACTGTAGTCTATTCAAAGCACGTATAACAGTCGAAGACATAAGTACTGAGTGAGTTTGTGGGAAGATGAAGTCTCCTGGAGACAAACACCCTAAGGCTTTTCCTGTCTGCTGTGGCACAGAGGATTGTTGCACTTCTGTGTGTCCTAGCTGAGGTCTGTGAGATGAACTTGGAAAAGGCTCTAGATATTTTTAATCAGAGGATTTTAACAAGCTTCCCACCTAGATGGGAATTCGGTGAGGCTGTTTACAGCTGTGGGTGAGCTTCTGTGGCAGAACAGCGCAGCAGCAGCAATCTTTGTGTGCTCCGTGGAACGCAGGCAGCATTTGAATGGCAGCTGTGTAATGAATCAGCTTCACAGGAGCAGGCTCAGCACCCTTTGCTGCAAACCTATCTTCAAGGAAATTGGTGCCAGCTTTGCACTTTTGGGGCAGCAGCCAGGTGCTGTAAGGCAGTATGTTCAAACCTTAGCCACAACCGTGCAAGTCTCCACCCTATAAAACCAGCAGCCAATATTGTACAACCTGAACCATGAAAATGTTATTTAAAGTCCTGATCTGATTTAGATATAAGCAAAACACCTGGAATAATGGATCAATTAGTAAAGTGAAGCAAAAAGAAAAACCACATGAATTCTAATCTGCTGACATCAATATTTTATTCCTGAGGTGAAAGGCTCATCACTGTGTACAGCTTTAGCAGCTGACACCGCTTACTAAAACAATATAGATTTTTTTCCTGCGAAAAATTGAAAGACAGTTTTCCCCTGGAATATTGTTGAATTGCAAAATACCGAGACAAGTCTGGAGTCAGGGAATGAGCCTGGCTCATGTCAAGGATGGTTAGGACTTCGCTGTAATAACCTAAGAATGCTTTGGTGGATAATTATATATACACAAGTGCACATGCACACACGCACACGCACACACACATGATTTTAATGATGAACACAGGGTAGGTGTACTAAGTAGGTAATGAGAATGTGAAGTGTACCATGGTATATTGGTTGTAAGCCTTTCTTATATGAATTTCCCCAAGGCAAGGTTTTAATAGCTGCTGCATGTTAAGCCATATGTGTGTGAGGAGGGGTGTGACCGTGGAGCTCTGTGTTAACAGTGCCTGTGTTGGGCAAGGTACATGCTGGAACAGCAGAAGCTTTTTTGGCTTTCTGGGTGTATTTGCAGCCTTTGCCCATTAACTTTGGGGAAGAAGAGACAAAATTGATTCTTTGGGCCATCAGCTGAGACACATCGACCATCTGTAAGCTTTGGGAACCTCACTTCAGATGAAAATGCCAGGCTGAGAAGCTACAGTGCAGAGGACAACCAAAAGTCTTTCTCTGGGGAAGAGGTGGTGATGAATGGCTAGGTGTTACCTTGGGAAAAAAGTCCACAGAGCACAAATCAGCGAAAGATGCTGAACTCCCCCCTGGAGGGAATTGTGAGTAAGGAAGCAGGCAAGAAGGTAAGCTGGCTGTGTTTCAGCATATGTCATCTCTATCATGCTTTTTTCTAAAAAAAGTTACTCTACAGTAAGCATGTTCTGTGCTACTGACTTGTGGTGTGCAGCTCCTTGCAGAGAACTGAGCTCTTCAGCTGCAAGGCAGGGAGAAGGGATCACAACACATCACTTTTTCCTCCTCCGGGATCCCTGTTTTATCCCTAAAGTTGCATAACCTTCCTTTTTTTATACTTCCTTCCAGTCATCTACTTCTTTATGACACGTAATTCTGCTTCACCTGGGGCAAAGCTTCCCAGCTTTCTGTCAGCCAGGCTTGCTTTCAGACGTGTATAAAATCCCACCCAGTTCAGAGTCAGCCTGAATGAAGAGTCACTTAATTGCCCAGGCAACCCTCCCCCTCTTTTTTAAATTAAGCATCATGTTTTCTTGTCTCCAGTCACACGGTATTAGCCTGTATTTGAGACACTCATTAATCATCCTTGCTAATGCACATGAAATGTCTCATTTTGGCTAATACTGTGTTCTGGGGGAGAGATGGTCCTTTGTATTATTTGGTCTTTTGAGTATTAGGTTTTGCTGTTGTTCTCAAAATATTAACACTGCACGTAAATATGTGGTCCTGGAGGAGTTGTTCCACTCGTACTAATGGGA
Organism: Anser brachyrhynchus; assembly: GCF_964034855.1. Taxonomy (NCBI): domain Eukaryota; kingdom Metazoa; phylum Chordata; class Aves; order Anseriformes; family Anatidae; genus Anser; species Anser brachyrhynchus. The sequence continues at coordinate 191,492,795 of NC_137694.1, forward strand.
TTACCTTCATGGGAAAGAAAATGGTGTGTACAACTGAACTCCAAATTCATATCAGTCAAATACAATAGTGGTTCAACAGCAACACATAGCATGGCTTACTCTTTCTCCCCAAATTATCACTACATGACACAATGTTAACAGAAAATAATATGCATTATTGTGATAAAAAGAAGAGTTACCTGTTACACAGTTTTAAGCCAGCTCTAAGTGGTAAAGGAATGCAAATTTCAACAGCCAGTCTGTTGAACAAACAGTCTCCTCAATCTGTATGTACTTATACTGCTGGCACATAGTGCCAGATTAACAAGGAAAACACCTACATCATTACAAAGAATTAAATGTCTGAGATATGACATCATTTAATCTTCCCCTGTCTCTTTACCTGCTTTGTCTCCCTGGTGGGAAACTGGAAGGGAACAACATCATTATATGTACTGGTAATGAAAAACATCAAAAAGTTTCTGAAAATCCATCATTGTCTAAGATCTTCATTCATTTGGTTGATTTTTTTTTTGATTTTTGGCTTGATTTTTGAACCAATGCAGCATATCGGTATTGCTCACCACAGGTTCTGTAGTAGCCTTGGATTATGAATTGGAATAAATCTTGAATACATTTAATGAGAAAGGAAAATCGGAAAATTATGAATCCAAGTAGGATGACCATGACTGGAGGCACAACTTTACCAAAGAGCTTGGTTTCATTAGTCATTGGCTTTAATGGTCTTACACTTGAAGGCAATGGCAGGTGTTTCTACTGATCTGCTGTACGTAACCCAGCATATGTTCTGATTTCTGTGCAGACCACTCTGCGCTGTTAGGAGGATGGCAGAAAGAGATAACTTTATAGCAGAGTGGTGTATGTGAAGGGCAAGTCTGGCAAGATAAATGAAAAGTTGTAGAAGACAATGAGATCTGAGAAAGGGAAAGGACATGACTGTTGAGAGCTAAATGGATAGGCTGAAAATGGAAACCGTCCAACCATCACAAGTGATATGACAGAGAACAGCTGAGGTTTTGCCTCCTGGAAGGTATAGCTGTATTTTAAAGTTTTCAAACCTGCTTTGTCATGGCACTGTGATATAGTTTCATAGACAGAGAGTTATATTTGGCATTTCTACATTTTTTCATATGTCTTTGTGCTATGCAACTGTGTAATGCTCCCAGAAAATATTGCATTTGATTCACTGTGTTAAACAAATTCAGGAGCACTTTAAGCACACTGCAGTCTTGCTTTGCCTCTACACAGGGCTTGCCCTGTACACTCCTGTCAACTAGCATTGCTTTTCGGAGGTCCTCTCTCCCACTGTTGCATGCACAGGTGGCATCAGGTAAGAGTTAATTTGGTGTTCAAGAACCAGCTGCCTCGTTTCTTTCCTTCACCCAAAGCATCCCATTGGACTGGGCCATTGCACTCTCATTGAAAATGATCTCGATTTGCCTACTAGGCATCAGCTGAATAGTGATAGATTTAATAAGTAATTCATTCATTCTTTATCTTGGTCAGCTTTCTTAATTTCTTTTCTTGATGAAATTAAGGAGTAGATATATTCATAAATTAATAATTCCAGCATTTTGCATTTTACTTGTATTCTATAGCTCTAGATCAAACTTTCCTGCACTGCTCACACGTTCCAAAGTTCTTCTCTTTCATCTCTCTTACATTTCCTGTGATGAGAAAATAAAGAAGGCTTTATATACATGTGTGGCAGTAGAAAATAAAAGTCTGTTGTAACGTCCAAAGTTCAGACATTTAACAGCTCACCCAAATACCCACTCGAGGCAGGAGAGATACACTGCAGCAGCTGCTGAGTTTAACCCACATACTTCGTTAGATGTTTCCTTCTTTCTAATGAAGGAAAGTTCTCACTCTACAAGAGATCCTGGATTCATTTTTACCATGCTTAGCATTGCTTTGGTGAGGATTGTACTTCCTTATCCCTATTCTCTTCTGTTTTCTATTAGCTCTTAATTATGGTAATTTCATGTTCTACTTGCATATGGAAGAACTGAACCCAAGAGTTCAAATGAAGTCAGGATCTGTTCCTGCATTAATACTGTTGCAGAAACTGAACTATAACCAGAATATTTTTTCTAAGACGGAGATGATGCTATCTTTAGGCAAAGCATATGAATAAAATTGTTCATCCAGTTAACAGATCAAATAAACCAAAATAAAACGTGAATAATACTGAATTAATAATAATAATAATAATGATAATAATAATGAAATGAGAGAATGCTCCAATTAGCAAAACAAAATCAATGCAAAAATGTTAAAGACAAATCTTACACAGAAACTTTGCTTAAAATTAAGTTCCTGTGTGATGCCATCGATTTGGGGATTAGAGATGACTAATGGGAACAATTTGGCTACTTATGACACCACAAAATTAATGCTTGAAAGTTGAATTTTATACATTACTGGCTTTCTGCAAAGTCCTGCAGTAGGACTTCAAATTCACTCTGAGCTGAAGCAGTTTTCTTTTCGTCTTTGCCACTTGTCCTTGCTTATGACAAGGGTCAGCATTTTTAAGTACAATGACTTGGAACTGTTTGAAGTAAGCTATTGCCTTGTTCCAGTGTGTTAATCAGGACCTTGTAATTAAAAGTAACCTCCCAACAATGAACCAAGGGCTCCGTGGCTCCTTGGCATGCTGGGTGGTTGGTTGTTGTGTTGTTAGAACATTTTTATGTTTCTGATGGAGCAGTTCAGCTATCCAGGAAGAAAATAGCCCTGTTGTACTTGTTGTTACACACTTGCATAACACACAAGAGAAAACGTTGATGTGGAATATGACCATGACGTGGAACATGAGTCCTGGTGCACCGGCTGCTAGGAGAGGAATGAAGGATTTGGGGGAACCAATGGCTTTCATCAGCAGGCTCTGACTTTATGGTTTGCAAAAAGTCGAGTGAGTTAAGTACATTACTTAACACATGGATGGCAGCATTAAAATTTGAGTAGCACGTAGACAACCTAGGGGGAAAAAAAGTCAAGAACAGCATACTTTTAAGGAATTAATTACTTATTTATGATTTATGTACTACAGTCGAGAGTGTCAAAAAACAGGAATCCCCTCTCAATGGAAAAAGAAGCTTAAGTGTGACCATCATGTAAATGGTCGGGCAATAGTCCAGAAACCTAACTTGCATATCCGTCTGCAAGTTCTCTTGCCAAATGCTCTCCCCTGTCTTATTCTCTCCTGGAAACCCATCCTTCCTGTTTGTTACTACACCTCTCTTGCAACATGGCTGTCTGTGGGGCTGGAGGCACCTGGCACTTGGCTCCCTTGGGCAGGACTAGGCTTTCAAACCAGAGCAGCATCACCAGGGCAGAAGGGTAGAATCAAACAAAAGGGAATGCATTTCACCCAGCGTACGAATTAATTATGGGAAATCAGTGAAATGTGACGATGTGAAGCTGAAGAATTAGTGGATATAGAAGGGAAGCAAGGAAAACTACAAAAGATTGTCCCAATAGACTTAGGAAGTAGTGTGTTCTGGATGCAGCCTCAGATATAGGAAGACCCTAAACTTTAGGTTACCAGGAGACAGGAAAATAGAGGGAAAATATTTCTCTATTTGTCTTGTTTCTTGTTCTTCCTTGAGCTACTTGGAGACAGGATGACTGGTGAGGGGACATTTTGGTCTAATCCAGTGCAGCATGTCCTACCTGACAACATTCTTTTGAGAATGAGTTTCTGGAATCTGGCTCAAAATCTTGTACTGGATCTTTTGTCGTTTATTTTGAGTGTACCTTATTTTTATTTTAATTATTGACAACTCATCTGGTATCTTTTCAAACAGATTTATACCTTGTAGTTTATCAGCTGCACTCTAACTTCAAAGATAAAAATTCCCTTGCTCACAACCAGTAGTACTGAAGAGATAATGCCCTCGGTGAAGGTTTTACATAGTCTTCCTTACAAAACAGGAAGGAAGGAATTATTCTTTTATTATTGAAGAATATAGACAAACAGGTTTTGCATTTATGTATGTAATCTGTTGCATGTTTTCTGCAAGACAGCACAAGAAAGAGAAAGAGAAGATGGCAGGAACATTTCCATCTTGTTGCAAAGAAATCAGACTTCAGGGCAAAGGACAGTGGTGTCCTTTGTGTTCTGACACTAGAAATAACAAAGCAATATCACTTCAGATCCCTGCAGAGAATATTCTGGTGCTGAGGACTCAATTAGTAACATCAGTTTACCTTAGCAGCAGCAAGGTACTCAGCTCTCGGGCTGAGGAATTAATCTTCTCAAAGGCTTTAAAATATTGTTAAAAATAAAACCGGATCACGTAAAACATCTTTTCAGGTGATGGTTGTTAATCAGATCTCCTCTGCATCCAATGTGCAGGCCTAATTGCCTTGTATGACCTGGTGATAAATTGGTCTTATGAACGGGGCTGTGCATAGATTACTTTGCAATTGGTAACCTAAACATCTGGGGGAAGCATTTCCCTTCTTACAGGGCCTGCTTTGTATTCTGTGGAGTTGTCGAGACTGAGATGCCTTAATGTAATTAGTACCGCAACATGCAGCCATGCCTCCTTTTATCTTTGTCAATTTGGTGAATGAAAAACTGAGTATCAGCCAGCAATGTGTGCCTGCAGCCTAGAAAACCAGTTGTACCCTGGGCAGCACCAAAAGCAGCGAGGCCAGCAGGGTGAGGGAGGGGATTCTCCCCCTCTGCTCTGCTCCTGTGAGACCCCACCTGGAGCCCTGCGTTCAGCTCTGGGGCCCCCAGCACAAGAAGGGCATGGACCTGTTAGAGCAAGTCCAGAGGAGGGCCACGAGGATGATCAGAGGGCTGGAGCACCTCTCCTATGGAGACAGGCTGAGGGAGTTGGGGTTGTTCAGCCTGGAGGAGAGAAGGCTCCAATGAGACCTTATAGTGGCAGCCTTCCAGCACCAAAAAGGGGCATACAGGAAAGCTGGGGAGGGACAAAGTGGAGTGACAGGACAAGGGATAATGGTTTTAAACTAAAAGAGGGAGATATTTAGATTAGACATTAGGAAGAAATTATTTACTCTGAGGTGGTGAGGCCCTGGCAGAGGCTGCCCAGAGAAGCTGTGGATGCCCCATCCCTGGGGGTGCTCAAGGCCAGGCTGGATGGGGCTTTGGGCAACCTGGTGTGGTGGGAGGTGTCCCTGCCCAAGGCAGGGGGTTGGAGCTGGATGGGCTTTAAAGTCCCTTCAAACCTAAACCATTCTGTGATTCTATGAGATTCTATGTTTTTCTGTGTCCTGATTTGGCATGAACTAATAGTAAGTGATCTACTATTCAATTTTTCTGTATTTTTCAATTGAATTTAGAGCTAATGGAAAGTAGTACATGAACATCCCCGAAGGCCAACTGTTTTATTCACAGAACATACAGAGCTCAGGAACCATTAGCCAGAGTTCCTCATGTTGTTTTGTTAACATGCCTCAAGTTAGATCACCAGCATGAATGTATTACTCTTAGCATTGTCCAAGCCTTCTTAAACATTTTATTTGGTTGAGCCTGCTGGCAGTGTTGGGAGGAACTGCTCTTTGTGTGACAGAGCAGCAGGAATGAATGGAGCTCTGCCTCAAGACAGATGAGGAGCCAGCTGAGAGCTTATGGGTAAGGATTAATGGATAGACCAACATGGACAACATTGTAGTAGGTGTCTGCTATAGACCACCTGGTCAGGAAGAAGATGTAGATGAGGCATTCTTCAGACAAGTGAAAGAAGCTTCATATTTTCAAGCCCTGGTTCTCATGGAGAGTGTTAGCCATTCCTACATCTGCTGGAGGGACAACACAGCGGAGCACAAGAAACCCAGGAGGTTTCTGGAGTACATTGAGGATAGCTTCCTAACACTGCTGACTGAGAAGCCAATGAGGAGAGGCACTCTGCTGGACTTGCTTGTCTTTGCAAAGAAGAAAGATCTGGTTGAGGATGTGAAGGCTGGGAGCAGCTTTGGCTGCAGTGACCAATAATTCTGGAGTAGATGGTCATGGGATGAAGGAACAGGACAAACAGCAGCATCAGCTCCCTGGACTTTGTGAGAGCAGGCTTTAGCCTCCCAAAAAAAAGAAAATGTTATAACAAGCATAGCAGACTTCATACAGTTGTAAGGTTTAACTTACTCAAATTTGTAAGGTACCTTGAGAGCCTGATACTACAGGTACAGTTCAGGTGCAACACATAATGGTCTATTGTTCTTTAACCAGGAACTTCACGAAGATATTTCAGTTACTGAGTTGTCAAAACTGGACTGGACTTTGCTGCTAGTCTCACTAGAAATTTAAGCGTCATAAAGTTCTCTAAACTTTGGTCTGCCTTCTGTAACAGCATTTGACATGCCAAGCATAAGCAGTGTTTCATGTGCAGGAATACCAGAATCTGTAAGAAAACACACTTCCCACATTTGTTTCTCTGTTATTATTTTTATTTTTTCCTGTGTATTCTGAATCCTGAGCCTTCTCTTTGTACTTGTGAACTGCCTAGAGATTGATTTGTGCCATGTAGCAGTATCTGCTTTTCAGTTTCTCTTAATATTTCAAACCCCAAAGCAAGATGTGATATTTTCTTCACTTCCTTCTAACCAGAGCCACGACCAAAATCAACAGTTTTATGGTTACATCATAGATGAGCACCCTGGTGAGTGATTTGAGACTACAAAAATTATTTGGATTTAGCCTTTATTCTAATCTTTACCTGAAGTTTGATAGAAGCAGAGGAAATTGCCCTGTTAACTTCAGTGGACCTTGTATCAGGCTTAGAAGACTTAAAAGGGTAAAAGACCAGCCTTACATGAGACGAGTGCTGCAATGAAGAGTTTGCTTTTTTCCTTTCACAGAAGGCTTTGAGTATAAGTCAAACATAGTGGATCTGTAGATCTACCATTATACTCTCATACAGTTGATTTTCTTGGTACTGAAATTCCCACAGAGCTTTCAGCTAAAATGAATGTTCCTAATAATTAGAGGTTCAACAATATCTGAATTTCAAATTATTGCATGAGACATATATGAAGTCTCATACTTCATTATAAATTATTAATTAAATTTTGCAAATGCTCTTGGGATATGTAAATCTATTACTAAGTAAATTTGTTGGCATTTCTACTTTTAAGAAATTAATGTAATGTTGACATTAAAAATTCTCTTTGTGATTATTCACAGAATAACTCCAAGAAATGTAATACAGAAATCCATTTCTCTTTGAATTAGTGTTCTCCTGCATTCAGGATTGCAGGTTTTTTTCACAATCTGCCATTCTAATTCAGAGAAAAAAGTGCAGCAGAGAAGCTGGAAGTTGCTGTTTCTTCTTGGGAGGAAAAGAGAGGACTGAATCACGTATCAGATATTCTGTTATATATTACTTTGTGTGTATAGGAAGGCATATACAGAAGGGAGATGTACATTTCCTACTGACTGGAGAGTACAAAGCAAGGGGCATTTTGCATTTTCATACGTGATGCCAGGCAGATCTCTTGAGATAAATGTGGGTGGCTAGCACAGAGTAGTTTCTCCCTCTGGACACCAGGAAGCAAAAAACAGAGAAGCACGTGTCATATCTTTCTGGCAGGTTTTCCTCCCTGTATTGTTTGCCACTGTAATAACTCAGCTCTGCACCTGCAGTGGATTCTGCACACCGAATTATTTCCTGTTGCATTTTGGATCTCTGAAAGACGTAATTTGACCTTTGATTTCTGCCTCTTTCATTTGTTCCGGTAGATGACCAGGTATGATTTTGGCACTTTGTTCTGTTGCCGACACCTGCAAATACTAGAGCTAGGTAATAAAGTCTGGGGGCTTGTTGTTATTTTAAGTTTTGTGGAGGATTATTTACCATGTGCTGCTCTTGGTCTTTCATTTTGTCCACACTGTCAGATGTGACTTGCACAAGGTAGACTCCAGCTGATAATAATCAATCAGTTTGCACAACAGTTAAGTAGAAGTTGCAACTTTAGGATATCGCATCCTTGACCGCTTAATTTTACTTTCACCAGAACACTCCCCAAACTTTGGCTTTCATATCATAAATATGTGAATACTGTATTTGAAACTATGCAGCACGCAGACTTTAATGAAATGCTCATGTAAATATGCTCGCTTCCCTGTCGTTACAGTTATTTTCAGTGTATGTTTAACTTGCTGATTTCACACACCGCTGTGCAGCCCTTTGTTATATATTAACTCAGGACTCGATCCTGCGAGGTGCTGAGTGCCTCTGGCCCATGCCGACCTCCTTGAGCTGCCACTGGCGTTCAGGGGCACACACGGCACTCAGCACTGCGCAGCACCCAGCCCTGAGCCCGGGTAACAGCAGGCTCTTTCAAAAAACAAACAGGTTTTCTGGAGCAAGGTTCACGCTGTTACCGTGCAAAACTCTGCGCAATGGATTTTCAAACATTTAGATTAAATCTTATCCAGAACAACAGGTCCCATAGTTAATGGCTGCTGGAAGACATAAACATTTAGGTATGTACGGTGGTAATTAATTACCTTTTACAATTGTGGTTTTATTAGTTGTTCCAATTAAATGTGAAACCATTAGGCTGTTGCTGATATTTAATATTTGTGTGTTGGCTGTAGTGTGCTTTGCCCCTCTGTTACCGTGTATGTGGTTTTTGGAGTAGCAAATAATCTGTGCAGCTCACCTATCAGTGCTATTCGGGCACCGTGCATTGCTGCACTTCCATACCTTACAACGGAGAGCTTTGTTCGCTGTGAGTTCAGGTCGACTGCACTGGTGGTGAGATGGGGGGGAAGCTTCACTGGCATTAACCCTGCTTTTTTCAAGCCATTTTGGCAGATGCCAACCAAATGCAGACGTAAGCCATTGACTGTTCCCCATATCAGTGCATTTTCACCAGTCTTGACTGCATTGGGCTACAGCACTTTTGCGCAGTTCAGTCAGGCATTTGGAAAGGTAGGCTTTACAAAAGGGTACTAAGCCAAACTGTTGCTTATGTTTTGGGAAAATGTATCTTAATGTAACCAAGATAGGGTGTAGCTCGTGCAAACTATAGTATTAATCATTGTTCTCTCTCTCTGAAACTCATTTTAGGAAAAGAGTATGGCATTGGTCTGTGTTGTAAAATCAGGTATTTGGCACAGAAAAAGTGTTGCAATTAATGTTTCTAAAAAGTTATTATCACTGTTTGATATGTAGATGAAAACCGTAATTTTCTGTTGTTTGCAAGGAAAAACACAGGACCTGATACCTTTAAATAATGGTGTTTATTTCCATCTGCAATCAGGGAAAATTACTCCAGAAATACACCCCCCACCTTCTCTGCTAAGCAGCCCAGCCATTGCTAAGCACGCAAGGAGTTCTTTGATTTTGGTCCTGGAGTTACTTGCAAATAGAGGCAATTCAAAGCTGCAGACAACCTGAGCCTGAGACCTATACTTGAGGCTGGCCAAAGAACAAAGAACAGTTCTGATCTAGGAACTGTTGGAGGAATCTTTAATTCAAATATCTAACTGTGTTAATAGCTATCTTTTCGAAATAAGCTGTCACACTATTGGCCTTTGGCCCCACTCCTTCTAGTTGTGTACACGCTTATCTGTGGATTATCTCATGAGATAGGGATGATTTAAACATGCCACAGCAAAGAATCGTGCATGTGAAATGTTTGCAAGATCACAGCTACAGTGATGTACTTTTACTGAAGTCAAGGTATGAAATTGGACTGCAGAAGGAAAAAACTTGCTGACTACCAGTTTTGTTTTCTTGGAGTAATGGCCGTAATGGCCAATAGGTCAGCTGCTGTGTGTTTCTGGGGAATAAGCAAAAAAAAAAAAAAAAAAAAAGAGAGAGAATGAGATTTTTGAGGTTTTAGGAGATGTTTGTAAACGAGAGAGGTTTCTGTGTAAATTCAAGCACAATTAGCTAAGCTAGCAATACTAAGAAGTTAAGAGTTGTTTACTCATTAAATGAAAATGGGGAAATAGGTAGAAGTTTATGTGACCAAGAGTGGACTGTTGATGACAATGAAGTATTTTCCAAGACTTGCAGCGTAGGCTGAAGGAGCCACATGATCCCCTGTAAGAATATTGTGGCAGAAAGTAGTCACAAGCACGCAATATCCTCCCTGGGAAAACAACTCCTGTTTTGGGGTAAATGAGGCCATGGCGGGTTGCATGATAATTCTCTTTCATTACGACGTGTGAGCAAGTTTAATGCTTTTTGTAAAGCCTGGATTTCACTCTCATTTAATACCAGGCTAAATCTGGAATAATAAGCTCTCAAAAGCTTAGAGGTTCCAGTAAAATGAGATTTGGCTATAAATTACATATTGGTTTCCACTGGTAATGTAGCTTCGTTCTCTAAGCAATAGGAGAAGCAAGATCGGTAAGAAAAGAGAATAAATATACTTTATTAGCACATGGGATGATTTAGTAGAAGCTGTGACCTCTTACTGCAGAGCTTAGGAAGGATTTCTTTCTCCAGAGAGCCTCAACTCCCCCTGTCCCCTTTTCCTTAGACTTCAGCACAATGAAACACATAAGTCAATCAAAATGTTTTTATGCCATTTTTTGCTGAAGGGTTGGGAAATCGAGGTGTAGAAAACTGTGCATGGCACACGGTGACAGTCAGCTGAACGTTTCTCAGGCAGCAAGATCTGTGGATCTGGATACTGAATGGGAGCAGTTTATCAGTTGAAAAATAGTAGGATTTCTGATAAATGAAACATCTCTCGGCCTGGTACAGCATAAAGCTGATGGTACTGCAGTCACCTGAAACTGGCTTGTTAAAATGGAGCACCTCTGACCCGTCGGTTAAAAAAAATATTCTGGAATGTATTTGTCTGTGGATCTTCAGGACTTTCAGAGTTAAAGCTTTCATATAAATCTTGCCTGTGCTAGGAAAATTACCAGATGCTGACAGGGGGTGTCACCAGCAGCTCGGCTCAACATATGCTCCGTATGGCTTGGCTGCCAGGGCAGCACAGGAAGGCCCTGTTCCCTGCTGCTTCCCAGGCTGGTGGGAGCAGGTTTTAAACCACCTGATTTCAGCTTCATACTAAAGGTTAGCCTCTACACGTTGCCCATCCAATTATCAGTGAGGCTGAAGAGCTATTCTAGCATAGATTGGCCTACCAAGTTTTCTTCTGCGTAAAGAAAAAGAGTTAGGTGGCATCTTTACTTTTGCAGTATGCAGTAATCTCAAAATCCCTGCAATAAGACCATATTTGTATTATATTTGTGGTGAGATGGGAATTGAAACTGAACCAGTATTTGAACGTAAAGCAGATAAAAATCTCTATTTACTGTAATGACTGATTTTAATCTCTGAAGGTGACACAACAACGCTTCATGAAAAAATTGATTTATCGTTTTCTGAAGAAAGTATTTTCCTACTTTTCTGGAGAACACATTTAAAATATTTCCTGTTTGGGATGTGGCCATATAACTTTGCATGTCTTTGTGTTTTGTTGCCAACCCACTGTAGACCCCTCCCCACACACGTCACACCCCCCCCCACACACATGCACCCTATGGCTGCACAGCACAACACAGGGGGTCAGGCTGTGGGCATGTCCCACAGTCCCTCCCCAGTCCTTCCCAATTCACAGCACTCCTGGGCAGCTCCTGAGACAGATTTCGAGTCTGGAGTCATTTCAGGAGTCCCCTGGCTTATGAAAGGAGGAGCTTCCACTTGCTGCCTATGCTTTCCTCCCCGCCCTTGGATGCTCTGCTCCACTGCCTGCCCTATATCAGGTCTGATGCAGCGCAGCAAGCCGGCTCATCACAGAGCCAGAGGGTGGGTGAGGCTGGCAGGGAGCTCTGAATGCCCCTGTTCCCACTCCTGCCCAAGGAGGGACACCCAGAGCAGGCTGCCCAGGACCACGTCCAGGCGGCTTTTGGAGATCCCCAAGGAGGAGACCCCACAGCCTCTCTGGGCAGCCTGTGCCAGGGCTCCGTCACCCGCCCAGCACAGAAGTGCTGCCTGGGGCTCAGAGGGAGCCTGCTGGGTGCCCGGCTGTGCCCATGGACCTCCTGTCCTGGCACTGGGCACCGCTGAGCAGAGCCTGCCTCCGTCCTCTCTGCACCCTCCCGTCAGGGATTTAGGGACACGGATGAGATCCCCCTGAGCCTCCTCCAGGCTGAGCAGCCCCAGCTTTCCCAGCCTCTGCTCGCAGGAGAGATGCCCCCGTCCCTGGAGGTGGTGGTATGCTCTTAGATTGCCCGAAGCCGTCACATTTGCCACAGAGACCCAGGTGGATTGAAGGCGATGATCGGAACAGCAGCAGGTGGTCCATGGGGAGCAACGGCATCTCTGGCTTGGTGTGGGATAATGGGGGGAGCAAAGCAGCCATCCCACTCCTAGGACAGAAAGAGAAGGTTTGCCATGGAACATGAGAGGTGGGGAGAGGTCTGACTCAGGTAGTGGTTGTGTTCACCATCTCCTAGGCAAACGATAGCCCTAGGACAGAATTGGTGCAAATTGCCTCTAGTTTCGAGCTGGAAACATAGCTCCCACCTCCAGCTTAGCATTTTAATTATGTGCCCCACAGTGCTGAGGGAATGGCCACTAAGGTTTTTCTTATTAGAGCTTCTTAACCTGCACCTTAACAAGGCCTTTTCAAAAGGGCCAGCGTGACTGACAGAACCCAAAATGTCCGTGTTGCCTTTTGCAATGTTTGGGCAAGGACAGCTCACTGACGTAAATTAACTTCTGTAGCAAGGACGCGTGCAATCTTTCTGTTCAGAGCTATCCCGTGCCCTTACGAGACATAAATTGTTGGTCTGACCCGCAGGCTCCAGTTTAGAAGATTAATGGGATATCATCAAAATAGGCAACTGAGTCTCAAAACAGGCACTTTAGTCTGAACTCCTTTCAAAGAAATGGATGCTAGGGTTTGTCCTCTGCACGGGTAGATAATGGATTATTTTCTCCGTGTGTACACTTTTTACAGCTCTCATCACCGTAAGCATTAAAGTGCCAGAGAAGCATTGATGGATTTGTCCTTGCAGGCCCATAGGTTATAAGGTACTACTCCTATCATCACTTATTTTACACATATGGCACTTAAGCTGAGAAAAGTATGCTGGACTGCCAAGGTCAAAGAGAAACAAAATCCAGAATCCCTCTTCCCCAGCCTCAGTTGGAAAGAGAGCTTTCTTGCCTGGGATGTGGTTTTAATTTCTTCAAGTGATGGACATTACTTGCAGGGCTGGTTAAAGCCCGAGTTGTTTAACCTTGACTTGCAGGAACAGGAGTGCATGAGTCAATGACCAAAAAGATATCCTGTGGCACTGGTTCCAGTCCCCATTTTACCCATTACACCATTTGGTACCTTGGATATACACAACAAACTCCACCTCGAGCTACCTGAGTTAGATTTTTCTTCCACCAAAATCTTTATAAACCTTGTGCAGAGGTATGGAAGCTCAAGGAATATTTTCCTTCCTTTGCAGCTTGTCGGTTTTGAAATAATTAGTTTTTTTTTTTTTTTTTTGAATGAACACAAATGTAGGCACACATGGTTTTTAGGAACTCCAGAAACACAAGTGATCTGTGCCAACACTACCTAATGCCCTCCATTTGCATCCTAAGTAAAATGTGCAGCTGCAATAACTCATAGAGACAGTCAATATGTATTATTTGTACTGCTGCCCAGAAACAGATTATAATATTAGAAATTAGAAATATACCAGGCCACAACAAGAGATTTCCTCGACAATCCTGCTGATCAAAGATCTAGTTTAGTACATCTGGCTGCGTTTAAAAGGACCAGGAAGCTAGCCCAAAATTTATAAACTCATATGTATCTGATTCCATGTCTGGACAAAAGAAGTTTTCTAGAGTTTTATTGTGTGTTTTCTGCATCTTTAAAATTATTTTTTATTTTATTTTTTTGTCCTGCAAAAATGAACAGCCAGTTAACTTAAATTTGATCGTGTTTTTAAAAAATAATCCTGATTTTAGTGTTAATAGTGAAGACAGTAGTAAGCTACTACAGCACATAAGAAATAGAGGGATGGGCATTATCCAAAGGCTTATCGTTACTTTGAAGTTCTTAGGCAGGTTAAATTCAGAGCACGCATTTCACTGAAAAAGCCTTAACATTACTATAGGAAATATTCCCATCACATAGATGCTGCTGTAGCACTTCATTGGTATCCACTTTGCTCAAATCGGTAGTTTTTATAGCTTTTCTATTCTACGGGATTTTTTGATAGAGTAAATTAAAAAAAAAATCTAGAGGCTATTGACAAAGTAGAGGTAAAGTTAGCATGAAGATTTTTCTCTTACTCTTCTTTCTTTTTTTTCTTTTCTTTTTTTTTTTTTTTTCTGAAAAAGAAAGAGAAACATAGTGGAGATAGTAATTCAATCTTCTCACCAGAGATGCGCCCATGAACATTAGTTTTAGGTCAGACTGTCATAAAGACAAGTTTGTCATTGCAAAAAGAAACTAAACAAAGAAAAGTATTGATACTAATAGAAAAACAAAACAAACAAAAACCAAAACACAAGTGGTTCTTGAAAAGCATGGGTAAAGACAGCCTAGAAGCCGCCAATGATCAACAAACCCTGATACTCCCCCAGATTGCTACCTGGTTCTCCTTTCCTTAATCCCTCTGAGATACTCTGCTCTCACCTCAGGAACATAACCAAAAGCTGTAATTGTTCAGGGCTTTCTGCCCTGGCCACCACGGAGGTAATGAAGGTAAACAGTGCCTGTAAGCAGCTGGGTATTGCTGTTGCATCACACTGGGCCAATTATTCTCCTGAAACCTGTTATTTTATTATAATAAGCATCAGAAGATCTTATATAACTTCGCATAATTTTTCCGGATCTGGCATCGTTCCTGAGAAGTGCGCTACTTGCTTCACTTTTAAAGCATCTCCACGTTTGCAGTGCCTGACGGACTCTGCATCCTTGTGGTGTTCCCACTCTCCTCGGGTCCCTTTCTCTATGTGTTTGTTCTTCCATTTATTTATTTTGGCCTGGCTGCATAACAAGGCACCTCCATATCCTTTGGAAGGCCGCAGTGTTAAGTAGAGAGGATGGGATGGCAGATGTCAGGGGAACTACGTGGGTGGGGTGGGGAAAAAGGCTGATAAAGAGCTCTTAACTTTTACATACTATTATTTCAAGCAAGGAAGATAAATACAGAATGGCTGTGTGGCCATCAGACAGGACAGTGAGGGATTTGATGTATGAGGGCATGGCAGAAAAAGCAGAGGTGGAGGAGACAGTGAATGGCAGCAGCGTGGGACAATTGCAGCTCTCTGGGGTTGTACCCTTTCCTCTCAAATAGCCCCTATCACTTCAATGTACTTCCACTTAACAGAAAATCTAGAACTATTTTCAAGAAAAAAAATAAATATATATATATGCTATAGAGAAAAAGAAAGTTTTTGACTAATCTTTTCTTTCCTATTTCCGTCTACTTTCCATCTCCATGGTCACTTTCCTTCTTATCTCTTACACTTTGCATGACACCAAATAAAGGTGGAATTCGGCCTTCCTAATTGGTAACTGGGAGTCTTCTTTATGCCTCACACAATGATCTGTTCATTGGGAACTGCTCTTCTGTAGTACCAGCCATCTCTTCATGTCATGCTGGCTGAATAATGCCTCTCGAGGATGGCAAGAAAGAATAGCATCAGAGCCGGGCTGCGGGGGGTTATAAATAGCATTCTGCCAGGCTGAAAGGCTGAGCCCGTCATTAAGTTGCCTGCAGCTGGAGTGGTGTAGGTGGGTGAGTAAGAGCAACTGGGAGATGGGACAATGGTAACCTGGTACACAAGGGTCATTTTTCCTTGGTGGCGTCACTCCACTGGGCTATTGTGCTCTCCCTAAATTGCATCTCTGTGTTTAATAGAGCTGAGCAAGCTCAGTGAAATGACCTCGGAAAAGCACATTTAAAAGAAGATTGTGAATGATGAGAGGAAAAAGCACGGTTTGTTGTGCGTTGTGATTTAGACCAAGCTGCGCTAAACTTCTGCTTTGCTCAGTAATTGCCTTTATTTGTATTGAACTGGCTGCGAGTTAAGGTCAAACAGAAGAGTAAATGCAACAGGAACCAGCCTTTCGAAAGTAGTGTCCCAGCTTCCTACACGCTGGCAATGATGACTTTCATTGGGCAAATTAAGAAGTTAATCCATCAGTTGAACCCAAGCTGTCCTTTGAGTGTTTTCCGCAGCAACATGATTCATTTTCTGGAATGGAATTTTTCAGTGCCAGGATGACAGAGCTCTTGAATTTGGAAAATCCCTTTCGATTTATTATTACTGATTTGGTGACAGATATACACAAATGGAAAAATCCTACATTAATTTCCCATACAGTTTATATATAAGTCAAACAAAAATAAGTTAGTTTGAGCCTGCTTACACAAGCATACTATTCTTTTCTCATTTTCAGACTGTACAAGTTGAGATCTTGATCCTGCTCCCATTGAAGTCCATGGGGGAGTTGTCTTTAACTTCAACAGATATATGACTCAGTTTAATTCCCCCTGTGGGACCTATCAATGTATAGAGATTCCATGGAGGTTAATTGCTTGCAGGAGAGTCCTTGCCTGGGATGTAAAAGGAAGGTGCAAATTGCAAAACTGCAGCATTAGCTAAATACTGCAGCCTGGGAAAGACCCTGTCATTGAAAGCAAAGAGATTTCTTGTTTCAGGAATTCTTCATCTTAATAATTAAATTCAGTCACTCATTAATTTAGGGGATGTCTTAAGAGTGTCACTTCCTTTGCCAATTTTGCCCAATAGCTGTTGAAGAATGACAAATGTTTTTATTTTGTTTTCCTGAAACTATTCATTTTGGTTCTTTTTCATCATTCTTTTAAGAGTACATTTTTTTTTTTAATGACTATTTTAAAATCATCTTTTAGAAAGTATTTACAAATGAACCAGAAAAGGAATAACAGAACTGTGGGAGTGAAAAGAAGAATTTATAAACTAAGCAGAGAGAATCATTCTCATTTAGACTTTTTGGATTTAAGTGAATGATTTTCTTACTACACAAATGTATCCATTGCTATTCTGAGAAAGCCAGAGGTATCAATAACCTATTAAAAGTTATTTTTGGTGGGGCGTTTCTTTATCATTAAATATGATGAATATTTTTTCTCCCATGTCACATTTTTTTGTAATCCTTTCCCACTTGTATTACACTTAGAATAATCCTTCTCATTCCTAGTCACATGCACAGTAAACCTCTTTCCGATTATAGACTTTGAGCTTCTAAAACAAGTATTTCATTTTTGCTGCAATAAGTGCGATGGCCATTGTCAAGTCATTATTAAAAATCTCATGCATATACCAACCCAGATTCTTTTTCTCTTGGAGTTCTTCTCTTCATAAATTACTGTACATGGTCAACTTCTCAGTCAGCTCCATCCTTTGATACTCATCTGGAGTCAAACGATTAGCCTAAAATAGCAGGGTTTATAGCTCAGTTTTTCAGAGGAAACTGTAAAATGCTATGCATTTGTTCTCATTTACATCTTTCAAACATTCTTAGAGGCAAATAATAATAATCTTCTCAAGAAGAGAAAAAGCTGGAAATTTCACTTCAAGAGCACCTTTTTTTCCATTAGAAATTTGGAGGACTTTTTTTTTTTTTTTTCAGGATTGTAGAAAAATCTTTAGGATTGTAGAAGCCCAGAACTAATTTAATGAATTTTTGTTTTGTAACTTTGATGAAACATTTTATCTTGCTTTTCTTTGAATATTGTAAGATACAGAGAAGTGTTCTAATTTATAGTCAGATGAGTGATCTGCCTTCTTTCTTGTGGCAGTCCTGTTGATAAACTTTGTTTTGCATAACTTCACTAAACCTTGGTGTGACTGCACTTGAATACTAAATACAGTTGTAGCTCCCAGACTTTAAAAAATAATAATTCAGATTAAGAAAATATTTGGGTAATTATTTATCTGTAGTACAGGAAGTTAATCCTGTTCTCAGACACAGCACACTCCTTTAGTGTGCTTCACACTGCATACGTACGGAAGGACAGACTGAGACTCAATGATGCTGCAACAGTGAGAAGTGGGTTTGAGCATGCTACCAGTAAAATATCTATTACAAAAAGGTCTCAGAAGATGACAACTACAATATTTAATTTTTGTAACTTGACAAAAGATTAACTGACTGAATACTCTTGTTCCTATAATTGCATTTTTCTATGTATTCCCTTCATTAATGTAGTGACCTTCAGGGAATGCAACATACAATTGTATTTTACCTAATTACCCAAAGTGATTTTTTTTATCTTGGTTTTGTAAGGCAATTAAATTCTTGTGAGCACGTTCTTAGTCTCTCAATACCTTCTCCTGTCATTTGTCTCCTCACTTTTTAACCATCTGGTGAATTTCAGGTATATTTATGACAAATATTCAGATCTCAAAGTCGTCGGAGTTTCTTCAGCTTTAACACTGTTGTTTGGTTAAAGGAAAGACCCAAAGTAGTGCCTTGATTCAGCACCAGCTCATGGCTTTTTTCTGCTTTGTCTTTTTGTCCAGTTGGTGGGTAGAAGGCACAGGAGGAACTGGGGGTTCCCTTCTTTGAGGAGACTTGTGGATTGAAAAGGATATTCAAAAGGATGGTACAGGAACATAGGTACACAAATTCATTGAAAATTAAGTTTGAGTAGCTCTGCTAGGTGTTTTTTAAGGGATCAGCACAACCCCCTAGAGATACTAGGGACACTTTGGGACAAGTTTGCCATATTGTTGGAAGAAGTTTTACAGGTAACATCTCATAGACGTCCCCATGGTCCCTTGGCCATTTCAGCCCCTTCGCTTCCTTTTCCCAAGATCTGAGGCAGATACTTCTTGCTCACAAGGACTTGACAACTTCCCCAGGTTGTCCCTGTCAGTGCTTCCACTCTTCATCTCCATTTGTCCACGTCCAGCACTATAAAGCTACCACTTCACCCACTCATTTGAGTCATTCTTCAAACCACGCTTCTTCCAGAGGCCTACCATGAAGCTGAGCCCAGCCAGGCCTGGCTGGGTGGCAGGCCGTGCCTGGTGCTGCTGGCTTCCCGAGAATCCTGTGGTC
The DNA here is from genome assembly GCF_964034855.1 of Anser brachyrhynchus. NCBI lineage: Eukaryota > Metazoa > Chordata > Aves > Anseriformes > Anatidae > Anser > Anser brachyrhynchus. Next base: position 191,511,812 of record NC_137694.1, read on the forward strand.
AATGCCAGAGTTATTTGCTACCTCATTTGACCTACATCCCTTAAGCCCATTTGTTTGCCTCATCCACTAACTACCTCTTGCCTTTCAGAGGCTGGCTATGCCGTGCTCCGGCGAGGTAATTACAGCGTGCGGAGTCACAGCACACCAGGCTCGGAGGACAGGCAGAGGGCTGAAGGCCTTCGTGACTTCTTCAGGGTGTCTGTCCCGCCCCGTTGTCATTGTGCCTCTTAACTGAGTTGTATTAAAAGTGCTTTAGTTGTATCTACAAGTCCAGTCCACGTGCAGGAATATTCTTAGACATGAAGCTGTTGGAGCAAGGGGTACCAGTCTTTATGTGTCTTTGTTAGCTGTGACACGGGGCTGTAAGACAGTCTCACAATTTCTTTGTGTAGCATATGGGCACTGCTCACCGTGCATTAAGGGATCTTGCTGTTATGTTTGGGGACCAGTGGCCGGCAAAACTGTCCTGGGACAGAAAGAGCCTGGGCACCAAGCGCAGCTATCTAAGACAGCTCGCAGGCTGCCAAGCCCTTTTCCCCAGCGCCCGTATCTCTAAGCTTCATACCCCAAACACATTTTCCACGCGCTACCGACGGGAGGCGGGCCCTTGCACCCCGGGGTCGCTGCTGGGGCCCTCCCACGGCTGGGACCTCGAAGCCAGCCCCCTCTCGGGGCCGGGGCGGGGGGGGGGTGCTCCCGGGGCCGCCCCTCCCCGCCCAGCCATGCCGCCGCCGCCGCCGCCGCCCCCGGCCGGCGCTGCCCGGGAGCGCCGCTCCCCGCCCCGCCGCGGCGGCCGCTGCCATAGCGATGCGGGAGGCGGCGGGGACGGGCGGCGGCACCGGGGGTCCCCGGGTCCCCCCAGGTAAGGGAACCGAGCTCGGACCGGGAGTGTGCCCCCCCCTTCCCCCCCCCTTCACCCTCCTCCTCCCGGGACAGCGCGGGGAAGTCGGTGCAAAGCTGCGTGCTGGGAGCTTTTTTACAAAAAAAAAATATAGTGTTTAATTATTTATGCTATTACTTAATTATTTATTATTATTTAATTATTTGTTACATCACTTAATTATCATTATGTAATTATTATCATTTAATTGTTATCATTTAATTATTATTTTCTCTCATTTTATTATTATTATTCCTTCTCATTCCATTATTATTCCTTCTCATTCCATTATTATTCCTTCTCCTTTCATTCTTATTATTTTCTCCTTTCATTCTTATTCTTTTCTCCTTTCATTATTGTTATTTTCTCCTTTCATTCTTATTCTTTTCTCCTTTCATTCTTATTCTTTTCTCCTTTCAGTCTTACTCCTATTTCTCCTCCTTTCATTTCACTCCGTCCCCTCCGCTTCCCTCCCCCTTCTGCCTGCTCAGGTGCAGAAAGCCGCTTCCCCTGCGAACTTCGCCGGGAGCAGCGGCTTCTTCTGCTTCTTCCGATTTATTTATTTTTATTTTTAATTTTTTTTTTTTTTCCCCGTGCACCCGAGGGGTGCAGGCAGGCGAGGGCCGGCCGAGGTTTCGGTGCCTTTGTCCGCGCCGGGCTCCCGCGGGGCCGCTTTGAACGAAGGGGCTGAGGAGAGGGGATGGGGGAGATGCGGGGCTGCAACGCGAGGAAATCCCTTTATCCCCCAGCGGCCCGAACAACTCCTGGTGAAGTCCTGCTCGGGAGGGACGCCTCCCAAACTCGCCTCTTTTCAGGGCTTGCCTCGCCTTTGCCCCGGCCGCTCGCCTTATTCTTATGGTGATGCAAAAACCCCACGGCGCCTTTCAGGCAGCCCGGAGCCGCCGCTTTCTGTGCCTTGGCGAGGGGGATGGGCTGCGGGGACCCGGGGGGGGGAGCTCAGCCGCTGCCCCCCCCCCATCCTCCTTGCCCCCCTCCCCGTTTCCAGGGGCCTCCTCCTCCTCCTCCTCGCTGCCCTCCGAGCCCCCGCGGCCACTTGGGGCCGGCGGAGACAAAGGCGAGGCCGGGGCCGCAGCGCTCCCTCCGGCGCTGTTCCCTCCCCTTACCCCGGGGCAGGACGCCTTGGGGGGCTGTGGGGGTCCCCCGCGACCCCCCGGCCTTGCCTTCACCTCCACGGCTCGCCCCGCAGCTCCTCAGGAGCCCAGGTCAGGCTGCACCCCCTGGAGATGCCCTCAGGCAGGGCGGGGGGACTGGGAGTCACTTCCAAATCCAAGTTTTCATCACGCTCGGGGATCTTGTTTGGCTAAGGGGGAGCAGCGTCGTGCTCCTGGTACAGCTCTTGGGTTTACCTGCTGGGGGGGACCAGGATGGATCGGGTCAGGGGACACCACAGCAGCAAGTGGAGGATAACATCTCCGCGGGTCCTCTCTGTTTGGGGATGGTTTTTGGATGAAAACTTCTCGTCTGCCTTGGGCCTCGGTGTTTAGCACCGAGGAGGGAGGCTGGATTGCAGTTGTTGGGGTTTTCTCTCTCTTCGTGTATGTGGGGATTGCATTTAGAGTTTTAAGGTGGGTGTGGTAATAATTGTGAATTCACTAGCTTATTAAGCTTTAGGAAAACAAGCACATATTGAAATTATTCTGGTCACTTAAATTGCTAACAAATGCAGTTGTACTTTGAGGGAGTTATTAACGTCTCCTCGCTGCTGTAACGCACCTTTGTTCAGCTGAGAGGAACTCCCCGAGCTCATGTATGCCTTTAAGTCTTACAATGGGGTTCAAACTTCCTTTTGTGGGGGACTTTGTACAGGGATTTCTCTTAACGGGCGCCTTTGCTTTCTTGGTGCAGGCAGTGCAGCCTGAGGAGCTCACCTCGCCCGGCGAACGTGGAAGCAAGAGGAGCCAAGGTGCAGCAGATGAAGGAGAGGCAGCGAGGGCAGCTGCTGGAGACAGCAGCGTGGCTTTGAGCTGCCCCAGCCTCCGCCTCCATGCGTACAGCATCGAGGGCATGACCACATTTCGGAATGGCGGCACCACCGTCACCTGTATAGTGATGGATAATAAGGAGCCCCCAAACCTGACAACCTCTGTCAGTCGTAATGGGGGGTACAGCACCGGCACCGGTCTTGAAGAGGAAATACAAGACGAGAAACTCAGCCCTTCCAAAATCATGCGCTTTTTCTCCACCCCTCGGAAACGGGCGAATTCCAGCTCCGACAGGCCTCGGTCTCTGATTTTGATGGGCAACTCTTCCACGTGGAATGCTCTGTCTTCCATCAGGAAAATGGGGTCTTTCAAGAAGCTGAAATCGTCTGTTCTCCAAGGGATTCAAGCAAGGGAATGCTCAGATATCCTGAACGAGAACAGTGTAGGCAAGAACATTTCAAATGGGGCAGTGGTGAGAGTTCAGACTAACCGGTACTCCTATTCGGGACCTTTACAGGATTTGCAGAGCACGGTTGATGGTTTGGCTTCTGACTGCTCTGACGCGGAGGAGAGTGATGAGTCTTTCCTGAGGAACACTCACCGCTCACGCAGCATCAGGCGGGCTTACGGCGCCGGCCGCATAAACTTGCTGGACGCAGAGAAAGCCCAGAGCCATCACAACGGCACGAGGCCAATGTCTCCCGTCCTCGCGGAGCCAAAGATCTGTGAGATTTTAGTGAAAGACTCTGAAAACAACAGGATCGTTTATCGAAGAAGCAAAAGTTCGGATAATTTAAACTTTCTGAAGAAAAGCTCGTTCAAACGGAAGTCCACCTCAAACCTTACCGACCTCAAGGCTGCAAATGAAAAACAAATGCCAGCAAGGACTGCGAGTGCTACTTCTGCTGACTCGGACAAAACTAGCGGGAACCCCGAGAGGAGATCCAAGCGGTGGAAGAGCCCCATCAGAGCAAAGGATTTTGACCGAGTTTTGAAGCTTGTCAGCAACGTTGCAGATGTCGCGTGGAAGAAGGATGGCTCTAAAAGCACAGCTCCTTCTCCCAGCGAGCAGTCCCAGAGAACGAGGTCGAACAGCAGACTGCACGATGACTACTCCCGCAGGGTTTCCAGTAGCACTGATCATGACAGAAAGAGATGCACCTCCTCGATATCTAGTCCAGACTCTTCCTCACCAGGAACACCTTGCCTGCAGAGCCCCGCAGCTGCACAGGATAAAGAGGCTGAAATGAATGTAGCTGGTGCTGAAGACAAAAACCTCAGGACATCTTCAGGTTTCCCAGAATCTGATAGCTTGTCGCCGACTCTGAGTGACATCGGGCCATTTCCCAATGAAGTGTTTGATACGGACTCGGATGAACCGAAAGCTGCCCAGCAGTTTACATGGGAAGCTGAAAATCCTCACGTTCCTGTCAGGCCAACTGCTCCAAAACCTCAGAGCCCCAGTGTGGAGAAGGTCAAGTGCAATATGGATTTCCAGTGCCCAGACCGTCACAGCACGCTGTCGCTGAGCTCAATGGAAAGCGAGGAGAGGGGCGAGGTTGCCGGGCTGAAGCTGGGCAGGAATCCTGTCTGCTTCCAGGACGCCGTGCAAACCGTGTACTACGATGATGGAAATGAGGACAGTGGCATAAGCAGCCACTCTCAGCTGAGCCTCAATTTAGCCCCTGGTGCAGAAGAAAAAAAGGAAGAGGTAAGAAAGAAAGCAAAATCGTTTAGAAGTTATATATTTACCCATCAGGTTTTTGTCTTTATTAATGCAAAACAACGCGAACAATGCAAAATAACCTGAATGCTAATGACTATTGCAGCTTGTTATTGCTAAAATATGCTGACAGTAATTATTTCCTTTAATGTATTCTCTTTGGAAGCTAACATCAAATTATTTTTCCTTTGTACATTAGTATCGAAGAAAGTTTTGGCAGCCAAGCTGTTCATGTATGTTTTTTCAAGGGCAGTTTATTACACCCTGCAGTTATACCAGCTTGTCATGTGGGCTTGTCAGATTTTACTAGCCTGAGCAGGGTCTGGCTGTATTTCTTCCCAGCCAAAAGGTCTCCAAGGAGTCGGTGCACTTGGAAGCAGCGCTGATTCAGTGTTAAACGCTTTTCCCGTGGAAGCCTTGCAGAACGGGGTGATATTTGTAGAGAGGTATGTTGTGAACGGTGCAGTGCAGGGGTTTAAACATTCGGGCCTTGCTGATGTTGTCACTGTGCCTTGGTGGCCATGCCGAGTGCAAGCTATTTGGATATTCGCCCGCAGATTTCGGACAGCAGAGCGTGTTGCTGCTGAAGTGTTGGGGAAGCCACCAGCATGTCATTGTACCTACCCCCAGCAGAAGGGCAGCTGCGCCGCTGCACCCCTGAGATAAATGCAGCAGTAAAACCTGAAGCCCCGTGGAGGAGGGGCAGTGTGAGCACCGCCACCGGAGCAGTGGCAGTGGTTTGGCAGTGTCGGTGAAGGGCAGTCACACACATCCTGGAAATGGCTTAGCTCAGCCCCTGCCATGTGCAGCAGCGTGGCTTTGGGCTGCCTGGGGTGAGGCAGCTCACAGAGGTTTGCCTTTCGTTGGGAAATATGCGTCAGGGCAAGGGTCCCTCTGGGTCTGCATGAAAACCAGTTACAGAATTAACCTTTTAAGCTACCTCAGTTTGAATAAACATGTCGTATGCCTTAGGTCTCAGAGAAACAAAGGTAATTGTTGCAGTTGTACACGCTTCAGCCTCCCAGGCTAGGTAGTCTTATAATGTCTGTGAAGCCGTATAACTTTAAAAGCCTGGCGTGGTTTTTACAAACCGACTGGAGATGATAGTTATTCCCATTCTCATCAGCGTTGCCATTCTACTGGAGAAGAGCAAGTTTGTTTATTGTCTGCAGCTATGGTAAGGTTGGAAAATTAGCCCAGTACCTACAAACACTGGGGCTCTGGGATCATTCCCCACCGCAGAGTCCCAGGGTTGCCACAGCCACCCACCCGTCTTTCAAAGCTCTCCCATAAGGGTGTAGGCAAGGAGATGCTTTCACTGCCAAAGAGGTGAGAAGCCCTGGTGGTTTATGTGTCAGCGGTGTTTCTCAGGAACGAAACGGGAAGGAAAATCAGTGCTCCTCATCTACCATCTAGTGGTGATCTGGGCTCATGACACAAAAGAAATTCAGCTCGTCCCTCCCCTTGGTTCCCCACAAACCAGTGCTCCCTTTCAGAAGTTTTAAAATGAATGTGTGCTTTGGGTGGATAAAAGTTACTGCAGTTTTAGTTTTAACACCACATTCTGTTATTATCTAGCCTGCAATTTAAACTTTATCTTATATTTTAGGTTATTTGTGAGCGTGTTTCAGTTGTCTAAAATACGCTGCGTGCTCTGGGAGCAGCTCTGCATTAGTGTATGGGATGCACATCTGCTGTAGGATGGAGCCCTTCAGGAGGTGATGGAGATGACAGTGATGGCTGGGGACAGGTCCTGTGCTCACCACGGCAGTGGTGAGGGGACCAAACCTCCTCCCTCTGTCACGGGCACTACGTGGAGTGGTCTGTGTGTTGCTGCATGGCAAAACAGCCGTGTCCGCCCAAATGGTGCAGCTGCACCCAAACCTCTGTTCTACAGCTACATTTTTGGAGGTGGTAGCTACAGATCGGAAGCAGGAGCCGTGCAGGACAGGGGTTACCTCAGTCTTAGTGTGCAGAGGGTGTAAGCACTGCCCTCTCTTCTCTCGAGACCTGCTCCTCATCCCATACACAACCCTACAGCCGTGGCACTCAGCATGAGTACAAAACAGGGAGAGTGGTGTGGTTTTTCCCTGCCATTTCTTTGGAGGGTGTCATTGCGCTTTTTCTCCTCCTCGCTAGCATGCATGGAGGTAGCTTGGTACCAAAGACGCCAGGTATTTTTTAATTGGAATTTATTCAGCCTGCAGGCTCTTCAGTGAATGCCACATACTCACACAGTGAGGTCACTGGGGTTTGAACTTTTGACTACAATTCATTTTTTAATTTAACCTTACATCCCCGCATTATAGAACTGTACCCACCCAGAGAATTGTTTCTGTGACCCTTTAGTGCTTGGTTTGTTCTCAGCAACACTTTGAGAAGTAATGCTGAGCAATGCAAATCCAAAACTTTTAAGACTTTGTCTGAACCTTAAGTACACTGTTTTGACGGACAAATCTACATACTCTCCACGTTTCATGCATCTTCTTTTTCATGTGAATTTCATGTAAAAGCCAGTATGTATTCCAGCATAGCCACTAAAATCTCTTTAGCTCCGAGACATATTTCACTACAAAGCTTGCAAGGTACTAAAGAGCCAGGCTCAAACATGTTCTCCTCTAAGGACTGACTGCAGTAGCTGGAAGCAAAGCTATTTTATTCCCTTACCCACTTGTCCAGACAATTACAGTCTGGAAATGAAGTCTGTGGAACTTGGTCCATCTCCGTGCATGCCCAAATGCAGAAACTACCCTGCATTAAGTACCATTTCACATTTGGACTTTACTTTCCTGAAGAAGATCCCCATGTCACTGTAAATAGCAAAACCTTAAAGCCTTTGCTTTGGACTGGCACATGGCAGCCACTAAGGCTGCATAAACAACACAGTTTGGGACAAAAAAAAAAAACAACAAGGAATTATTTGATGTCACCTAGTGTTTCCCAAGCTCTTTGAGCACCTGCTGTGTAAGGTGCCTTGCTGGCATCTGGCTTCATGGTGCACGAGACCTTTTATTACTTAAATACACACGTTATCTGCATGTCTCTTAAGTGATTATAGTGAAGATTATTATAGGTTATAGCGAAGAGGTAATTCTGTACTGAGCGCTGAGTCCCAGTTTATTTGCAGATTGTGCTTTAAATGCTCTGGGATCGATCTGTTGACTCATTTACGTCTGTGCCATGCAGCAGTCGGAGGTCCTGCCTTGTCCACGCCGTGCGATCCCCAGAGCTCAGCCCTGTGCAGGGGCACCTGGCGGTGCTGACCTGCAGTAGCACACAGCAAGGCTGGAGCTGCTGCTCTCATCTTTTCCTTACGGGTCTCTGGGCTCTGAATATTGAGCACACACGGCTTAATTTGGGGGTAAAACTCATGGAAGAACTACTACGAATTGCAAGTGCCCAGCACCGCAGGGCTGGGTCAGCTGCTCCCAGCTCCCTGAGCTGTTGGCATTGGATTTATTCATCTCCAGGTCATCCACATGCGATTTGGAATGTGGCTTAATCAGCTTAATCTGTGTAACTGAAAATCTGCTAAACTGGGAAGGATTAAGTAAGTAAGGGTGGGAACGTAAACTGGGCTTACTGCTCCCAGCAGGTCCCAGCACTCCGGTGTCACTGCTGGTGGCACTGTGGCCAGGGGACAGCAGCAGAGCACCGTCAGAGGTGCTCAGCAGCATCTCATCTGCAGATTTCAGTGGGACCAAGTGATGCTGGATTTGCTCTGAACTCTCTGAGCTGCCCCAAACAGGACAGGATACCTCTGTACATTGCTCAGAGGATGACTTCCAAGAGCGCTTGTGCAGAGCTAAAGCAGAAACCACCGTGCCTTGCTACAAACCCAAACTGCAGAGCTGATCGCTGAAATGCTAGAGCACAGAGCCCTCAAAGGACGCCCTCCTTCCTGTCACAGCAGCAGCTCTTCCAACGTGCTGCAGCAAAGCTGTCTGCCATTCAGTGCAGCCCGCAGTCATTTGTCACTGTGCCTGTTGGTAGGCAGAGGGAGAAAAAGGCAGTGGGGACAGGAATCGGAGTTCTGGGTCAGGTTAGGCACAGCCAGGTGGCTCACCCTGGTCAGGAGAGATAATACCCCTGGCCGTGGAGTGGCACCCTGGGCCGTGTAACTTGGTGTGTGCACAGAGCAGGGTGCTGACCTGTCGGTGCTGCACATCCGTCCCCGCTCCAGGAGGCTCCCTCTGAGCCCCAGGCAGCACTTCTGTGCTGGGCGGGTGACGGAGCCCTGGCACAGGCTGCCCAGAGAGGCTGTGGGGTCTCCTCCTTGGGGATCTCCAAAAGCCGCCTGGACGTGGTCCTGGGCAGCCTGCTCTGGGTGTCCCTGCTTGGGCAGGGGTGGGAACAGGGGCCTCCAGGGGTTCCTTCCAACCTCAGCCATCCTGTGATGCCATGAGGCTGTGATGCCCAAACTAAAGGAAGGCAGCCGCGGGGTTTCCTCCGAGCCACCTGCGCTTCCCCTTGCTGGCATCCGGGGGCTGCTGGGGGTGCAGCTGAACCCCCCCCGCAGGGGGCCGAGGTGGAGCACAGCAGGCTCGGCTCCTCCGAGCCCCAGCTCAACCGCAGCGGCCTCGCCCTCGTGCCACGCTTGAGCAAGTAATCGTTTGCAGACGGAGAGTCGCCCAAGGCAGCTCCACCCGCTGCAGGCTGCAGGCTGGGTCTGCTCCTGGGACCTGCCGGCGGCTTGGGCTTGGGCTGGGACAAGGACAATGGGGCTTTGCCCGGGAAGGGTGGGGAGAAGGGGAGCCAGGGGACCTCCTCCTGGAGAGACGGGTACAAGGCCGACAGCTTTTTATGTTCCGCTTTGTTTGCAGAAAGCTCAACTTTCAAATCAGCTGGCTTTTGAGGTTTGCCAGCGGATGTTACAGAGACAACAGGCAGCCTGGAAAAAGTTGTTTGTTTTACCAAATCAGAGGAAAATGAGTATTTTCAGTCCTCCTACATGCTCTGGGGTGTCCCGAGTATTGATTTAGAAATTACATAGGGATTATTTAGGGGCTGTTAATACCTATACATCCTCTGAAAAGACTCAAAAGATGTCAGTGCTACTTTACTATATGCTACATGCTTGCTTTTAATTTAAGATACTGAAGTAAAGGTGAAATACTGCTAAAGCATCATCCCCACAGATCAAGACACCGGAAAACTGTTTTCTGTTTTTAGCACCCTTGCATTTTATACGTCTGATGAGATTATTCAGCAAAGCAAATGCACGTCTCTGCGAACTGCCCTCTGCCAGTCAGAAATCTGCCAGCTGCGTTTGGTTTTGGAAATGAGTAAAATGATAGAGGAGAGGACGAAGGAAATCCTTCAGGCCGAAGAACAGTCATGAGATCCTCTGGTCATTTCCAGCTCAGCTGTGTGCTTCCTGTGTGATTTGAATTGCTGAAGTGCTTTGTGTCTGCGCCTTATCTGTGAAATGTGAATGTTACGAAGGTGAACTCACTAATCTTTGTAAAGCACATTGCTCACAGGGAAAGCATTAGGCTTTTTGATTATGATAAGCATGCTTTCAAGGCTCAGGTTAAATGAAGTAAACCAGCATTAAGAATGCTGTAGAAATATATGGCCAAGTTTTGTTTGGGGTTGTGTCTATATGGCTTATCTGCATAGATCATAGAATGGTTTGGATTGGAAGGGACCTTAAAGATCACCTCATTCCAACCCCCTGCCATGGGCAGGGACACCTCCCACCAGCCCAGGTTGCCCAAAGCCCCATCCAGCCTGGCCTTGAACACCTCCAGGGATGGGGCATCCACAGCTTCTCTGGGCAGCCTGTGCCAGGGCCTCACCACCCTCTGAGGGAAGAATTTCCTACTAACATCTAAATCTCCCCTCTTTTAGTTTAAAACCATTCCCCATTGTCCTATCACTATCTGCCAATGAAGAAAAAAATGTTGCCTCCATCTTTTTTATAAGCTCCCTTTAAGTACTGAAAGGCCACAATGAGGTCTCCCCGGAGCCTTCTCTTCTCCAGGCTGAACGTCCCCAGCTCTCTCAGCCTTTCTTTGTAGGAGAGGTGCTCCAGCCCTCTGATCATTTTCATGGCCCTCCTTTGGACCCACTCTAACAGCCCCACATCCTTCTGGTGCTGGGGGCCCCAGCCCTGGACGCAGCCCTCCAGGTGGGGCCTCACAAGGGCAGAGCAGAGGGGCACAATCCCCTCCCTCCACCCGCTGCCCACCCCTCTGTTGGTGCAGCCCAGGACGCAGTTGGTCTTCTGGGCTGCAGGCAAGCACTGCTGGCTCGTGTCAAGCTTTCTGTCCACCAGAACCCCCAAGTCTCCGCAAGGCTGCTCTCACCCAGTCTGTGCTCCTGTCTGGGATTGCCCCAGCCCAGGTGCAGCACCTTGCACTTGGACTTGCTGAACCTCATTAGGTTCACATGGGCCCACTTCTCAGGCTTGTCCAGGTCGCTCTGGATGGCATCCCTTCCTTCTGGTGTATCGACTGCACCACTGAGCTTGGTGTCATCTGCAGCTCGCTGAGGGTGCACTTGAACCCACTATGTCATTGATAAAGATATTAAACAACACTGGTCCCAGGACAGATCCCCGAGGGACACCACTCAGCACTGGCCTCCACCTGGACATAGAGCCATTGACCACCACTCTGTGGGTGCTGCTGTCCAGCCAATTCCTTATCCACTGAATGGTCCACCCTTCAAATCCATCTCTCTCTAATCTGGAGATCAGGATGCTGTGTGGGACAGTGTCAAAGGCCTTGCAGAAGTCCAGGTAGATCACATTGGTTGGTCTTCCCTTGTTGACTGATGCAATCACTCCATTGTAGAGGGCCACCAGATTGGTCAGGCACGATTTGCCCTTGGTGAAGCCATGCTGGCTGTGTCCGATCACCTCCTTGATCTGCATGTGCCTTGACTTTGCTTCCAGGAGGATCTGTTCTGTGACCTTTTGAGGCACAGAGGTGAGGCTCACCGGTCTGTAGTTCTCTGGGTCCTCCTTTCTTCCCTTTTTGAAATGGGGAGTGCTGTTTCCCTTTTTCCAGTCACCAGGAACTTCACCTGGCTGCCAAGAGTTTTCAACTATAATGGAAAGAGGCTTGGCAACTCCATCAGCCAGTTCCCTCAGGACCCTGGGATGCACGGCATCAGGCCCCATAGATTTGTACCTGTTCAGTTCCATCAGGTGGTCTTGGACCTGCTCTTTGCTTACAGTGGGAGGGACTTTGCTCCTTCAACATCTGCCTGGAGGTACAAGGATTCAAGAGCCCCACTTCAGAGCCCATATTGATCATGTCCATGAAGCATAAAACAACCTTTTAACCTCAGTTAGTAGTGATGATAAATGAACTTCAACTAGCGTTCCCCAGCTGCTATTTAGCAACAAGAAAAAGTGCAAAGGTTACCTTTTATCATGTACCTGGGTGGAGACACTCTGCCTGGACTTTTACTCAGTTAAGTGAAGGTGATAAAATTATTTATGACCACTAGGTCATGAGCACTTGGTCCTTTACATTTTTGCTAGCTTCTATGAACTGAAAAATCCGTTCTAATATAACTCTGCCGAGTTAGGAGCATTTGGCAGTTCCTGTGTTATACAGTGGCAGTTCCTGTGTTATACAGAAATATCAGCTCTTTAATAGTCACTGATTATAATACCAGCATATAGCTGTCATTGTTAACGTAAGTTTATACATTTTATATATGGACTCCTAAATGCACACGGAAGCATGTAGTTGTGATTAATACACAGAGATATCTACACGAAATAGCACGTCTGTGATTTTTCCCTATAAATACTCCAGTACCTGTTTTTAAGCCTTGCCATTTGCAGAAGAACGGGGCTGATTATCTATCACAAGTGTTTCCTGAAAAATACGGAGTGATCAAGTGTGCTGAAACTTCTCAGACATTACTAGAATTTGATCTGGTCTGTTCTCTGGACTAGAAAAGGGCTGCTGGAGTTAGGGAGGCTGCACTTCAGCCAGACAGCTCAAAAATAGAGTACCTATGTGGGAAAATAAAGAGATACCAGAACAAGAAGCAATGCAACTTCTTTCGGAGTTAAGGAAGAAAAAAAGGCAGAAGGAAGCGGGAATTGAGGTGGAGAAGACAGATGAGAAACAAATTTCTAGAGATTTAAGCGTCCCCTTATACTTTTCTGTATGTGTAAGTTACGAAGAGTTAATTGTGTTGGTAGGACATAGAAATATGAATAAAAAATCCAACTGTGTAATGGTAGGAATGCAGCTGGGTGGGCAAGGAGCCTCCATTGTGTTACCCAGGCACCAGTGTGTTTACAGAGCTGGGATTTTATTCTCGTTGGGGAGTTTATTGGCATAACTACATCATCAAAAGCTCACATGGGATTGTTTGTCTGTTGCCAGTGCAACAAGTGTACCAGCAGCAGGCGTGTGTTGGGTCGGTTTTATAGTTTGGGCTTTTTCTGCAGTCGGGTGTGTCTGTTGGGTATGGGACGTTACTCATGATTGATATAATTGTGCCAGTCAAAGTCCCTACATGCAATTTCAGGTACTGGCAAATTTTTGCCATTACAGTGATATAAGTTGCATCCATATAAGTTGCTTACACATGAGCATCACTGTCAGTACTGTATAGATCAGATCTTGTTCTGATATGGAAAGTTATCCTTCTCTCCTTGAGCAACACTCCCTCTGGAGGTAGTTTTTGGTGCCAAATTTATAAAATACACACCAAGTAGTAATTGCAAAACCTGGCTCTCATCTGGCTACCAAGGCTAAGTTAAGATTTTAGTGCCTGACCACCTGATGCTGATCTTGCTTACATTGGTATTAATGAGTAACAAGGAATGCCAACAGCAGCAGTACTCCCCTGAGTGCAGCAGAGTTGTACCGATGCCAGATCAAGGTGAGCAGAACCGAGCCCTTGAAGCTGCTATACCTGGACTGGAAAATCAGTCTGGGACAGGAAAAGGAGAGGTTCAGCCCAGCTGGGCTCAGGCCCCGTGGTGCTGGTGCCTGGGAAGCTGCCATTGCAACCACTGGGATGGCATTCTGGGGGGTGCTGTAAGGGAGCTGGGGAGCACAGCAACCCAGAACTGGCACCTGGAGCTGAACCTCGATACCTAAAAGTAGCTGTCAAATGCTTCAGGATGGCCCTGTAGGTCCTGTGTCATACTTGCATGACTCAGGAAAAAGAAAAAAGGTTGAAATACAGCAATTTAACTAATACTGTTGTAGATGTTTGGGTGTCTGGGTGAAATTTATTCATCTGCATTGGTATAAATATGTAGAGCTGTTTGTGTTTGCAGTCTCATATGAATGAGGATGCAGCCTAAAAGACAAGATGAATGATCTTGATTGCTCACATTGGTAATCCTATGCTGTAGCTAGATTAGCAGGTGTGAATTTCAGAAAACTCAGTGTGGGCTCATCTTTAGTTAAACCTTTACCTCTTGGGAGTCTTGAAATTGGTTGAAATTTTTGACCAGCACTTACAATTCTGGAGTCAGTGCATGACATTTTGATTTTTGTCCTGCATGAAGTGCCATGCATATCTATACCCATGTCTGTAGATTGTAAAACATAAACCCGATTTCTCTTTGAAAAAAGAGAAGGTCACTTGAGGTATATCAGTATAAAGCCGGTGACAAGTGGAACTTGCTTCAGTGACTAAGTACAGGAGCCTATGAGTTACACGCAGGGTATTTTATTACTGGTAGTCAGCGTCTCTTGATCAGGTCCCTCTTGCTTGATGAGGTCACTTAGAGCAACGTGAGGTTATCAGTCTCGTTTCCTCTGATTTTTTTTGCTAGGGGAGGATTATGTTTTCTGTTTTATTAGTATTCTTCAGTGCAGTTAGGGGTCTAAGCCTAAAAATACATGTCCTTCAGGATTGTTTATTGCACAACAGAGACAAATGTCACTGTCGTTTGGATAGGCTACTGTAGGTGGAGTGCTACAGGAGAACAGTCCTCTCTTTGCAAATGTTATTGCTCAAGATAAGGGTGTAAAAAGCAGATTAGGAGATGACATGTGACGTGTCCTTCCCTCAGTCTAAAAGTACAGGATCATGGGATGAACTTTGCCTGACTGGTTACGCAGGGAGTTTGTTCGCGCTTGTGGCTCTTACGGACAAGACTTTGGAAAACAGAAACAGAAAATGACACTAGTGAGCTCCATTCTCAGTCACTGTGTGTGTGGAGACCCTTTACCTGTGTCTGATTCAGAGGTAAGAACCTTGCTTAACCTGTGCTTTTGCTGCTCTGACCTCGAGGGGCTGCTTTTGAGAGCCAGCTTCACCCGCTGTGCTGAAGGGAGCTGTGTCGCTGTGCCAGCCAGGTGCTCGCTCCCGCTGAATCGCTTCAGCTCCTGAAGCTAGACACGGGCCAAAACCTGCAGAGAAGCCGAAGCTTTCTTGAGTGGCAGGTGTGGCACCACAGAGTTCAAATCGGTGCAAGTGCTCTATTCAGAGGAAATTTCATGTTGTAAGTGGAGGAACTTAACATAGAACGAAGGACCTGGATCATTTTTCATACCTCCATTGCAGTAATCGTGTTAAAATGCTGACTATTTATTAACTCTGCCTGCTAGTTAAGGTGGTTTCATACAGTGAAATTTCTCTTAATCTGTTTTACAAATAAAAAGCAAAATCTGCCCACTGTCAGGTGCATCAGGCTAACTGGAGTTGTACAGGCCTGGCTGAAAATGGTATGTGGAGCAGAAGGTGACAGAGGATGAGACATCTTATACAGGCTTCATTGTAAAAGGCTGATTCTGGGCTAATGGCTGCTTTGACAATGCGGCACCTGAAATGCCTTCATCTGGTCTAAAACAGAGGAACAAACTGTAGCCAGAGGTAATCAAAATGTAGCCTCTCCTTTTGGAATGTTTATTAGCTTTGAACATTGTCATAAGTGCACGTGGGCAGTCTAAAAATGTCTTGATAAAGAAGGAGGCTGATTTTTTTTTACAAAAAGTCAGAATTAGTTTGTAATTCATAGGAGAAATTACAGCAGGGTTCACTTGCCCAGCAGTGAATTGGTGTTAGGACTCCAATCCGGCAGTCGTGCAAACCCAGCCCAGAAACACTCCCTGTAAAGAAGCCAGGAAAAGCCAAGGAAACACTGAGAATTTGGAAATTTGAGGGAGAAGTGAATTTAAATTTTTATGTGCAATATTTTCTTCTTAAAAACTGTGGGGGTTTTGCTAGAGAAGCTTGCAGCAGTTTACTCCAATTATGCGGAAATCCTTCAAAATGTTGCCTTGGATAAGTATTTCAGTTGTGGCTGTTTTATTTCCTAACTTGCAGTACTAGTACAATTGTGTTAGCTATAGGCATTAGCCTATAGGGCCAAATTTGCTGCTAAATACAAATGACATGCTCATTTTCCAAGCTTCCTCTCTGAAAAGGTTGATTTCCCCCAAATTTGTGTTACAGTGTCGTATCACTGGTTCTGTTGTGTGTGACTATAACCTTCCTAATCAGGGAGAAAATTAATTTCTCCCTTCCAAAATGAATCAGCTCGCTCAACCGACTCACACCGGGCCATGCAGTCCCTAGATCTGACACAAGTGAGGGTGTGTGAGTGGGTGGGAGGAGGGAGCGCGACTGCCTGTCGTGGTATCAGCTTACAGTTACCTGGCATCAGCAAACCATCAACTGAGCCTCACTGCTTACTTTCATCACTGGGTAGGGGTAAAGCAGAGGAATATGTGTGGGCTGAATTTTTTTTTACAGAAGTTACATGTGTCATATTACTTGTGTGCATGAAGAACTGAGTGCCAGACCTGATTTAGTGAATGCAATGTTTGTGATATGTCCTCGTCCTATTGCAGAAGTCATAGGTGAGATATTAATGGTATTAGTGATGTTATTTGCCTAAGAGGTGCTGATGATGTAGTGTTAACCTTACTTAGCACAAACAGCATATGATGTATTTCCTTGTAAAGTTACCGTCTTCCTGAATTGTCAGTTGTATTTATTATATTTGTGGTAACGCTTTCTCTTTAGCAATGCTAAATTGATCTGCCGTATGAAAAACTCACAAATGATTAAGTATGAGAAAATTCTGTGGCTTATTTGACTTGTTCACATTTAAAAAGGTTGTTTCTGATGACCACTGGAAGAAGTCCTCATCCCAGGATGAAGAGAAGACAGACACACAGAAGGTCACACCCAGGAGATGGAGCTCTGGAAAAAGGTCTCGGCCCAGACCTCTCTCAGACTATGGCCAAATGTCAATCAGAAGTATCTCTATACCTGAAGATGCAGTTGCTGTGGAGTCACAGAAGACAGACTGCACGGATGGAGAAAATCAGCCACGACTGGCTTCTGTTGGGTCTGCAATCCAAAGCAATACAGTAGGCTACAACAGAGGGCGAAAAAGAAGACCCATCTCTGTGATAGGTGGGGTCAATTTCTATGGAAGCGGTCCAGCAGAAGAAATAGAAGGTCTGCTGACACAAGTAAGATAAGAGATGTGCTCTCTGCAGACTGCAGAAGACCCTTTCACTTCCTTGTCTCTGTCTTCAACCTAGAAAATAGAATGGATGCTTCCTTTTCTTCCTTCCCTTTTGTCAAGCTGACTTCATATACTTACAATTCTGCTTTCCTTGTCACTAATTACTTTGTCTTGTTGTTAAAAAGCAAAACAGCATGGAATAAACCTGATACTGACTTTGGGATAATCTTTTTTGTATTGTAAATTACCCTGGTTTCTTTCTTGGAATGGTTGTTACTTCTCGTATTGGTTTGTAAGAGCTCACCTGTGTGTCATACATCTGTGTATTTAGTCACCTTGCAGGGTGTAGGGCCTGAGGAACAGCGGACTACAAACAATATGATAATAACATAATAATTGTCAGTAATTTCATGATGTCCAAAAACAGGCCTGTTCAAAACATGTGGCATTAGCTGTGGTGTTCAAAATGTTGGTATTGGCATATCCAGGGTACTTAAAAGTAATAAGGAAGTCGCTTAAGAAAATTGGTAATAAATTAAGAAATTAATGAAATAAAGAGTTAAGAAAACTGGCGACGTGAAAATATGCCTGCTTGTGTACTACTAAATTGACCTTCTGGAATGTAGGAAGCCCCAAGGAAAATAGTCAGTGGTTCAGCTAGCACTTGACCAGTACTCATATGCTTACTTGCCTGCTCTGTTGGCTTAGGTAAGAGAAATATAAAACTTCCGAAAGATAAAAATAGCTCCTTTTTTTCAGGGAGGTAGTCTTGAAGTGGTACAATGTGTAGAGGAACTTACTGTTCTGTTGGTAGTGATGGCCCTGTCCTGTAGGAGGTTACAGAGCTCAAAGGCTTTTGTGCTTGTAAGGTGTCCTTCACCTTCTAGTGCTTCCTAAAGTAGTTCTCAAGTTAATAAAGCAACAAAAGAAGAGATTGCTGTGGTCAAGACCAAAGCTATGGAGCATTCCCAAGAGGGACACATTTTCAAGCCAAATGATGGCCTTCCCAGGCCTACCACTGAGTAATAGCACTGGGGAAGGAAGGACTCTGGATTAAAGCCTTCCAAGAAAATATTAATTGCCCAGAATTAAATAGCTTTGTTGTTTAATTGGCCAATTACTTGTCTACAGTGATTAGCATTACTTCTATTAGCTATTTGATGCAATATATCAGATTTACTATTTGTTGTTACTTAGTATCCTGAGATATTGCTAGAGTACTGAGGAGATGAATGAATGTTGGGGTTTTTGGCAGTCTTTAGTAAATTTGTAGCTGAATTGCAAAAACAGGAATAATGAACCAGGAATACATGCGTAGAAAGAAGTATTTTATGTGGGATTTTCAAGGACTGATCTTCACCTTGCTGATTTTTATTCTTAGCAGCTTTGAATACCCAAGGGAATATTTTAGAAGCATAATGTTAATTCCTTCTTTATTGTGTTTTGTTTTCATCTGACAGCTTAGGTGTGAGAAGCAGTTTTCAAAGAATACTAAATCATTGATTTCCTAACAGTGTCAACAGGTCATAAAAAAAGCCTTGATGTTTCAGATTACTCGATAAAAGGGCCTATGAACAGTAATCACTGAAAGATAAGGGAAGATTAAAGACGTGTTTCTCTGAAGTTTGTATGACGAGGTTTTGCTGTTCAAGCGTGGAGTTGTTCAGGGATGACAAAATTAGACTCAATTTGCAAATAGGTACATTCTCTAATCATAATTAAGCAAATGAATGATTTGACAAAAGAAATTGTCTTCTACATAAAGTTACAAGTAAACGAAGTATTACCTCTTTTTAATGTGACTCCTGGGATCTTCAGAGCAGGGGATCATTTAGACAATTATTTTGGTCTTGTAAAACAAGTTTATTTCACTTGAAAGCAATACATTTATTTGAAAAAAGAAAGCATCCCAGGAAATGAACACAACTTCCAGCTGTAGAATTAATTGTTGGTCATTCTTCCACTATTCAGATGGGTGTTTACAGTGTCAGCCCGAAATCAGTTAGATCCCAGAGCATTTAGGGATGGAGTATTACAAGATGAAAATTATAGTGCATGCCTGATTGTAAGAGGAGGCGTTAGAGTTTTTAATTTAGCAAAGAGCTGTAACATTATAAAATATTTACCGTGATTATGGTGGGTACATGATGTAGAGTTTAAGCAACATCAGGTGCTTGAAGTAGGAGTGTTCACTGCTCCTGTAACTAGCTGGACTACCTGAAGGGACTCTTCTTTGCACCCAAGCTGGGCTGGCGGGGTAGGTTGCTTACTGAGACCTGATTTTCTCTATTTCCCTGCAGCCTGCCACACGGCCGCCGGTTCCTGCACACCAGGTGCCCCCCTACAAAGCCGTCTCCGCCAGATTCCGCCCACTCACCTTCTCACAGAGCACCCCCATCGGCCTGGACCGCGTTGGGCGACGGCGGCAGATGAGAACATCTAATGGTAAGATGTGCAAGTCCTTTTAACTCCCTGGGTCTCGGCTTCCTATCACAGCTTGGTCAGCAAATAGATCACTGTGGACTAGGAAAAGGTGCACACAAACTCTGTGGCAAAGTAGTACATGGTTAAGTCGCTCAGTTCTTTATCTTTCTCATCAGTAGCTTATCCTGCTGTGCTCATGTAAAACTTGTTTTTCACACGTGCTGTGTGACGTTGTAGTTTACTATACTGCTTGTGCTCCTGTATTTTCCATTGTCAGTGTTCACATACTTGCCTACAGGTAAAAATGGAACATGAAGGAAATAAGGTGTAATGTGCTTGTGTTCATAGACACACCACATGTATTTTACATTTTTTGTTGTCGTGCATTTGGCTTAACTTCCTAGGTAGAAAAGCCTTAAATAATTCAACAACTTGGTTCAGAGAAGTGTGTGCAGCTGCAGTTGCTCACTCTGGGTAAATGGAGCCCAGACAGGTTTCTGGTACATTACAGTGTTGTGATTTAACAGATTTAACAGATTTTAACAGATCTGTGGTTTAACAGGTTCTTGGAAAAGATTGCCTTTTTAGGCAAAGTTAAGCAAAAGATTGCTTAAAGAGCAGTACTCTTTATCAGCCTCTGATATGTCCTGTGTGTTTTTTCTGTAATTGTTTGCTGTTAGCATGCAATGCTGTCAGGAGTTAATATAAAGTCATATCTAGTATTAGTGGAACATTTTTTGGCAGGTGATATGAGAAGAGCCTGGGTTAGTGCAATTTGTGTTCTTTCACTGCGAGCATAATCTGAACAGTTACTCGTGCTTCTTTGATGAGTGTCAGAAATGGCAAAATGTTCACTTTAGATCCTTCACTGATAATAGTGAAAAAAGCATTGCTGGGAGCCTTCATTCTGCCTCCCTGTGCATAGAATCAGTAAAGATGTCTGGATGAGGACTTGCTATGACTGAAGCAGGGAACCTAACAAATAGCATTTTCAATGTTTCTGTGTTAAAGTCGTACATATATTTACTAGTACTTGGCTTAGATGGTTCTAAGTTTTAGTCTAATAATATCAAAATTCTGCTCAAAAAATCTGTCAACTACAAATTAATTTGTATAAGAACATTTTGAAACTGCATTTTCCAGCCCAAAATAGAGCATGAATATTGGGCAGGTTTTTTTGGAACATGCTTTCCAAGAAAAAGAGTTCATAATTTCTACCTATGGCAATGAGATATATTATATATGCAATATCAGTGTTTTCCTTTTAATTTATATTGTAGGAAAATATCGGGAACTACTTTAAAATTCATGTCTGGAGCATGTCCTTGCTGTAGGTACCTCAGTATAATCAATGATCTACATTAGACATAGAGGTGAATTGCATCTAATTCTGCAACCCTTGCTGAGATGACCACACGGTGTCTCTACCCATGATTTGAGAAAGACTACCAACAGATTACCAGGTTTGCCATGACCTTGTTTAGAAAAAAGAGATTATTTAAGTATCACAGAGTAGGAATTATATATTTTTTTTTAATTTTAGTTTTCCTCTCCATTTTGTATATGGAAATCACATGAAATTATATTACTTAGTTAACCTAGACAACTGCCTGAGAGTAGTATATTTCCAGATATGTAGCTTTAGAATAACTGGTCTCCTCAGTATAAGCATCATGATGACAAATGCACAAAGCAAGATTTCTGCCACTTTTCAAGACAATAAATCTAAAGCAGTACTGATTATGCTAGATGTGACTTTCATGACTTGTTACAATAAACATAGACATTGAACAGGAAAAGCTTTTTAAATCAAAGCCCTGAAGGCAAGTGGGGAATATCATGGGCTTCACAGTTTAAAGGCAGTTGCAGAGATCTTTTAAGTAGCTCTAGTAGAAAATAATAAAGTGACCAGTGTCACACGTTCTGATCTCTTTCCTTTTTCTCTTAAATTCACAAGGCATTTCCTTGTCTTTGAACATGTGAGAGTTTTTTGTTTGCTCATATACAGTGAAATTTGATAACACAAAAGCCCTTTATTATAGGCAGGAATTCTAAACCCAAGCCTTGAAAACCAGTGGTATCTTATTTTAGTGACTTGCTAAAGCCTAATATATTGTATGGCTACTTTTATAACAATGGGAGGTAGAATTGGAGATATAAATTTTTAGAAAACAGCTGTTACAAGACAGTAAATCATCATACTGTAGGAGACAAAACCAGACAGTACCTAAGGGAAACTTGCCTTGAGACTCAACGCTAGTCTTGTGCTTACAGGTTACAAGCTTAAATTACATTAAAGAGGTTACCAATTTATCACAATAGAGGAAGTTTTTATAAGTATCTTTAAAACTATGTCTTTTTCACATACTGTGGTGTGGGGCTTGAATTTGGCTAAATTCATTGGTGAACTTCTTTGGATAGCCTCAGCTCCAAGTAGGAGGGGTGGGATTCAGCTCAAGTTTAAGTCACCTAAATTTAGTCTAAATGTGGGTACCTACATAAGAGATGCACTGTCAAACTGCCATCACAAGCAGTGGTGGTCTAGGGCTTGATTCTGTTTCCTACCCCAATTGTACAGTACTGTGTGGGATACCCGAATATCTGCATAGGGCTGACAGATGTGGCAGAGGACCTGTGGGAGACTATTCCTTTCTTCAGTGGCAGTTGGAGGCCAGTTGCTGTATTCTGCAGCCAGGGTGTCTGAAAAGCTCGGGTGGGGGCAGAAAGGCTCATTGACAGGAGTTCAAGCGGCATCACACAATCCATCCCTACCGGCTAGGCAGTCCCAGTGTTGCTGAGGACAGAAAAGCCTCTGGAGTGGAGGGTGATGGCTCTGATCCTTTCAGGGATGGGAGTCAACTGACTCCAAAAGGTAAAACCTATGCTGGTGGGTGATGGAATCATTAGTTGCATAGATACCTGAGCTTGGTGATGCAAACAGGACCCAGCAATCTGTTGGGAGGAGCTGGTGCATCTGGGCAGTCCTCCGGGCTATGGAGGGGAGCTGGTCGCTGTGAGCAGGACAGGAGGCACGCACTAGAAGCAGAGCTGAAGCTGTCGGTTAGGAGCTAGAAGACCAGGAGCCCAATGGTAAAGTTGTCCGAAATGTTGCCAATCCCATGCTTGGTGTCAGAGAGGCCTTTGTACCTTCAGGCACCTTCACGCAGAAAATGGTATAAAAAAGAGGGAGATTTAGATTATTTATGAACCGAGGAACATTTGAAATGAAAAGATCCTTTGTTTTGTAAGCCAAAACAAAAGCAGGCTGCTGACATGCAAATCACAAGATTATAGAGTAGTTTCTAAACAAAGAATTAGGGGAAAGCTGGCAAGGTGAAGTAATACACAGTATGGGACAACGCATCCTTACAGGTAATGTCAATGATCACTTCTTCCTCCAACAAAGGATGGGGCAGAAGCTGGCAAAACTGTACAAAATAATCAGGAGCTCTTGGACAAGTGTTTAAAAATGACTTAGAAAAACTGGAAACTCTGCCAGTTGTAGTGGAAGTTTAAAGAGATAGAGAAATACACATATTTTAAAGGAGCTACATGGCATAATAGGCATATTGTAAACGTGGTCGAAGGAGGATAACCACTGGAGAATATTACCATTGTGCAAGCTTTATAGGAATAACAGAAAAGGTTGTGCCAGTGAAAGAGTTTTTCGAATGTATTAAAGAAAAGCTAACAAATTGACTGTATCAGCAAGTGGCACAGGATCTGTGGTCTTGAATGCCATGCCTAAATACTAAAAAGTATAGTAACGGGATTAAATTATGAACCGCCTGAGATCACACTAATGATGATAATAAATGTGACAAACTAATGAAATCTGAGAAGTGTCAAGGGCAGCAAACACAGTCATAAAAAGAGACTTAAATCACTGCTGTTTGCGTTAAGCATTATAATGGGGCACAGAACTATATTTTTAGGTGTACCATAAATAACTTCTTGGTGCAGCTAACCAGCAAACCTACAGCAAGGGAGACAATTCTTGAATCATTCCTCAGGCATGTGTGCAGGAGCACACAAGAGCTACTCTGCAAGGGTGGGATGCTTCTACAGCTGAGCTTGTTGACCTTGATTGGAGGACACAGAGAATTTGGGGTGCAGTTCATTGGCCAAATTTAGACAGATACCGAATCTTGCCCTCTGAATCCATAATGCACTCTGAACCAATATCCTTTCAGGAGTGACAGTAAAAAAGTCCAGTACAGTATGTGTTTTAATTTAAAAGAAGGAAAGGAATTAAAAATGAGAAGTCACTTGTGTAACAAAGGAATTTAAAGGAGTAGACAAAAGTGTTGAGTGCTTGCAGGCAGCATGGAGAGTGTTCAAGGACTGCATATTAGATGCTTGGAGCAAACTCATGCCACTTGTTGAAACAGAATTTGGAAATACCAGAAAAGGGTTCTGTCATTAAACACAAGGGAAAAGAAACAACGAGAAGAAGAAGCAGGCATCCTTCAGATTGCTGATTTGTATCCGAATAGAAAAAATAAACTAGTGATTTTGATGAAAATAGAAAATAGAAACAGTTTGCTAAAGATATAAAAGTGAAGTCCATTTTCAAAAATGTGAGAACCCAGCAGACTGGCAGACAGCTTGTAGGCCTTGCCAGTGACTGTGAAATAAAACCTGAGCTCAAATTAGATAGCGGTCTGTCCTGAAATGTCAGTAAAAGTTTTAGAGTAACTAAATGAATAGTAACAAATTGCCAGAACCAGAACTCCTCAGGGATTTAGGAATAGCATTGCAGAGCTACTGTCTCCAGCATGGGATTCATTGCTTAAAATTGCCTCAATACAAGGCAGGGGGAAGGCGGTGATGGGATAACTGTTTGTAAAGAAGTACCAGGAGGAAGCCAGAGAGCAGTAAACCAGTGAGCCTGGCATAATAGTACATAAAACATAAAAATAATATAATTAGTACCTAGATAATATCACAGAGAGCGATGACAACAGTGGTAGACCCTTAGGGTGAAGAAGGGTCAATGTGCATTATGTAGAAGGAAGTTGTGCCCTGTGGATCGATTAGGTTTTCTGAAAAAATCAGTGAGGCTAGGACTGGGAGACTCGGTGGGTATAGTTTAGTTGGGCCTTCCAAAGGCCTTTGGCATGGTCTCTTAATAGAGGCCTGGGATGAGAGGGAAGATCGTCCCACGTGGGAGGATCCAAGTGATGAAGCACTAAGAGAGGAGGAAAGTGGTTCGTTTTCTTAAGGGGAGAGGCCACGAGTGAAGATGCGAGGGACTGCGCCGGTGTTCGGCTGTTCAGTGTCTTCGCAGATAACGTGGGAAGGGAGGGAGGTGCAGAATGAAATTACGGTTTTTGCTTGTGGGCTGAATTATTCACAGCAGTGAAAACAGAAGCTGCTTGAACAGTTGCAGAAGGATTTCACACTAGGAAGGCACAGCGCTTTTCACTGGTGGCAGGTGACATTCAGGGTTGATAAAGGTGAGGCAGCGCACATGGAGGAAAACAAGCCTGGCGTGCTTACCGAAGAGTGGACTTTGAACTAGGTTCCTTTCAGGAGAAGCTCTTGCAATTGTATTAGATAACTAAAGTGTCATTTCAGCGCATGGTAACCGTCAAAACAGTAAATAGAAGGGCAGGAGTTTGTAGGAAGGGAACAGAGAACAAAACAGAAAGCCTGATTGTGCCGTTGGTGTGGTGTGTGGGGGGCCATCTACCCGCTCCTTTCCACCTCATAAGGCATTTCTTACAAGGGACGACACAGAGAAAGGCAAAGAGGATAAGAAAATCTATTCAGTGTCTCTGTGTGAAGAATGATTAACTGGGCTTGGGCTCTTCAGCTTGGAAAAAAGAACAATGGGGGAAAAAATGTCTATACACTGATTGGCATAGGGAAAATGAACAGATAATTGTTATTGTTTCCAGTAATGTAAGAACTTAATGAAATTGCCAGATAGTAAGTTCAAAACAAAAGATGGTTTTCATATTCTGTAAAATTAAACTACGGAACTAATTGCTACACATGATATCTCAGATCCCAAAAGCTTGCAGAAATTCAGAAAGTGATTTGAAAAAATCGGCTCATTAAACACCGAGATACCACTTCTGCCCCAGGAGGAATCTGCCTCTGATCTGCAGATAGCTGGGCTGTAGGAAAGTACATCAGAAAAAACCCATTACATGCCTCGTCTGGTTTTATGTTCTTCCCTGGGCATCTGCTGCTGGCCGCTGTCAGAGGGAGAACAGAGGGTTGGAGGGACCTTTGGTCTGCCCTGGGATGGGGGCATGGCATTTTCTTACGTAAAGCCTCATCAGAATATTGAGGAAAGAATAAAGTAGGGTTTATTACATGTTCAGAGTGATGTTAGGATTTATTACACATTCTGTACTTCCTGCAGTCTGCTCAGATTGTTTAAGCCAACCAAAAAGCAGTGTTTCAACTTCCCATGCTTGCTCTCAAACCACTGAGCTGGGATCAGTCACCAGAGGGGTATCTACAACCAGATTTTCACGAGGTGGTGAATTAGCTGTTGGTATTTTAGTGTGTGCTCTCTGCAGTCTTTTCAGTGTTGGGGAAGCCTGCTCAGCATGCGTTTGGGCATGGTAGCTGGGCTGCCACTGCCAAGGACAGCCCGTGCCGCCTGTCCCCGGCTTATGGGGTGAGGAAATGAACCCTCCACCAGCTCACCCCAAACGAGCACTTTGGCAGCTCCGTTTAGGGCCACACAATTGCTAGCTGTGAGCGTGCAGAGGAGGGAGAACAGCTCTCCCCGCCCGGCAGCGGCCCACGGTCGCGCTTTGTGACTCATCGGGCAAACGCACCCGTTCTGTTCCAGTTTGTGAGAGTCAAGCCATAAGACTGGTTTTCAGAGATCATTTTTAATGTCTCTTCTCGAAGAGTGGCGTGGGTTTCGATCTGGTTTTCCCATGGCGGTTCAGCCGTGTTTTCCCCTGCAAGTAGGGTTTTGACATGGCTGAGGGCTTGAGTTCTGGCTGCTGAGAAGCGCGAAGCCTTCACTTGCAGGTCCCAGGGTTGTCGGCAATTCACAGTGACATACACGAGTGTTTCTTTAGCTGGTTCCTGTTTGTTCAGTTGTGTTTTACTGATTCTGAGAAGAATGCGTGGGTATGTGAGTAAGCATCTTGTAATACGTAGTACCTTATTTTTACTGTGCGATCCACCAAGTCTCCCTACGGCAAGAAATAATAGGGAAGTTGGGCAGTTCAGAAAGGAATTCCTCCCGGTCCCCAGTCAAGGGCAGCATAGTCTGGATTTTTGTGAGAAGATGGCATTAACATTGCAGTGTGATGCTTGGCCTTTCAGCCTCCTTCCGAGGCTGGTGGGAAGCCACGTGGTTGTCGGTGGGTGTTGAGAGATGTCTGTGTGCGAAAATGGCTCGGCCAGCGTCCCGCTGGAGGAGGCAGGCCCCAGCGAAAGCACGGGCTGAGCCGAGCGATGACATGGCGTGCAGGTGGAGGATGATTCGTGAAGGTGGTGGAGCTTCCCAGCTCGTCACTGGAGGGCTGTGACATGCGTGCAGCGTGGAAACCCTATGAGCATGGGGTGCAGCGGGGGCTGTGGAGCTCCCACATCTGCTCACCCACACATGGGGGCGAAGCAGCACGGAGGTTGGGGAGGTAAATGCCCAGCTGGGGCAAGCAAAGGAGCTGGGGTACTGAAGCCCCGCTGCTCGGGCACCCTGTTTCCACTCCCTGCTTGCGGTTTGGGTGAGAAAATGCCTCCATCCCCCCCCTTTCTCCCGTGGGGCACTCTGCCGCAGCCTTGGCATTTCTGCTGCCCGTGCCCTACATAATGACACAGCATTTAGCAGCACGGCAGAAGTTTTAACAGCCACGCAAAAAAAAAAACGAACGAAAAAAACCCTCCTTTGTTGCTCCCTGCTGGACTTTTAGTTGGCGTAACGTGACAGAGATGGGCTGATACTTGCTGCTGCAACGCCAGGAACACCCCGCGCCCCTCCGGCCGTTCCCGTTGAGCGGTGGCGGCTACACCCGGCACCGAGCTCGCCCTTCTCTGCCGACAACCCAAGGCCCTCCCCAGCACAGCAGGGGAGCCGCCTCCCGCCGCCTTCCCGGCCCTCCCTCCCCACCAGCACCCGGCAGCCTCCGGCAGCCCCACAGCCCCAGCCTGTCCGTGTCGCCCCCCGGCTCCCCCCGGACCCTCCGTGCCCGGCCTCCAGCGGGCAGCGGGGTGAGGTGAGGTGGCTGTGGGGGCAAGGCACGACCCTTCCCTGCCGGGCCCCAAGGGCCAGGCCCCGGGCGGCGGCAGCATGGTAGCCCGCGGTGGGATGGCGAGGTTTTGGAGCCTGGAGAGCCTACAGATGGGTACGTGTGAGTATGAAGCGTTGGGAACGCTTCGCTTTGTGGGTTGAGGGGGTCTGCTGCGACGGAGGGGGGCTTGGCGGCGGTGACAGGGGACCACGGTCGGTCCCACATCGTCCCTTTAAGTTTAGTGAGTTTTTGCATCCCGTCAGAGCGACCCAGCCCCGCCGCTCGCCGGCAGAGGAGCAGACACAGAGCGCGAGGGGCTGCTTTTCGCTCGAGCGTGACTACACAGACAATGCAGGCATGTGGGCTTGGTGAGGAATAATGAGCAGCGATCAGTCCCGAAACTGCACTCGTTTTTCATCTGGAGCTAAACGAATTAGGATGTTTTGATGTGCCTTCGTTACTGGAACGAACCAGCAGGCAGCACTGATGGTGCAGGAATGATGTATAAAGAATCACTGGGATGATTTTTTTGTTGTTGATTTATAAGCGAAAAATCGATTTTATGAATTATTTATTCGCAGATTTTTTAATAAAGCAGTTGCAGGAAGTTTTACGGGATGTATTTGAGAAGTTTATCAGTGCTCAGATATATGAGTCTTTAAGGGGAAACGTTTTTCATTTATTTTTTTTTTAATTAGGGATTCAGCACCCTCACAGGTTAGGTTATTATGCCAGTAACGTGAGTGCCTATGTAAAATGCTGGGGGGTAGAACGGAGCAGTAGAATAGCCGCATTGTGTTACATCAAGATTATGGCATGTTTTGCACTTTTAAAGAAAGCAAAAATCTTTTTAGTTAATTTGTGCAGCTGTCAGCTTTGATCTCTTCCGCAAATCATTATTGGGACGACCAGAGATGCTAGCAATGGTACAAGCACATCCAAGGCGGGGGGTGGAAGTGGCTCTGCCCGTAAAGCAAATAACTGACAGGCTGCAGCGTGCCTGCTCATGGCACGGCATGGGGCACAGCAAAGCCATCTCCCCACCATGCTCATGCTTCTGGAGCCTGGAGCTGTGGGCACGGAGCAGGGCAGAGAGGCAGGGGGCTGCTGCTTCGCCCGCAAGGGGGTGGAAGCAGCAGGTTCAAGAATTCAGCTGAAAGATCCCTTCCCCTTGGAAGGGAGGAGGATGCTGTGCTGGCTGGTCCACGGCCCTCATGGGAGCTTATTTGGGACGCCACAACCGTTGAAAAGGGAGTTCAGCAATAGCAGCACATTCTGAATATTATTTTTGATTGGAATTTTTGAGCGCTGTGCGATCTTCAGACAATGTTTATTTGTGGCTTGGGCCAGCTTTAGGAATAGACCTTTAGGGATAAACTGAGGTGGACCTGAGGGTGCACTCAAGCACCGGGCCATGAACACCTCGTGGTTACTAGCTCCTCCCCAGATCTGGTTTGGATGTTACAGCTGGCTTTCAAAGGCAAGCCTAGTATAAAAGGGTCCAGCACTGGGTGTATGGACCTGAGTCAGTTGGTATTACTGCACCCCACATCAGTCCTTCTCATTCGATGATATTCAATGGCTTATGCAGCTGTATAGACACGATGAAGCTCATTGTAGCTCTGACCTGTGCTTCTCTAAAGGCGTGGGGTGCCCACCCCTTACGATCCCACTGTGTCCCAGTGGAAATGTGCAGAGGGATGTGACAGAGCTGGGGGCTGGCAGTGGCCCCCTCTGGCTGCCGGTAGCCCACAAGAGCTCTCACGTCTGTGCTGTGGGGAACTGCACCAACACCTCTCTTCTGGTTCAGATTGTTTTACATTTCCTCTGCATTTAAAAAAAAAAAAAAAAGTTTGTAGTTCTATTTTTAACACACACAAAAGAGAATATTTCTGTTTCATCACATGCTAGATGAGAAAATTACAAAGAAGAGTAAAAAGGATTTCATGAGAGAAAAGTGGCTTTCCTGAGAACCCTACACTTTCATTGTTATTGTTATATTTGTAACAACAAAGGCAACTCCTAAGCAATTCCTCTCACATTGTTTTGTTTTTGGAATAGGCGCCTGTATAAAAATGATTGCACAAACAGCTGTTCCACCTTTGTTTTAGCTGCTGCAGATGGTGGGACTGAATCCTCAGCATTGGTGGATGACAATGGCAGCGAGGAAGATTACAGTTACGAGGAACTCTGCCAAGCCACGCCGAGGTACCTGCAGCCTGGAGGGGAACAGCTAGCCATTAATGAGGTAACATCCTGGGCTGCAATCTGCTGTGGGGAATCTTTGCATTGTTATTGTGATGGAGTGCATGTTTTCCACAGGCCTGAGGCTTCTTATTAATAAAAAGTGTAATGACTGCAGCCATCATGATGAAGTATCCAGCAGCAGTGGCATCCTGCCTCCGACAGAGTCCAAGAGCAGTTGCCAAGGGAAGAGCATGGTGACTACCACTTCACTGGGAGCCTAACTCGTTAGCTATATAACTGCTCTGGAGTAGGACTCTAATCATTCTTACTCTAATAAATGTATGCATGGGTTTCTGAAGATCCAGAAGTTTTAATTTCATCTTGTAAAAGGATTAATCTTAGGCACTCTAGTGAGATATTTTGGTCTTTTTAGGAATTTATAAATAGTTCAGTGTTTGTCCTTTGTCCTTCACATCCTCTTTCTCTTCCCATCTCAGCTGATAAGCGATGGCAGCATTGTCCATGCAGAAGCTCTCTGGGACCATGTGACTATGGATGATCAAGAGCTGGGTTTCAAAGCTGGAGATGTCATTAGAGTCCTAGAAGCTTCCAACAAAGACTGGTGGTGGGGAAGAATTGAGGACAAGGAAGCCTGGTTTCCAGCTAGCTTTGTCAGGGTGAGTAACTCTGTTGTTTTTACACCATTGTCAGGCAAAGTTCCTTGTATTAGAACAGAATGCAGCAATGACCATGGCATTAAATCTAAATGAAGGGCCCGATCATCAGCATCTTTGCATCTGCACATCAGTGGTGTTAACTTCTAATGACTTCAAGTTATAAAGCAGTAGAAAATCACACCACTAGCTCCTGACACCTTTTATTCTCACTTCTTCTTTTTTGTGTCCCATTTGTAACCAAAGGAGTTTCACAAGTAGAAATGAGGGCAGCAGGAAGCTCAGCCAGAAGCAATCAGTGTATTCAGAGAGGACACAGCAGTTTGTATGAGGGGCAGGGCAAAGCTATGCTGTATGCTGCTCTCTTCTGTTATTGCAGGGATTTCTTGATGAAATCAGCAAAAATTATTACCACATAATTCTGTAGGAGTCTGAACTCCTTAGTCAGACAAAACATAACACTGAAATATATTTCACAATTTATTTTACTTTTTGAGAGCCCGTAAGGAAACTTGGGCTACAACATATTAAGTGCTACACAAAGTGCAAGATGTGGTTCCTGCTTTTACTATTCCCAGTTCTTCAACCAAAATGGGCAATCAGACAAAAGTGGACAAAGGAGGTGCTGTTATCCACATTGTACACACAGGGAGCTGGGACAGAGGGAAACTATTTAGAAGTATCTGAATGAATTGTCTACTTTAGAAATTTTTGCTTATAAGCTGAGTTGGCCAAAATAATACATAGACTGTTAGTAAGGGAGAGAAATAAATCTGTAAAATACACATGCAGCACAACATTATCTCTCAGATGATGGGAGTAGAAAGCCATTTATTTAGCCAACTAGACAAATCTCAGCACTTTATTTGAATACCCAATGAGTATAATGAGATAAATCCTGTTGCAGAACCCCCCTCCTTGTAAGGCAGGAACGGGAACATTTGTGTCACATGTCCTTTCTTAATTGTAAGAAGTTTGTAACAGTCTTGTCATGCTTTGTAGAAGTTGGCTGTTTTACTCTAGTTTGCTTTGTTTGTTCTGGCTGCAGCTGCGAGTTAATCAGGAAGAACTGCCAGAAAATTGTAGTAGTATCCAGGATGAAGAACAAGATGCAGATATCAGCAAGCATCGCCAGAAAATAGCTGAAAACAAGGATCAGATGAGAACCAACGTTATACAGGAAATTATGAACACAGAACGAGTCTATATCAAGCATCTCAAGGACATCTGTGAGGTACATGCTTTAACCTGAAGGCATTCTGCTGACCTAGTGTGAACAAAACATCCCATCTAAGTTGAAAACTGGAGTATTTTCTCAGGTCATAATATTCCCAGTTGCACTTCTGAGGCTGCCAGTCAGAGCCTTGTCGTGCCCTCATAAGGTTTTCCTCTCCACAGACCGCCACAAGGCACCACTTCCTTTTTTAAAAAAAAAAACATTCCACTTTTGACATGGAAAAAATAGTTCACTTGTCTAACTGCTATTTCCATAAAAATAAGTGAGAGGAAGTCTAGTTTATTTGAAACATTTTATCACTTGGTTTAGATAGAAAACTTTCAGTAACTAATAAAATCTGCTACAGTTCAGAGACTAAGCTTTATGAAAGTAGCATGCAAAGAGAAAGCTTGCAGGGCAAGATTTTTTTTGTTTTCTCCAGCAAAGAGACTTTTGTTGATGCTTAGGAGCTATGAAGTCTTTCAAGGTGTTCTAGAACTAATTTGCTTGTTTGAACTGTGAAATAGCAAGAACAGTGTTTTTTCCTTCTTTTTTTTCAAGTTTTCTTGGAAGACCACACTCAGTCAAGAAGAAGCTTCTTAATACTTTTCACTGATGTTTGCCTTTTCTGATGTGGACTGTGATGCATTTGACCTGTATTTGACGTGTACTTGTGGTTACCATCTGAACGGGTGCTAAGCAACCTATCAAAATATTCTTCCTATACTTGGTTTACTGGTTCTCCCTCTGTATTTGTCATGTTGTCATCCTTTAGTCCGCCACTCATTAGATTCTTTCAAGGACAGCAAAGTAGACATGACAACAGTGTTGTGTTTCTTTTTCTGTTTTCTTTTTCTATTTTCTTTCTCTTTTTCCTTTTCTTCCTTTCTTCCTTCCTCTTTGTGGATCAGGCCTTTTTAATGTAGTTTATAGAAAGATAAACGGGAAGACAAAAAGACAAAAAATTCTTGCTAACTGGCAGGCTATTTTTTTTAAATTATTAAATGTAAGTTATGTCATTTGGATTCACTATTTACATACGCTATCAAGTTTGACCGGGTACCTAGAAGACGAGGGAGGAATTTGTACACACAGCTGCATTGCTGCCATGGTTAGCTGAGTTCTGGGACACCACTTTCATATTTTACTGACCTATTAATTTTTAGGCTGCTATTAATGATTAAATCTCTCTAATACATATCTTCTATAACTCTTTTTTTAAAAGACATGCCTCTTCTTCGGTTCAGTTTAGTACAGAACAGCAAACACATTTTCCAAGTAGAGAAACAGTGGTACACGCTCAGCATGTGGCGTAGAGGTGGTTTGCTTTCCTCTGAGTGAATTTGTAGGGTGGTACAAGCAGGACACGAGCTGAAAATACATTCAGGTAGGACCGGGACTGAGCCAGAAAAGCTACTGCAGATAATAATGCAAATGTGCCAGCCGTGCACTGGAATGAATCACTAGGGCTGGTGCAGTCAGAATCACAAAGCTGGTAGATACCCAGAAAAACCAGTCGTGTTCAAGAAGTGCCTGCCATCCGCAATAAAGAGCTGCACAGAGGCTCCTGTTTCTTGCTGGAGTTGTCCTCCTAATGGTAGTGGCTGGCATGCAGTGTAACCACTGAACTGTGCTCAGAGCAGAAGGCTGTGCAGGAGACAAGAAGGCTCATAACAGTGCCAGCAGTGCTCAGGGATGCTTCCTGGCAAACCTCACTGGAGCAGTTGCAGGCTTTTTACAGCTGTCTGCTCCCAGAGTGATTTGGGAGAAACCTGGAAGCAGGTGAATGGAGGAGCCTGGCCCATAACCCCTGTCATACCACTTACCCTTTGGACACATCTGCACCCAGGCACTGTAACTGATAGGGGAATCTGAGCACAGCTGATGCTCCTCGATATCAGCTGCTGCTCTGCATCCTCCTCTCCCCGCTCAGCTGTGTGGAGCAGGTACCTGAGGACTTCCCGTCTGTGCGTGGTGGCAGCTGCCGAGCGTTGGAGCCTGTAAGAGGCCCCTGACCTCATCTTTGCCTCCTCACTATGTGGATGCTGATAGGATCTGATATTGGTTGTTGAAAGCAGAATAGAATTTGCTTTGAGGACATTTTCAAAATGAAGGACTTGGTTATGTATCTACTTACACTGGATACAAAGGAACTGGACCCATGTGATGTTCTTGCAAGTAACAGAAAAAAAAGGGATCATATTTTCACTTGAGTCTTGCTGGTACTATCTGGATTTTAACAAACAGTAACACTCTGGCAGTATTATAATGTGTTCTTAATTGTGCTTCTATGGCTTATACTGGGTCCTGCCTAGCTGCTGGTTAAGTAACCTGTACTTTAGCCCTTTTAGAAATTGTTTGTATATTAATTGCTTCAGGATTTGTTCTTCTAGAGAAGGACTGTTACGGCACAGGGGAATTACTATGGAAAAGCATGGCAGCTGAAGCAGTAGATGCATGGGGCTTTTTTTGTCCAGTTTCACTGGCAGTCATAACAAGAAGGCACAAGTGAGCTTTACCCGTGGTGCATGTATCTGGTTCCCTGATGCATTCACTGTACTGTGAGACAGCAGTTGGATTGGAAGAATCAATTTGGGCATAAATCTGAAATTACTTGCCCAGTCATTTGTGCATGTCTGGGAAACCACTTGTGCTTGCAGATCACAGGATTTGCCAGTTCAGTGGGATGCTACAGGGTAGAATCTATTTTTGTATCTTCAAACTAAAAAGGTTTTTTTTTTGTTTTGTTTCATTTCTAGGGTTATATTCGGCAGTGTCGCAAACATACAGGAATGTTCACCACAGCCCAGTTAAGCACCATTTTTGGAAATATTGAGGATATTTACAAATTCCAAAGAAAGTTTCTGAAGGATCTTGAGAAACAGTACAACAAAGAGGAACCTCATCTGAGTGAGATAGGATCATGCTTTCTTCAACATGTATGTTGCAGAAGTTGATTTTAGTTATGAAACAAATAAAACATGATAAGAAAATGCTGTTAGGTTGTTAGGAGGGTTGACAAGTGCCTATCAAATACTAATCTAAGTACAGGCAACATTTTAGAATGTAAACTATTTACAATTAAGTTAAAGAATTATTTAAATATTTCAGATTTCTCCTTATCTTTAACAAGTATGTATCATGGTACACAATTTTAGATTTCTTTTTCAGAACTGTAGTGATCACAGATGATTTGGAATATCTACAACAATCTCAGATCGCTTAGTCAGGCGTGCAACAACTTCCTAAAGAAAATCTGGATAGAAGGTGGTGGTGAAAAAATCTTAATTCATGATAGACACCAGTTAAGCCTATAGCTGTCAAAGCTTCCTAATTTCCAAGATTTCCCAAAGAAAAGTATTTCTTGAAGTACTGGGCTTGATTATTCTGACTGAATGGAGGCCTCTGTCTCTGTTCATACAAAGAAGGTACATAGTTTTGACAGTTACAAATTAAATTTCAATATAGTTTTAAAGCTGGTTGTTACCGAGTTTGGAAACCATATAAGAAATGGATTCATTAGTATAATTAGCTATAATAGGTATATTATTATATTAAAAAATACGCTTCCTTCTTTATAGTGAAATACTTTAGTTAAAGCTTTGACTTTTTCTTTTTTCTTTTTTTTTTTTTGTCTGTAGCAAGAAGGCTTTGCTATTTATTCAGAATATTGTAACAATCATCCCAGTGCCTGCATTGAACTTTCCAAGCTAATGAAACAGGGCAAATACCGTCACTTCTTTGAGGCCTGTCGCTTGCTCCAGCAGATGATTGACATTGCCATTGATGGTTTTCTTCTCACGCCTGTTCAGAAAATCTGCAAATACCCTCTGCAGCTTGCAGAATTGCTCAAATATACCACTCAGGAGCACAGGTGAGAGAATTTGAAAGACAATTCTTAAATCAGTAATAACACGTAATTACTGAAGCCTTCTGGGTGCCACAACACCAAGTCCTGAGATCAGGAACAAAGTTCACAGTGACTCCTATAGATGGGAGCTCCTGATGACATCTTGGAACCATAACAATATTAACCAAAACAGTATCTGAAACGTAGCTCAGGGGACTGTCAGTGTGTAAGATAGAATGAGAAATAAGTGAAAGAGGAAGAAGGAAAGGAGGAGGTGCTGAAATAGGATGGAGGGAGGGATTTGTAAATCAAAGTGAAAAAAGCCAGTGTGCCAAAGAAGGAAGTACACAGAAGAAAGGGGGAAACTGCTTAAATGTTGTGGACACATTAAAAGGCAAAGAGGGCCTTAGAACAAAGACACAATCTGAGCTAATTCGAACGTAATGTTTTTTTGAAATTTATTAGTAATA
The DNA here is from genome assembly GCF_964034855.1 of Anser brachyrhynchus. Taxonomy (NCBI): domain Eukaryota; kingdom Metazoa; phylum Chordata; class Aves; order Anseriformes; family Anatidae; genus Anser; species Anser brachyrhynchus. The sequence goes on from NC_137694.1 coordinate 191,547,804, forward strand.
AACACTGCAGAGGAAAGGTGTTACGGAAAAAAAGTTTCTTGAACCCAGTAAAAAGTGTAGTTACAAACTTTGAGAGCACAGGGAGAACCAAGAGTGAAAAAGCTAAGAGAGAATGATTAATCAAAGGAAACAGCAAATAATGTTAACAAAATTTTATAAGAAAGTGTTAGCAAAACATTGTTATTCAGGGATTTCCAAGGTATTTTTGCATTTTTTGCATCATTGTTGCACAGCATTTGTTGCATCTTCTGATGAAAAACTCTGCTAAAGGTAGGGTATACTCCACCAAATCTCCCGGTAACTTTAAGACAAATACTTCTTGTCCCAAAATAAATACAGAATACTTGGGGATCAGTATTTCCATAACAGTTCCCTAAAAATTTGCTGTGAGGATCCTTGTCATCTACACTCTTTGTAAACTTCTTCCTATCTGAGCTACTTCACTGGGTTTTCTGAATATGTGCTGGAACTACTTTCAGTTGTTTTTTCATCTCATTGTAAAGATCCCAGTCTCTCAAAACTGAACTTTTCACTAGACCCAAGCATAGCGTTCCCTTTTACCTCTCTTCCCAAGCTGGGTCTTTACCATTCACTGTAGTAATGCAAATAATGAAAATCAGAGAAAAATATAAATCTGGGTGGAGACCTTTACAGGACAGAAAATGTAGTGTGAAAGAATAGCTCCTCAGTAAGTAGAAATTATCCATTAATTAAATAATTCTTCCATTAAAGTGACACACATAACTTGTTAGACAGTTAACAGTTAAGAACATATATGATGTCGTCAGGTGTTAAACATGTTGTGTTACCATAGACCAGAAAACCGAAAGTATTACTCAAAGTGGGTGCAGGGCACATTGTAACTGTAACATCTGCAACTCAGAATTTGATTTTTTTTTTTTCCTTGGCATTTTTTGTTAATTTAAGAAATTAATGGTTTTCTACTACCTGCAATTGTAAATTATAGCTGGTAAACCAGCTGGGATTGACTATGTACGAAGAACACAGAAACTTACAAACCTGAACTGAAATCCAAGTGACCAGTTCTATTTTGAACCCACAAGAAATACTTTTTTTTGTTTGGTGTCTGCTAGGAAGCTTGCATACTAGGAGGGGCAATTTATTTAGGTTCCTCCGAAACACATGTTTGCAAAAAAGGCCCAGACAATAGATTTTCTGCTGGGATAAGTAAGAACTGATGTTGCAGGTAATTAGCCTTCCTAGTATACCCCATGGCTGATTAACTCTTTGACTAAATTAAGATTTTATCTTTAAATGTCTGCCTTTTTACCTGGTACAACTGCAAGAAAAATGTTCCACTGTGACCCCTGTGCTCAAAGTCCAGGCCCAGCCTGAGGCAATGCTTCATGGGCCAAAGTCTGCAATTCTTTAACCTTGAGAAAATTCCCCTTGGAAACAATGGGATTTTTGCTAGGGACCGTAGGGATGTGGACTTTTGACGTTCAGGGGTTCATTTCTCTACCCCCGTGGAAAACCGTGCAATGACAATTGAAACAGGTATCAGTTTCTCTGCTGCTAATTTCTGACAGCTTATTCCATGAGTGACTAAATCTGTAGGTGGAGTGCCAGACAGCTCTTACCACCTTCTTGCCACCCACAGTGGCCACTCTCCTGACCCGTGACCCAGCAGGCAGAGGTGCCTGCAAACACGGCCATGCTCCCGGTGTCCAGAGATGCTCGCCTGTGCTCGTGCAGAGCCTTGGCACAGCTCCAGTCAGCTTAGTCTTTCGGAGCTTTTTGTTTTGTTTTTGTAGCACGACTGAAGATGTGCACAGCCTTCTGTGAAGGCCACAGTTTATGCAACGAGTGAGGACTAGCGTACACACCCACAAAGGAGGAACTGAGATAAGAGTAGCAGTGTGGCTATCATGCGGTCACCCCGTGGGACATCTCCCTGACATGAGACGGATCTTGTTATTGTTAATCTCACTTTTTGTATACAGCGTGGCAGAAAAGGGTTTCCAGAGCTATAAACAGAGAGAGGAGAGCAATGTGCAGATGTAGAGGGGAAGTGCATCCATCGGTGGCAGATGAAAATAGGAACCAGGACAGAAGCAGATAAAGAGGACAGTGAGGCTGACCCCCTTGCAGTGTTTATTTCTGGCTCATACTGTTTTCTGCCTCTGGCTCCATTTTCTGCAAGAGTCATTGTGATAAAGGAGGGAAGACAGCTGGGACTCATAAGGCAAGAAATAAGTCTTTCCTTCCCTCTTCTCAGGGACTCCATTTGAGGAAGTTGAAAGAGGGAGAGATGCTATACAAAGGGGAACCAGAACCTGCCCACTGGCTGGGTACAGTTGAAAGCAAGTGAAGAGCTCAGGGAAAGAAGGAGGGAAGCAGGGCAGTGGAAGAAGGACAGACTTGCATTCCACCTGGAGCAGGCAGGGGAAGGTGACAGCCTTGACTCTTTCACACTTGTTCCATGAAATTGGGCTGCTTTAACAGCATTGTTTTCTTTAATTCTTCTCTTTGGTGCTCACGTTCTTGGGTGCCTCACTCGCCCTGTTCAAGGTGCTGTTGGTATCTTTTCTGGCTGCATAAGTTCTCTGTTCCTATTTGTTGACACAACCTTTGGAAATGAGAAGGAGAAAATACAATTGTTAAACATGAGTAAAGGGATGTCCTTCACAATAAAATCCCAATCAGATTTTGCTTAAAAACAAATTACTTTGGTGAAGTGTGTGAATCACTGAGGTGAATGGGAGTGTTACCATTGTTTTCAGTAGAGACAGCTTTTCTATTCACTAATCTACTCCTCCTTACAAGTTTAGTAATTTGCTCCTGCACAAAATACATCAGTACACTGAATTGTACAGACTACTGTGTGAGCTTGAAGATAGCTGAGAATCAGCTGTCTCTTATTTAAGTACTCTGAGTAGAGTGATAAATGGGTAATGTAGGCCAATAGCACCATGTCACAGCTTCTGATTGCATCATTCCTATTGTGTAAGTGATCTTTGAAACATGTCTACATTTCACAGTGATTATAACGACATAAAAGCTGCATATGAGGCTATGAAGAACGTAGCATGCCTGATCAATGAGCGAAAACGAAGATTGGAAAGCATAGACAAGATAGCGCGTTGGCAAGTGTCTATAGTAGACTGGGAGGTAAGTGCCTGACCCTTTCCTGGTCAAAGGTGCTGTGTACAGTACTTCATGTCCTCCACAGGATATATCTTTCTGCGTAGAAGGTAGTTTATAGTGTCTACTTTTCAACTGGTCACTGCTCAGGTGAAAGTCCTGTCGCTTCATTTGCAGTGATTGTGTTACTGATTACCTTGTTTGACTCAGGAAGAGCAGCTCATTGTATGTGAACACATCTTTGAGATGATACTGGAATGCAGGAATCATATAATTGTAAGGGTTGGAAAAGCCCTCCAAGATCACCTGGTCCAACCATTCCCCTACCACCAATGTCACCCACTAAACCGTGTCCCCAAGCACCACGTCCAACCTTTCCTTGAACACCCTCAGGGATGGTGGCTTCACCAATGGGTATTTTTTTTTTTTAATGCTGGTGCTGTAGAATCTTACTTGGATTTTTGGTAGTTTTATCAGAACTTGAACCCTCTTTACTGACTTTAATAAGTATCCTCCAGATTTATGCAGGAATAAAGCAGAGCAGAATCATGTTCATTGAGTTTGCCTGTATAAGATTATTTACATTCTGTAGCATTTTCAAATCTAATAATAAAAGTATAAGAAAATGGAATACATTTAAGACTTGATTAGTAAAATGAGACTGGTTAGGCACATAGTAAGATCTTGAAATATTATTTACTTACTGCATGTATAATAATATATCTTCTTAGGGCCCAGATGTGTTAGCCAGAAGCTCGGAACTCATCCACTCAGGAGAACTGACCAAAATATCAAAGCAAGGCAAAAGCCAGCAGAGGACTTTCTTCCTTTTTGACCATCAACTTGTGTTCTGTAAGAAGGACCTACTGAGGAGGGACATCTTGTATTATAAGGATCGTATTGACATGGATGAGATGGAACTTGTAGACACTGAAGATGGCAGAGACAAAGACTTTAACATTAATGTCAAGAATGCCTTTAAGATAATAAACAGAGCAACAGAAGAGATTCATTTATTCTGTGCAAAAAAGCAAGAGGATAAGAAGAGATGGATGGAGGCATGCGGAAGTGAAAGGAGAAGAGTTCAAGAAGATAAGGAAATGGGTGAGTGCAGGAATTTCCTCCCTAAAAGGTGGTAATAACAAAAAGGGAATGTTGTTGTTTTTCCACTTCTTTTTATGCTTTGCGCAGATGTGCAGTCTGCTTTCTGGGACTGTTGCCTGTTTCTTACGTGACATGGCTTTTAGCTGTGTAAGCGAAGCCTGTTCAGGTGTGTTTGTCCTGTCATTGTGGGCCAAAGGTTCAGAGCAGCTAACAAGGGTATCTGAGTTACAGTGTAACCTATGTCATTCTAGGGCATGGTGGAGTACAGTGATATATAGGATATGACAACAGGCAGTTCACAAACACCTATCACTAATAAAAATCCATCCAAAATCCCAGCAGCTATGTATGAGTTATTGGCCCCAAATATCTGTTCTTAAAGGACGCTGTAGTATAAAGCCAAGCAGCAGTAGTTGTAGATTTGTACTTCTCCTTTTTACGACATTACCTTTGTGTGGAAGAGAGTGGCATAATTCATAAGAAACGTTCTTCAGGCTGTGGATGGCAGATTAGAGTTGGAAGTGCACTGAAGTGGATGATACAACTTAGAAATTCTTAAAATTTAAACAAGATGCTAAATCTCATATTCCAATTTCACTCAAAACATCTGGTCACAAGAACTGGAAGAGAGGAATAAACCTTAGGCTGCAAACATAAACCCTTTAATCTTAGAGGATTTCTCCCGTTTGATACTGTTGTAACAATGACAAAAATAAGATCTCCTCCAAATATATTGTAGATGGTCCATCTACAAGCTAAAGAAAACACTTTCAAGTTTGCCAATTCATATTCTAAAACTAATTTTAATTCTTTCCCATTACACCAACTGCTGCAATTAACCCCAATCACCTTGACTCCAGACTAAGTAATGAAGCAGCACAGCTAACTTTCCTCAAACTTCTTAAAACAAACTTCTCTTGTGCTGAACATCAGGGTGTGACATTAGCACAGGATCACAGAATTGTAGGGGTTGGAAGGGACCTCAAGAGATCATCAGGTCCAACCCCCCTGCCAAAGCAGGTTCCCTAGAGCCAGGTTGCACAGGTAGGCATCCAGACAGGCCTTGAACATCTCCAGAGAAGCAGACTCCACAACCTCCCTGGGCAGCCTGTTCCAGTGCTCCGTCACCCTCGCCATGAAAAAGTTCTTTGTCATGCTGGTGCAGAACTTCCTGTGATCCATTTTGTGGCCATTGCCCCTTGTCCTGTCCCCACAAACCACTGAAAAGAGGTTGGCCAAATCCCACTGTCTCTCACACTTAAAATATTTGTAAACATTGATAAGATCCCCTCTCAGTCTTCTCTTCTCAAAGCTGAACAGACCCAGGTCTCTCAGCCTTTCCTCATAGGGAAGATGCTCCAGGCCCTGTACCATATTATGGTCCTGTTGCGCACAACACAGATGGCTTTCATGAGTTGCTCTGTGTAGAGCTTATTCACACATCTTGTGCTCCCGGGGGAGGGTGTTGGCTGCCTTTATCAGTTCACCTAAATGGAACTTTAGAATAACGTGGATATTGGAAAAGGGAGAAGGTGATTTGAAGGTACTAGAGTAACACAGAGATGATGTCCAAACAATCCCTCTTTTAACAAAGTTATTAAAAACCTCAGCTCCAGCATACAATGTGATCAGTCAGCATTGAATAAATCACAGCTCTTGCCCTTTTGTGAAGAGGGCTGAGCAAGAGAAGATATAATGTAAGCATTTTTCATTTCCATTCCTTCTGAGGGATGCTTCTGAGCTCTTCAGATCTTTATCTACACCTCTTCCTGTAGTGTTTTTTTATGGAGCACTGGGCAAGTATGTCGATGAGGCCAGATGCTGTGTGTTGGGATGCTTCTGTGGTTCACGCCAGCGCTTGCTGGTGGCAGCAGCAAGTCTGTTTTGTGCAGCAGTGGGGTGTTACCATTCTGTTCCTGGAAGGCAGCACTTCCAGAAAACCCCAAGCATGGGGAAACTGCACAGGTGTAGCAGCTGCTATCATAAATGTCATTATTCTACTGGGAACTCATGAGATTCTACTGGGGAGCTAGTGAGAATCAAGATATGACACTCAAAAGGGACAGCCATTCACCAGTGGTGGCAGTGATAAGGATGAGATTTGTCATAACAGCACTAGCCCTTATTTAGGGCAAGGTCACAAATCTCCATGGTGCTGAGAGTAAAGATTGCAAGGGAGGGTCCCCAGTGCTTCTGTTCTTAAGGCACTGACTGCAATATGGTGAAGACACATGCATGTGCAGCCTTTTCTGCCTGGGTCACGTCCATCTTGCTGGAAACTTGCATTTCAGATTATGCTCATTAGTCAGATTTAGTAGTACAGTTTTGGCATGGGTGTCTTGAACCAGAAGAAAAATAGCTGAGTTGTAATAGCCAGTGTCCATCCGGTCTTGTGAGTTGCAGTAGCTTGGACATATTCTTTACTACCCAGAAGACTGCTTGTTTTCCATAATTTCGTCTTTTTGGCATAATTGAACATTTCCTTTAGCCAAAACCAGTGGAAAAGCTCCAGTATTCTCAGCCTCAGGTTTAAATTTATCTTGTTGATTTTGTAAGCTATCTTGCTGGAGTTTGCATAAAGCCTCTAATCTAACCACTCTGAGAACAAATACATACTCTTCAAATGGCATTTTACTTCTATTTTCAAAAACACTTTGGTCAGGTCATTGTCTCCCAAACCATATCTAGATTTTCTTAGCTTTTATGAATACATGTGAAGAAAAGGCCACAGCCAGAAAATCCTTCTCCAAACCACTAATAGTAACCCTACGACAGTGGTCTGATCTATGCTGATGAAACTGCTTTCATTTCTTTTGTCTATTTCCTTGTTTCTATAAAGGAAAGAATTGCAGAATAAAATAAAAGAAACTTCTGCTACCCCAAAATTATGGCTAAATGCTGTTGTATTTTAAGTTAATAGGCTGATTTAGGTTAGATATAAGGAGGAAATTCTTTACTTAGAGGGTGGTGAGGCCCTGGCACAGGCTGCCCAGAGAAGCTGTGGATGCCCCATCCCTGGAGGTGTTCAAGGCCAGGCTGGATGGGGCTTTGGGCAACCTGGTGTGGTGGGAGGTGTCCCTGCCCATGGCAGGGGGTTGGAATGAGGTGATCTTTAAGGTCCCTTCCAACCCCAAACCATTCTGTGATTCTATGATTTGTAGTAACTTCTTCATAAATTCATGTTGAAAAAATAAAGGGAATTTTAAAAGTAGAGAGAGATGCAGGCAAATGCAAAATAGAACCAAATCATCTGCTTTATTCTGCTTTTGAGTTGCAGTTTTTGTGCTCTTTGTGTGCATGTGAGTGAAATGAGTGAGAGCACGTGCACCCTGTTGTCTGCTTGTGCTAACAAAACAGATCCATATATCGCCAATGTCTTGTACACAGGGAGAGGAAAGTAGAGTGCCTGTGCATGGGCTCCAGATGACACCAGACACTTGGCTACGTTTCCTAGCAGATGTCTGGCTTCTCTGTACTCAGCACGGATCAGTCATACTTGTCACGTGGTAGCGTATAGCATAGGGTTGGCCACACACTATAGCATCATATAAGTCATGCAAGTATGCAAACAAGTACTTGAGAAACCAGAGTGTGGGATCCAGCCCCAGTCCGATGGCAGCCACGACCACATCACAGCCTGCTTTGGTGTCCGGCAGAGGATGTGATGCTGAGTCCTCTGGGTTGAGGGAATGCTGCCCTCCGCAGCCTTCTGCCATGTCTGTGCTGCTAACAGCAGTTCCTTGGCATACACAGGGCACGCCGTAAATAAGATAATGTCCACCTGGTATCTTGTTCACTCAAGGATTCTGCAAAGTAGTTACAACAATGCCTGCTTTATGCCAGACAAAAGTACAGAGTTTATGAAGACTGATGTGAGATAATATCGTGGAGTTTGTTCGGGGCACAGAAAGCTTTTCCAGCTTTTAAAATCAAATCATTTATTCCATGTGGATGAGCAAATAAATACATTAAACACAGAGGCTGAAGCAATGAGAAGGTGGAAGGAAAGTAGGTAGCGTCCCCTTACAGAACAATACAAAGTTTGCCATAAGACTGAGTATTTCAAACATGAAGATATTAGGGGTTTACCTGGACCAGTTTTGTACTACTGCAGTACCAGTGGCTTCAGTTTGTTACCCCAAGTTAGCTCAGATTGCCTGAAAAAAGAAACAGAATCTGTATTTGTGATCTACTGCTGGGTGGCCTGTAGCTTTCAGAAATGCTGATTTACTTTTTTTTTTTTTTCCCTTCTGTAGTTATCTAGAGCTATCTGCAGAATGATTTTTTTGTGCACTTAGAGACTGCCATTTGTGGAATTGTAAAGCAAGCTTTTCCCAGTTATCTACTGGCAAATTAATGTTTTTACTGTTATCCCAATGAAAAACTGGTTAAATTTACGTGGTGAGGTAAAACATAAGTCTAAAAACTTTGGGTATATTACTGTTAAGATTTACTTAGAATTACTAAAAAATGGTTGAAATAGTTTACCTATTAGTTTTGATTTAATGTAATCAAACATTAGATTAAAATATTTTTACACCATTGCCCTAATTTACTTTTTGGTATAGGAATGGAAATCTCAGAAAACCAGAAGAAACAAGCCATGCAGAATGCCCGTAAGTCAAGGCATGGAAAAATGAAAGGTGAGCATTTAAGAACAGCTTCACACTCCTATTTTATTCCAGCATGTTTAGTACTGGGGAAAAGTGCAATGGTTGAGTTTCTGAATCTTTTAAAATTTTGTCTTGGGTTTACATGGTGTTCAAATTATTTACATTAGCCCATATTTCAATTTCAAATACCTTTGTAAACTCTCTACAAAATGAGCTTCCCAGTCTCCTTCGGACAGCAAGTCAGTATTATCTCTTTGCTGGAGAAGAAACACAATAGGCACAGCAAGTGTTATGTTTAAGGCTGTAAGAAAGTGCTCGCAGAGATTCAATTCAAAATGAGGGTTACTGTTTCCTTCCTTTGCTTTTACTCAGACAGCTTGTTCTTCTTTAGTAATACCGTGCTTTCTGTTTCAAACGCTCTCATGTACTTTCTGCTAGCCGCATGTTGCTGAGTGCATGATATCACACTCAAAATGGCTTCTCATTCTTTCTTGCTAATTTGATAAAAGTGCACAGTGATGGACTAGAAACTTGTTTTTTTGGAAACCTTTCTTATTTGTTTTCTCTCTCAGAAAACGTGATTTTGTCTTTCCATCTTTAAGTCAAATTTGGGTAACGTCTAAGGTGGTGAGAGAATAAATAGAACAAGCGGGAACAGACCAAGTCAGGATTTAGGAGTATAGGACTTGATTTGTCCCTGTTCCCTGGGATTAATGCTATCAAAGCATTTTCTCTTTTGCAATCACAGCATATCTGTAAAAACCTGTCTGGATTATCAGGGGAGTGGCTAAAAATTGTGATCAGGAGATTCTGTTCAGAATATCCAAGGTCAAAGTCTAAGAATCTTAGCCTAGAGAAATATTTTCCAAATTGAAGAAATGCATTTTCATTGGCAGCAGTATGTTACCCAGTCTTACCCTAGAACTGACTACAGTAAGAAAACATTTAAAAAATGTTTCTCCTTTGAAATATCAAAATTTACCCTTGCAAACAATGTTGTCAGGCTTTGTGAAACTGCTGCCTATTTTTTGGTAATCCTGTAATGTTATTTGTACTAGTGCTATTCTCTTCTTAAGACAAATCAGTGCAGCAATTGAAAAGTGTAATAGCAGAAAAGTAACGTCTTGTAGTGCTTTCATTTAATATCATGGCAAAATTTATTCTGGCTTTACTGACTATTGGCTTTGTTCCATGCTGCCATGCTGAATTTCCCCCCATATTGGTCACTGTGCTAGCTGTCTCATACGCTTTCTTAAATCCTTCCTGTTGCAGGTGTAAGCTATAACGGGTGTCCTATGCCTCCTCCACACCAAAGCTTGCATCCCATCCATCAGCGCCACATCACCGTGCCTACCAGCATCCCGCAGCAGCAGGTCTTTGCCCTGGCAGAACCCAAGCGGAAGCCATCCCTCTTCTGGCACACCTTCAACAAACTCACCCCGTTCAAAAAGTGAGAGGCCAGGGGCCTGGGAAGGACACTAGCACAGGGGGAGACTTATTCCAAGGAAGGACCTTGGAGACACAGATAAGCTTATTTGAGCTCAGTGAATCTCCAGTTTTGGAGGAAAAACCTTAGGCTCCCTTGAGCCAGAAGTACCACCTTTGTCTAGAAGAATGAAGATCCTCAGCGCTGCTCTGAAGCAAATGTTGCCAAGTGTCAGCATTGCTGATGAAGAGTGGTTCCCCTTCTGACAAAGACAACTTGCTGTTACTCTAAAGCAGCAGTATTGGATCTGTTTCTTAGCTAGGTTGAAGTAATGATGGAATCATGCAGGTCACTGTAACATTTCATTTTTCTTAATCTTATACTGATGGCCAAATTTAGGATAGGGAGGAGTTTTTCTTTAAGGGTATGTCAGCAAGGAATCTTGGGAGAGTTTTCTCCTTTTGGAGAACTGGGCAGGGGCCACTCATTAAAATCGAGTGGACAGATCCTATATGATTAACACACTGATGCAGAATTTGGTGGACCCTAACCCTTCCTGTCTTTTTCTATTAAATTGCCAAATGGCAGGAGAACGTCCCGCAAGGCCTTATCATATTCCAGATTGGAACGGGGAAATTTTATTCTGTCATGTAGAAACATGGACAGAGTGCAAAATGGACTACAACGATGTGTGCATTTCTTGCATACAAGTGGAAACGAGGAGCCAAGGGCATCTCTGATTGCTTTCAGTCAGAGCAATGTACTGCTTGCATGTATGCTCTTCAGTATAGAGCTTTTATATCAGTCTTTGCTCACCTCTTAGCCTGGGAGACACTTCTTTATATTTCCAATATGCTTATTTCTCTGTGAAAAAAGTATTTTTTGTTTATTTTTTTTGTATTGGAGATAATGTGAATGTACAAAGTCGGAGTTGAGACAGTACGATCTGACCGCTGACTGCTGTCTGTGTTGCATAGTTCTCACGCTTTGTACTCTTTATTCATATAGCTTCACTTAGAAAATGGATGAACGGTAATGTAAATATCTCCATTAAGTTCTTGAAGCAGTCTGGATCCATGACTCTTCTACACGGGCAATCAACAGTGGGTTGTGACCAATTATTTCTTCACTAAGAGAGAAGTTCTTACTGGGAGGGACAGAAAAACTGTGTGGACCTGAGATGGATTTTTGTGTCAGAATCATCAGTCTGTGTTGGAAGGGGAAGGACCTGACTTGAACAAGGTCAGCTCTGGTCAGCGTCTGCTGATCTACATCGAAATAATTGGCCCATGACATGAAGTTGATTTGGTAGACTAACTTTTAAAATGCCACCAAGAAGAAAACAGGATCTTGATATTTTCAGCACTGATCATTTCTGCTTGATAACTCACTAAGGATGACAAGACTGCTGGTAATATGGAAGGAAAGAAAAACTCCATATGTTTCAGAACTGATTTGTTATGAATGTCTTTCAGATATCCTATGCTGCTGATTAGGGGCATTATTAGATGATAAGGATAGATCCAAGAGTATTCTCTTGACAAGGGACACAATCAGCTTTGTCATGAATCTGTAATATATGAAGAACAAACAATGGGCTAGAGGCCAGGCATCTTAAAAACAATGTAAAAAAAGCCTTATTTTAAACATGTATTTGTTCCTGCTACTATTGTTACCTCTCTATTTTTATTTATCGTCAGTGTTGTGAAGCCCACTAGTCTGATGATCTTGTGATTTGATAACTTTGTGGCAACTTCTGCAAAGCCCAGGTTTGTAGTTTTGATTTTGAATGACATCTTTGACAACTGTACATTTCAAATGCCTTGTGTATATAGCTCAGCAATAATGCTAAGTCTGGTGATGCTCAGCCAAATCGTTCACTGTGTAGTGAACTTCGTTGCTTGTGCTTTTCCATAGCAATGGAAGATGACCTGAAACAGCTAAGAACTGGAAATATGCACTGACATTTTCAATGACTCAGCTTAAAGAAACTGCACAGGAAAATTAGCGAAAAAGAGCTCTCTGGGTTCTGTTTTCCTTTTCATGTTTAAAACAAGCCATCTCCTTTCAGACTTTTGTTTAAAAAGTGAATTCTGAATACTCCATTTAAACAGAAGAAACAGACTTCCAAATGCAGGCGTGGATCCATGCTCTTCCACTTAAATGAGCAACCCTTTTGTGTTTCTTATATACCCGTTTTTGTGGGTACTTGCCATATTCAGGCCTGCAAACCAAAGTGGTGCACATACCATGGAAGTGGAGACTTCCTTTTTTTTTTTTTTTTTCCATGATCCCATTTTGAAAGGTTTGTTTTAGATTTTTAAAAAAGTTGGATTGCAGTGCACACCCAGAAGCTTGCCCAGCTTGACCTGAAGACGTTATGAGATCCACACATATTTACATATTTGTCTTTGAAAAAAAGATTTTAAGATGTATCTTCTGACATGTCAGTGCCCATAAAGGCTCTTCCCGTGTAGTGCTGGTGCCTTAGCCCTAAAAATGAACAGAAATGTTTGCCTATGGTTTTGGATGCAGCAGGTTTTTTTCTCAAAGAGAACTTAATTTCAGAGAGAGAAAAAGCAAATGTTTCATGTTGCAGATTACTCAGGACAGTTTTATATATAGTGCCCTACATATAGATGTGGTTGTTTTGTAATATTCTCTGTGTCTTTCTTTGCAATCTGGTCTTCGATAGATCGAGGATGCCAACACAGTATGCATTTTATTGGGCTATATGTTTATTGGTCAAGGAATGTGCTGGCTATGCAGCAAGACTGATAAAGTTATGATAAGAATAGTCAAATTTAGACTACACCATAATCTTTTAATCAAGTTATAATTAAATGAAAACACACAATTAAATTATCCAACAATTAAGGCAAATATTTACTTGGGGGTCGGCCTGACTTCAGAGTCTCTGGGGAAAAGGGTTGCAAATAAAATTTTAAAGTTTGTATTCTAGCACCTTTTCCCTTGAGCAGAACCTGACAGTCCTGATCTTCCTGATGACAAAACTTTTCAAAAGGTGTCTTTTCCTCTCACTTTTGCATGCTTTAAGTTACTGTAAAATATTCTAGGGCAACTACTAAGCATATTTGTGCCTCGTTTAGCTAAAGCACAGCCAGAGCCTTCCTGATGGCCTGCTGAGCAGAAAACCTCAGACTTTTTGCATGAGATGCAGTAAAATATAATTGTCCTCAAATGTGTTCCCACTGAGTTAGGAGAAAGCCAAACCATAATTGCATCTAACTCAGAGCATTTGATGTATAAAATAATAAGATTGTTTTACAAGTGGCTCTTGCCATGCTAAATTTCATGTTGAGTTTTAGTGGTCAGTGTAATAAAGGAGTTCAAAGACAGACTACTCAAATGTTCCACATTTTAGTTGTCTTTTGAAAATAATTATAGCAGAGTTTTGGAGCCAAAGGTCTTTAGCCATAACTAACACAGTATCTTTCTTTGACTGCCTTTCTGCTTTTTTTTTTCTATATGTGGCATTTGTTTGTAGGAGATGCTTTCTGAATGATCTCTAATTTAAAACGATTGGTTGTAAATACTAGGGATGACTTGCGTATGTATTTTATTTGGACAAGTGTTTTGTAACGTTTTATCTTACACCCATTGCTTTGTGCATCTTACCATCTGTGTGCTGTTACACGTTGTAAATCAAGTGTCCTGGCTACAGAGCAGATGAATTGGCTGTTGACGGCTGAAACACTATGTATAGGACTGCAGTAACTTGATGTGTATTTGTTCTGAAGTAATTGCATTACAAGATTTATTTACTCTTGGAACATTGTCAAATGAATCTATTTTCTGGAAATAAGTACAAACTTACATTCCCATTATTTTTCTCTTATTGTACATGTTTTAATTAAATAATGTACAGCTGAAGTTCCTCAGCTGTGTCTTATAAAACTTTATTGTACAGTTTTAAAAGTGTTGGATTTTTTTTTTTGGTCTACAAAGTCTCTTCTGTGAGGCAAACGTGCCTCAACTATCATCTTTATTTTATTATCGTACAAAGAAAAAGAAGTTACACCATCTTCTGTTGATTTCCCAGTAACAGCTACAGTACTTCCCAGCACAAATCCATTTTAGCAAACTACTGAACCCCATTCCAGGGTTGAACTCTTTAATATTTAGACAAAACCCATCCTTGTTACTGTCCCAGCAACATGCAGCTATTCTCATTGTGCTTTACTTTGTCCTAGCAGTCCTCTTCTACAGTACCCCCTTGGAAGTAAAAGTTGGAGGTTCAGCTCGCTGCTCTGGCTGGTGGAGAAAAGTCCTTCCTGCTCAAGGCTGTGTTAAACGTTTATGTTTCACTGAGACACAGTAGCTTCAACAAAATAACCTATTTTGCTGAAATCTTTTCACGAAGAAAAATGTTTTTCTGAGCTCAAATGCTGGCAGAATAGTTGGACTTGGGCTTGCTGACTGATTCTCTCTCCTGTCAATGTCCATGCTTTTATCTCTATTTCTTGGTTCACCTCACAGCTGGGAGTTTCCCGGGCCTCCAAATGCCATTGCTGCACAGGTTTTGTGTTGAGTGCTCAGATACCAGAGCGAAAGGCACAATGACCACTTGGTGAGGTTGGATGTCTGAAGAATACACCTTGAGCAAACACTGGAGTACAATGTCATGGCCAGGAGGCTTCCTTGAGCCCATGGGTTGGACCCGGTGACTCCAGAGGTCCCTTCCGACTTAAACCATCCATCTGGCCTTGGTGACCTCATTTCTGCATTTTATTTCACGTTTTATGTTATTTCACGTGCATTTTATTTCACATTCCTGCAGACAATGCTTTTAAGTTCTTCAAGACCTAATCTATAAGGTGGAGCTTTTAGTTCACACGCAGACAGCACTGCTTGTCTTTTTTTTCTATTTTTCTTGTAATTATTTTTCCTAAAGGGTGCTACGTGATCTGTGCTTGCTAACAAAGATGAGGACTCAGGCCTTTCTGCATTACAGTATCAAACTAGAAACGAAAAAGTCATCCACGGAAAACTGCACATCACGTAGTCTGTAAGGAAAGTGCACGAGTATTTAGTGTGTTTCTGAACCTTCTTCAAAACTCGGTGATTCTCTCCTAACTAGCTGGAGAACGTGTAATTGTGAGAAAGCGTCCAAACTGTACAAACTGCAGCACAGATGGGTAGGGTTTTGTTCTGGTTTTGTGTTTTTTAACCTTATATCTGTGTTAGGATTAGTTCACTGCAGCCAGGACTGACTTTTCTTCATCCAGGTGAGTACATAGGGTTGGAAACTCACATACTTCTGCTATTAGATATTTAGGCTCTACTTTTAAATAAAGAAATGTATGTTCATACACATATCTATTTACACACACCTCTCTATAGACTCCATGTGGCATCCCCAGATAACGTCTGCTGCCACTTAGGGTGGGCGGCACCACGCAAGTGGCCCACGCCCATCGCACCTCCCCGTGTGCCTGTCACACCTTACAGCTCAGTTGTGCATCTTCCTACGGGAGGTCTGGGCAATGTTTTACCTGAGCCATTTTAATATTTTAGGTATTGATTTAGGCCAACAGACTGCTCCATAGACAAGCAGGGGTTGAAACGTGTCGGCACCGCTGGAGTCTGATGACAGCAGTGTTCAGAAGGGGAGAGAAAAGGGGCACCGCTGCCTTTCAAGGGCTGAGTTTCACTCAGAAGAGAAGCCCAGGAGGATGTGGGATTTGTCGACTATTTCTCCTAGTGATTTTTGGAAAGGCAAAACTGCTTCAGGAGGAAGGTAAACTTTCAGTAGGCAAATTAGCTAGGAACAGTTAGCATTGGCCTGAACCTATGAGCATACCCCAGTCTTTGGAGATACCTGCTCATGAAGAAGTGAAGAAATATCTAAAAGATGCTCTGCTAATACGGTTGGATATAGCTTCACTCAATAACCACTTATCTCATGGTCATCACTGCCATGTTCAGCTCCTAACAAAGGTAATTAACACGGCTATCAAACTAAACTGAAATGCCACTATTCCTGTCGTTCAGATGCAACATTATTTAAGAGCAAATGATGACCTTTTGCTTCTGTGTAATTATTTCCAAGGCATTTTTCTGTGATGAGACAAGAAACTAGAAAATGACTGATGGTAGTATCTGTCTTTGAGGCTATTCCTACAACAGAAAAAAAATCCTACAGAAGGAAAGAAATTAAAAAGCATCACACTGGACCAATGCTGCTTGTCTAATGGGTAAGAAGAAAAGGATTTTTTGTCATGGCTCTCATTTCTTCTCATTAGCACAGTAGTGCTGCTAATTTGGCTACAGAAGTTCATTGAGAGCAGCTAATTGCTGCACGTTGTCCTTTCTTTTTCTTTTGCAATATTTTTTATTACCACAGGGTGGTGGTGAAGACCTTAGTGAACACTACTCACGGCTCAGTTGTTCCAATGTTTTTTATGCTAGTAAAAATGTTACCTGATACACAGACCATGCGTGCCATCTCTTTGCAGTGTGGGAAACCCCTTCAGAAAAAACTTAGGGTTCTCAATCACTTGCAGCAACCAGGATGCCTCAAGGCCACCTATTATAACACATTAACTCCTTTTACTATCAGTTTTTAACCTTCACTGTTCCCAATCAGCATTTATGGGGCTGACGATACTCTCCGTTGCTTTGCCTCTTCTAGTGCTTAGAGAGCAGCAGTTTCAGGAAGATGCCGTGAAGCATCAAGTTATAGCTTCTTCAGATTTAGTTGCCAGGAATAAATTTAGGGGAACAATAGCTTTGACAGATGCTTGAGCAGCTAGATGGAGCACTTGCTAATTACACATGAAGAAGTTCTTTGTCATTCATTTTATTTACTTCAACTCAATCTTGTTACTTCTTTTCCATAATCACCCAATATTTGTAATGCCGTGTTCACAGTATTGTTATGTTTTAATTTCTATACTCTTTTTGTCCCTACTTCCATTGCAAATTGCTTGATACAGAAACTAACTTTATACATATTTTCAGCACAATAATGGCATTAGACCTGCCTTCCATCTTAAAACCCAACCAAGCTAACAACTGTATAACGTATCTGTGTAATGGAACAGGTAAATCAAAGCCTTATTAATTCATTTTAACAGTTTTATTTCACATAACAGTGGTAAAAGCCAAAGTACAGAGCACTCCAGCTTACTATTGGAATAAATAGAAAGATTCCAGTTTAGCCTTCTGTTTTAATTATTGAACAGCTCTCAAAATTAAATCACTGACCTTTGAGAATTTAGTGACCAAGCAAGTGCTTGTCCTCAAGGCACAGGTTTGGGGCTTGCATTCCTTTACAGGAAGCTTGTATACTCAGATGAAAGATGTCCAAGATCATTGCAAGAACAAAGTGAATGAGGTAAGACCAAAGATCCTATATATATACATACATATATATAGATGATGATAACGATGATGATGATGATATTGTCATCGTGTGATGAGGAGGACATATATGGGGATCAAATACCTCCTTAAACAACTGGGAATGGAGTTTTCTGTCAGGGGACAAAGACCGTCAGGCTTCTCTATGGGGTGCATCAAATCCTAACAGCATCCCACAGAGCACTTCTTCCTTTTGCTCTCCTCTAGAGTCCTTTGACTAAGGCAGCAAATGTTTACATAGCTCAGAAGTAGCCAATGTTTGATGCATTTTCAACTTTTCAACTTCCTTTAGCACAAACTACCAGCAGCAGATGAAGGGGGATTTTACTGGTGGGTGAGCAAACGCTTCTCTGTAGACTGCTGGTGAAGGCACCATAAATAACGTTTCCAGTACTTGTGGAATGTTTTGGAAGGCAGAAGGAAAATATTAAAGGACGTGTCCCCAATTTAAAGTCCTACCCTATAAATTAAGTTAGAAGATTATTTAAATTGAATATTCCTATAAAGGTGCAATCATTCTTAATGAGAGGATGGTTCTGGTTCTCCGATCTGGTTCTCTTTTTACGTGGTATCTGTGTGACTTGTTTTGTAACTCTGAAATGATGGTGACAATGCTAGTTAGTATTTCCAAAGTAAGGCTGATCTTAGTGTGATTTTTTCATTAATGAAAGAACTGATTTAAAAGCCAGTTATGTAAAATCTACTCATTCTGGCTACTGTTTTTATCTGTACACATATTTAACCTCTATAGCCTAAGATTCTGTGCATTAGACATTTATGCATATTGATTCCAAATAGATTAGACATTAGTTTTGTTGTTATTTCATTTTGTCCCTCCTTCTAACCTCTTCCCATTAATTACTCTTACACTACCTTATACCAGAAACATCCAGAATTGTGTACTTCAGTGGACCTCTATGCAAAGTTATAAAATAATAAGGATTCTCCAAGGAAAGGATAAAAAGATGTTTTTGATGTAGTGTAGTTGCATGAGAGGGGGAAAACCAGACTAAAGACTTGTTTTTGCCAAAAAGTCCTTATTTGATTCCTCATTTGATTGGATAAATAAGGACTCGTTGAGTCCTTATTTGATTCCTCACATCTTTGCCCTCATCTCACTCTGCTCCAGCTCTGACCCTCTGTGAGGTCATTCAACTTATTAACCCAGAAAAAGACTAATGCCAATAAAAGAAGAAAAAAACATGATTGTTTTGTGCTGAGTTAGCGTATTGAATTGCCTTAGCTCACCTCCTGCAGGAACCACAGCCAGCTTGTGGGAGATGAGAGGTACAAACATGCAGTCAAGAGCAGGCACAGGGAGAAATGTAGGTGGAGGAGACCTCTTTCTTCTCGGTTGTGAGCCATTTAACTAATTCCACTACATTATTTTTCCCTTAAAAAGATGTTAGATAAATATTGAATTATTACTGGCCAAGACAATCTGGTCTGAAGACCCGAGAGAAGAAGAATTTCCTTACAGACTTCAAATGCATTGGGTACTGTTTGTAGCAAGTCTTTCAAAAAGGAAGGAGGGAGCTGGAAGAGGTAGGCCATCTACCTGCACCGGTATCTCTGTGGACTGTCTTTGCAGAGTTATTTATTTCCACAAATCACATTGCATAAAAAAAAAAAAAAAAAAGAAACAATGCAATGCTCCAAATTACAGGGAATTAAGGTATATTTTAAATTATATAAAGCTGAGTTAAAGTTTCAGCAGTCTAATGAAGCTATGGCTGATATTCCCAGCAATTATTATTCAAAATAGTGCCCCATAGATTCCCAGATTGTATTTAATGCTATATAGACACCCATAAATGAAAAAAAAAAAAAAAGATGTGGTAAAAACCCATTTCCTTTTTTCCTGCATCCCTTTCTTGGGCTCACATGCTAAATATGGGGGAAAAGACAATCAGGCAGACATAGGCAGATGTACTTTTCCTGTCTTAAATCTTTCAGCCAAAATCATACAACCTATCTAAAGAATGAAAAGCTGGATTATACTGCTGGCTATTGTAGTCAGCACAGAAGAAGCACAAAAGCAGGACATCTGTACCCAAGGGTATCCTGGCATCCCCGGCAATCCTGGACACAACGGCATACCAGGTCGTGATGGACGCGATGGCCTGAAAGGAGACAAGGGGGATACAGGTACTGTGTTCAGCGTAAATGATCGGATGTAGGAAGTGTTTTGCTACTAGTTCCCAGCAATGTCTGTTGCTCTGCATTAATGGATCATTCCACCAAGCCTCCGGGAAACATTTCAGACTTTCATCACTTGTTTGAGGATGGAAATATAAGAAAAGACCTAATAATTAAAGCTAATGCTACTGAGAGGTCAGGTCAAAGGGATAAAAACAACTTAAAAGAAGAAAGATTTTACTTTCTATTTTGGGGGCATTTCCAGGTCTGCTTAAAAATTGATAGCAACTATACTTCTGTAAACAACTTCAAGCCCAATAAAAAACAACTGTGTAATAGGAAATGTTCAGCAATAAGAAAATGTTTCTTTTTTACCTAAATTTTGCATTTGTAGGACTTGATTCTGAGTGTGCCTACGTGCTGTAACTCAAGCACCTCTACAGTGAAGTTCAGGAAAGGACACTATTGAAAGAACAGTGTAGGATTCATGTCTGCTGTAGCAGGCTGCAGTAGAGACTTGTGTATGATACTGAAGACAGGTAATCTTCACAGCCTAACCTAAATGTAGTAACTGCTGTGGTACTTTGAGCCTCAGGATAAGGACGGCCTTTGCATCCATGCTGGAACATCAAGGCCAGGGTTACGCCAAGTGATGAACCTGTCGACGTGGACATTTAACACTTCATCACAAGTGTCACAAACCTGGACATGCAAAAGACAGGACAAATGCAAATCTGCTACTTCAAACTCGCTCACAATTTTTTGTAGGGGAACTCTTCCCCAACAGGGTATATGTCAGGTCAGCTGTTGTGTGGCATCATGCATGGGGCATCATGATTTAATGCATAAGTGCGTCACAAACACTGTTACTGTGTGCACAGATCTATCCAGATCAAACTTGTACTTATCACACAAATCCTTCTACCAAGTCCTGATCCTGCAGATTGTGAATCACAGCCTTTTGCAGTAGAGTACATAGTTTAGTACTTAAACCAATATCGGGTCAATAGTCTGAAAGAAATTACCTTAAAATGTGCTACAGTGTTTTACTGTGCCTTTCAATCCAAAGGAAATGCCTGCCTTTAACAGACCAGGTTGCTGGTGCAATCACAAAGACAAAACCTAATGAATCACTTTCTTTACCAGTAAAGTCTACGCCTCCACAGGAAGTGCATTCTGCAGAATCAGTGCTGAAGGTGTAGCCTGATGTGCATTTCTTAGATGGTTATACTGGCATTAAGCAGGAACCTCTGCTAGACCCTTTTGCTACCTCTCCACTCCTCTCTTCAATACACCACAACTCGTTGTGTGGCTATGCAGTAAGTTGGATTGGTTGAAAAATAACCAGGACTTACAGTTTGGACAATAAAGAGTTACTCGCTGCTTCCTGCCTGCCCTGGAGCACTGAAAGTCAAATCTACCCACTTTTACTCACTTCAGTGACTGCTAAAGAGTTACTTTGAACTCTTGTGTTTTATAAACAATTTACAGAATTCTCTGTCAAGCAACCACTTATGTGCTATGTGCATTCAGTACCCTAAAATGCCATTTGTTAAAATGAAACCTTTTAAAATCCAGGAACAAATAAAAAAATCCATTAACTTCTTAATAGGCAGGTACAGTTAACTGCCATGATACAGGAATCAGGAGTGAATGCTTCCCTCTGATCTACAGACAGTATTATTCCCCTGTGATGTTTCATCACCATTGGCAAACCCTGCAGGTGTCTTTTCTTGGGGGGGACAGTTTATCATTGTTTCACTACAAGGCTTCCTGTCAGTGTAAAACTTCTTTCCGAATGCAGCTTCCTTGCTCCTTTTCTTGCTGGTGTCTTCCGTGATATCTCCCATGGATGGAGACAACAACAGGAGAAGAGGTTTTCACATCATTGGTTCCTGACCAGGGGGTATCTCCTCTACATATTTTAATATCCCACTTCTTTATGCCAAGGATTCTCTGTCTGAAAAAAGTGCTATCCTCAAGCATTTCTGTTCTCCCTTTTAAGTCTCCCCATGAGATAAAAGCATCAGCAGTGGCACCCACTAGTGAGGAATAAGACTACTGTTTACATTACTGTTTAGCCAGGCTTGAAGAGGAAGGATCAGAGCAGGATTTGAACCCCATTTTTCTGGTAATTTAATTATTTGATGAAGATCTGTTTTTCTCTTCTGTGCTAGGTGAAGCAGGACTTCCTGGCACTCCTGGGAAAGATGGCACAAATGGAGAAAAAGGCCAAAAAGGTTAGAGAAGTATTTCAATGTATTAGTCATCTATCAACTGTTGGTTTGTGAGCGTTGGGCATGCTATACCTTCCAGCTGTAGTGAAAGTACCATTGAGGTTAAAAAAAACTTTTCCAGAAGTGGTAGAGGCTGCACACCCATACTGACAATACAAGAGGAATTTGCCTCCGATTATCCTTCTGCCTCTGATGCCCTATGACTTGTCTGCTCAGCCCATTACCTCACCTTTCTCTTCTCTCACCCCTTTGTCAACTGCTGAGGAAGATGCCACATCTGCGGCTACCTCAGGAAAATGAGGTTCCTGTGGCTATGTGTGCAACTTTAGGGAAAGGTACTTCAAAAGGAATTACAGAAGACATGAAGTATACACCCAAAAATACAGTAGGCCCTATTATTCAATAAGGTTGATCAAGCAGATACCAGACCCAAAATCTGTCAAGGGAAGGCTTCTATTTCTAAAATAAATGCACATAAAACACATAGAAGACACACACAAAAGACGCATGTCCTGCACGCTTTCCCTGTTTTTGTGTAATCACAGCTCAGACAGCCAGTCTGGAGCTCAGCCAGCAGCCTTAGCGGTATCTTAACATATATGCCCATGAGACACTAGCCCCAACATCTTGGCTTAAAGTGGCACCCAAGACCTTTCAATAAAGGGTTGCCAGATATCCTTTATAACTGTCAGCTCACCTCAGATCTCATTTTCACATTCTATTTTCACATTCTAATCTCACATTCTATTGTGATATTTTTCTTGTCTTGTCATGGTGATCATAAACTTTTCCACAATTGCAATAGCCCAGCCTATGGAGATCTGGAAAAAATACTTCACCTGTTTAGTCAAACTATGCACATACAGAAAGTCTCCTGTGTCAGCTGGATGTACATATGCAGAGTGACTTGTGCATAAAAGCAGGTAATGAGGCATAGTGCAAGTTGTATCACATTATTCTGCTCAAATTCAGAATCTCAGAAATGATGGACTTGTGCATCCTTGGAGTAATTGTGCATGGGTAAATTTATGTTTCCAAAAGCATGTAAGCCTGCCAAATACACTGTGTCCAGGTTCTCTGCAATCCTTAAGATAACCCTGAAAAATAACATATGGTATATGCATTGCACAGGTGTAATAACAAGTTGCACTACATACCTCAGACTTTTCTACAGACTGTCCCCAGTTCTGGAAGGAAAAAGAGACACGAGGGCACAAACATTTAATATTACCAAAGCTATCTTCTTTTCCTGTGTCCTTGTCCTGTTGGATCTGTGCTGCTTTTCCCAGAGGCTCACAATATAATCTCAGTTGTTTTTAGCTCACTGCTGCCGTTAAATACTTTCAATTGTAAATTGGGATCTGTAAAGTGTAAATACAGCATTATTATTAAGATCAGAAGCCAGAAGATTTTATGCAGAAATGATTGATATGAGCATTATGTTATCTTTTGGCATTCATGTCTATCAACTGCTAATGTGCCCTTCACATCACGGAACCTTCATCAGCAAAAACCTTGTGCAGATGGATTTTCAAAGGCTTTGAGCTTTCAAGTCCAAGTCTGAATGAAGGATAAATAGAGCATGTGGTTGCAAATACCACGGTCAAAAAGCTTCTCATTGCACTTCAGCAGCAATCTAGGTAACCCAAGCAAAGCCCCATCATGAAGAAATCATAGAAACACATGGCAGTTAAGGTCTGGATGTTGTCAAAGTAGAAGACTTCATCTGACTAAATTGTGAATTATCTTCTTCACTTATACCACAAGATGAAAATAAGCATCTGGACAGATGCTGCTTGCACATGAGATGATCTGAGCTGTCATCATTCTAGAGAAAAGTCACACCTTCCTTTCTTTGAGCTTATTCTTGCTGCTTTCAGCTAGGGTAACTGTCTTCTATTGCAATAGCAGCTTCTTCTGGCTCATCCTGAACTTACATGTTTGAAACATTGTATGTACAGTGAGCACAGTATGAACAGTGGTGACATATAGCTACGTGTCTTTGTACTCAAACTCTCGTTGTGTCTCATTAATCCACTGGACAATCATGAGAACGTCTTTCTTTTTTTTATTTTTATTTTTATTTTTTTTAACCTCCACATGTAGGAGCCAATGGGACCGTTGAAGAGAAGGGGAACAAAGGAGATAAAGGAGAAAGAGGACGACCTGGGAAACTAGGACCAAAAGGAATTATAGGGTCAGTGGGTTACAAGGGCCAGAAGGGCGAACTGGGTCTGCAAGGACAAAAGGGGTTAAAAGGAGACATGGGGCCAATAGGTCCAAAAGGGACAAAGGGTGAAACTGGCCAGCCTGGAAGAATTGGTATGCCAGGACCAATTGGCCCCACTGGTAATCCAGGTCCTAAAGGTAACACTGGAGAGCTGGGGCCACCAGGTAATCCGGGAGTGCAGGGGGAAAGAGGCTTGAAAGGAGACAGAGGAGATAAGGGGAACATAGGTGCCCCAGCAGTCCTGCCAAGGAGTGCTTTCAGTGTAGGCCTTACAGTTGCCACCAAGTTTCCTCCCCACAGTCAGCCGATCAAGTTTGACAAGGTGCTGTACAACAATCTAAATGACTACAACCCAATCACCGGCAAATTCACCTGCAAATTCTCTGGTGTTTACTATTTCACCTACCATATCACCGTCTATTCGAGGAACGTCAGAGTAGCTCTAGTTAAAAATGGGGTCAAGATGTTGCACACTGTGGACGGGTACCAGGGTGTTGAGGACCAGGCGTCGGGAGCTGCCATCCTTGAACTACAGAAAGGAGACGAGGTGTGGCTTCAGGCTCACCGAGGCGAGACCTTCAACGGGCTGTTTGCAGACGCTGATGATGATACCACCTTCACTGGGTTTCTACTGTTCAGCACCTCGGACATGCTGGACCCACTGCCATCGCCTGCAGCGTAAATCCACGCTTTGTTAATCTATGACTCCAGTGAATCGTTGTTTGATTCCTACTGATCCAAGTTTCAGACTGCTGTAAGCAGTGGAGGTGCTTTATGAAAGTCAGTGCTGGTTTACTTGCTTAGTATTCTTCTTCAGTAGGAACTACTAGTAGTAGTAGTTCCAGTCCTGCCTTTTGAGCATTTTTTGAAAGGAAGGAAAATCTATCCATGAATGATATATGTCTGTGTCTTTCAGTCCTCTCCAATAAATGTTAAGTCTGCTGACTAATTTCAGCTGAATTCAGTGGAGAATTGAATTCATCAAGGGAGGTATTCCAAGAGCTAAACAGGAGATCTAGGACTGCAGGGAAAGATGGGACAAGGTAGAGATTTTTGTAAGAGGGTTTTGTTTGTTTGTTTGTTTTACTGCCCTGCAGAGATGGACTTGGGGGTACTGGTGGATGAAAAAACGAGTATCAGCCAGCAATGTGCACTTGCAGCCCAGAAAGCCAACACTATCGGGGCTGCATCAAAAGCACCTTGGCCTGCAGGGTGAGGAAGGGGATTCTCCCCCTCTACTCTGCTCTTGCGAGACCCCACCCAGAGCACTGTGTTTGGCTCTGGGGCCCCCAGCACAAGAAGGACAGGAACCTGTTGGAGCGAGTCCAGAGATGATGAGAGGGCTGAAGCACCTCTCCTACTGAGGACAGGCGGAGGGAGTTGGGGTTATTCAGCCTGGAGAAGAGAAGCCTATAAAGAGAACTTATAGCACGGCCTTCCAGTACCTAATAGGGTCTATGGGAAAGATGGGGAGGGATCCTTTATCAGCGAATGTAGTAATAGAACAAGGGATAATGGTTTTGAACCAAGAGAGGGTAGGTTTAGGTTAGATATTAGGAAGAAATTTTTTACTATGGTGCAATTGTTTTTTGTGATTGGCTTCTGGGCAGGAGAGGGCAGCTCTTCAGGGTCTGCAGGGCTGGGCTTGATGCATTACTGGTTTGGTAATTTACAGCAGTACATACACCAGTCCTGAAGGAGAACTGTTTCAAAAGAAAGTGGGACAAAATAAAAGATACATTTTCAAGTTCTGGAATTAGGTAGACCCCTGCCATATTGTATAAATATTAAACAGTAGTTACCTCCAAGCCAGTTTATATCTTTCCAAGTGGTAAGCACAGGTAGACTTGTAACTTGGTTAGTTTGCATCCAAAAATAGTATTTTTTTAAACTTAGAATGAGCATCGTCTGATACCTCCACACAGCCTGCTTGTTCTTTGTAACGGATGAATTTTGTTGCAGCTGAGCAGGATGTTAAATACAACCTTTAAATATGGTTCTTTGCACTCTGTGCAGCTGAAGGTCTGAAACAGCAAAATGGCATAATAGATGGAAATGCCACGTGGATTTTCTGGCATGGGGCAGACATTAAATGCCAGTGCAAAAATACAGCATGATGCTACTATAATTTAGAATTAGCAGGTGCAAAACACATTATCCCAAAGGAATAATAAGCTTTAATTTCTGTGGTTTTGTTTGTTTGTTTTCCTCAGGTTTTCCCCTCCTCTTGTCCTAAAACGCAAAAATACAACAAAAGATGCTGTTAAAACTCACTTACTACCTTCAGAAGAGGATAAAGCAGAGAAGCCAACTGACTGAAACCAATTTCACAGTCAGTGTGACAAAATTCGGTGTAAATGCAGTGCAAAACACTGAGCTCTAACTTCTGATAATCTCTAACACTACCAGGAGGCAAGGAAAAGTGGACAAGTCTCCATAACGTCGCTGAGCTTAGAGTTTGGATTATAAACTTAAAATGAACACAGTAAGATGAGTTTGTTTCAGGAAGGACGGCTGCACACTCATGCTTCAGCCCTTTCATGCCAGTTGCACTATTATGAAGGAGAGGAAAGGGTTATGTGAGTTTTTCGATAAGGGGTGATTTTTCTGGTAAGCCACAGGCTGTAAGTTTGCGTCACAGAAACATCTAGACTAAAAAAATGCTTTCAAATACACTTATTTATGAGGAATTTCTGTTCTTGTAAGAAACTATTATGACTTAAACTGCTAAGATAACCGCAGACTTTCAAGGCCCGGTGCCACCCAGGGCAATGGCGGGCGGGCCGTGGGGGGACACCGTCCGGAGCCCGGCTCCTCCTCACGAGCGGCCGCGGGGAGGCAGCGGCGGGCCCGGCGGGCTGAGGGGAGGCGGCGCTGCCGCCCTGCTCCCGGCCTCCCCGGCGCCGCTCGTCTCCCTCCCCGCCGCAGAGATCGCGGCCTGCAGGCGGCCGCCCTCCGAGCCACCTCGGCCTGCCGGCGGGGCTGGCACCGGGCCGCTCCGCCATGCTGGCCGGCTACCGCCGGGCGTTCGGCCTTGCGCTGCGGGGCGTTGCGCTGCGGGGCCGGGCGGTGGGACCAGGGCCGGGGCCGGGGCCGGGGCTGTGGCCGGGGCTCCGGGCCGTCAGCACCAGCTGGAGCCCCGTGGGTGCCGCCTTCGATGCCAAGCAGCAGCGCGGCAGCGCGCCGGGCAGGGAGACGGTGAGCGGCGGGCAGCGCCCGAGCTGAGGGGGGACGGGCTGGCTCCGGCTGCGGGGAGGTTGAGTTGTGCAGCCCCAGCTTGGGTCGTCAGGGATTAGTTGCTCGTAACGCGGCCGGGTTCCTGAATGGGGTTTGTGACTCTGCTCCGGCTCCTGGGTGGTGGGGAGGGCAGGGAGCCGGGGGAAGTGTGGGCACATCCGAGGGGAAATGCCTAGTGCTTAGGAGCATGGTTTAGTGGGTGACATTGGTGGTAGGGGGATGGTTGGACCAGGTGATCTTGGAGGGCTTTTCCAACCTTAATGATTCTGTGATTCTACGGAATACGTATTTGTGCAGTGTGTGGTTGAAATCAGGGCTCTGAAATATGGCCTTCTTTGCCTTCTGGCATTTGAGGGCATCTCACTGGGAACTGAGGGAACTGGAGTCTCTTCCTGGGATGAGGAACTTGCTGTCAAATTGTCAGCATTAGCAGCAGTGGCAGAATAGGACAAAGCACCTGGGAATGTCCCAAATACATCCGAGATGATGCTTTTGCTTCAGGACATGCACTTTGACAGACAACCAGTCAATTCATAGCTTTTCCACTGAAAACTTGTAAAGTACTTGCACACCTGTAACCGGCTGCTATAACAAGGAGTTTACAGAAGGCGCGTTGTAAAGGCCCACAGATGTTCAAATCCAGATTAGGATTTTTAGATGCTGAGGTTAAATTTGGGAAGAGATGGATGTTGTATGAAATCATCTACCTTGTACTGTTAGCTGCTTTAATTAACAGGTAAGGAGATGCACCTATTGTGGTTGGGCATTTGCAAAGGGAGCGTATTACTTGCAGAGCTGCTTTTTGGTTTATTAAATATATATATATTTATTTGCTGCTGTAGGTCTGTATCGTGGTACTTTTCCAGCAGGTAGTGTTAGCAATTTTGTGTGATCTGCAGGAGGACCTTTTAAAGTCTCTTCTACAAATGCAGAACATAACAGCTTTCCATGGCTGCCCTGCCAAAGCCACACTCAGTCAGTCTGTTTAAGGCTTGGTAAGAACTTCAGGAACAAAACTGTTTATATCATAATATTCTTGAGTTGTTGCTTGTCAGTTCTTTGAGATCTGGTTCCAGTACTTGAGGCTTATTTCATGAGCCCAAGATCACTGTTCCGCTGGTGAATATCCACAGCAGCTGGTCAAGTCATTCACTGCTCTGAGACTCTCTTTACTCTTCACACTCCTGGATAAGTCTCTTTGCTTCAGAAGGATGTTTTTCTCTAATTTTAGAATGTAAATAGACTTCCTATAATTTGTCTTGTGCCTGTGCTTTGGAAGCAAGGCAAAAAAAAAACATGGCATGAAAAAAGGACAATATAGCAGATTATGGGGTGGAACAGGAGAAATTTCTCAGGATTTGGTGCTGAAGTCTTACCACTTGCTGAGAAGAATCCTGGCTATAGGAATTCCAGTGATGTTGTGCTCTGGTGAGTGATGCTGGGAAATGAAGATGTTTATATGTGATGCCAGTGTCTTTGGTGGATGTTAACTAATGTGGCTATTCGCTCTACAAGGACAGTTGTGGAAGTGGCACTTAGGGAAGTGCCACTATAGGTAGGGTCATTCTGGTAAAATTTCACAGTGAAAATTTTGTACTGAAACAGAGGGACAGAAATTAAGGAAAGTGATAGTAATGTGTTTCCATTGGGTTCTGCGCTGCAGGGTCTGTTTGGTGTTCCAGAACTGAGTTGTCCAGAAGGATTTCAAGAAGCACAGGACAAAGCGTTGCAAGAATCCGAACAGCTAGTCCAGAAGGCATGTTCAACACCACCTGGACCTGAGATCGTAAAGATCTTTGATCAGCTTTCAGATGCCTTGTGCAGGGTAGCAGACTTGGTAAGTTACATTTTTAATTACTACTTTAAGCAATTTCTTTTAAACTGACTGGCATAACATATCTTTTAGAAAAGAATCACTCTTCATCTGAAGAGAGCAGACCCAACCATCATACAGAAATCAGTTGTTAATAAATAGCTCACTGAAATTTTTGCTGTTGGTTTTCATATCTGAATTTCTCTGCGTGGTTTCAGTTTTCAAATCTTGTTTCTTCTTCTTCTTTTTTTTTTTTTTTAATATTCAAGATCTCTTTTGTGCCAGGCACTTTTTCTTCCTGAAAGTACTTACACACTCTGCCAAGTCACTAGTTCTCTTTTGTCTCTTATTTTTTAATATGGACTATGACTGTTTCCTCTTAATCTATCAATATCTAACTCAGACACTGATGTCAGAGTTAATGGTCATAGTTTTGTATCGGTTTGCTGAGTTAAAATTAGTTTGGTTCCTCCTATATGCTACTTTCAGATTTACATGTTCAAAGATGGCCTATCCTTGTAGAGCTTTATCTAGAAGCAATTTGGAAATGGTTCTCAGTTGGCAGGATTTTTGAGATTGGCCATTCAGCACCTACTCTGTCACTACTATACAGGATTTTAAGCAGGCAATCTTGCCCTAAGAAGTGAAACTCTTACGTGTATTACATTCCTAAGGTTACCTTTTCAATCAGACTGCAATTGTTCTATTAAACAACAACAAAAAAATGTTTCATGCACTTTCTGTAAAATCATGTTGAATGACTTCAATGTATTCCTAATCTTTAATTGTTTATCGTTTGAATGCCAGAACCTCTACTTGCCTTGAATTCATGTCAGCACTCATGGAAGCCTATAGCCAGCCTTTTTAGTGTCCTTCCAGCCTTCTGAACTCCGCTAAGTATTCAGAGACTTATTAAAAATGAGGATCAACAGGAGTGAAACAAAATACCTATTTTGAATCCAAAAAGACCTTAGGTTTTTCTCTTTAAGACCATTTCTTCTTACTAGCTAATAACCTCAGAGCATAACTTGATGGTCTATATGTAAGAGTAAAAAGAGTTTGAAAACAAACCCTTTAACCACATTTGGTGGTGTGCTAATTCATATCTGTGAAGTTTAGATTTAATTTTTTTTAATAACATTTAAAGCCTTTGCAGTATTTCCGTGTTGGAAGGACTCTAAGGTACACACAGTTTTAAGAAGTACATCGATTAAAGATATTTTTTTGGAAAGAAATGTTCTCCATCTGGTTTAAAAGTTGTCAGCACTGTTCTCCAATAAACTTTATTTTTGAGAAAAAATATGCAAATTATACAAATAGATTGCACAGAATGGTATAAATAAACATTCATGTAAATAGAACTACTTCAGTGCAACTGTGTTTATAATTAAAGATTTTAATTTGTCTCTTTGCCTCACTGTTTTCTTCCTTTTACTCTGTCAGGCCGATTTTGTGAAAATTGCCCATCCTGACTTTGCATTCAGAGAGGCCGCTGAAGAAGCTTGCAGGAACATTGGTACTATGGTAGAGAAGTACGTTTTCTTTGTTTTGCTATTGCCATATGCAATTTTAAAATTTGCTGTATCTGTGGTAACAGGGATCAAAAAAATATGTACGAAACAAAGTGTCAATCGTGCTGTTACAGATAATCAAGGATTTAGTTTCATTACAGTATCTAGTAAAAGGTTATTCTACTTCAGTTTCATTTTACCTTCAGAACAGAGTTTAGGTTATCAACTGACTCCATGTCACTGAAACTTGTCAAAGTCTTAAAATTACATTTTTCTAAGACTCATGGCACTTAGCTAGCTGTTGTAAAGCATATGTACAAAATCCTAATTTGTTTTTAAGATTTAAGCAGTTGTATATCACAACACTTTTCCTCCTGGTTTGTTGAACCTTTGAATTTCAGCCTGTGAGTGGGATATGTGAACGGGGAAAGGACAAGCCCCATTAAATGGAGCGTTTGGGGATGTGACTCTCTGGGGCTGTGATATATACCTGGTCTACCCTGGTGTGTGTTATCTTTTAAAAGTCCATTTCATAGAACTTATTCTTAAAATCTTCTGTGTTTGAAGTTTGGCCCTGCTTCTGGACCTTTGCTTCTTTTCTTTTCTTTTTTTTTTTAAATATCTCAAAATCTAACTTCTGGAAGTTACCTCTGATCCAGCAGCACATCAGTTTGGTAAGCTTTCTGACTGAAAAGGCTAAAAAGAATTCTGAGATGTAATTTGAACAAAACTGTTGCTTTAGTTTTGCCATTGTGTTTGGGAAACCTTTCACTTGCAACTGGATTTTTTAAGACTTAGGTTGAGCACACCATCTATAACAATATGACTTGAATATCCAAATGCTACTTCCAATTTAAAATTGGCTAAAAGGAGAAAATATTCAAAATTTATATGAAACAAGATGCATAAGTTATTGTAAAAGTTCAGAACTAGCTATTGCTGAGTTTTCATTTGCCAAGCCTCTCTCCATCATAGCTGAAAAGTCCTGGCAGTCAGGTGAAGTCCCTGGTGACTGGAAAAAGGCAAACAGCACTCCCAGTTTTAAAAAGGGTAGAAAGGAGGATCCAGGGAACTACAGACTGGTGAGCCTCACCTCTGTGCCTGGCAAGATCACGGAACAGATCCTCCTGGAAGCAATGCCAAGGCAGATGCAGGACAAGGAGGTGATCCGAGACAGCCAGCATGGCTTCACCAAGAGCAAACCATGCCTGGCCAGTCTCGTGGCCTTCTGTGATGGAGTGACTGCATCAGTTGACAAGGGAAGACCGACCAATGTCATCTACCTGGACTTCTGCAAGGCATTTGACACGGTCTCACATGACATCCTGATCTCAAAATTGGAGAGAGATGGACTTGATGGGTGGACCATTCAGTGGGTAAGGAATTGGCTGGATGGCCCCACCACGTCCAAATGGAGGCTGGTGACGAGTGGTTTCCCTCAGGGATCTATGCTGGGACCAGTGCTGTTTAATATAGACAGTGGGATCGAGTGCACCCTCAGCGAGCTGCAGATGACACCAAGCTGAGTGGTGCAGTCGATACACCAGAAGGAAGGGATGCCATCCAGAGGGACCTGGACAAGCCTGAGAGGTGGGCCCATGTGAACCTAATGAGGTTCAGCAAGTCCAAGTGCAAGGTGCTGCACCTGGATTGGGGCAATCCCAGACAGGAGCACAGACTGGGAGAAGAACTCACTGAGGGCATCCCTGCAGAGGTCTTGGGGGTTCTGGTGGATGAAAGGCTCGACACGAGCCAGCAGTGCGTGCCTGCAGCCCAGAAGGCCAACTGCGTCCTGGGCTGCACCAACAGAGGGGTGGGCAGCGGGTGGAGGGAGGGGATTGTGCCCCTCTGCTCTGCCCTTGTGAGGCCCCACCTGGAGTGCTGCGTCCAGGGCTGGGGCCCCCAGCACAAGAAGGATGTGGGGCTGTTAGAGTCTCAGAGAGTCTCGGTCTCTTCTGTAGGTGTCTGCATTTGGCTGCTTTTTGACGGAGTGCTGGGCTAGAAGGCCCTTTGGTCTGACCCAGTGTGCTTTTTTCATATGTTCTTATTTAGCACCTTCGTTACAAGAGCTTTTTTGGAAGTACAGGCATGATGCAGTGGTGTCTTTTGTATCTGAATCGGGTATTGGCAATTAACCAGGTTCGTTTCACAAATGGGGGTGCAGAAGCTTCCTGCACCTCAACCGATTTAAGAAGTTAGTGCTTAGGGCAGACAGGCTGAGGGCTGCTGATTTCTGTGGGTTTGCTGATGTGCATATCCTTCATTCCCCACTGCGATTCTGACCTAGTAATCAAGGTCAGGATACCTGCTTGTAGTAAACCAGCCAGCAATCTGATGGAAGTAGTACTCTGGCACAGGAACAGTGAGCAGCTGGAAATGTTCCAGGATGGTAAGCTCTCAGTCTACTTCAGTGGCAGCCAGAAAGTTCACCTGATGGCAGGCTTGGGCACAGGTTTCAAAATAAGGATAGAAAACAGTTCTCACACTTTCATGCTCTGACCATGGTTATCATTGCGTGTAGAAAACAAGCTGCCAGACTTGCTTGTATTTGCCACAAAATGCCATCCAGAAGGATTTTCCTATCAGAAGCACAAGATCTGTTTCCATGCCAGTTTGTCCACACATACTTTGTATGTTAATTTTATACTTTTTCAGTGTCGTTGTGAACTAGAAAACATTTTGAAAATACAGTTTTTGGTTTTTAATTTTGTTAAGATCTGACTTTGAATGGGTAATATCAAGAGACCAAAATGTTTTTTGTTGCTTATGTATGATTCTTTTACTTTGTCTTTCCAGATTAAATACAGATGTTGAACTGTGCCAGAGTTTGAGACAGCTGCTAGCTGATGAAGTTGTTATGAATTCCCTAGATCCAGAAACCAGGTACTTGCTAATGTTCATAGACTTAGATGTTTAGATAGTATATATCATTCCTTCCTGAGCTAGTAGTTTGTGTTTTATCCACTTAATTTATACAAGTGGAAAGCATACCGTATCTCTGTGACAAATTTATTGGTCACTACTAAATCACCTGTACATGAGTTAGGAAGTTTCTAGTTCTGCAGTCCTGGAGGATGTCTCTGTGACTGTAGAGCACAAGATATATTTAAACTGCATTACTGAGATCTTCACAAAAAAAAAAAAAAAAGAATTAAAGAATTTAAGATTTTCTATAATACCAGTCCAGTTTGTTGAAAATGTAGTGCTCTTCTGTGGTGTATATGTCAAAGTGTTTAACAATAAAAATAGGGAACAGACTTAAATAACTTGATTTCAGTTTGAGTAAACTGAAATCAGTGGGCTTTATTCAGCTTGAGAATATCAGGTGTAATTCTTCATTTTTAGATTTGGTCTAGAGCCCACTAGAAAATTTGTAATACATAGTACCATCATTGATACTTCAGGAAAAAATAAGAATGTGTTTATTCCTGGAACTTATGAGTTGCAAGAGGAATTTTTTATCTTACAAAATCAGATTGTCAATCAGATTATCAGAATATTTACTTAAATCATACATCATGATTGCTGTAAAATGTTTTATTAGCTGTTTATTCGGTTATGCTTTTGAATTAATTTTTCCCTGACATGATTAGACAAGCTTAATGTTTGCCCATCTTAAGAGTAAGTTATTTTCTTCACCTTCTTTCCCAATAATTAAAGATGGTAGTTTTGAAGAGGTCATTTTCTGATTATTTAGAATAAATGAAGTATAAAATTAAAAAGGTAATTTGCACAAATTGTTTAACCATCTATATTAATGTTGTAGAATTATTTTTGAAAAATATTTTTAATGTGGATGACTGAAATAGCTACAAAAGAAAAGTCCTGTCACTGAGTAAACTATTAAGGGCCTAAAACATAGGAGATCTGTGTCCGTAATAAAAATACTCATAACAGTGGAATAAATAATTGTATTCTCTGTAAAAGACATCAAACATAACTACTAAAGGTAAAAGATGTGAAGAAATTATGCTTACCAAATGAGGCTGTTTTAACAGGGATTTACTGTATTTTTAGGCGAGTGGCAGAACTTTTTATGTTTGATTTTGAGATCAGTGGCATTCATTTGGATGAAGAAAAGGTAATTTTTTGCTACAATATGTGAATAGAAATTTGCTTGACAATCAAAGACCGGGTAATGAAATCTGCAGGGCATGAATCTGGGCCAATTTGATCCAAGATTCACACTGTCCTCCGTGGAATTTTGTCTTCTCAAAAGTAGTGAATTTTGTCTATTTTGAGTCACTTTTATAGTGTTTTTTAATGTCGTTTTACATGTTAGTTGGCTGTTCTTTCCAGTTTGGCCCTTACCATTCCTTTCTCTGTTGAGGAAAGTTATAAGCAAGACTTGGGAACATGCGTCCTTTGATTGGTGTCTGCATCAGATATTTCTAATAAGTGCTTAGCTGTCTGAGCAGCTCATTTACAGAGGGCGAAATGCAAAACCTCGTGCACTCTGATGACAGGTTAATCAAGTAGAGTATTTTAGAAGGAATCAGGTGTGTGGTAGCCAGAGCTAACATAACTAGAAGTTGCAAATTTAATGCACATTTGAATGTCTGGGCATGGTCTGATTATTTCTCTTGGAGCTTTTACATGTTTTTTGCAGTAGTGAATGATGGATTTGCCAAAACTAGCAGCTTTCACTGTGATTTGTGGTATGGATGCTCTGTTGGGTGTCTGTTCATAGCTCATGTCCCTGTGTAAATTAATACCTTATTTATTTGAGGTATGCCCTCAAAAAAGGTCTGTACAAAGACTCTTTTACCAGATTTATGCGGTGAAGTTACTCTAAAAAGCATTGTTGTGATGGTGATTTACGAACTGAATGTGCTTCTAGAATATTTTCCTTACAATTACGTTGTACCACGAACAACTCTGAAACCTGTACTCTGGATTTTGTTTCTGATTTGTCTTTTTTTTTTACTGTGACAATTGTCTCTGTGCTGCTTTATCCCCCTTCAGTTGCAATTTCACTTGCCCTTTGTTCTTGCATATTTTCCTCTTCTTCCCCTGCCTCTTCCACTTTTTCTTCTTCTATTACTTTTGCTCAGTGTTTCTTTTCACTCTCATTTCAGACTGTAGAATCCCTTCATAAGTTGAAATTTACTTTTTCTGTTGCAAATAATTTCTGCTTTTTAAAATAAAATTTAAAAGACGTATCTTAAAGAGTAAAAATGGAATGGGAGGACAGGTCCGCAGCTTTTGTCATTCTTTTCACTTTACCAAGTATGTTGTGTCTATACCTTCCACCTTTTCTTTTGAGCTATGAACCCACAGGCCATAGAGAGCATACTCTACTAACACAAGCCAGTTCACGGAAGCAAGTGAAGTATCTGATAGCAGGGATAAATGTGTGAAATACTGTGCTGATGCTGTTAAAACACTAAATCACAAATTCCTCGGGGAAAGGTTGAAATAACGTAAATGCCTTGTGGTCTGCAGAAAATACTGCAATACAAACAGTAACAAGAGAACTGTAAATCTGTATCTACTTAGATTTATTCGGGATGCTGGTAGGATTTATCCCTCTTGATGATGCTTCTTTTTTTCTCCTTGATATTTTACATAGCAATCAGATCAGGTGTAGTTTTCTAAGCGCTTATCAGGTAGTTAGCAAAGCCTAAGTAAATTCTACCTAAACTCCACTATATGTTTTTTTTCTGCTGAAACATAGGCATTTTCTTTTAAATTTCACTTTTGTATGAAATTATGTATCTGATCTTTCTCTTGTTGACTTCTGCTGTGCCTTAGGATTTTGTTGATGCTGTAGGTCTAATCATAAATGTAGTATTTTCTGCATAATTTCTGGGAAGGTTAAGATTTTGGAAACTTTTGAGTCCTGTTTGAACTGTATCTGAAGATATTATGCATTTTGTACTTTATTTTTCTTACAGCGTAAAAAAGCAGTCAACCTCAACATCAGAATATTGGATTTATGTAATGAATTTCTGACAGGAACTCACCTTCCCAATAAGATTGACAAGCACATTTTGCCAGAGCATATTCGGTATAATTTTACAGCGGAGGGCAATTACTTGCAAGTCGCTGGTCTGCACGCTGACTGTCCTGATGATCTGGTGAGTACTTCCCAAATCTGCTTTGGCATACTCAGTAGTGCATATCAGCTTTTTTAATTGTTACTCAGGCAAATGCATATGGTTTATGACTGTGATGTTATGACTAACAAGGAAGAACTGCTTTAGAACACAGTAATCAATGACAGCTGCGGTTATGGCAGCTATGAAATAGTGGAGGTGAAGTTCCTGAATGGATTAAGGAAGAAGAGAGGCAGAATTCAGACCCTGGATTTCAGGCAAACGTATTTCAGCTTATTCAGTAAAGTGGGAGGTGGGATCCCATGGGGTGCAGCTGTGAAGGGTAAAGGAGCTCAGGAAATCTGTCAGTTCTTTAAAGATCCAAGCACAAAATGATACTCAGATACCCAGTATCAGCTTGTGCTGATATGTAGAAAGCCAGGCAGACTTATCAGGAGCCAGGCTCAGCCAGCAGGGAAGTCATGACAGAGCTTCATCTCCAAAAGGCAGCAGACAGGAGGTGGAAGCAGGTACAAGGCACAAGGGAGCAATTTAGAAACACTGCCTGTACATGTAGGGATGGTATTAGGAAGACCAAAGTTCAACTAGGGTAGAGAGTTGTAACGGACATCAAAAACAAGAAGAGCATCTACTGCTGCTTTAGTACTAACAGGCTGAACAAGGTGACTTAGTACTGAGTAAGGTGACTTAGTTACAGCAGACACGGATAAGGCTGAGATGCGAATTGCTTTCTTTGCCTCAGTGTTCACCAACAAGGTCTTCCAGGCCTCCGTACTTACTGAAAGAGTTCAAAGAGAAGAACAGCTAGCTGCAGATGAGGACCCAGTTTGGGATGACTTGAGAGAACTCAACCTGCACAAATCCTTGGGGTCAGATGGGCAGCATCCAAGGGTTCAGAGAGAACTGGCTCGGTGTCCTTGGAAGGCTTGATGTCCCTGACAGGCTGTGAAGACCAGGGAAGAACACCAGTGACTTGTGGAAATGAGATGTTCTACCCACAACATACTCAGAAAGGCCAAATAAACAATCTGGGGAACTACGGGCAGTTTAGCTTCACTTTGGTCCCTGGGAAGATGGATCAAGGAGCAGTCCAAGTTAGGAGATCGCAGTCTGTATTGATGGACAACCAGACATGTAAAAAATTTGTTATGTGTTTAGATTCAGAGAGTAGTGGTTAAAGTGTTATACTCTCCTGGAAGGCTGGTAAGGAAGGAAGTGTCGCAGGGGTCTGTCCTGGGGCCTGTCCTGTTTCTCATCTTTGTCAATAACCTAGGGAAGGTGACAGTGCTAGCACGCCAAGTTTGCACATCGTGTCAGATTAGGAGGAATAGATCTGACAGGAATGTTACATAATGCAAGGACAAATGCAAAGTTCTGCAGCTGGAAGGGAGAATTGCTGGCAGACATATGGGCTGGGATTACCTGGCTGAGAGCAAGTCTGTGGAAGGGGCCCTGGCGGCAGAAACTGAGTATGAGCCAGCAGTGATTCAGGCAACAATGGCCAGTGGCATCCAGGGTTGTATGAAGGGGCAAGCCAGAGACTGAAGGAAAAATTCATGTTTTTACTTTGCTCAGCACTCTTTAGACCACATCTAGATTACTGCATCCAGCTTTGGACACTTCCTGCAACCCCCTCCAAGAAGGACATTGACAAGCTGTCGGTGGACTTAAGTGGAGGCCACCAGGATGGTCAGGGGCTGGAGCGCACACATCGTGAGGAGAGAGCGAGGGAGATGGGCTTCTCACCCTGTAGCAAAGTTGGCTTTGGGGGGGACCCTGCCAGCAGCCTGCCAGTACCTGTGAGGATGTCCCGGAGACGATGGAGCTCTTCACGCTAGTGCATGGTGGGAGGACAAGTGGCAACAGGCACAAACATACATGAGAAATTCCAACTGGAGGAACTTTTTCACTACGTGTATAGCTGAGCAGTGCAACAGGCTGCCCAGAGAGGTGGTGCTGTCTCTCCATCTGCGGGGATTTTCAAGACACAGCTGGATAAAGCTTTGTGTAACCTAGTCTTACTTTGTAGCTGATGCTGCTTTGTGCAGGAAGTTGGACAAGAGACCTCCTTAGATCCCCTCCGACCTGAATTATCCTGAATGATCCTACTTTAGTTATTGCTGAAGATACTTTTCTTAACGGAATTCATTTAGAAAGTGTTTGTTTATAAATTGGAAATGAATTTAGATTCTTTGAAATGTGACAGTGGTTCTTTAGTCTCCTAGATGTGACTCAAGGAATGTATTGCAACTTTTAGGTGTTTTGTTTTACTTTTCATAAAGCAATCAGGGTGACTCTGAAATCTTTTTTATCATGAAAAAGAGAAAAGCTGACTGTAGTAGAACCCAAGATGTAGTGTTTATTCTCTGTAAGAAATGAAAATTTAATGAAAATTATGGCACTGGGGAGATGTAAATAAAAGAGTAATACTCACTGCAAGTCATCTATAAACTTGTCCTGAAAACAGTATGATCTGCAGAATTGCTACTGAAGCTACAAGGAATAATACATCAATTAAAGAATGCAGTTCTCTGAGTCAGGTATTTGGAGAAGCTCTTTGGAAATCATAAAATTTAGGTTGGGAGGGATCTATGGAACTTGTCAGTTCAAGCCTGATCCTGTTCAGAGCAGGATCAAGCAGATCAGGTTGCTCAGGGCCATTTTCCAGGTGAGTTTTGAATGCTTTCCAAGGATGGAGATTGCACTGTCTCTCTGGACAACCCATACCTTTGTGTTTGACCACTCTCACTGTTATTTTTTTTCCTGGTATTAAATTAGAAATTTTTACCTGCCAGCTTGTATCCATTACATCTCATCCTCCTGTTCTGCACTTCCAAGAGCCTGGCTGCATCTTCTCTTTGTTCTGCTGCTAAGTAGTTCAAAATTAAGATCTCTCCTGAGACTTTTCTTCTTTGGGTTGGAGAAATGCAACTCTCTCAGCCTCCATTCGGAGTCATGTGCTCCAGCCCCTGAACATACTGGTGGCCACGTGCTGGACCAACTCCACTTCGTCTGTGTTTTTCTTGTCCTGGGGAACCCAACTCTGAATTCAGTGCTTGAAATGTAGTCTGAAAAGTGCTAGAGAGAAGTAATCACTTCCATGGTTCAGTTGGCTGTACTTTCTAGTAGAGCTCAGTATGCTGTTGACATTAGCCGCAAAGACACGCTGCTGACTCAGTATCTCACTTTATGCATTTTTTAATGAACGACTGGTGGAAGAAAATAGATACAAAATGACTTGTGTATTATTATTGTCATATTTATTTAGTCTACAGTGTCCTCCTGAGAGGGGAGCAAAGGGGCAGATGCTGATCTCTTCTTTCTGGTAAATGGTGATAGGAGCCTGAGGGAATGGCATGGGGAGGGTCAGGCTGGGTGTTAGGGAAAGGTTCTGCACCCAGAGGGTGGTCGGGCACTGGGACAGGCTCCCCAGGGCAGTGGTCACTGCTCCGAGCCTGTTGGAGTTCAAGAAGCATTTGGACAGTGCTCTCAGACACATGGTCTGATTTTGGGTGGTCCTGTGTGGAGCCAGGAGTTGGACTCAGTGATCCTCGTGGGTCCCTTCCACCTCGGGATGTTCTATGATGCAGTGATTCCAAACCCAGGGCCTTCATTCTTATTGAGTATATGATCTAAAAGAGAAGCTTATTTTGAAGGAAAGGAATCATAAGTTGTTGTGTTTCTTAAGCCTGTTTGATGTGTACAAAATACAGATTTTCCTCAATTGGTTTGTGAAATACAAAAAGCATTTTA
Source organism: Anser brachyrhynchus (assembly GCF_964034855.1). NCBI lineage: Eukaryota > Metazoa > Chordata > Aves > Anseriformes > Anatidae > Anser > Anser brachyrhynchus. The sequence continues at coordinate 191,588,417 of NC_137694.1, forward strand.
CCAAGGTTGCTGAGGCTAGAGGTGATTTTTTATTTTTTTTAGAGTTATAATAAAAAGAAATAGGAGAAAGCCAGATTGTCCATGGGCAGATGGACAGACTAATAGATTGCTACTTCAAAAGAAATAAGGCTTTTTTCTTCCTCCTCTTTCTCTCCCCTGACCCTGTCTCTGGTTCTTATCAGATCATTTCAGGAGCCAGTTTAACTGACATGCAGAGGACAATTTAGCTTTCTTCGAGTTTATTTTCAGAGCTTTTAGTGAGTTAAGACAGCTCACAGAGAAACACAGATGTTGTCACAGGGAGAGAGGCCACGAGCAGAGAGGGGACTGTTGACAGGAGTAGAGAACAGGACCCTTTTTAGCAGACTTGAACGGTTAGGTTGTCTCATTGCATTTCCTCATTCCATCTTTAAGGGGTAAGAAAGCAGTAATTGTCAGGCAGTCGTAATTACTATTATTAAAAAGTTGTAGGCCTTTTCTTACCACTATCAGTGAAATACAGCTGTAATGCCAGATCTTCAATTGCATTGCATGTTTCCTGAGGAGTTATACTGTAGCAGTGTGACTTTTTTCTTTCATATTAGGTGCGAGAAGCTGCTTACAAGATTTTTCTTTACCCAAATGCTGAGCAACTGAGCCGTTTGGAAGAATTGCTTGCTAGCCGAAACAGCCTGGCACAGTTGGTTGGGTACGACACCTTTGCCCACAGGGCTCTTCAGGGAACAATGGCCAAAAATCCAGGTATAAGGCATATGGGGAAGGATATGCTGAGAAATCAAATGCACTGTGTTAGGTATGGAGTTAAAAGCTGCTCGTTTGTTTTGTTAAGTTTACACGTATTTGTCCCAGTGAAGTTTCTCATTGCAGTTACACTTAGCTTTAGGCAGTACTCGTGTTTTCAGTAAATTCAGCAATACTTATTGAGTGGGGATCAGTGCTTTTGTTCAGAATTAATGTTCACTCCTTAGATTATGAAGTTGCTATTATTCCAGCATATAACAAGATAAATGTGGTACCAAATTCTTCTGAAATGATGACACAGTGGTCAATAGTGTAGATTGTTGTTCTAAGGACACTTGTTTTGTTTGGGGTGTTCTGATCTGAACTTAACACCTTTTAAGGGATGGAATCACTTTTTTTTTTTTTCCATTTTACTTCTAGAGACAGTAACACAGTTTCTGGAGAAGCTTTCTGACCAGTTGTCTAAAAGGTATGTCTTTTTCACTAAGTTATTTTGTAAGCATACTTTTATTCAGGAACATAAGGACTCGTGTACTCGACAGTCAGTCATTGCTGCTTATTATGTGTTCTGATGAAATAAAAAGCAAAACTTTCTCAGAGCTTTGAGGGGAGCTATTAGAATAAATTTTGTGATCAGAGAACAGCCAAGACCGAATACAGGTGATGTGCCAAGAAATTCAGGCAACAGCACACAAGTTTAAGTGTTGAAGGACACCTCTTGTGTTCTCCCCATATGCACAACTCCATATATTTTACATCTGTGAGCAAATTTCTGTTTATCCTGCTTCCTTCCCTTAACTCCACACAGCACAAAACAGTTTCATCACTGCGTATTAATGGGGTGTATTGTCAGAAAGAGAATGCTTGGGATGGGCACAACCGGAGTAAGAGAGACTTGATTGAAGGTACCTGAATGAGAGATGCAGAAAGGAGAAGTTCTTTTACTGTAGTGTAAGGGCCTGTCATTTTATAGCATAGTAGCAATCTCTGATGATAGGCTTTTGTTAGGACAGCGTATTTTTTTATGTTGTATTCCATTGCTCAAAAATCTTTCCTGATCACTTTCATCATAAAAATATTTTTCAGAACTCAAAAAGATTTTGAAATGATGACAAAGATGAAAATGAAGCTTAATCCCCAGAATTCAGTAAGTTAAATTTACATGTACGTTGAATTTTTTTAATATAGTAGAAGCTAACCTTGTTTTACATGAAAAATCAGGTCAATTTTAGTTTACAACATGTAGCATAATTGCAAAGAGGTACTTTCCATCTTCTTGTTTTAAATGGTTTTTGACTTCTTAGCTGCTATTACTATTAAAACCAGCCATTGAGTGCAAGATGACAGTTGGTTTATACAAAGTGATAATACTTTTAGTTTTAAAATTAATTAGTGGACTCTTTTTTTTCTTGAAATCTGGTATAAAGTCCCACTGCATATTTGAATAAGAAATACGGTCTGAAAGCAAATAAAAAAAAAAAAACAGGTTTCAAATTGTGGAATATGAAGTTATTTCTGATGATGAATTTAGCACTGAATGTTTTCCACTTTTTTCTAAGTTCTGTGACTTGTAGAAACTGCAAAAGTATGCAAAGGAAACAAAACGTTTACTTCGGGTTCACTTGTTGTCCATTATTGTAATTATAAGCTGGAATCCTCTTTCAGAAATTGATGCCGTGGGATCATCCTTACTACAGTGGCGTCCTCCGTGCTGAGAGGTAAGCTCCTTATGTTCCTGATTGTAATGTAAATGAGTGTCTTTATTTCATTCATTTCACTGAGGATAATGAAAGTCCTCAATGTAAACAGGATTTCCTTCTTTGAAGATGTACTTTAATATGAATAAATAGAGAATATCCAACGGGGCAGTTCTTTGCAACATTTCTTAGCGTTGGAATGCCTGTGAGGTTTTGGCTCTTCTGTTGTTTTGCGGGAAAGTAGTGGCCTTTGAAGATACAAGAGGATAAAACAGTTTCAGAACAGATAGAAAATCCGTGTTTTCATTTTGCTTTTAGCTCCTAGCTGAGCTGTAGTTATGTTTAAAAATACATTTTGAATCACTGAGCATACAGTCCAACTCCTCTTCATATTATAACTGTATTTTACTTCTTTACTGAACTTGCATCTATTTTCTTGCATCTTCTACAGACCTCAAACAGAAATTTGAGTAGATTTTCACTCTTCTTGGGTAGAATTCATTCTCATCTCTCTTGCAAAGATTGGGGAATAAGTCTGCAACACAAACTTAAATAGTCCTTGCAAGTAATGAGATGCCAGCTCTGAAAGGCACGAACCCTGCACGTTGTGTTTATTAGATCAGCAGTGTTGACCTTTCAGATTTGTGTTATAAAAGGTAATTTAAAATTGTGCTGCTCTTGCAAGAGGAGGAGGAAGAATCTTGCCTTCACTGCAGATTTGTACGTTTTTGTTTTTTGAATAAACTGAGTCTGGAAGTGTCTGATAAAGGAAGAAGTTTGCTCTGGATCAGAAAGCTGCGATAGTAGAGACGTGGCATTATGGAACGATTTACACCAGTTGCCGTGGCTGATTCACAACTTTCTTGTACTTTGATACCAAGGCAATAGTTTTATGAGCAGCAGGTGTGATACTGGATTTGTCTTTAGCTACCACACGTTCAGATAGGAGCTGATATATTTATGTGCAGCAACATTCATGTCCTTGCAACATGCATGGACCTTACTATGCAGGGGAGTGTGAGGGACGTTTGGCTTCTGAGTTAGTTCACTGGAGCTGATCCTAGAGCATGCAGCACTCCACAGCATACGCGCAGATCGCTTGTTGATGGTGTGGCAGTTTTTCTTTTAAACTGGACAGGTATCAAATGTAGTTCTGTGAGTGTGAGAACAAAATCGTGGTCATACTGGAGGAGTCAAGGTGCACCTAGCTCTGAATCTCTTTGCAGGGAATAGCGATCTGTGGAAGATCACTGTGGCACTTGTTCAAGGTACTGTCTTGTCTTGTAGCTTACAGGTCTTTGCCTGGCGGTTTGGTGTCTTCAAAACAGAAAGTAAGAATTACATTCTGATGCGTAGTCCTCACCATTACTGTCAGATGTTGATGAAATTTATTTTCTTGTTTCCTATTTATTTTCTATGTTCCTACAGTGTGTCTCCCTGTCTTTAGACTTAGTGTGCCCCGTACAGGTTAGGATGTTAAGTGTAGAAGTCTCAGAGTTTGTTTCTCCTCCTGGGAGGAGCACCTTCTCTTACTGTCTTACTGTCCTTCACAGATGTTCTAATGAAGCTAGTCATTTTGTAATTGAGTTGCCAATGATTACAAATAGATTATTCTGCCCATTTTGGCACTAGGAAGAAAAGCATATCCTTTCCTGGTGGAGCTCTGTAAAAGTTACTTTATTTCAAGAATAGTCTGGTAGATTTCCGAAGGGAGAACTGAGCTTAAACAGACCAGGACATCGGTAGTGTATATTTGCTGTTTTATTAATTAAGGCAGCAAGTCTGGCAGCTGTGTCTGTGTGAAGAATCTCCTAAACATATGTAGTTCCTCCCTGATTACAGTGCAGGATTGGGGCCCAGCCTTTTTCTCCCTCTGGGTTGGGCAGGAGTATTTTTTTCTGGAAGCTGTTACAAGCATCTACAAGTCAGGGAAGGAAAAGCACTTTTCCTCTCCATCGTGTGCAGCGGTGTTTTGCTAAAAACCAAGAGCTTGGTCTTTTACAGTCCTGTTACCTGAGTGCTGTGTGTTCAGGAAAAGTTTCTGATCTGACAGTGTCTTAACAATGGTTCACGTTCATTCTGCCCCTGTTGTAGGTATTTAACTTACTGGCTAATAGATAATCAGCCCCGAACAGGAAAGCTCAGTTCTTCGTTGCAAATTATCAGTAGCTGTGCTTTATGAATGAAACTAGCCAGGAATTGGAGACTATTCCTACAACAGCCAGAGGACAGGAATATGCTGTTGCACATCTGTGCCCTTTCCCTGTTTTATTTGCAACTTCTGATCTATTTAAGTGTCTTCTTATACCTTACACCTTGTTTGTCTTGTATTTGTGCTTACCTCTCATGACACCCTTTCCTGAATTCCCCTCGGATGTTATGGTATTTTCAGGCCAACACTTCAGGAACTGCAAGATGAGAACCGTGTGTCACAAAGCTTCTTACTGGCAGGAGTTTGATTTGGCTATTTGTTGTTACTCTCCCTTTCTAACCGAGCCAATTAACTTGTAATACAAAATGATGTCTCTGAGTAACATTATGTTGTTTTCCTTTTTTTTTTCCCTGGGAAAATCATTTATCCTTTTTGATTTTTTTTTAATGGTATCATGTTTCATTTTATTTATTTAGAAAATAATTTATTTAAACGTACTTACTGTATCTTATTTTTTTTGCTTAATAACAAAATATGTTTTCAAACAAGATTTATCTGATATGAATTTCTTCCATTGTTGTTATTCTTTGTTTAGTAGATAAACAATTTTGTTCTTTGAGTGTTTTTTTTGTTGTTGTTTGTTTTTGTTTTTAAGAAATTTACTTTTAGCTTGGTGCCTTTTACAGAATGGACATGGTCAGGTGTGTAATAGTACTATGTGCAGCACATAGCTTACATTTTCGTCTCTGTTATGTTTTGGGGCTCCGTAGTAGTTTGTGGGGTGGATTTTTGTATTGCTATGAATTTCATTTTATATTCTGACTTTCTTAGTAAATGTTTCTGTTTAAAAGGAAGCAAATGCATGCTTTTGGGTGTTTCTTTTATCATTGTGGCTCCAGCTAATGTAAGGAACCAGTTTCCTAGATACCGTCGGGTATGTAAGATGGCTATCTTTACCAACCTAGGTATAAAGCCAAGGATTTACGGGATTTTAGTTTTTGATTAAGTAACTTTGCAACATTCTAACGTGTCACATATGTGCCTCTAAGGGATGAAAGAAATATTAGATGGGACAGTGCCTATGTCTGTTGAAGTAGCTACACTGTTCCCTATTTTGGTCTGTACAAGCATATTTTCACACAAAATTGTTGTGGGGAAACACTGGATGACAATGTGATCATGATATGATCTATTACTTCTTTATTTTTTTATTTCTTCTCCAGATTTTGGTCAGCTACATCAGTTCTTCTCAAATTGCACTAAAATCCATGATATTTTTCTAATGTGTTTATTTTTTATCTGTATGTTGTATATTTTAAATGTATGTATATGTAGTTTATTCTAAGCATGTTTATTCTGCATTAGAAAAGGCTTACGGAAACAAATCCTTTGTTAGATTCCTCAGAAGTAGTTTTAAGAGCTGGATATTTACTTCTGAAGAATGTAGGGTATTCACATGCACTTGGACTATTGAATTTTGATAGTATTCGCTGTCATATCAGGTTGCTTCTATTTTCTTCTTACTCCTTCATTTTTTATGGAATATTCCTGCTGTTTTGTGGGGTGAACAGCAGGAGGAGCTCCAGACTTAACTCACAAAGCACGTTTTTCTTTCTGTAAACTCATCCACAAAAATTTTGTTTCTGTCAGCTTTCACCAAGTCTTTTCCCTGGAAACTTGATCCCACTTCAAAGAGTAAGTCTCCCATTGATGGTAACAGGATAGTTTACTTCCAATTTTTTTTTTTTTGGAAAATTATGTTAAGTAGCCTCTCTGGCTTTAAACCCACACTTAAAACAGCACAATGTTTTTGTAGCTCTAGTTTAAGTGGCACAGAAAATAGATGTCAGTATAAATGTACATTTGACAGAAACTGGAGACAAAAGTCTGAAAATCCATGGTAGTAGTATCTTAAAAGCAGATAGAGTAATTAGGAGAACCTCAAGAATTTTGGCAGGCTATGTGTAATAAAACAGTAAATGCTAGAACATGCTTCAGCCTCTAACAAGTAAGAAGATGTCTGTCTAAAATGTATATTATAAAATACTGCCCTTGAGTTTTAGCACAGGCAAGTACCGGAGTATTAATTAAATCCCATTACTTCTCAGTAAGTGCTACTGCAGTTATAAGTAATTCTCAAAGACGTGATCCTGCACAGATATAGTAGCCTTTCTGATTTCTTTAGGGTCATAAAACAAAAGGGGTGGAAGAGAGCTTTCACGGTCAGCTGTGTGTCTTGAAGGTGGGGCTGGCTGTACTAAGCTGCTTCTGACAGAGGCACAAAACTGTTCCTAAGAACCATCAGTGGTGAGCTTAGAATATTCAGTGTTGGCTCCTGTTTTCCTAACCTTTGTTGCTTCTGAGGCTGGGCTGACTTGGTTGGCTATAATTCACTTTCGGGATTTTTGCCAAACTGTCAAAGACTTGATTCAAGTAGCAACTGGGATGTGTTCGCAGGGTATTGTACTCCGTGCTGGTCCGTTGCTTTGGGACTGCAGAAATAAATTAAGACTGGCCTTGGGGATGAACAAATCAATACCAAAATAAACCAGTTTCCTGCCGGGTAGGAAGGAGAATCCACCACCGCAACTAGAGGCATTTTGGATCCTGGGGTGATGAGCTCAGCAGAAACTAGGAGTAATTCTGTTCTTGTTGGGACTGTACATGCTTGAGGGGGAGCAGACAGCACTTTGGTTTTTCAGGAGCAGGGGTAGTACCAAGGTACCTGAACAAGGCTCTGGATGTTTCTAAAGGCATATACGCTAAAAACTGCCACTGCATTATTGTTAGTTTTACAAAAGAATGTTCTCTGTAAGGAATACCGTGTGGAAAAATAGCTCATACCCTTTTGTGGAATCTGTAAGAAAACTGTCACTTCTGTTCAAATTGAACACTGAAATGGACAAATATTGCAAAATTTAAAAAGAAACAGGAAATCTTTCAAACAAATTGCTTGTAGAGAACGGAAACATTCTTTAACTATCTAACTGTAAGCAAGATAAGTCTTCTATCAAATCAACTAGTATAATTGTAAAAAGTATATTTAACTTACCAATCACTAAGCTGGTTGACTAAAGGTTTTGGAGGAAAACATGAAAGTTACCGAAAGGGCCTTGCTGTATTTTTCATTGGAGAGTGGTCATCTAACGAATACATACTGTGATTGTGAGAAGGGCTCCAAAAATTGTAAGTTTTGCTTTGTGTTCAGACTTCTGTTGCTGTTTACTGTAGAAGATACTACTTGGTGGTGGTTTATATTAAATGTTTTGAAGGATCCTAGTAATGGAGTTTCGCAAGTAATTTGCTACCTTTGCTTTTCCTGTTATTGCTGAGTACTTAGCTTGCTATTTTCTTTTCTGAAGAAGTAGTTGAAGTAGTTAATGTAATACAGGCAAAGCATAATATTTTTAAAAACATTATAAGAAATTTTAAAATCAGTGATCATTCCTCCTGACTTTCAGATACGTTACTTGCATGCTGAGTAGTACAAAAGCAGAATTTAAGTTTCGAGAATTGTTTATTCGAAACATTGTAGAAGAACAAAGAAATTGCTGTTGATTTGAAAATAAAAGTCAAATCTAAAAGTCACATACAGTGTCAATGGCAAACCAATATTCTGAATTACCCCCTGACCTCCTCCAAAATATTCTGTGAAGTACAATTAACAGAAGAGAAAAAGGATAAGGTAAGATACAGGTGCTAGTTTATGGCTGATGAGAGTACAAAGATTTTCTATTATTATTATTATTATGATTTTTAAAAAATCCAGAGTCTTCTATAAATCATGGTTAAGAATCTCCCTTCAGGTAAAGAATTAAGTTTCATAGTCTGGCATGTAGTGAAAATTGGAAGGGGTTTTCCTTGTCTTGATCTTTCTAAGTTAACCCGAGGGGTTAATCTTACTTTTATCTTCTACTAACAAGTTTTTTTTTTCCAAGTTTCTTTGAAAGTTTTGAGAAAATCTGTTTTATTAAAGATAGTTAACTTAGTGCTCTGTGTTTTCATGGATGTCAACAGGATAATTTTCTCAAAAAAAAAAAAAAAAAAGGAAATATCCAGGACTGCATTTAATAGCCACTGATAAGAATTCTTGCCAAGCAGCTAATTTGCAACTGTTGAGTCTGAATCCTTATGCTCTGTAGAAGAGTGATTCTTACTTAACTATCCCTAATGTCCAAGTTTGTCAAAAGCATTGTTAATAAAGCAGATGAAAGTTGCACTACACAAAACAGTCTTAGTTTCTTTTCAAATATACAGCTTAAATGAAAGTGATTTTAGAAGTCTGTATTTTATTTAGACTCAGTGAAGTCATACAAGCTTAGAAATAATTATTTATAATGACATACTACATCTTTGTTCTTCACAGGGACACAGCCTTTTTGTTTGAAGCTTGCAGTTCTTGAAGAATAACCAAACCTCATTGTGTCAGTTAACTTTTTAAAATTGGTTTTTAAATTGGTTTGGCTACTTTACTTCTTTTAAAAATATTGCCAGGCTGCATACTGTAAAAGTAAGGTGTCTGGATTTTTGAGCATAGTTTATCCTTTAATATAAAGCAGGAATTTACATCAAAGAAACTACTGTTTTCTTTGATACTGCTACTTTCTTTAGCAGAGTACTGAGATTTCTCTTTGTAAAGTTTCTGAGCTTATGTTCTGACATAAAGTACATAAGAAAATTTTCATTCTTTCTGGGGTTTGTTATAAATAAAAATGCTTTGGGGTTTGAAACCAGACATTCAGAGTGAAGTAGGCTACTGGCATATGGTTTAAGACAAAATGAAAGCAGAACAAACTTCTTTTGTTCACTTTTTTGTGTCTCAGTCTTTCAGTTTTGGACTTTTGAGCATAACCTGCATTGTGCAGTTTTACAGGCTCAGCCAAGTAAAGGTTGATATTACAATAAAAAGGACTATTTCTAATTCTTTATATATTTGTATATTACCTGAATTATCTAACAGATAGTTTAGCTTAGAGGAAAATACTCTTTTTCACTGTAAAGATGAGTTCACGTATGTTTTTGATTTATTCAGAGCAAGATTTCTCTGCTGGCACCCTTTTTTTTTTAAGGAATATAATATTTCCAACATCTAAACTATAAGGATTTTTTTTTTAATATCTAGTGATGTAAAAATGCCTTCTTGATTTTTGAAAGTGAACTTCCACATTAATAACTGCGTTTAGTTTGTATGTCTGTAATAATAGAAATTTTACTTTCTTTTTCCTGCTCTTCCAGAAGTGCAGTCAGATCACTTACGTTTCACATAAAGGCTTAAGAAAATGTAAGTGTTCAAGTTGCATGGTGGTTCAGAAAACCAACTGTAGTACTGCAGGTATCAAAAAACAATCCATACCTGTGTTTTTGACCTCAGACAACCTAGAAGAAAGCTACCATAACTGGAAATTTTTGACTTGAGTATATATTTCTCTACAAAGTGCTGTTCTGATGCATCAGACTATTGTTCTTACATCTCCATTTTCAAAGGCTTCTTCCCAAAGGAAAGGCTGTGCTGTTCATCATCTTGGGATTCAGGTATGCAGACCAGTCAGAAGCCTAAGTTCCAGAGAGGAGCAAGAGCTGACATACCTCAGCTCAAGTGTTCTGCTCGGTAGCTCAAGTTAGTACCCTGCTAAGTACAAGTGGCTTTATATTTGTATCTGCCTTTCTGTGGGGACACAGGCATCCTAGGTGCCTATTTTAAGCACTCTGAATCACCTTACAGTGGCCCAGAACTCACATTTTAAGGGACGGGACATCCAAACAGGATGTTTTGTTCTTGCCCTTGCTTGTTTAGCTGACTCGTACCCTTTCTCTTCCTTAGGAAGTACTGTAACTGTGTTTCCATGTATTTGTCAGCTTCGGAGACAAGGGTAAAATGCTGTGCTGGTGGTGTTAGTATGCCATGTGCATCACCCTACCCATTGAATTCTGCCTGTCTGCCTAGCTGGTGCAGCAAACAAGCTGCAAATTACAGCATAGAAGAAAACCTGTCTTTTGGCACTTCTCTATAGTTTCTGTCGCCAAATGGAGCTCCAATTGTTCGTCGGCTTCCAATGCAGATTTTAGCTGTCTCCAGAGCATTAACCTTTCCTGCTAGTAGCAGTAACCCTTAGCAGAAACTTTACTGGTAGCCGAATGCCTGTTAGTATAGTTCAGTTTGGGTTGTAATGACTTCCTTTCTGATTTCTTTTCTCAAAAATACTTGAATGCATTTCCTGTTGGAGATAAAAGTCGTAACTTGGCTGAAGAAATGCAGAGGCAGCTTGCCAAAGAGTGACCAGAAAGCATTCATGTTAAAGCAGCTGCTTCTTGCTGGTATGTTTGAATTTTAAGCTGCTTTAAATAGAAGGAACAAAGCTAGACAGCTATTCAAGTCCGCAGTTGATAACAGCTTGAAAATCTTGCATAAAGTGATCTTCAGAATGGCTGCTGCTTTAACATGTAGTATAAAATGATAATTATATGCACATTAGGGTTACTGATGTGCAGATTATGAAGATTGCTTTGCTTTGAACGATGAGCAGTTTTGGGGCAGGCTAAGCTGAAGTACTTTTGAAACTGTTCCTTTTTATATAGGGTTAGTCACTATCACTTAATTCATTAACTAAAGTTTTTGTCCTTTTATTCTAACTGTAGAAAAATATATGAAGTGCAGTGCCTTGTTTTGGTAGGGATTTGTTGGGAGTCTTTTGTGTGCATTTTCAAATACATTTCACATTTGAAAAAAAAATGATCAAAGAAATGCATCACACCTGGGATAGAAGATGGTGAACTTTGAGTTTCCCCTTTAGCTTCAGGAGAAATTAATTTTACAGTCTTGGATCAGCCCTCAAAAAGGCTCGGCATCCTACACAGACAAGCTCTGTCTTTGTTACAGAGTATTTTAAAGTGTTAAAAGAGTGTATTGATAAAAGTCTGCATCTTGGAGTTTTATGTGGTCTTTTAGATAATCTGGCCAGGGTCGCAGAGTGTTTTGAAGATACAACCTAAAATCCTTGAACAGCATTAGAAAATTAATTCAAAGGGTTGAGGGAAGAGAAGTTTGGCTTGCTGTCACAGTCTCAGTCACCTTTGCTGCCAAGAAGTTGTGCTATGGTGTTTTAGATTAGCATGGATTTAAACACTGAAATACTGTGCCTGAGAACTGTTGTGTTCTTGCAGTTTCTCTAAGGTGATGAAGCTGTGAATAACTGAGGTTAGGGAATCATTTGCTAGCAAACAGATGCTTTTTTTCCTGTCATCTGGAAATGATGAAGTTGCTAATGGTTGCTACTGTTGGAGTGCCTGGAATCAAGCAAGAATCTTCAATAAGGGAGCATGTAGTTTGTCTGCAAACTCTTACAAGTACTTTTCCACCCACACTGGCCAGCCAGACTTCAGTTTTACAGCTCTAGGAGAGATTGCAGGGTTTCCTGTTCTGCTTATTGAATATTCTTTTTCAGGGAAGGATTCAAGGCTTTTAAATGAATTTCTTCCCTTTTCTTCAGCGTCCTCTAATATTATCTAGTGCTACCCCTTCCATTCTGCAGCGAGAAGCATTAAATCTTGGAGGTGGGGGCTCAGAAAAGAGTCAGTCATATGCTTGCTTTTGCCACTGAAAGGCAAGATCATCTGTTAATTCCAGGAACATGATTTTTTAGTTATAGGACATCAGCTTCAGATAGCTGAGGTTTTGGCTAATTTCTGTTCTTGAAATAAGCCCAAAGAGAAAGTTTTCCTGGAATTAATGCAAGTTTGGGGTTAGACTTTCTTCAGTGATAGTTGGTCTTACTTGATTTGACAAGAGAGTTCGCATATAAGGTAGGACTGAATTCAGAAGTTGTGAATTAAATCTGTATTTTCATGTCAAGAATGATTATTTGTTGGTGGGTATAAACTGGTGTTAGGGTAAGATTTCGAAAGTGTCCTATCCGCTTCCTGGAAGAGTAGCTGTTTTTTTTTTTCAGCACCTCATACTAATTTTAAATTGTGTTATTAATTAGATTAGAATAGAATAGCTCAGTTGGAAGAAACCTACAAGGATCATCAAGTCCAACTGCCTGACCGCTTCAGGGCTAACCAAAAGTTACTGTATTGTTGAGGGCATTGCGCAAATGTCTCTTGAACACTGAGAGGCACGGGCCATCAACCACCTCTCTAGGAAGCCTGTCCCTGTGTCTGACCACCCTCATGCTAAAGAAATGTTTCCTAATGTCCTAATGTCCAAGAAATGTTCCTAATGTTCCCATGAGCCCGGCCATCGGTGACCAGGGAGCAGAGACCGGCACCTCCGTCTGTGCTTCCCCTGCTCGGGGAGCTGCAGAGAGCAGGGAGGTCACCTCTCAGCCTCCTTTCCTCCAAACTACACAACCCCAAGTGTCCTCAGCCTCTCCTCACAGGACACGCCTGCCAGCCCTTCTACCAGATTGGCTGCCCTCCTCCGGACATGTTCAAGAAGGACATAAAACTATTAGAGGGCATCCAAAGGAGGGCTACAAAGATGGTGGAGGGTCCAGAGGGGAAGATGTATGAGCAGTAGCTGAGGTCCCTCTGTTTGCTCAGCCCGGAGCAGAGCAGGCTGAGGGGAGGCCTCATGGCGGCCTGCAGCTCCCTCACGAGGGGAGCGGAGGGGCAGGCGCTGAGCTCTGCTCTCTGGGGACAGCGACAGGACCCGAGGGGACGGCATGGAGCTGGGACAGGGGAGGGTCAGGCTGGGGGTTAGGGAAAGGTTCTGCACCCAGAGGGTGGTCGGGCACTGGGACAGGCTCCCCAGGGCAGTGGTCACAGCACTGAGCCTGCCAGAGTTCAAGAAGCATTTGGACAGTGCTCTCAGACACGTGGTTGGATTTTGGGTGGTCCTGTGTGGAGCCAGGAGTTGGACTTGACAATCCTTGTGGGTCCCTTCCAGCTCAGGATATTCTATGATTCTGTGAACTCCTGTGACATTGCAGTGACAAGCAAAAAAAAAAAAAAGAACCCAAACAGAACCAAACTATGACTGTAAGATAACTTGAGGCATGATAGTTGCCAGTGACTGCTGTCAGGATTGTCCCAAATTAATTTAAGTGTCAGACTTGTGTCATAGGACACTAGTGCTATGTGAGGATTTTTCAGTCTTCATCTTTGATCTTTGTTTGTGCACTGGTGTAGCAGGGTAGGCAGAAATGGAGAAATAAATGGGAACAGAACCAGAAACAATTTTTTTTGGCATTCCACATTAAAAATGTTTTTTCAAAAAAATTTTTTTTTGCAATTTTCCGCTGGCAAGAAGGACAACATATATCTTTCATTCCATGTGGGATAGGTTTGATTCTGACAGTGTTCTATCAGAAGTGACTGATATTAACTTTGTGTATTTTTTATTAAAGTGGTAGTTTAATCAGAGCCTCATTGTCCTCAAAATGTTAGATTGTGACATCTTCAAACATTAGCCAGTGTAGGGGACTATTTCTACTGGGAAGTCTGCCTCAAGCCGATGTAGTCTGTTACTGCTAGTTTTATGTGTGGGTGGATAAGTATTATGCTTTTTCCAAAAGACAAAATTGTTACAGGCTGATTTCTCTCCCCACTTTAGATAGTGACAGTGTATTACAAAATACCAGTCAGAAAGCCTCCTTCCCTTCCTCTTCATCATGAGGAAAGTTCATGGGGACAGTTGGCGTGTTCAAGGAGTGATGAGAATGAGGAATAAGTAGACAGACACTTGTCGTCTTCTCATAGTATGTGTCAGCTCTTTCCATGAAGAAACATCACTGCTTTCTCCTGCTAGTATGTATCTGCTTTTATGTATCAGCAAGAGTTCCTTTGACAGAAAAACAAACAAACAACAAAAAAAATTAGTTTCAGAGTTCTTCCTCTTTGTCCCCCAGCCACGACATGTTAATCCAGCATTTCATTTGAGCATGGTAATCCATTGCAGTTAGTATGAAACCTGTTGTATTCCTCTGATTAGGAAATCTATCTCATTCTGCAGTTGTGTGGTGCTTGGTCCTAGGCTCCATATGACCTCTTCACTTAATCACAGGATGATGGAGGTTGGAAGGGACCATTGGAGGTCACCTGGTCCAACCCCTGCTCAAGCAGGACCACCCAGAGCAGGCTGCCCAAGACCATGTCCAGGCAACTTTTGAAAATCTCCAAGAAGAGAGACTTCACAGCCTCTCTGGGCAACCTGTGCCAGTGCTCAGTCACTTGCACAGGAAAGAAGTGACTGAGTTTTCATTGCTTCCTGATGTTCAGTCAGAGCCTCCTGTGGTTTCTTTTGTGCCTGTTGCCTCGTCCTGTCACTGGATGCCACGAGAAAGAGCCTGTCTCTGTCCTCTTTGTACCTGCATTTTAGATATTTTTAGACATTGATAAGAATGTACACCCTCCCCTTTCATCCAGGTCATTAATAATGATGTTCAACAGGATTGGACCCCGTACTGACTCCTGGGGTACTCCACTAGTTACTTCCTTCCAGCAAGACTTCGCACCTTCTGGGCTTGGCCATTCAGCCAGTTTTCTATCCACCCCTCACTGTCTGCCCATCCAGCCCATACATCACCAGCATCTCTATGAGGATTTCATGGGAGATGGTGTGAAAAGTCTTGCTGAATTCTAGGTAGACAATACCCACTGCTCGCCTCTCGTCTCACATGCCAGCCATTTCATTGCAGAAGCTCGTTGGTTTTGTCAAACACAACTTCCCCTTGGTGAATCGATGCTGACTATTCCTGATGGTTTTCTCGTCCTTCATGTGCCTGGAATTGGTTTGTAGAATTAGCCACTCTATCAGAAAAGATTTCTGCTCTTCAGAAAATTCTTTGTAAATGTGGATTAATTTTGTAGTCTTTTTTCACAGGTGCTGTTCTTGATTTTCTGAACATTGTCACACCCTATTTTCCTGCAGCTGAAATCAGTGGTAGAGATTATATGTTTAAATTTCCTGAACTGTGAAAATCTGTTTGTTTGCTATGTCTGTGAGATGCTGGTGGAGTTAAATATTGATTTCTTGAGTTGCATGTTTTTAGAATTTCATCATATGGTTTCTTTCTTCAAGTTTTTAATGCAGTCAGCTTTCTTCTCCAAGTTGACAGGAAGGAAATGACAGGGAAACCCTGGATGATATTGGATGCCTAGGGGAGGAGGATGTGAAGTTACTAGATGGGTTTTGCAGAGTCAGCATAGCTCTGGTAGGGCTGATGGAAATGAGCTCTGCAAAAAAGCCCTCCGGCAACCTCCGTGTGAAACCACTTCAGCACATCTGTATTGCTCCCCTGGTTCTGAAATAGTGCTACATTGTGATCACTGCGCCTTGTGCTACACCTGGATTAATAAACCTTTCTGGAACCTAAAACAAAGTACGGTGAAATTTGAATGGCTCTGCAGTGCAGAATGAGCAGGACAGGCACAGAGCCAGAACGAATAAATCCTGCTCATCACAATTAGCTCTGTCGAGATCTAGTTCTAGTAACTACTCAACTCAAGGCTGAAATTAGGGCTAAAGGTGGTGTACAGCTTTGTCTTTGTGTGTGTGTGTAATTTTTAAAGTTACACAAAAGGAGTATCATTGCCTACTGTTTCATCCTTAATTTATTTTGAAATAAAAGTTGTGAAGTGAGGATAATGTCACCTTGGAGGCATGTATGTGAGAAATCCTGCTTCACATTACAGTGAATTTTTATCAAGACAGTACTTTTATAGAGAACTTTTTGTTTATGCTCAGTCTCTAGTTACAGAAGCAATTTGAATTATAAACAAGAAACTCAGCTTAGTATTCATAGTACGATGATGGTATAAAGATTTTAAAGTAATGTGACAGGAACAGTCCTAAACTATTATGCAGATTGTCATGACTCACTGCTGAAAGGTGTTATTTTTTCTTTTTTTTTTTTAAAAAAAAAACGATCATTTTAACAGATCTTTTCGTCTGTATGCAGGGAAAGCTTCAGAGCAGATTGAGATGAGGGCTGAAGCACTCAGTGGTGGTTTTAAATTTTCACAGTAAGATTCTGAACAGAAGGTGATCACTGGGAGATGCTTTAAAAGTTCTGGAGACATTTGAGATTTCTCCAGTATAGCTTTTCAAAAAGTACTTCTGTTGAAGGAGCTGCAGTTCTCAGGAATCCCTAAATTAAAAATCCCAGGATATTCAACACACACACTGTAATTCTGTGCTTCTGCGTATGTAAAGCAGCGTCTTTTGTACTTTACATTTCTGTGGCTTATTACAGGAAAATGAACTCATCTATTCTGCTTTCTTTTAGAGGTGTGCTTCTAGTCTTTTTATCTAACTTAATCTAAAGTGATTGATATTATGCTTATTTTTGTTCTTTTGGTGTAATGACTCTTTCTTGAGTAACGAGGAAAAAGTGTGTATTTAAGTGTTGCTATACATCTTGAAGAAGTTACATCACTATGGTAGAGTCAAAGTCTGCTTTATTTTATATGTCCTGATATTATTAAAAATAGAATGAAATACACAGGCTTTAGCTTCCTGCACTTGTAGTGTGAAAATATGCAAAATCTTGAAACTTTAACATACCTGTATTTTCGACAGGTGTTGCCATAGTAGCTGCAAAATGCTGCTAGAACATGTGATAAAGGTAATATAAAGGATGGTAGGAGATAAAAGAAAATACAATGATAGGTTCAAGAGCGAGAGCAGGGGCTTAGGGAGCTAATCCCACCCTGCTGTGCACGGCGGCGCGGTGCAGCTGCATCCTGAGCAGGAGCTGCCGTTGCAAGCAGCACGTTGGCAAAGGCAGCATCCCAAATGGATGGGCTTCGTTCTTAGCCCTTTTCTTTTGTGGGCAGGGGAGGAAGGGTAAGTGAGCGGGTAGGGACTGGTTGACTCTTTCACAGCTTTTCTCTGACGAAGCCTTTTGATCATAGGCCTTAAAATAGTGTGGTTTTAATGTTTGGTGTTCAGCTATTGTAGCCTGGGTGATGCATGTTTAAGTTTCAATGGCTGGTTACCATGTCATCACCAAGCAAAAGCATTAGAGCATGAAAGAAAGGAGATAAGGAGGCACTGTGATTCTCCAGAGCTAAGAGAACAATTTTTACTCAGAGACCCCCAAAAAACATAGTAACACTTGGACTTTGTATATAAATCCAGAAAGGAAGAGCATTTTTTAGGGTGTATGCATACCTACAAGCAGATTCTTGTTCTGATTTTGCTACAGTTTCCAAAGAGCTTTGAACAGTTTGTGTAGGTCTAAGTTTGCAAAGTATTCCTGTGCCTGATGTATTTGCAGGTTGCTTACTTTATAGGGTCAGAGTCTCAACATGTTTGTGCCCAAGCATGGGCTGCATACACCTCTAAGATACTTCCGTAGCTGCTTTTCACTTTTTTTTTTTCATTTATGTGTATGTATGCAAACACATGGTATCTTCTCCCAGCATGTGTTTTCTGTGCTACAGTGTCTTGAAAATACCTAGTTGCTTGATGTTAGCCAAGGGAAGCTTGGCCAAGTTTGAACTCCAAGTCACATAGAAAAATCTTCACCTAGCTAGAAGTTGTAAGATAGTTTCCACATGGTTCAGAAAGTCCCCGGAGCTTGAGGTGTGATCCATACGTTGGAGGTGACTGAGTCTCCCTGATGTTCCTATTGCTCCAGAGAAAGACAAGGCTGCAGAGTCAGCAGCGCTTTCTGGTTGCTTTTCTGGCCTAGCGGAGGGCTTGGCCTTCTCCGCAGCCAAGGCCAGCTCCATTTTCTGGTCAGTCATACGGCACAGCCTTGGCATGAGAATGGCACTTGATCCAGGGGAGGCCACTGGCCCTCAGAAGATGCAGCCTGGCCACCCATGATGTTGCCATGGTCAGTTTGAGCTGTGTGTTCTCCACATCTCTGAACATCATAGTCAGCATCTGCTGAATTTGGTATCCCAAACTGAATATAAATGTAAAAAAAGGGTAATTGTGAAGCACTGTGCCATAGCTAGTCTGTGACTTAGTTTCAGTGGTTGAAAAATAAAGCCAGGCATGCTCAATAAGACCCTCGCGAGGTTTACCTAGTCTATTTTGTCACATCCTGTGACGTGGAGGTGAAGACTGCAGTTCACGTACCTCAGTTAAATGACTGGAACTGACTTGTGTGGGATTCTGTTATGCTCTTAGGTACAACATTGATCCTGGCTTGTACTGCCCATTTTTCTCTCTTGGGGCCTGCATGGAAGGTTTGAACTCTTTGTTCAGTCAGCTCCTAGGAATCTCCCTTTACGCTGAACAAACAAAGAGAGGAGAAGTTTGGTCCGAAGACGTTCGAAAGTTGGTAAGTGTTCTTGTTCCATCTGGAATGACAAAGGGAAGTCAGACAAAATTGTATGTTCCTTTAAGACCCATGAATCAGTTCTTGAATTAATTGGGTACCTATCAGAAGCATACAATCTCTGTCTAATTTTAGGTGAAACTACAACTCAAGGGCTTCATGCTCTAAGTACCTTTTATATAGTTGGTGTTTAATGGCCTTTAAAATTTGTCTCTGTGTGAAGGGTGCCTGAATCAGAATCAGTTTCTCTGTTCAGAGATTACTGTTGTACCTTTCACGTGGTCTCTGAATGTGACCTTCTAGTTTTTCAGTTAGGACTCTTTGTAACTAGAATGCTGTAGGTGTGTATGCTAGCAGTTATTTGTCTGTTTCTAATGTTTATTCCTATGTCACTTTTACTTTTAGATTCATGTTTACCTCTTTATTTTTCTGCCCTCTTTTTAGTGGAGGGTAGAAATAAAAACTTGGGAAATACTTTATTCCCAGGTTCTTTTGGCATCCTCCCTCCATCTGTAGACAACCAGATCTTCACTCGTCTTCCACCACTAGCCTCAGAGAACTGCAGTTCTTTATATCCTATGTGTCAATTTATAATTACTCTCTCCTATTTTTATGTCCATGATAAATCAAATTCTGTCACTGTTAACTTCTCAGAAGTCATATAGGCGCTACAGACAGTGTTACTGTCAGTACTAATTCTGACTACATAGTTTTGAGTGAGATGCAGAAATGTCTGCAGTTGGAAGGACAAGCTTTAAATCTTATGTATATATTTTTCCAACTAACATTGCCAACAACTTTGACATGGATTATTCCTGGTTTATTTTCATTTATAAATTACAAACCTTTGGATTAGAATACTGTGTCTTCAATTTACAAATCAGGGCTTTCACTGTGGAAATAATCTTTTTCCTTCAGGCTGTTGTTCATGAAACTGAAGGTTTGCTGGGATACATCTACTGTGACTTCTTTCAACGACCTGATAAACCACATCAGGTAACATTTATGATCCGATTTCAGCTTGGGTTTGAGCAATGACCATAGCATTAGGGCCGTTGTGTTCAACGTGAATTTAATAAGAGATATCTGGACTTGAAATAAATAAATTTAAATATGGAAAGTCTATAACTTGAAATGTGGTTTTAGGTAAAATATTTTTGTAACTTTTCATTTGAAAAACATCTGATAGGCTGAACTCAGACTCTTGGTACTACAGAATGACAGGCACTATGAATCTCTAAGAACTCTGCTTAGAGAAATGGTAGATTTTCAAATGTCTGTTTTCTGGCTGAATATTTAGTAATAAAAAACAACTTTAAATTTTAATAGCTTCTAAAGGTGAAAGCTCATAATGACTGCTAATTCTTATTCAAAATCCTACTTAAGACTCTACATGGTTCCAACTGTTGAAGCTTGCTGACTGTGTCTTGTGTCAGTGTATCAAATACACAATGCAATACAAAAAACACTTCTGTAGAAGCATCAGCAAATTACCACCTTGAGTGAGGTGGTAAGTGGACAAACTTTAAATCTGATTAGTTTAATGTATTTTACTAAGTGTACTCTGTTTTGCTCGTATTTCATGATACACTCAATGGTGTGTAGCATGTTTTATAAAGAAGCTCCTGCTGAAGAATGAGGAGCAAAATTCACTGATATGCCAAATCCATAATTTATATATATAATGTTCTTCGAGTTAATGATATTTTTTTAGGAAAATTGAGAGGGTTTGATAATTCTAAAAAATATTAAATTTTGTTTTCTAAAAGAAGCTCAGTCTTTTCTGTATGGAATAATGTTGCTTCCTTATGAATATGAAATAAATATTGATGGTGGAGAAACATAATGAAAGTTTGAAGACCTCTTTAACGATCATTGAATTCAACTTAAGTAATTAAGTAAATGTTTAGGTTTGATTTAATAGTTTAATTCTAGTTTAATACTTCAATCAGTATTTTAGTATCATTGACATAATGACATTTGCTGTCCATATGTTTCCTTTTACCTTCAAAAGGACTGTCACTTCACAGTTCGTGGAGGCAGGCTAAGGGAAAATGGAGAGTACCAGCTGCCCGTAGTTGTTCTCATGCTTAGCCTTCCCCCTTCAACAAGGAATGCACCAACACTGCTAAGTCCTGGCATGACGGAGAATCTCTTCCATGAAATGGGACATGCTATGCATTCTATGCTGGGACGAACTCGGTACCAACATGTCACTGGTAAGAAATTTAGAACAGTGATCTTTTGTTGTAGTTAAATGTTTAATTTGTAGAGGAAGAGAGTAAATTAAGCAAACAAGCAAACAAAAAAAAAACAGCAAAAGGATGAACCAGAAATTCCTGAGTCATGTTGGTACTTTGATATCTTTGATTACTTGAAAGTGCATTATCAGATCCCCAAAGATTATCTAAACAAAACAAACAATACTTGAATATTCTTCCTTTCCTAGTAAGATTTAGGTATTTGTATTTCTTCTGTCTGTATGGCTAATCTTTTTTTGTAGTGATGTGACACAGTCCTGCAAGTTTGCTTTATGTAGAGTTTATAAGAATGGAATAATCAGAAGATTGAAAATAAATTGAACTAAACTTGTACCTAGTGTAAAAGCACAATGAATTCTGGGTTGGAAATGATTTGGCTGGCAGCTGTCAGGGTACTGCCCCTTCTCCTGCAGTTGTTGCAAATGGATTAAAGACCTGTACTTGCTAAAGCTGCTGGGCATGCTACTTTTCTTATCTGCAGAGAGCCTGGTATATCTTCTTCTGTAGTAGTGTGCTGGAAATCAAATACTTGCAGTAGACATTTATTTATTCATTTACATATTAAAAATAAAATGAAATGGTAGTTACCTTGTCTGAAGCATTATTTTATGTTTTACCGTTTTTATATTACGTAAGTGGAACTAAGGGGAGTCTGTGTTAGAGTCCTGTGTTATCAGATACTTTGCACCTAAAGACAAAGTAACCTTTCTTAAATCTTCCAGTTAAAACTAAAACAGGCCGAGCTGTTTGTAAGTATGTTATTACTGGACATTGTGAAGACAAATAAACACTGTATATATGCTCTTTCATTGTAAGCTCTGAATAGGAAGCCTTGAGGCAGTTAGTTGCTCTCCCCACCCCTTCCACACACATGGCCTCACTCTTGCTGATCTCCAGGGGTACATACATGCCCCAAGTAGCTGCTTTGGTAGGGTCCTTGTGGTGAATCGTATGCGTAACCATGTCAAAAAGTCTTGAAGGGGCAGGAAATGGCTCATTTCGAGGCTCAGACTTTCCGTGAGCCCCTGTGTAGGGTTTCAGCGTTGCCTCAGGCAGTCCTGCTTCCTAGGGGACTTCACTGCAGAGCTAGCATTGCAAAAGCAGCATCAGAGGTCAGTTGTGTTGTTTCTCCAGAGTACAATTTTTTAGGGATTGGAATGTGTGACAATCAAATGGCTCATCCCAGAGGAGGCACTAGAGTGGCACAGGGTGGAAACAAGATGATTACAGGCTATCGTGAGAACAAAAAAATTTTAAATTCCAGTGGAGACACACTGAGTGTTTTATACCTTTCTTACCCCTGCCTGCCTTTTCTGATTAACATTCCCAAATATACAGGAACCCTTTCTGCTACTAGTGGGCCTAAAACTTGCATGATATTGTACGTTTAGGATTTAAGATGTGCTTCCTTTTAAGCTAATCTGTCATTTTACTACATTAATTTATTGTTTGTTTAATGTGTGTTTGTGCAAGATTTTTTTATCCTAGTTTGTATTCCATTTTAATTTTATTATGCAGTAGAGAATACCTGCAGTTGTTTCACAGCAGAACTCAGTTATCCCAGATAACTGCCCAACCTTGCTGACCTTCAGATAATCTAATTCTCTTTAATGGCTATTGAAAGTATTCTATCGTTTTATTAAGAGATACTGAGAAAGCATACAGGCTAGAGGGGCGTTAGGATATTCTGTAGGCATTTGTCTTGGGACTGGCCTTGGTTTAGGCTTTTTATTAATGATTTTCAAACAAATAAAAGACAGTATTAAGGAAATGTAATGGCACAAAGGAATGATAGGGTTATTGTATAACAAGAGCTGAAAGGCTGAATACCACTCTGCTAAAAGTAAGTTCTAATTCAGATTTACACAATGCAGGTCACGCGTTTAAAGAGTTCAAGGAGAATTTCTGCTATCAAATGGATATTTCTACAGTGATGGAAGAACAGAAAAACATTTGTATGTGTTAATGGAGAACTATGAGTAGCTGTTGTGTCTGTGAAAGGGATGAATGTGATCTGAAACTATATCAGAGGTGTTTCTAAGAGAATTAAGTATTAGAATGATTTAAGAAAGCTATCAGTGAAACCTCGTGCAGCACTGGGGCGTAGTTTCATATCTCTGGTGTACAGGTGAGCTCAAACTGAAGCAAATACAGAGAAGAGCTGCAGGTCAATGGATGCTCTTTTAGACTTTGTTTTCCTTTGGAAAATGATGGCTGAGAGAGAATATAGTTTCTGTCAATTTAGGAAGTAAAAATAGTCTGGGAAATGCTGCTAATACTAAAGAACATTGGATCTGAAAACACAGAGTATAAACAGGTTGTGAATTCAATTAAAAGTTAGAGAAAGATTGGTAAAGACCAAAGGAGTGATTTTTCAAAAATAGTCTTCAAGAAGGAATAGCAGAAGTTAAATACTTTACATTTAAGTCTAGTTTTAAATGTTGACATTGCCTCTGGCAGACAGGGATAGATATGGTGACCCAGTGGGTTTGTTATTAAAACAGATTTGTACTTCCCTAAATTTAATATAGAAATTAAAAATATAGCTTTGGTTTGGTGATGTGTTACACTTCTTAATAACTTTCCTGGTGTAAGGTGATGATAAAGATTAGAGTAAATAAGGTTTTGGGGAGAGTGCTTTTTGAAGATACTAACTGCAGAGGTATTACCTCACTGCAGGACATGTCTTCAATCTGTACGAGTTTTCCTTGGATGATTGACTTTCTATTGTAAAGTGAGGCTAATATAAAGCGTAAGTAAGCTCAGTAAACAGATGGAAGGCAAAAATTGTAACTGTGAATGGGATTAAGGCAGAGTTTTATTTACATTGTAGTTTGATTTAGGTTTAGGACACTTAAATAGATTTGGTGTTTCATGTAGGGCCAGTTTGGCTGCAGTCTGGTTTAGTTTAAAAAGGGTGTGATCCAGCGCTTTATAAGGTGCCTCACCCAGCTGTTCAAATATTTTGTTTTACTTTGTGATTTATAGTAAAATGTGTAGGATTATAATGAAGCTTTTCTGGCAATATGTACAATAATGTTATAGAAATAAAATATTGACTTAATAAATGAAAGAACATTAAAGTTCACCAAAAGTCCAAACTGAAAACTGCAAAACCTCTTGGGAAGAGTTAACTATTTGTGTTAATGGAAATGGCAAATGCTAATATGTTCACTTATTCTACCTTTAGGAACCAGATGTTCTACTGATTTTGCTGAAGTTCCCTCAATTCTGATGGAGTACTTTGCAAATGACTATCGAGTGGTTAACCAGTTTGCAAGGCATTATAAAACTGGACAGGTAGGGAAAATTAATGTCTGAAATGTGGAAAATAGGAATAAATGCATGCAAGACAAGAATCACATTTTCATGTGTTGTTAGTACTGTTAAAATAGAAACAAAAACAGGTTATAAACTAATCAAATACTATAATTTTAATTATTCAAAAAAAAATACTATTCTCATGGCAGAAAAGACAAACGTAATCTGTAAAATAATACCAGATCCTTATAGCCAAAGTTCTAGTAACATATTTAAATTAGTCGACCTTTTTTTTTCCTACAAAGTTTGTGTAGTTTCTACACTACACAAACTTAGTGTAGTAGGTGAAGGTTTGTATGTTGCTTTAGTTTAATTAGACGTAAGTTATGACTGAAGTAGGCATTCCACATCAAACTCTCCAAACTGCGTTTTAAAATAAAGCTCAGGTACCAAGACATGGAAATAAATGGAAATGATCTGCAGCATTTTTAACACAGTGTATGGTAGTGACTGAAAGGTTTAGTGATGAAAAGGGTACTGCTTTTAGGATGTTAGGTATGTAGATTTTGGCAGTCATGAATCTCTGCATTAAAACTCTGATTCTTCTTTACATAAATCTATTCTGTGCCAGTCTAATGCAAGGGTCTACTTTCTACAGGAAATTTAGAAAACATGGCTGTCTGAAACAAGGTGGCTTTCGATGGTTGCTTAATTATTTATGCATGACAGCATAACATGATTTATATTTGTACAGACATTTCAAAGATGCAAACCAGTAAACAATAGCCAAAGATCTTTTTCCAGTGCTTTTGATTGAGGCAAATTTCAGTGGTGAAAATATACTGAAATGTGATGGTTGAAGAATACACTACCTATCAATGCAAAACCAAGAGAGCCTTTTAAATTGTATAGTGTTACACTTCATTTAAACTTTTTATCCAATAGTAAGCATTCCATGTGGGTCAGTATTATGAAAGTGGAATTATGTTTGCCTCCACTGTAACAGTTAGTTAGAAAAATAGGTTATGTAATGTCTATTTTAATAGATATTATTTGAGAAATTTGCTCTGTAAATCTGCTTTTTTTTACAGAGCAATCAATTCCGCAGAACACTAGGAAAGTCTCCTTGAAACCCAAGAGTTGAAAGTACTCAGTTCAGAAGTGTTCATCATTTGTATGTTTGAATCCACATACCAAGTTACTGCTTTCTAGTGTTCTTTATGAAGTTCATGTAGTGTTTAAACATTGTGGAGTTAATCTGATTGCATATGAGTTCAGAGAATGAGCTTGACTAAAACATCTGAAAGAGATTTGTGAAACTTTATTTATGGCTTTGTATTTTCAAAATGGCTTAACAAATCTAAACCATGTTTAGTTGCAGTTTATAATCATAGAACCAGGCCGTGTGTACCATTTGGCATTTCCAGAAAACGTCTTATTTATTGCTGGTGAAATCTTGCCCTTTCAGAAGTTTAATGTAGAAATTGAGTCTTGAAGGGGTACAAGAATGGATTATGCTGGAAGACGAGGACAAGAGTCTGAAAGTGCTGTGTGGCTTTTGAGGGCTTTAGACTGCTTTCATTTAATTGCTTTTTTTTTTTGAATTTAGAATGTATTTTTAAACCGTTATCCAACATATATAAATCTGCTTTTGCTTATGTTGGTCATCTAAGCTAGTTAAAAGAATTTGATACCAGATTTCTGTATCTGTCATTTAAATACAAACAGATTGAAGTCATTTTTCTGTTCTTGAAATCCAGTGATTGTTACAGCAATTGCTTTTATCTGTTGTGTCTATCTTTCAAAGTACTTTGAACAGACAATCCCTGCTCTCTTAAATTTGCAACTTCACAGAAATACTTTTGTGTCTTTTCCTGTTTTTGATCCCTGACTGATATTTTGTGTGCAAATGGAAAAGTTAATCAGCATATTTTTATCCAGTTTTTTAGCTATTTGAAAGAAAAGTGAGTCCACTTTACCCTCTTCTCAAGTAGGAGTGAGGAAGGTGGGCGGAACAGTTAAAATGTGAAATTTGCAAAGCCATTTCATCCAAATGTTCTTCTATATGAGAACTTCCATTTTCCTATGAATAAAGAGGCTAAGCTTTTTTGTACAAGAAACAACACCAACAAAGCTCTGCTGGATGTTGACAAAAGAGGTTTTCTTACTGACCTAGCTTGTCGAGGAAGCATTGCAGGTAATTCAAAACAGCATTCGTCTTTCAGAACCGCTGCATCTGTGCTGTAGTTTTTACATATACATATTGAATTAGGTGGTGTCATTTTTAACACCCCTACTGAATATGAGTATGTCAGAAATACTTTCTAGCGTGGCCTCAGCTTCTGATTGCCTTTACCATAAAAGCAAATTGTAGGAGGAGTGGTTCTGAGCTGCAGTCCTTACTGAGGATCAGTGCATGTGCTTAAGGGAGGAGGAGGGGAAAGACTTGCTGTTTTGATTGTAAAAACAGATGAACTGTTGAAAACGGTTTAAGTAGCATTGCAGAAAAAAAGATGTGTTGGGTAGGCTTTCAAAGATGTTAATGCATTATGCATATAGATGTGGATCATGAGGATCTGATCCAAAATATGGTGAAGTTTATAGAAAGCCTGTCTATTTTCTGTGCATTTTGGATAGTTCTGCTGCTGCATACTGCGGACCTCAGAAGCTTGCAAGTTCTTCTGGCAGGAAGAGCAGGAGCAGGTCTTGTGAATTTGGTTCAAAAACCTGTCCAGCACTAAAATACTTCTTCCAAGAAAGTAGCAAATCTAATTTTCCCTTCATGTTACAGATAACTAAAAGTGAAAAATCCTCAAGGAAAAAAAGAGTGAATAGAGAGGTCTATGTTAATTGGTTACTCAAGTCAAATTACTCGGGTAAGCTCATGAAGTCAAGCCATACCAGAAGGAGGTTGTAACAATGTGAAGCAGACAATCTGGTGAATGCGTACCATTCTGTACCACTGTGTTTGTTCAATTTTGTTTGTTAAATGCAGATATGTGGTAGGTCTGTTGCGCTAAATCATTTTAAGCTTGTGTGTCTTTGGAGGCTCTCTTGAACAAAGGCCAGTATTTCAGCTGTTCAAATTTGAACTGACTTCATTTTTCACAGAGATGGAATTACAAAGGCTGTATTGTATTAGCATGATTACAAGAATAAGCCCACAGATAGTAAATAGTCTTAACATGTCCCCGTTACTACACAGCGGTAAGGAGTTAAGTATGCTTTGAGAATTTAGAACACAGGGAATTTTGTTCTTTAGCCACCATGGCAAACAGGCTGAAAAATTCATGCCAAGGTCTTAAGGTTACTTAGTATAAAAGGATGGAAAAATGGAACCCGAAGTAAAGCATGTAATGTTTAAATTTTTAAAATGGAATGGTTGTTCAGTTAAAATAGTTTTAGCCAAAGTTCTGTGAAGCCTTCCTTTCAGAAGGAGGATGACAGTCTGATTTTATCGGATTTTATTGGATAACTCATCTTTCAAGATGGATGAAATAATACTACTGATGCCTTTTTTCTTCACTCAGTTGTAACAATAAGGAGAAATAGTTTCTGTTGGCTAAAAGAGTACATCTTCATTAGTACATTCAAGACCTCAGAGTGTCTGTATGCCTGACACTCTGGCATTCCTTGAAATGTTAAATTTTAAAATGCTGTAGATTTGAGAGGAATAAGTTTTGGAGGACTTATTTCAATTTAATTTTTGCTACCATTTTTTCCGGTGTTGAATTCTGCTTGACTTGTGAAGTATGATCAGGCTGTAATCTTTGTGCCAGATCATTAGCACTGATTGACTTAAACAATACAACATTTATGTATTTCATTTATATCTTTAGCACCACTTGATTTCAACAAAAGAAAATTTCTGTCTTTCTCACATCCTTTTTTGTAGGTATTGTCAAGAGTTATTTGTGATTTCCTGCTAATTTTAATCTGCTGAGGCAGTAGAGCTTGATCTGCAGGACGGAGCAGATCTATGTTCTATCTTCTTGCAGATAGCTGGCGATAGGACTAGAGGGAATGACTTGAATAAGTTGTGCCAGGGGAAGTTTAGGTTGGAAATGAGGAGACATTTCTTCTCAGAAAGAGCAGTCAGGCATTGGGACGGGTTGCCCAGGGAGGTGGTGGAGTCACCGTCCCTGGGGGTGTTCAAGGAAAGGTTGGACGTGGTGCTCAGGGACATGGTCTAGTGGGTGATACTGGTAATAGAGGGATGGCTGGACCAGATGATCTTGGAGGGCTTTTCCAACCTTAATGATTCTGTGATTCTGTGTTTTTTGTTTGGTGTTCATATGGCTGAAAAAAAAATAAAATTGAAGGTTTCCTGGAGCTTCTTGGTATTGCCTGTGTTCTAGTTGGTCTCTCACAGGTGCTGCTAAGCTGTCTCCAACGCAGAGACATCTGGGCAGCTTGGAACATTCCTTTCAGTTAGGACCCTGAAATCATTAAAGATCATTTCTGTGTCTAGCCCCTCAGGACTTTAGTCTAGAACATGGTAGATGCTTATAAGCAGAAGATAAGGAAGAAATGGGTGAATGCAGAGGCTGCCTTTTCAGCAGTCTTCCCTGGCTTGAGGTCAGCTATTTGCAGTACAATACAGTGAATTATTATTATTATTATTATTTTTGGTGCAGAGTGTGCAAGAAATTCTCAGCTCTGAACTGAGAATTAGACCTGCTTCAGCTGTTCCTCGGGCAGGGCTGGGTGTGCCCGGCTCTCCCAGGGAGCAAGCAGCGTTTGTCCGCGTTGCCGAACCTTGCTGCTCTGTGCCCCAGTGAACTGCAAACTTGAATTTCCCAATTCAGTGAGGATCTGTGGGATTGTGGTTTACCAAAATGCCAACTAGCAAAGTCTGAGTGTTTTTGTGTTCTGTTTATTTTGTGTACTAGCTGAAAGCCTGTACACTTAGCTTCCTCTTACCATTATTTAATATAGCAGAAATACAATGTTGAAAATCCATTATGTTGAAAGAGTTGGTTTGACCTTACTGGTAGGATTGCTCTTGGCTTTAACACTCTTAAATTATAACTGTGTGAAATACACATACTTGCTGTTGCCAAGCTTTTGGAAGTTCAGCTTTTTCACACTGAAAAATCACGATCTATAAATTCCCATACAGTTCTTTCCAGCTTCACCGTGTCTAGGATACAAGTGCCTCTCAAAGAAATGAGTTTTGTTAAACTCCACACTGTACTGCTTCACTAGGAGGTGAAAGCATCCAGAAAGCTGCCAAAACTTGTTGATAGGTTCGATGTTTAATAACAAAATATGTTCAAAATTGCATAGGTTTCCTTACACGCTGTTTTCTCCCATGACAGCTGAGGCTGTTATTGCAAACCCACATATGCTTTAGCTTCAGGATGAAGAGTTACTGAAGTATATGCCTCACTCAGCCTGTGTAAGGGGATAAAACAAGACACGTTCATAGAACCAGGAGAAAAATTGCCCAGCCAACATGCTTTTTGCCATTTCTAATATTTTTTCTATTTTGCATCTTGCTTTAAGAACTTTTCTACGTAATTAAGCACTTTTTGGAACAATGCTAAAGCCAGTATGGAACCTCAAGGTAGTCAGCCACTAACATCTTTATTACTATGGAGAACTGCTCATTTACTCTTACTTTGGTAGTCCAAAATCATCATGTAATTTGAAAGACAATTTTTATATTTGGGAAGGGTAAATACTGGCCTAACAAGGATACACTGTAGGGTAGACTTTATGTTCATTGGTTCGTTTCTCTGTGTTGAAATTTAACAGCTGCACACATTTATGACAGGCAAAATAGTGGGTGTTGTTCTATCCCATTCTTGACCCAGCTAACATTTGTCTTGGAGAAGAGGTTACAAGCCTTGGCAAGCTACTGCATAAAACAGCTGTGCAACTTGAGAGTTTTTCTTATCTCCTTTAACTTCCAGATTCCACAGAGTTAATTGATAACATTTTCCTCACTTACATGTAACTTCCCTGGAGTTAGGTTTTTATTCTGTGAACATTAACATTGTTTGTCTTGAAGTCGTATCATTTGCACAGAATCTGAACACACAGCTCTGCCATCGGGATCTGTAAACTTTGATGTATTATTTCTTAAGCACTTCAACACACTGTAGAAGTGTAGGTATGCTTTTAGAGTTCAGTATAACACCAAACATCTGTATTACATTATACAACTTGTAATAACTTTTTTAATATTTCAGCAAGAACACAGTTATTTTAGCCATATTTAATGTGTTTGGTTAATAAAACTGCTGGCAAAAAAAAAAGAAAAAAAAAATGTGCTTACTAGGAAGAACATACATTGAAAAGCTTCAGGAAGCAGTGGAAGAAGTGTAAGGTCAGGCATTCATATCCAGATATGGATAAATCTGTCATTAACAGTCTTTGTATTTGTAGATATCTGGATAGAAAGTCAAAAGGAGTTTGCTTAATGACTTGAAAAATGTCTCTGACTTTCAGCCTGTATTGGCATGGGTAGTTTTATTGCCGTAGATATGCAATATGTTCATCTTAGTTAAAAATTTCAAAGGGTAGACACTGACTGTTCAGGATGACCAAACAGGTTTATGTGGGTAAGGGTAGAAGGACAGATGCTGCCCCAGTTGAAGTTATGAAAACTCTGGGAGTTTTATGGGCATCCGTGTAAATCTAAATGAGCTGTGCTTGAAGGCCAGCAGGAGAATCTGTTGTAATACCTACTTCTGACAATTAGTAAGATGAGCTGAGGGGACTTTTGCCACCCCATCTATTGTTCTTTAATTATAGTCATAAGATTGTATTCATAATATATTTTTAAGAAGTATGTAAAGAAGTGTAGAATCATTTTATAGAACAAACACTGAGACTTGACTGCTATGTAAATTGTGGCTGATAATTTCTGCCATAATGCTTTAGCAAATGAGATTTCCTTCTTCATTGCTAATTCCTCAATGGAAAGCACTTTGAAGATGTTTTTAGTATCTCTGAGTCTGTTTTCTTTTTGCATTTAGTCTTTTTTAATAGTAAGCACAATACTAACAAATTTGCAACAATTCTAAATATGTTCTGACTTTTTTTTTTTTTAAAGCCACTTCCAAAAAACATGGTGTCAAGACTGTGCGAGTCCAAAAAGGTGTGTGCTGCAGCTGATATGCAACTCCAGGTATGGTCTTTGCATTCTGGTCTCTGACTTCTCTCTCTCAGTGTTGGGAGCAGTAATTAAATTCATAAGTCTTTATTTTCTGTGGGCAGATGTGATTGATCAGTCATTCCCATAAATAAATTATCATCAGTGTTGCTTTTCTTCAAAGGAAGTAAAGGAATTTAGGGTATTATCTTATATGAGTATTTAATTTTTTTTAGTCCTGCTATGGTAATTCTCAGACATGATCAATAACATTACAGCATCCAGCCAACTTTTTTTACAATGAGAGTTTGGCTACATTTGGTATACTGCAAGCTTCTGTTGTGCGACTTTTGTAATTCTGTTTTCTTCTTTTTTTTTTTTTTTTCTTTTCCCTTAAGCCAGAAGCGTTTAATTTTTCTTGCTACAGTTGACCTAGTGTTTAGGTGAGGTAACTGCTCATACCTTGATAAAGGGTTTTCATTATTTTTGAGATGTGCAAAGAAGCAATTCTCAAAATCAATCCCTTGTAATTTTTCTGTTTGAAAAGTGCACGAATGTTTGTAACCTTGTCTACAAACATGAGTTGCACTAGTTAACTGAAGTTGATTTAAAAGAAAAACTTAGTTAAATATTTGCAGTTTGCTCTGTGCAGTAATTTATAGTGATTTAAAACTAATCAGAATATTTGAGTGTGGACCTGTAAACGTATACATGTCAGTTAAACTAATCAAAACCAGGCTTACACTGTTTGTAGTGTATACATGTATTTTTCAGTGGTGAAACTGAACGGATTTGTGAAATGTGCTTTCAATGCTGTGCTCCTCCTTGCTGGCCACTGTTGGCTGTGCAGGCAGCCTGAACGAACCTGAAGCAATACTTCAGTGACATTAAACTAACAGAGCCCTCTCTTCAGATGAGACTTTGAAATGCATGCTTCTGGCTCTGAAAGGTTCTCTTTCTAGAGAGAGAGAGAGATGAGAATCCACAAAGAATATGGTCAATAATATAATTAATGTAAGAGGTTTTTTGATGAAGAAAACAATTCTGGATCAAAGGATCTGGATCAAGTTATACTGAGAATGCTTAAGTGATGACCTTTATGAAGTCCACCAACACAGCTGGAATAATTTGACAATGTACAGACTAGTAACCACCACAGTGATGGTCAGGTGCTTTCAGGTGCACCTGTTCTTTATTCTGTGTCCGTACCAGCTCTATAGAGATCTGATGGATTTCCTTTCAACTTTTAATACATATTTGCTGTAATCCTGTTAAGTTTTGAGACCATATTGACTGTGTGTAGACTAAATGGGCTTGTTGAACAAGAACACTGAGTCACAGGTAGATAATGAATGACACAGTGCTCCTGTCCTGTAGCAGGGGAGATGGCGAGCTCCAGAAGGACATTGAGGAAGGGATCAATGTGGTGGTCTCATGGGCTGGGCTGGGCAACCCCCCCCCCCCGCTGCTGTTAACCCTCGGGTGCTTCTCCCACCTCCCATGGGGTAGCTCATGGCTCTGTCCCTGGGGGACTCCAGACCCCGTAGATTTAGAAGTGAGGAGAGAACACCCAGCTCTGTGGGGCTCAGATTCCTGCGGCGCCTCATAACTGGCTGGTGCTGGCAATGACACAGTGATTAAGCAGGCTGTTTGCCCTCAAATTACTCTCATGTAACTAAACTTTAGCTGGTCTCAACCCCTGACAAGCTACCACAATGCCACACTGAATAATATTAGTCATTTCCAACTTTCAGTACCATGTTTTGGGAGATTCCAGTTAAAATGCCTGCAGAAGTATGCACTCATTTCGAAAGACACTGGCTGGCAAAGCCACTTACTTTGTTAATTCAGCAAAAATGTCCCAGAGAACTTGATTGCATCGCAGATCTAAAGTTCACGTGT
This sequence comes from Anser brachyrhynchus, assembly GCF_964034855.1. Lineage (NCBI taxonomy): Eukaryota > Metazoa > Chordata > Aves > Anseriformes > Anatidae > Anser > Anser brachyrhynchus. The sequence goes on from NC_137694.1 coordinate 191,621,767, forward strand.
TCCTTTGTATAAGTTTGTATTGTTACTCATGGTAATTCAAAAGGTTTAGCGAAGGACTTGTTAGTGTTAGGTCAGAGGTTGGACTAGGTGATCTTGGAGGTCTCTTCCAGCCTAGACGATTCTGTGATTCTGTGAAAAATATAATAATTCATTGAAGAAAAACATATTTTAATCTGCAGGAGCCCAAGTATCCATGTACTCCTAAAAGTACAGTCTGAAAAGACTGTGAATGATGACTCTTTATACCTTTTCTCCAAGCTTTGCAAAGAGCGTGTTCTGTACTGACGACTAGATGCTGTGCATTATTTGGCCTTCAAAAGAAATAAAAATGCTTACAGTTCTTTTTTAGCAGTGAGGAAAATGCCTAAAGGTTCTTTGGTCATCTGGTCAGAAAATAAGTCTATTGGCATGTGAAAATAAGAAATTACACTGTTTTTCATTATAGCTCTATCTTCTATTTTTGTCCAGCTCGTTTAATCAGTTAGTCAAGAGGAAAGATATGAGAATCCATCCATCTTCTCATAAAGCTTTTGCCGTACAGATTTAGTCCCGGAGTCTTTCAGAAAGCCAGCAGTAACTTCAGTGGGAAATGCCGAACTGTTTACACGTTAATCCTAATGAGTGGGCAGGGAGTCAGAAGGAACTGGAGAACCGAGTTAAGCTGATAAATAGCAATGTCACTGCAAAATGGAAAGGCTATACGCAGATAGACAACTACTTGATGGCCTTTTTATATTTCTAGGTCTTTTGGGAAATGGGTTTTACTGAAATGAGAAGTCGTCTTCTCACTGCTGCTTAATGTTAAGTGTTAGCATGCTCCTCAGCGGCATCATCTAAAATCGTGCGGACCTGGGATGTGTCTCCTCTTCCTATTTCAAAGGCCTGCATAAACACACAACTGTGGTTCATAGATGGGAATGCTTTTGGATATAAAGTTCATCCAAGTTTATTTTCGGGGCTGGATTTTTTTTACTGTGCTTTCCAGGTGGCCTGGCTCATAGCTTGCTTCCCACGCTTTACATGTGCCAGGATCGGGGGAGAGCTTATAGCTGGCTTTAATGACTCATTTCCCTTGCTCTCTATTACTGCATTGTTCTTTAGGCAGACCATTTCACTGGCCTTCAGCTGTTGTTTCCCCACTTCCTGGCTGTGAGTTGAGCTTTTGCTCCAGCTCTCTGACCACAAGCTACTCGACTCCAAATTTTACTTTAGAGAAGGTCTTCTGCAGCACAGTTCACTCCATCTTGTGTGGAGCACAGAAGAGCAACTGCAAACCAGTCCTAACGAAGCAGGGAGCTGGAAGAAAGAGGTCAAGGCTGGGGTGAAGCAGGATGCCACATTCTGTGATCAGATGCTCAGGTTCCTGGTATTTGGTTTGGGTTTTTGGACAGGAGAGGGAAGTCAGTGTGAAATGGCTCCTGCAGAGCCAGAGAGGCCTAGACTGACAGAAGAAAATGAGTTTTGTTGCACTGTTAGTTCAGGTAATTTTCAGACCTGCTCATGGTGCTTACTGTTGGTCATACTCTCTTACCCTTGCTGCTCTAAGTGCTGTCACTCTTGTTAAACTTTGTTTAAAAAAAAAAAAAAAAAAAAAAAGCAAGCCAGGATTTTGGAGACTAGCTCTGACAGTGAAAAGAACAAGCAAAAGCATTACCAAACCTCATTCTCTTCTAAGATAAAAGTAAAAATATTGTAGTCTTTATGAGTTAGTATGGATTTTTCTTTAGATTTTTAGTTTTCATGTTATCAATGTAATGAAGGAAAAATAACCCCTGCGAAGTTTGATTTAAAACAAGAGTTGTCATTGTTTGCCACTTGGTGCAGTGTTTTCATGAAATTATCCTCAGAACATGTCATTAATGACTTACCCGTGTGAGTTTTAGGTCTTACTGACCTCTTCTCCTCATTGGCATGTAGGAAGCAAGCAGAAAATTCAGAACCAGCTCCTGCATATTGGGGTTTTGTCATCCCTCTCCTTTATAACCCTCAGTTTTTCTTGAAAAAAAAAAAGAGTTTTCACATTTGTTGCTTGTAAACACTACCAATGGATTTATCAAGATGGGTTATTCAAACTGAGGGAATATGGTCCTTTGAAAACATTCACATTTTTGGTGTAAGCATGTGTTGTGTCCAGCTGTCCCCAAACTGTGTTGAGTTGAAATAAATTATGAAAGAGTTTGGAGTGGTTTTGTATCCAAATTTCGTAATAAATCTTTTTCAAAGGTTGAGGGGGTTGTATTTTTCAGATCATATAAAACATCCACGTAGCCTTTTCTCCATAAAATTTCTGCATTTTGTGGTTGTAATTTCTTAAACAAACAATGTGTTTCTGTCATTGGGAAAGGCATTGCAGTTTCTCTGGGAGTGTGACTGTGCATGAATCTCTGGCCAAATTATTTGCTTCATCCTTTGCACAAAAGTTTTTGGAGGCTCCCTACTGTCAATTTTCATATGAATTCTGTCTACCACAGGATAACCTGACCTGAACACTTTGGCTTAAGTATCGGGATCCACCAAACTTCTTCAAAATACTGTTTTGCACAGCAGTGGGTGTCCTCTTCTGTCTTTCCAGCACTTCGACACAACAGGAAATCATCATATAAAAAAATAAATGCTCCATTTTTTTCCAGTGATGGCACAAATTGAGCCCTGGCAATGTCTTCTTCGCATCTTATTTCGTATTTGCTGTTCAAGTGCCAGATATTCTTCTTTGCTAAATTGACCTGAAAAGTCTTTTTATTGTGCTGCTTTCCTGATCTCCAGACACCTCAGTGATTCAGTCATGCATCTGTGTACTGCCAGAGTTCACATGCTTGTACACAGAAATTGCCTATGAGCAGCCCTTACGTCTGTGCCACAGTACTTCACTAGTGCAGTGTGAGCTCAGGCTGAGCTTACGCTGGAGCAGTTTATTCCTCTGATTGTGGGAGGTAAAACAAAGGCAGCATCTGCTTTAGTACCACACCATGAGAGTGCTCTAGCAAAAACTCAGCAGCATCAGCAGCTCCCTGTGCTTATGTTCACTGCCTGGGTGTTTGCTTGCCCCCACAGGTGTGATTTGTTCTTAGGGCTGCATGCAGACATCTTAGAATTGCTTATTTTGCTGTATTTACTTGAATAACCCTAAATCTTTTTATTAAATTTATTTTAAGGTATTCTTTTTCAAGGGGGATTTTTTTGGAAGGCTTTACTGACAAGGTCTTAACTTTAAATAAAAATGTAGGTGATCTAGTACTGCCAGTGCTCTCAGTGACCTAAACATGTATTGATGATAGGCCATGACAGTGATGGCTAGTGTACTGCAAAAACCTTTTTCTATCCTTTTGTGCTATAGTAAAAATAGAAGATTTACAAAACCAGATAGATTTAAACTCTTCCCCCCCTCTGTTCTCCCGCTCTGTTTCTTTTCTATTTTTATTTATGTATTTATTTATTTATTTATTTTGGTTGTCAGATGCCAAGGCCATGTGCCAAAGACAAACATTTTCTATCTCTTTAGGTCTTCTATGCTTCCTTGGACCAAATCTACCATGGGAAACATCCTCTACAAAAGTCAACCACAGAAATTTTAAAGGAAACACAGGAGAAATTTTACGGATTGCCATATGTACCTAATACAGTGAGTATTAGCATGCTAGCAACATACCATAGCAACTAGAAAAGGTACCAAAAGTTGAACCTTTTCTTCAATAGCATATTAATAGCCTCACTTGTCCCCCTGCCCCCGGTCCCAATACTCACATGCTTCTTGTGGTGTTATGTTGAAAAAGTTTTCTTTCTTTCATTTACTTTATCCAGAGTGTTGGTAATTTTGAGCTAACGAACAAGAGTTACTTAATATACACACTTTTGTATGACTGTAGCTTACCATGATGAACTAAATTACCTTTTCTTTTTCCTCATCAAGGAAGGCACTGACAACCAGGTTTATTCTAGCTTTACAAAGGACTGTTTGTAAAAGTCAACAAAACACTGTACTGTGTGTAGGTTTTTACATACTGAATGTCAGTACGTGAAAGAGAGTCATGTGGAGCGGAACTTCAAAGTGAGTTTTTCTGACTGTACTGCTGTGACTTTTGGCGTGTCATTTATTCTTTCATGCTGTACCTGGAAAACGGGCTGAAAGTGTTCCTTGAAGTCTTGATTTTACTGAACTACATAATTTTGATCTTCATCGTGACTGTTAGTGCATTTGTCGTGTACTACACGTAAGCATCTGAAGGTGCAGTTTACATCGATTACAGTCGTGAGACTCCCTGCTCTGTCTGGAGCTGACTTCTCAGCTGGAGCATAGCCTGAATCGCTGTTTGACTCTTCGGTCAGAATACCCAGTTCCTTTCTTTGCTTTCTGCTTTTCAGGAAATGTTCTTTTTGCTTACCAAAAGTGTGACTCACATTCTCGGAGAAGGGTGTTAGCAGATCCAGCCCTTTCCTCATTGAAACTGTAACGCTTCTGCAGGCCTGGCAAAGCCAGAAAAGTAGAAGCAAGGTATCTTCAGATGTCTGACATCTTAGCACTTTTATAAGTGTTGTTTTACACCATTCCTCTGCAGGTGTTAGTTATCTGGTGAATGGAACGGTTCCCTGCGTTGGAAGTTAGCCTGCGTTTTTGTTCCATTTAAAATATTTTTTATTTAGCTGTTACCTTCAAAGGAGTGTAACATCTCATAATGAGCTTAGCCTCAATATGAATAACAAGTTTTGGCATGGAACTTCATCCCAGCAAAAAGTACTATGAATGTTTGAATTGTCAGAAAGTCCATGTTCTTCATGTTGATTGAATGTAAAATTGTGTGTCTAGTCAGGAATGTTAATATAATTTAAATTTCAGTAAAACCTACTGAGACATTATGAAAATGTAAGCACTCTATACAGTAATTCATGTCTGTTATTTGGCTTGCTATCTTTTGCAGCTTTTTCTTCCAAATTTAAGATATGCTTGCAGTTTAATTTGTAATCCAGAAAAAGGTAAATGTCTTGTAGGTAAAAGGTTTCTTTAAGTGAAGAGAGGATAATATTCCTTCCTTTCAATTCAGAGTGTGACATTGAAATATGGTAAGACAAACCAGCTCTTATTTTCATCTGTCATTTTGCTAGGCACATACAAGGCTGGCAGAGAAAAAATCTTTCGATGATGGGAATTTTACCTGCTTCCTATAGGTTTAGACTCAGTTATAAATGATTATGTCAGGCTTGTGTATCTTAAGTTTTAGGGTTGCTGGGTAAAAGTAATTCTTCCTTAATGAAGATCTTACTGCATTAATGTGATTTACTGTAGTCTCATTGTCTGCCAGGGCTGCACAAGCATCCATTATTATCTACTGATAAGAATTAACCTCAATTCCCTCTTACAGCTCTTCACAGGCAAGTAAACTTAGTAAATATTCTTCAAATGGATTTGGGCTTCAGTCTCATCATGCAGATGCACGTTTTGAAGTAAAATCACAGCAAATATCTTCAGCAGATACATTTCTGTCTTTCTGAGACACAGCTCAGATAGCAGGACAATTTGCATGCATCTTTTTGTTATAGCACTTCCAAAATGAGGAACATAAACTACACCTAATAAGTAAATGCTGCTGTATCTAGGTAGTGATACCTCTTTGAAGGTAAACCAAAACATTATCCTCGGCAAATATCCTGTCCAGCAATAGTAGGGATACTGGGAAGAAAATCCTGTAAAAGTCTGTATTTGCCATTCAGATAAGCTTTACAGGCAGTTAGACGGTTGACGCTGTGTGCAGCAGTATTTACGTTGGCTGTGTTGACACAGACAGTTGCAGAAGCTGGTGCCACACGCAAGGCAGAAAGGAAAGAGAGCAGAGACTGCACAGACAGAAGCCCAGAGAAACAGTATTGCACAAGACTTTGTTTTCCTGAAGAATGCAAATCTCAGTTTCTGGCTGGCCGTTGCTTATCTGTTCAAAAGGACACCGAGTTTGCTGCTGGCTTCTGGAGAGTGAAATTCCACTGGGATTTCTTTGCTCTGTTGCTAAGTCCAGAAGCTGACGACTGCCAGGCAGGGGGCAAGGAAATCTATCTGTTTGCCTGTTTTTGTAGTGTCTGGTAGTTTTGTTGCCAGAGATCTGCGTTGCTGAGCTTGGAAAATGAATAGACGTTTTGCACAGGCTGGATTCTTGAATCCATGTGATGCCTCTAAAAGCAAGCAATCTTCTTTTTGGCTCTCCTAAGAAATGAAGATAAACTAAATAATAATGACCGCTCATTTTCCTGCCACTTCTTCCTGAATGTGTTTGGTGTTGAAATCTGTGTACTCTGGGGAATGCAGTATTCTGCTTTTACTCAAAACTTTTCTTCAAATCATAGCTTATTTCTCATCTGTTGTGAAGTTTCCATTTACCGTGGCTGGCCTTGCAATTGATAACGCTGTCTGCTTTTAGAGTATCTCTCTTGGTCTCTTCTACCTTTGTCTCCAAGATGCCCAGAGAGACTTTCTTAAAAAGTATCAGGTGACCCTTTGATCAACCCGAGACACGATCAAAGTTTCTCCCCATGATCTGTTACTTAGTCCCTTGCCTGTCCCCCAAGTTTAGACTTGAAATCTACTTTCCTTTGAAACGGACATCAAAATTTAATGATACACCATTGTTAGTCCTGCGCCAAGCATAATAATTCCTATCTCCTGCTGTGGGTTTTGGTTCAATAGGGAAACAAAAAATGAGACACAGGGTAAACAAGCTCTGCATTGATAGTGGAGATTGCAGCCTCCTGCAGTTACAGGAAAGAGTTCCTAATAATGAAGTAGTTTTACAATAAACACCAGCTGCCCAAATCATCATAGGTGATTTTTATTTGTGAAATAATGAAGTAGTTTGAAGTTTTGATTCTTATTTTCAGAAAAATATTGTGGACTTGTATATTAACCATTTGTTTTAATAACCTTTCTTCATTCTAATCTTGATGGGAGATGCTTGTTTGACTTGCGATTGTAAGGAGAATTGGTTTTGAAGAGTGAGGCACAGTGAATCTCTGTTCTTTTGTAGATTGCTGCCAAATAGTCCATTTTGCAGTTTTTAAAATTGTCGCCTTAAGTTTTTTTTAGAAACATGGAAGGATTTCTTGTGTGATACTTGAATGTAAAATACAGTTTTGGAATTAACCCACACACATCATTGTAATTACATGTGGTAGAAGGGAATGTGTTGCTGTGTGAGGAGCCTTTTGATATTTTTTGGAACATTAAATAATTTGCTAGTATAAGTTTTCGGTCTAGCATGTTGACACACATTAGTTCAGAAGGACCACTTCTACTGGTGGCCTAAAAATTGCATTAGGTTACAGGTTTAATTATGCTTATATATTTTTGTCCAGAGTGCAGTTTTCTTTTCAGTTGGCAGTATAAGAAGTTCTTAATGGCTATGGTTGCTAGTGATTGGAGAGCCCAAAACATCTGTGAGACCAAATATGTTAGCCAGCCAAGTTTGCTAACAGAAAACAAGGCAGGTATTGTTATAGATACCCTAGAGGGAAGAAGGGTATGAAAAATGGTGTATCGCCAATGTGGTTGTTAGTCTTTCTTCTTCCTGCAGCTGGGGGGACTCTGCCCAGACAGGGATCCTGACCTTAGAGAGCTCCACCTAGGTCCTTGTTTGAACTCGCTGGGATTGTCTGTTGTGTTCTTCACAAAAGAAATCAATGGATGATATGCAACCTAACATTTGGAGTGCTTGCTTGTGGAAACTGTCAGGTACTACAGGAAGATGTGGCTTGCCCATGGGTGCTGAGGGCATAAGGGTTTCATTCACGGGGTGCAGGTAAAGACATCTGGTAAGTTGGTCAGCTGAAGAGGAGTTGGTGGCAGTAGACATGCAGAACTAGCTTCTCTGTGGAGATAGGTTCAGACATCTTTCTGCAGCACACATTGTCACCTGGTGCCCAAGTCCCTTTTTTATTGTGCTTAAGAACACCCGAGAGCAAGAGAAGAGCTGTATACATTTTCTTTGCTAAGAGCCTTTTCTTTGGAGTTTGAAGGTGATCTGACCTCATGCTTAGAAGCAGAGGCCAGAGGCCAGAAATTGAGGTCATGGAGATGATGTGTTTTTTTGAAGTTCATTATTGCAGTCTTGTACTGGTCACGATCACTATCAGTTGTGATGCTGCAGTAAAGAGGAAAGTATCATTCCTAACAGGCCTGCTCCTCAACTCACTTAGGGCTGGCTGGCAGTTTGAGTGAAGTAGCTTGTTATCGAGTCTGCTGTATGTGTCTTTGTGGTATCCGTTGTCTTACAATTTCTTCTTAGGTCTTTGGAGTGATAAATAAGAATGTGTAGTCATAACTGCTGTCCTGTTTAACAGTTCGTGTGAATATCAGTAACACACAAAAAAGAGAATAGTCAGGCTGCGCAAGTAATGAGGCAGCTGTCTTAAAATAAATAAGTGATAACCCTTAACCTCTGAAGATAAAACTGGTTTTGAATTCTGAAACCTTGACTCAAGTGGTGAACATGAATCTTGAAATTATTAGTAACGAAGGGTAAGTAGTAGCTACCTATTAAATTTAAACTATGATTTCATGTAATACTTATTTTATCTACAACCTTCCCAATTTTGTCCTAGATTTACTAAGTTAAACTCATGCAATCTTAGGGCCTAAGCAAAACTAAATGCCCTGTTTTAAAGGAAAAGAAGAACAGCTAAAATGTTGCTGTTGGCAAAGAGTTTTTTTAAAGCACCCATACTGGGTTGCGGATGAGAGAATAACATTTAGTGCCAATCAACAAAATGCTGAAAAGAACCAAGGCAGGAGGAAAGCCTGTATAGTTGAATATCTGAGGAAAGAAAGTTATTGGAAACATAGAAGCCATGTAAAAGTGAGAAAAAGAGAAGACAGAATAAGCTCTAATGAGCTAAAACTGTAGAAGTTTCAAACAGCTAAAAAAACAAAAAGGTCAATAATGATTTAAAAATTCATCAGAAAGAGGAAGCTTGCCTGATATTTGCTGGAAATAGAAAATAGATGAGTGAGGATTCAAAAGACAATGTGTGGTTATCAAGGGCATTGAATCAATGACGCAAATTATCCTGATATAAAGAAGTTTTGGGGCTAAGGAATCAAGAGCTTTAAAGACTTTATTAAGATCATAAAAAATAGAGATCATAATATGAAAAGGTAATTACTAAAAGAATACAAGAATTCAAAAGAAAAAAGGCTCGAAAAGCTGAGTTGCAAAATGCAAGCAGCGAAGGTAATAAAAATTTAAATAACTACTGAAGAACTAAGATCAAGGAGAGTATGGATCTAGTAAGAGAGGAACAACTGATACTAGAGAAAGCAGAAATATTCCCTGTCTGTGCTTCAGTATTTTTTTCAAAAAAAATAAATGAGTTTTGATTAGGTAGTCAGAGTATTTAACTTTTTCAAAGCAGTCACTGACCTAAAGGAATTATCACTCACAAACTTAGGAAAAGTGGAAGTGTTATTACGATAGCTAAGGGAGGAGAACTTCGGAACTGCATACCAATTGTTCAGATTTTATCACTCAAAAAGTAGTAGAATCACTTATTAAGGAGTCTGCAAGCACCTTGAGAACAATCAAATGAGTAAAAGAAAACTTCATGGTTTTGTTAAGAACCATCTGAGACAGCAAAATACACTTTTCATCTTAATAAAGTGATTGACCTTGGGAATAAGAAGGAGACAGATGACAGCATAACTATAGACTTAGCAAGCTTTCTGACACTCGCAAATTATAATTATTTGGGCAAACTTTGGGGTTGTGGCTGAGGCAACATGCAGAAAACATGCTGAAAGAGCGAGTGAAAGCTTCATTTCAGACTGGGAAATTTTAAGTGAAGGTTACCAGACATCTGTCTAGGAATTACTGCTGTTCTGTGTTTTAGTTAATGATTTGGACGAGAGCTCATTTATAAGATTTATAGAAAATCCTCCAGTAGACAAAGATTGCAGAAATCATGAAAAATATAATTGAAATGATCCAAAGAATTTGGAGAGTGTTCAAAATATTGTGAATTTCATCCTTTCAAAATAAATCCAAAGTAGTGCATCAGGAAACTGATTAGATACGTAAGTATATAAAGAGCAGTAGCTGCCCAAAGAGCACTATTCATGGAATGCTGCTAAAGAAAATGTATATGTTTTAGGGATATTTCGGTATTTGGTGTTGGGGATTTAGCAGTGGCCAAATGTTGTGTCCTGTAGTAGATGAATGACTCTAAAAAGATTTAGACAACCTGGAAGAAATATAGATGAGAGCATTTGGAAAGATAATAGGTTTGGAAATCTCTGAGGAAAGTTGAGAAAACTGAGTTTATTTGGCTAGGAAAGAAAAAAATTATGTGGGCACAGACGAGCATGTATGTTCTGGTACTGAAAACCTCTTAAGACAAATACAGAATTGGAATTGATAATATGATAATCAATTTTTATGTGCAAGCAAGCAATAGTAGAAAGGAAAAGTGGTTTAATATACAACAGATGGAATTATGATTAGTACCAAATCTTTTAAACTCTTGTTAATCTTTTCCCTCTTTTGTTGAAGAGGGAAATACACCCAGCAGTTCTAGGATCTCCTTTATAGGGAATTTTAAAGAAACTGCTGTTCTAGATCACAGAGACGTACATTTCATATTAATTGCAGAGAGCCTTCATAATGGATTGCTTTTCCACTTTTTCTCCCAACCAATTAATTGAAGAGACACTGATGGTGCACTTATTCAACTTTTTGGAGTGTTTTGAAGAGACGTGAAGTCATACATCATTACTCAACCTCTTGAAGTTTGTGTAACCCCTTCAAAGTAATCTTTTACCTTGCTGTGTTGGAAACCAGAGTTGTTTACACAAAGTGCAAATCCCTGGATTAGTTTTCTTATGAGCCTTCTTAAAAGTATACTATAAAATCAAGTTGAAGAGTCTGGGTCTGAGGAAAAGATTAATAAAGAAGTACACAGTGAACTCTGGGGAAGTGATATTTCTATAAATAATTAATAGCTAAAAGCCATTTCAGAAAGATTGGTGCCCTGCTGCGTTCATTATTAAAGTAGTCGCTGGAACTTTCAAAAGCTCTTAAAGTTGCCCTTCAAGGTTTGTTTAGGTTTCTGTCTTTCTGGAGTTGAGTTCATTTTATGATAAAGAAAATGCTGATGGCAAATATTGTGAAGATTTGTTTTCCAGTGGAAATATGACACTATTCACTGGGCAACTATCTACGGCAGCGGAGTGTTTACAGATACCAGAAGATATGAAGCACTTTTAAGGACATTCTTTTAGCAAGTGTTAGCCCCATGAAACTCAAACATACTTTAGCGATAATATTTACATTTAGTAGCATTTTAAAGAACAGTGGAGGAAATAGTTGCATACATTGCTTAGTAACATTTTGAGATACATATATGTTTTTCATAGATATCTAAATATATATATATATAAATGCAGATTGCTTTGTTTAGTTGTACATATTTTTGTTCTCGTATCTCACATTTCCTTTTTTCCCCCCCAGGATTGCAGTAGTGGTTTTATATTTGATAGCAATAGATAAAACTGAATGTATCACATAAATATGGGCTAAAGGACCTGACTGAAATGCTGTTCAAACACAGTGGGAGATTCTCCTTTCTATGAAAAGCTTGCAGTCAAACCAGAGAAGGATGAAAGACAAGTCCTATCCTCCTCCCTTACTAGGATTTGGCAGTTAGACTGAGAAGGGACAAAGAAGCAGTTTCTTCAAGTTCATATTGCATTTTATTGCAGATTCAGGATTAGAATCATGATCCCCTGTATCCCTGTCTGGAGTGACGCTGGCAGAAGATAGTAAATGAGCATTATTGTAAAACATTAGCTATCTCATCTTCCAGTGTAAGTACAGATAATTTACATGATTAAGTTGTACCGGCAAATAATATTTTGCAGTTACAGCATTACTTAAGATATTTCTTATATTTTTTGTAAGTGCTTATTTTAAGAAGTTCATGATGTTTATTTTAAAATAACGGGTCAGTGCTTAAAATTTGGTTTAATTGATAAAGTATAATAAAAACCTTGAGCTTCAATGTGAATCTGTACCCAAAGGAAAGCTTGGTGACCTGATTCTGGTTATCTGGGGCTTAAGAATTTTTAAAACTTAGGCAGTGCTAGAAGTTATTCACTGGTAGTAGAATGGCGTGTGTGTGTATTGCATGTGTGTGCGTTTGTGTAGGAGTTATGTGTTAGAGCATTAAGGACTCTCTTGAAAATTCTTGATTGCACACTTTTTTTATTTTACTTTTCAAACTAGTTATAATGTTTACAGGTAACACTGTCTCTCAGTATGTCCAAATAAGGTCATAATATATCAGTTTTTGTATCTCTGTGTCTTTTAATCAATGTTTTAAGGATTGTGGAGCAACGCATATCATAAATACAGCTTTTTGATGTTGGTATTCTTTGTTGTCTCCTATGTCCCCCTTCCCCCAGTCTCTTTGGAAGGAGGAGAGAAGAGGGTGAAGAGGAAATAGTTTTAAATGATTTTGCTATAGCAGCTCAAATGCATTAATAGTTTATAAATGAAAGTGAAATGTTTTTCTTTAATTTAAGTAAATCAGAGACCATATGGTACATATCTAGAATCACCTAAGTGGTTAATTGCATGTTAAATTCCTTTCCTCTTCCCTAGTGTAAACAACTGCAAAAATATTTACATTCCCTGCCTTGCTAGATTTATTTATCATTTTATAATAAAAACACAGAAGTGTTATAAATTGAATTCTTAATCTTTTGCTTGACTTGCTTTCTAAAATGTCAGCGATGTCTCTGGGTTGGTTTACTTTGTGCTCTCTCCCACTCCTAGCACAGAAATGCACCACACTGAAAAACTGCGAAGTCCTGACATTAAGCAAGTTAGGGGGAGCAGTATAAAATGTGGTTTCTTGGAATTAACTTTCTGTTATTCTAAACAAGATTAGAAACTGCAGCTGAGGAAGTGGCCTTAAAACTTTTTATTGGATTTTTTTATTATTGTGAAACTTTAGAATGATGATGATGTAATTCTATAAAACTTAGAGGAGTTCAGGCCAAAAATACAGAAGGAAAGGACCAAACAGGCAGATGCATACCTTTTGAAAGAATCGTCACTCAGTAGGTTTTCATCAGAGGTAGCCCCTGGCACAGAGAGTTTGCAACATCTGCACCCCAAAACTCATTATATTGTTTCTTCAAGTGGGAATGAGTTGAGGATGTCTTCAAAGCACGCTACAAACTTATGTAACTAACAGGGGAAAAATCCTGTGATTTGTTTCAGAATCAAATTCTTTAAGCTATAAAATGTATGTGATAATCCTTTTCTCATGTCATAAGTAAATTAGTATTTAAACAGAAAGGTGGAAAAATAAATTCTGCGAGGTGACAATTTGGCCTCCCCAAAATAAATGCACCCAGCAGCAGAACTGGAGCTTCGGAACCTGGCAGGCACAGCCCGGGCTTCTGTTCACAGTGCTGGGCTTCTCGCTCCGGCCACTGTCCACAGGCAATATCAAGAGGAGCTTTACTAGGAAACTTAGCTCATCTAGCTGCAAATTCAGTTCTTACACCAAAGTGAGCACAGAAGAGGTTCAGTGAAGGGCATTCATTCAAGTAGATTAGCACATTACTCCTGGAAGTCATGGGGATGAATGAAAGAGACTTGCATTTTCTCTACTTGATGAATGGTGGTTGTTGCATCAAGGTGTCTGGTCCTTGTGGTGAAACCTCCTGAGTATCTTCCTTGTGTTTTGAGAAGGGAGATGTTGAACTTCCATCTGGGAGAGAATACAGGTTTGAAGAGCATGAAAATGCAAACTGGAGTCAAAGGTAAATAGTGAGATAAAATTTTCCTGGTCATGAGGTAATACATTTTTTTTTTTTTGCTAAAAGCAATTTTTTCCACTGATATTTTAAAACAAAGCCTGCACAGCTTGTTCATCAGAATGGGAAAAGTGGTAAGCTGGATGTGCAGCATCCAATGAGATCTGCACCACACCATGAATTTACTGTTTTTCTGTGCTGAAAAATGTCCGTGGAGTTCTTGCTCTGTAAACTGCAGCTCTCTGGGTTCTTTGTGTATAGCTAGCCAGGAGAGGGAAGGGGTTGTCCCAATCCACTCTCAACTTGTGTGGCCTCACCTCGAGTACTACATGCAGTTTTGGCACCACAGTATAGGAAGGACATAAAACTATTAGAGGGCATCCAAAGGAGGGCTACAAAGATGGTGGAGGGTCCAGAGGGGAAGATGTATGAGCAGTAGCTGAGGTCCCTCTGTTTGTTCAGCCCAGAGCAGAGCAGGCTGAGGGGAGGCCTCATGGCGGCCTGCAGCTCCCTCACGAGGGGAGCGGAGGGGCAGGCGCTGAGCTCTGCTCTCTGGGGACAGCGACAGGACCCGAGGGAACGGCATGGAGCTGGGACAGGGGAGGGTCAGGCTGGGGGTTAGGGAAAGGTTCTGCACCCAGAGGGTGGTCGGGCACTGGGACAGGCTCCCCAGGGCAGTGGTCATGGCACTGAGCCTGCCAGAGTTCAAGAAGCATTTGGACAGTGCTCTCAGACACACAGTCGGATTCTGGGGTGGAGCCAGGAGTTGGACTTGACAATTCTTGTGTGTCCCTTCCAACTCAGGATATTCTATTCCATTGACCTCCAGCTCCCACTGGAAGGAGTGGCAGACAGTGCCACAGGAGTGCCAGTGCTCACTTTCAGTGTGCTTGTTTGCCTGCCAGAAGCGGGTTGTCCTAGAATCCCACTAGCTGACAAACCTTGCTTCTCAGCAGAGGGAAATAGCTTGTACTGATTTCCGTGCTAATTGCTGTTCTTTTCTGGCTCCCGAGTTACCAGAGCCTGCAGCTTCTTTGTGATTCTCAAGAGTTTTCCACCCATGCTGATAGCCAAGTTCAAGGGCATTAGAAGCAGTAATATCAGCTTACTGCCAGAGCCAGGGGTTCTCCACCCAGTAGCCCCTGAGATAAGTTGGCTGCTCCTCCATTGAGTTTCCTGCCAGAATAAGAATTTAATTAAGAAAGGGGAGGGGGGGTGGCACCAAATCATCTCCATCATATATTGTTCCTCATGGAAACTGTTCAACAACTTGCTCCTTGATGTAATTACTGTAGCACACATTTTGTAATTTGAGGACGTAAATGATGTAAATACTTTTCTTAATTTAGTGTTGGGTCTTTTCAGGTCCTCACTTGTGATTTTGGTTTTAAGATGCAAAGTAAAAAGGACTTAAATATACTTTGAAATAGCTGAAGTCACAGCACAAACTGCTGAAGACCGTTTTGAAGAGTCTATGTGCTAGTCAAGAATTTCTGTAGCTCGCTCTTCCTTTTCAAAGGAAATAGGAGGATTTTATACCACTGATTCTGTGTAATTAGTGGAGTCCATGAATAATGATTACCCACAGTCAAGCAAAAACTAGATTATTGTGTAGTGAGTTACCTGTAGCTTTTTGCTTTCAGTTTTTTCTTTTTAGGATCACATCTAAATTTCTATATGAGTTGATCTTTGTGATAATCTTAACACTTGTGAATTTAGAAATCAAATTATTGAATCTTTAATTAGTTTATATAGTCTTCAAACCAGTTTACTTTAGCTGATCCTGCGATGTTGTTAAAAGGAATGAAGTGGCTTAACTTTTAAATAGAAGCTAGAAGTAGTAGTAAATTATTTATTTATTTTCTCCGAGAGCAGTAGTCCTATCCCCATCCAAAGATAAAAGGATATATATTCCTGTCCCCTGACTACAAAGGCAGCCTTTGTGACTAGTTTGGGCAAGGCTCCTAGTCTGAGGTAGCTAAAGTAAAATGAACTGAATCTTACCCGAAGAATGTATCCTACAAGTACTTTACTTAAAATTCCTGAGAAGGTGTAATGTATCAGTATGGCACGTGTATCAGTGAGGTATTTTTGTTTGTTACAGGAAGAAATGGAAAGGCTTCAGACATTGGAAGCATTTCAGACGTGGTTACAAGGGAAGATTGATAATGTTGGTGAAGAAAAGGCCCTTTTAATAATTGCAGTGGATCAGTCGCACACCTTTATTTCAGCCTGTGTGTTGGATAAAAAGCAGGCATGAACATGACCCGTGAATGGCATATTATCATACCCCATGGGCTATGCTGTAAAATGCACACTGTTTTATAAACTCTTGGAATGGGTTCATGGAACTTTTTGAAGTAGGTGATTACTCAGAGTCTTCATTAACTTTCTAACTGCGTACCAAAAATGTAACATTTAATAAGGAGAGTGCCCCAGTTCTACATGTCTAGCCTTTATCCTTTCCAAAAGGGAAATTGATATGTCAGGTTTTATATATATATGAAGAAATCATTCGGCTTTACAATTAACACAGTTAAGAAATTAAGTCATTTTTCATCTATAGGTAGTTTTAATAAAACAGAATTTTATGCTAAAAGGTGAATCACGTAGTTTTAAATACCGTTACAGTGCTGTGGTTATTTTTTGTTGTTCATAGAACTTCTTAAAGGAGTACTAGTGTATACATATCAACAAGACTAAGTGCTGGGTCCTGCACTTGGGTCATAATGTGCCAGGGTAGGTTTAGATTAGATATTACAAATAATTTCTTCACGCAGATGGTGGTCAAGCGCTGGAATGGGCTGCCCAGGGAAGTGGTGAAGTCCCCTGGAGGTATTTAAGAGACTTGTGCATGTGGCAGTAGGGGACATGGTTTAGTGGTGGGACTTGGTAGGTCAGGTTGATGGTTGGACTTGGTGATCTCGAAGGCCTTTTCCAACCTAGATGATTCAATTATTCTGTATTCTTGGGCTATTTGCATGTTTGTTGCATATATCTTAATCTCATCTGTATAAGGTTTTTAACAGTTTTTTAATGCAGGCAGGTAACTCCTTGTGGGGGCAGAGGGAGCACCTTAATGTTTAAATATTTGTTTACAGGTAACAAAGTCCAATTTGGAAAAATTAATTACCAGAACATCATCAAATGGGAAAATATACTTGAGTAATGTAATAGATAATGGGTAGTGGTGAAATACTGAAGATACAGAATGAAGGGATTGAGAACTCCTGACCAAAAACTTTGTGTGAGGACTGAAAATAAGAACAGGGAATGATGACATCCTAGAGCATTTTGTACTCCAGAGTGTGGAAAAATCTGTGCTGATTATGAAAACATTTAAAAATCAAATATAGGCTTCAAGCCTCACTAGGAAATAGTGTGTTTATAATCAGAT
The DNA here is from genome assembly GCF_964034855.1 of Anser brachyrhynchus. Taxonomy (NCBI): domain Eukaryota; kingdom Metazoa; phylum Chordata; class Aves; order Anseriformes; family Anatidae; genus Anser; species Anser brachyrhynchus. The sequence goes on from NC_137694.1 coordinate 191,638,959, forward strand.
TTCCTGGATTGTTGTTTGCAATATGAATAAAATCTCAGTTGCATGATTCCTTTGAAGACTGAAGTTACATTACTCTCGGTATCTAAAAGCGTGTTCCTTTTGTACTTCCAATGAAGGGAGAGTTGTCTGTACTATACCTGTGTTAGGCATCTATCTTAATACAGATTAACTCATCCCCTGTTTTCTCTCTCTCCCTCTTTTTTTAATACCACTTTGTCGCCAATTAATTTTTCTCAGCTTCATCATATTTGAGAGCCTTCCCAAACGCAGAGTTGAGTAGCACCTTAGCTTGGTTTTCTGTATCCCTTCCTTTTATGTTTTGAAAGGAAGTGATGTGAAGTCTCTTAAATACGCTAGCAAAGACAAAGTCAAGCAAATTTTTATGTGTAGACACAGGGAACTGAGTCCTGTTTTAGGTGCACTCTCTGAAACGAGCTTTTGGTCTTGGACAGGCTGCTGAGAAGCTGTTTTCCTTGCTTGCTTGTGATAGTTTCAATAAAACTGATGAGTGGAGTAGCTGATCAGGCTGATCATCAGCCGATCAGCGGTGAAGATGAGCTCTTTTAGGTGCAGAGAATTAAATGTCTTAGAAATAGCACAGGATCTTACTTGTACCAGGGTATTCCATGGACATTCAATGTAAGGAAGGCAAGATGAGCAATGTAATCTGGGCTGTTGAAAAAGACACTGTCCTAGTTACAGCTTATATGATGCATTAAAATCATTCCTTTCTGAATGGAGTGATATTCTTCTATATGCCAAGCTCACAGAAAGTATTTTCCTTTGTAGCAGAAAAAGCAACTTGGATCTTTCACTGAACAGATCTATTTGGGAATTACTTAAATTTCTGGGTAGATTAAACCAGTCAGGAAAGCTTTTTGCATGCCTGCAAGAGTTATACTCTCAAGTCAAAACTTTGAATCCTCAGTTGGAAAACTTAGTATGGAATTAAATAAAAGCTGATGTGATTTTCCTGTAAGCTCTCTGGTCTGTTTCAAACTGTGCTGTTAGTTTAGTGATTATGGTTATAATTAAAGGACTGGTTAGAAAAACTGGAGGCATTAAGTATAAACACAGCAACCATAATACTTTTCAGAGCAAACTGGAGAATCTGTATCCAAGCTGAGTGTTTTTGTGTTTGCATTCTGGTGAGATATGGTACAGTTGGAGTTTACTTTAAAGAAAAAAACAAATATCTATCATTCTTAGGCATTTGCATCATGCCACAAAGCCCACAGGAAAATGGAGGTCTGGGGAAGCTTTTCATCTCCCCTTAAAGTTAGGCTTCTACTTTAGTTGTGTAGGCTGCTTGTAGAGTCTAGATTGGGTCACCTGTAGCAAATTCCTTGTATTTTGGACACCTGTCTTAGGGTGGAGGTAACCACCTTTGGATGGCTGAACTGCTGCTGACTGAGAACTTTTTTGTGAATGCTCTTGAGAAAAGAGAGCCAACAGCTTTGTTTCTCATCAAGGAGATGGTCATGGATCATGGATGATGGTCATGGATCATCATAGATCATGATGATCTGGATAGTAGGCTGCTGTTTGCTACCCTTTTTTAAGGTAAAAAAAAAAAAAAAGACTGGTTAAAGCCAGATAGTTTCTTTTTCCACACTCTTGGTTGGTAATTTTAAAAAAATATACATACATCTTTGACTTGGCAAATGGAGAGCAAGATGAGGATCATCACTTTCTTGAATAAAGAAACATAGTTTATTTAATCTGCCAAAAGTCAAGAGATTGTTACTTAGAGTGTGAAGAAGAATTTCAGTCAAAGGTAAATACTTCTAGAAAACTGCCAATACCCCCTCACTTTTCTGTTTGGCTGCCTCAGAATTTCAGCCATCAGGTTTAGGATAAGAAAACAAGCATATGACAGGCTATGGGTTTAAATTTAAAACATCTGTTAGGCTACTTTACTGTTTATCTTCCAGTTCCTCTTTAAAATTCTGTTTTCTGTAGTACCTAAAAAAAAATTGACAACAGTCATATCACAATAATATTAAGACCTTTGTCTTTAGACAGGAGGACAAATAAGATACAGGAGTTGACTCCTCTTTGGTTTCCTCAGAGAGCCAAAAGGGCAAGAGTAAGTTTCTCACTCCTTCATCTCTAGATTCATCACCTTCAGTTAAAAAAATTTATGTAAGCCTGTAGGGAAACAGTATCTCTTCAGCCTCCACAGGGCCATGAGAAATCTCATAAAAGTTGGCTCTGCTTTGGGCAGAGGTTGGACCAGATGACCTCTGGAGGTCTCTCTCAATCTAAATTACTCTGTTGCAGTCAGGGAAAAAGGGAAAAAATGAATTTTATTTCTGTGAAAGTAAGGCTGATACTTCTGATTGTATCTGCTAAGAAAGCATAAGAAAATAGTTGACACCAAAGCGGATTATAAAAGAAGTCCACCATCACTGGAATGAGTCATAAAGTAACAATATATAAATGAATAACAATATAATTACAGATGGTAATCTGCTATGTATATACATTTGAAAATGTGGAAACAAATCTGTGAACAATGACATTGTGTATGGATGTAATTCATCTACCTTATGAGGCTTTTGGCATATGGTAGGCTGTATTTTGCATGGTATTAAATGCAAATTCCTATGATCGTTTTGTTTGTGGCAAATATTTTTAGATGTAACTTTTCTAAGTGTGATACTGCCATTATCTGCATGGAAAATGGTAAGATGTGGCATTACATGTAATATGGTGATTGTTTTCTTTTTGAGACCAGTAGAGCAACATGGCTTTTATCACATTTGGCCACATTTTTTATTTCTTGTTTTTCTTTCCTTCTGACCCTATTTATATATAATTTCAATGATGATAATCAGCATATTGGATATACAGTATTTAGCTTGAAAAATGCTTTGTATAGTAAAGGATGTGTTCATTCTGGGATTTCTGGTTGTGGTGGCTTTTTTTTTTTTTTTTCTTTTTTTCAACCATTCCATATTGTAATACTAACAGATTTTTTTCCATCATGGTTAGGAAAACACAGAATAATTTAAAGAATTAAAAAAAATACTTCTGTTCTGGTTTTTGTTCTCTTCAGGCCTGGCATCTGAGATTCAGTCATCTTGTGGGCTATGGTGCCAAATACTACTCCTACCTCATGTCCAGGGCTGTTGCCTCCATGGTGTGGAAACAGTGTTTTGCTCAAGACCCATTTGATAGGTAAAAACAGAGAAACTTATTTTCAATGATGATTGAAATGATGAAATATTGTGCCACTTGCTTCTGGAAAGCAAGAAGCAAGTGTTATACCCAGGGCAACATAGGTTGATGGGCGTTTTTAATGTGAATTAGTTTTTAGCCTTTTTGTTTAAGAGTGTAACTAAATAGGAAATAGCCGCAGATATAAAATGTACTTTGGGACGTGTTCATTGTTGCGAAGAATTTGTGTCTATGTTTTAAAATACAGGTGTGCCCGTTGGGAGGCACTGAAATCCATATTTAGATGTAATTAGAGAACTTGACTTTCATAGGTGCCTAATTACTTGTAATTTTCTATTGAAATCAAAAGCAACTGCAGGTGTTAAACAAGCCTCATGTCACCAACTTCAAAGCTAAGTACAGCTGTCCTACTCATTTTGCTTTGTGAAATTAAAACAAATTGTGACATCAAAAATTTTAACTGTTCTTACACTTAGGTAAATGTTCTGAGTGTTGTAGCAGAGTAACTTTTCCCCTTGGAGCAATGAAGGTTAAAATGTCGTCCACAGTTTAACTTCCATAAACATCATCGCATATTCATATGTGTAAAATTTGCCTAGTTCAGTTAATTAAAGTATAATTTTAAATGTAATTTGAATTTGAGGAGTCAACATGGGATCAAGGCAGTCGTTATTTCAGGGTGGAAGATTTCATTTAGTCCCTGTCTCTGAGTTATGCAGAGATCCTAGAAGCAAATATGACTGAAAGCTGGACAGGTTGTGTTTGCAGATTACTCTAACATCTGTGTTTCTCCAGGGCAATGGGCGAGCGGTATCGTCGAGAGATGCTGGCACACGGTGGTGGAAAAGAGCCCATACTTATGGTTCAAGGTAGAAAAAACATTAGAACTATTTGATTCCCTTGATCAAGGAAGACATACCTTAACTTTATTTCCCAATCTGGTCTTTCTAGTTTCATGTTGGTTTTTACTGGATTTGTGAAGAAAAAACTTGTTCATTTATTTTGTTAAGTGGACTGGTTGTCAACTTTGTGTCACGATCAGTTGAACCCTTGTGATCCACAGAACAAAACCTACACAGAGATAGTTGGGGCAAAGTGTTGGAAGAGGTTGTATTACAAAGCAGTCTAAAGAATTGAAAATGAGTACATCATACTTGAAAGAAAATAGATTATAATTTTTATAATTTTTATAACTTTTACGTACATTAAATTCATAGATCTAGTTATTTTGTACACAAGAACTCGAACTTTTTATAGCGTCATCAAAATAGCTTTTATTGTATTAATAATTTCAATAGTCATTCTTGTGAAATGGAAGTCTGAAGGTTGATAAAGAAACATGGTTCATCATTCCTCAGTATTACAATTGCTTTTTGAATCTGGAAAACAACTTTTTAGAATCACTTATAGCAATAGAAAACATACTATATTTAATATATTAAAAAAAAAAAAAGGTCAGGAGAATGAAAAAAGTTTGAGAAACTACTGCTTTTATCTCAGATCTGTCAGTGAGATCAGGATAAAGACTTTTCCTCTGTAATGTTGCAGTATTCAACAATTTTGCATTAGTGTCACTGTTCCTGATTTGAGCACTTGTTAAGGACTTCATCTGAGGAGCATCTTTCAATTTGCTCTTAAATTGTTAATATTATTATGAATGTTAATTCATCAGCTACTGATCACTCCAGCTTAGAAGACTGGAAATTGCATTTTTTTTAAGACAAGGAAAACAGTGGCAATGCATCTGTATTTTGTCATGAACTCAACACAGTTTCATAACTAGAACATGCAGTTCTTTGACCTATCTGTTTGTCTTTGAGGCCATAACCTTTGCTCTCCTTAGACTCATCATATATTAAGCAACTTAATATATCTTATTAATATCTTATTAATGTTTATAAATACCTGAAGTGTGGGAGACAGAGGGATTTGGGCAACCTCTTTTCAGTGGTTTGTGGGGACAGGACAAGGGGCAATGGCCGCAAAATGGATCACGGGAAGATCCACACCAACATGAGAAAGAACTTCTTTACGGTGGGGGTGATGGAGCACTGGAACAGGCTGCCCAGAGAGGTTGTGGAGTCTCCTTCTCTGGAGATATTCAAGGCCCCTCTGGATGCCTATCTGGGCAGCCTGCTCTAAGGAACCTGCTTTGGCAGGGGGGTTGGACCCGATGATCTCTTGAGGTCCCTTCCAACCCCTGCAATTCTGTGATTCTGTAACTATATATCTCTAGAGTATATATCTCTAGAGCAGTCCATTTTTATTTCTGATCTACAGTTTTACTTTTCCTTCAGCATAAATCTGCATCTTTCAAACTTACCTTTCTTTACTGCTCTTGAAGAGTCTGTGTTTGTAACCTAACTTTAAAAACTGCAGCTTGATTATGGGCTAAGTAGTTGCAAGACAAGAACTTACCTTTTCACAAACAAATTCAATTAATATTGTAAGCCATGTCATAGAGGAAGAAAGAATGTTTTAAAATACCAGTTACATTTGTTATCTCCTCTGTTTCTGGGGCATATTATTTAATTGTTGATCATGGAGTCTTACTTGAATGCCCAAGAGGCTATGCTGAAGTTGCTGACAATGTGCTCCCTGGAATCGAATATTATTTGAATGAAATTTGCAAAACACATCTGTGGATGGACTTGCATAAAATCTGTGGACCTGCTGGTATGTTTATTCAGACATAAAGGAGAACCAGGCAGCAATAACTCCTCTGCATCAGCATTAGCAAGAGGATTATCACAAGCATTATCACATTACCTGTGATAAGAGCACAGACTTGCAGAAAACAGCGGATGTTTTCAAGATGTTTTCACTTTTATATTCTGAATTTCTATAATATTACTTTAAACAGATATTTAAAAAGATATTCAAGATCATAATTATTAGAAAAATGCCTTTATTAGTTGTCAGCGTCCTTGCCTGTGCATATTGTGATGTTTGTTTGTAGACAGTGTGAAACTTAAACAAGCATGCTTGAGTTAACTCCATGAAAATTGAAATTCAGGTGACTCAGGCCTTTTGACAAGTTAATAATTTGATTGCTTGTTTTGGATTAGGTGAGATTAAATCACAGAACACAAATGATGGAAAAGCTTATTGTATATTTACACTCAAACACTCCATATCTATTAGAAAAATTGAGAATTTAAGGAGAAAATTAAGAACAACTACTTGTTCTTTAATTTGTTTGGGTTGCCATTTCAATCAACTTCTGACGCTTTTTGTTGCATTTATTCCTTTTTATTCGTTATGGATATTCTATAATACTTGATTTCCATCTTTTCTTGGTTTTCATCAGTTACAATGCCACGCTCCCATAGCAAATCACCAGACTCCTGACTAAAGACAAATTCCACTGGTTGTAGGAGCTTATTGATTTTATTATTTTCCAGAGAAACACTTAAGATTTTGAGCTCACTAGTGCCCTATTTAAAAAAAAAAAAAAGTTCTATATTATTTCTGATTTTTTTAACTTTAATAAAGGAATGCACTTGTTCAAGCCTGACTTCTGTATGTAGCCTCACCCTTGAAGTGTTTCCGTATCCAGTTGTGAAGTTAGCCGTATTCATTGATGGTTTGATAACAGATAACTTCACAAGCACATTTCATTTATTCAGTTTCTTTATTATGATTTTCTTCTCAGAAGCTCTCTATTGTCTTTCTTTTGTGCTTGGATATGACCCTAGCTTTTCATCTTTCTCGCACACAACTCCATAGATGTACTGATTAGGGAAGATAAAGGATCTGACCTGCCATCCAGTGGAGTCAGTGACAAGATTCGTGCTTGGACTAGCCTTTCATTAGAAAACACAATATTCGTTTTGTTGTTTGGGTTTGATTCTATTGGCACCTGTTCCCATAAAAAAAAAAAATCATTGCAAAGGCTTTTTGAAACCTTTTAAAAAATTTTCTGAAGTGACGCCTTTTATCTTACCCTTTGATAATACAAAAATAGTCACAAATATGGATAGCAGAAGTATTAAAAAAAAAAAAAGTGTAAAACTCTTTGTCCAAAAGGTTTTCTTCTTTCCTTTAAGGAGAAAATACAGTTTGCGATGAACACGATGTCTCTGTCCTTGAGGGTTGGCCACACGGCTCTCCTTCACTGGATTACATGGCATTAGGGCTTCCAAACTCCTTCAAAGATAGGTAACCCAGGTCGCTTCCAGGTCCAGTTGCAGGTCTGAACAAGACTTAGGTGTGCACCGTCCCTCCCCCTCTCCCTTGGCACTCCCTGACTGGAAAGAAACCCAGGTGCATAGGCAGAAAGTGAATTGCAGAGTGGAAAAAGTACAGCACTGGATGATTTGGGAACTGAGAGCATGGAACAGACTCCAGAGCGTGCTTGTCCTGCTGCTTTTGTGCAGGCAGATTGCCCTTTGGGTCTCTGAAGAAGCCCACGTGGAAAATCCACGTGCGGTTGTGTTCTTGATTGATTAGTGCTGCATTGTTTTGCAGATAGTCATACTCAGTTGTGTGCATATGTGGTAATCAAGCCCACTAAATCTGTAAATAAACATGTATTTGCTCCAGTGTAGTTTGAAAATTTGTTTTTCCATGCCTCAAATTGTACTTGATAGAATACTTATGATTTGAAGAGGCTGTAAAGATCTTCAGATAATGATTTTGTCTCTTTGAAAGTACAAAAACCATGCATAAATCCTGAAAGGTGGTGTGAGTGGCAACATATGTTAACTCAAAATACACGGACCCAAAATAATTAGTGTTCCAAAGGGGCAGAGGCCAAATTCTGCCACAGGCTTTATTCTTCTCCCAGTTTCCAGTGATTGTAGGTTACAGCTAACCATCTCTCAAAAGGGTGTGGTTAACCACAGCGCTGTAATGTGAAAGAAAACTTCAAAGCAGGGAAGATAAGCTATGCAGTTGCCTTAGGCTTGGGAGAGACTGAGCTGAAATAGGAGGGCTGAATGTATAAAACACACTCCTAGATTTTAAAACTGCAACCATCAGACGTTGTGGACATCTTACTAAATCATTTAGACCGAAGTGCTGAGCACATACTGATCGTACTTTGATATATTTTAATGGAGTTTAAAGGGAGACACGACCATTCTCAACACAGCTGGGTAGAGTAAGAGGTTAAAACACGGAAATACCATCAGTGTCTGTTTCTTATGGAGTTGTCTGCTCTGAAATCTGTAGTTATTTATTTCATAAGGGCATGCTTATTTTACTGCAGAAGTTCTCCACTGATGACCTCAGTTACTCTTCGTCCTTCCCTTTCAAAAGCAAATTCTCCTAGTGTCTGCTTTTGATGTCAGTGATGGGAAAATAGCAATGCAGTAGACCGCTAATGCAAGAAATCTGAAATCTGTTTGTATTATCAACAGCTGGAACTACTGGGTACGAGGTCATTTGACATCACTATTGCCAGAAAGACTTTGAATTCTCCTACATAATTAAAACAAACCATGCGGAGACTAGCTAAATGTAGTTTGTAGCAAGTTTTGAGTGAGATTTGGTAAGACTGTGTTCAGCTGCACGTCTGAGTGTATTGTAGTTAATTATGTTTCTTTTACTCAGTTTGTAATATCCAGGGATGGAATGGTTTTATTGCGTTTTGCTAACTTTATAAAAGAGGGACGTTAAATCTACTTAAAGATAATCCCAGCGTCAGTTTCGTGTCTTCCCATACCTCAAAACTGGGCATTATATACTGTTGACCTTTCTTCTTTTGTGACATATTGATAATAGGGGCTTTAAGAATTCTTCACAGCAACATAAATTTTAGAGTGTCAAGAGAATTAGCTAAACGTCATCCAGCCAAATTGGTTTTTACGGACTTAATATTTGAAGGGTTTTTTGTTGTTGTTGTTGTTGTTGTTTTTTTTTTGTATTTTGGGACTTGCAGAGGTGGAGGTTGTGTGTATAATGGCCATTTTTATACTTCAATGAAAAATACTTCCTAGACAGCAATGCAGTCATTCCTCCATATTGATATCTGGTAGAAAAGGGCATATTGGCTATAGAAAAATGGTTCTTTTATAGAACATCTTAAAAATTGGAGGGTTCATACAGTCATCTAGGTTGGAAAAGAGCTTCAAGATCATCGAGTCCAACCATTAACCTGACCTACCAAGTCCCATCACGAGACCGTCTATATTCCTTGGAGTCATGTCTACACATCTCTTAAATACCTCCTGGGAAGAAATCATTTCACCTAACTTCACATTTTTATACCTAAGCTAGTCATCTGTTTCCTTTTTGGGCTGTGGGGAAAAATAGACACATCATAGGCACAATTCATCTCATTATAAAGTAGACCTCTGAAAGAGATCATATGCTCGGCAGCCATGAACTTCTTTTTACTGTTCACTCTGTAAAAATAGAGCCAAGTAGTTGAGATGTAAATGTCTGAGGTAAAATGAGGTGCAAAAAAAAAAAAAGACAAAATTATTTGTATTGTTGGGACTGGACCACTTCATCTCCATGAAGGATGAAGCTCCAGTAGTTGTGCATGTCAGTCTGTGTTCCAGTGGGCTGCCATCTGCATCACCTCCTTTTTCAGGCGTTCTCTCCACTTTTGAGCAAACTGCAGGAAAATGCTATGGGTTTAAAGCATTTGTTTGTGGGAAGGCTGTCGGGGAGCAAAGACACACATCCTCCAGCCACCCCAGTCAGGAACCCAGGAGAGCGAGCCTGCAGTGGGCTCTCTGGGGAGCGTGGGTTAGCAGCTGGTGTGGGACACGTCTGTTTCTCAGCCCTGCGTCTTGCTTGTGATTTTTCATTGTGAACTGGAAGAAATTCCAGCAATTTTACTACCATTAGAGCAGATGACAAGTTTACCAAGTACTTAGAGATATTAATTCTGTTCTCTTTCATTTCGAAAATTGCTTGATGCAAACTTCAGTTAGCAGCATTTCAGTCAACCTATGTATAGTATGAGCTTTGTCTTCCTCTGAGTGCTCAGTATTAACCTACTGGGTCGTGGCAGTTGGTGTTGACATTCGCAACGTGTTTAAAACAGATTGAAATGGGATTCTGTGAGGTGTCAGCAAGAAAATTCCTTCAGTTGCTCACACAAAATTACCTCGAGCTGGTCTGTTTCCTGGTGGGTTTTGAATCATTGTGCTTTAGTAAAAAATTCCGGTCTTTTAGCAGCAGGCAATTATAATTTCCACTGAAAGCAAATATTGTTGAGGATGTGAAAGAATATAAAATTATGTACCGTAGGTACGCTGATCAGAAAGGGTAGAACAAGGTTATATTTACGTTGGCAGTTGTCAGAAAGAACAGAAAGAACAGAACACATCAAAGAAGTACGAAGATTAAATTTTACATTATTTGGCAGCCATACTGTTTTTTTTCCCCTGCTACAGGTAATGCAGTAAATTTCCATATATAATCTTGAAAATGTTAATAACAGTGAAAAGACCCAACACTAATCTAATATTTGTTACAAAGAAACATCTGAAAATAATTTATGTGAGATGTTCTCATGCTCTCTGAAAACTGGGATTCTGGGGAGGAAGGTGTGAGATTTTTGGTTGGTCTGCTTATAGAATTAGCTGACAGAATGCTTGAACATGATTCTTTATTGTGCTCATTTCCCTGTCTGTTATTCCCTAACCATATGATACAGCTAACATACTAATTAATATTCCTAATAAAAGGTAAACCCTTGTACTGTAAAAAAGCAAAATAAAACTGCAGCACACTGAAAATGTGATATGTTTGGGTAGGTTTCATGCCTTATGATGTATTTTGGAGGTGTTTGTACTTCAAACACTAAATGCAATGTTTTTAAGGTGTGTAGTACTTTGAGAAAGCACGCTGTTTTTTCTGGCTGTACCAGACTAGAGACTCAGTAGATAAGGCTTTAGATCCTTCTCAATCAACGTTTCCTTCCAGCCATTTGGAAATGACTGCATCTAGCCTGTGTCTTGGTTACATTCCTTTACAACAGATATAATTCTCAACCTAAGCAAGATCGTAGTGATAAAAAAAAAAAGTTCACAATCTTGAAACCTGTCAATTCTGTGATAACATGTAATAGGTAGCTTGAATAAATTAATTACTGCCTGTACGGTATAATTGCATTTATTTCGTGACAAACACGGTAACCCTTTCTGTCACATTGTGACATTAAAAGCTCATTAGTTTATCGTTGGCAAATCTTTTGAGGTGATAGTGTTCTTGCTAACAGTCTGTTGTCTTGGTTTTATAGGTATGCTTCAGAAATCACCTTCAGTTGAAGATTTTGTGGATGCCCTTGTTTCAGACTTAGACCAGGACTTCGAAACTTTTATCACGGACTCATAAAAGTATTGAACAGAACTGAAATATTTTACGGAAGATTGCATACATCTTAATTGTGGTTACAATGTTGTTGTGACTGGTTTTGCTTCTTGGTGAACACTTGTACATGTTTGAATATCCGTGTTGGTGGAAGAGTAATAAATTATCTCATTGGATCACCTGGTTTCATTTATGAAGATGATGGGATGATGGCTTTCCACTTCACAGGAGCTTAAGCACGGAATTTGAGAAAATACTCTAATATGTACTATTAAAAAAAATGATCTTGTAGGAACAAAGGGTTAAATGGGAATTGAATTCATCCTCAGGGTGGGTGGAGCAGTGCAAACAGTCTTTCAGTAGACAAAGTGGTTCTGTGTTAGCACATAACTGTCAAGTGTCATGACCCATAACTGTGTGCGTGGGTCCTTCTCACACGCTCCTGGGTATTCTTTAACCTTTCTTAACTGTTGTTCCTTGTGGGAGTTCTGCACTGGGGAATAGAAAACTGTGTTCTCAATGGAGAAGAGAAATTGGGAAGAAAGTTGCAGTGGAAAACTAGAAACTATTCGAGATAGGGAACAAAAGATGGGAAAAGAAAAGCTGTAGTCATACAGGTATGTGAAGGAAAATGTTAGGATGGGAAGGAAAGAAACACTTTACAACATGAAAACGAGAGAGGAGGTAAAGAGGAAGCCCGTAAATGTTTCCCAGTGGAAGATGACATGGAAAGTAGTCGTGCTGTGATGATCCAATAGGTATGTGCATGGCCACGTTTGCAAGTAAAAGTAGTATCATTTTGTTATATGAAGCCATCGAACAGGTCTTCTGTAGGTTTGCAGCAGGTGCACAAAGTTGTTGGGAGGAAGAATGGAGTTTGCAAGGTGCCACAGAACTGGTATTGCTATTGAATTCATAGTGTTTACAATATCCATCCAAGTTACAGTTTCTTGTTCCTAGGCTTACCTCGTGCAGATCTGCCACTGAGCTTCAGTACTCATGCATCAGGAATAGCGCAGTTGTTTTCTGAGAAGTTTTCTACCATTAACTGGGTGCTTTTGTCCTTTTACCTGTTTGTTTTGTTGCATAGTGGTGGTTTAGGTTTGCGCACGTTACGTTAAGGGCTTTACTGGATGAAGTATGTGGTGAGTATGGATTTGCAGGCATTTTGGTGATTCCGCTGCAGGGAACGTACTGTGGAAATAAGTTGGCAAAGTGTGCTGCTTAGGTGCGGCCTGAATCTGTTCCTGCATCTTTGTCCACATGGAGTTTCCGTTTCATAATGAGTGGACGAGTGTTGGGAAGCTGTTAAAAGGCAGGTCTGAGGGCACAAAACTCACTTGAAACAAAGATATTTTCCAGTACATTTAGCTCCAGATAGCTGGAGCAGCTGAAGGTTACACATTACATTGTGGGTGTTAAAGGAGTCATTATCAGTGAGGGTTTCTTCTCCCGAAGGAAATTTTGAAATGGTATTTGAATGCCTGTTTAAAAAATGTGGTAAGTTTTTCTCTGAAGTAATAGCCTTGTCTTTTAGAAGTCCTATGTAGGTTGATGCAAAAAGTTTAATGTGCCTATGCAAGTGCAAGTGAAAGGAGCAAGAAAACCAAGGCTGAGAGATGAGAGCAATAAGCTGGAGGAGAAACAAGTGAAAAATAAATATACAGACTTTTATGGAGAAAAAAAAAAAAAAAGGATGTTTGGGAAGAGATAAGTAAGGGTGAGAGTTGATTAGGTGTTTGGACCCTGCTTTTTAACAGAATTTGTACTATTAGGCTTTGTTTGATATTTTACCCCATATTTTCACTTTGTTTTTATATGGTGGGAATTTGTCTTGCACAAATAGTACTGCCATTCTATTAGAAGTGATTTTAGATGTTTTTAGATATGTTTTGACTAAAGAGTAGCCGATCTATTTTCAGATGTGCCACAACCAAGCCTCCGTGCTTTGTGTCTGACTGCATTCTGCATCTCTCGTGGGCCCTTAAGAGGGAACAGTTTGGTTTAACAAACTAGGTGGGTATTTCCTTGTAAGTCAAGTGATTAAAAAAAAATAAAGAAACTGAATTAATTTAAGCTTAAGTGTGAGTAAAAACATATTTTGAAGATGGTAGGTTCACAAGAGGAAACAATAACTCGTAAAGGTAAGTTTAGCAGCCCTTTACAGAGTACTCAGTGGACGTGTGGGAATTAAAGGGTGTCACCAAGGGAGTCCTGTGTTGTTGGTTTCATGTTTTCTGTACTGAGCAAACTGCCAATAATGTTTATCTGGAGTTGGCGGATCATAAAAGATTCATTGTGACAAAAAGAACTTGGGAAAAGGAAATCCTAATGCCGACGTGAGCCTTGGAGCATTACTGTAAGGAAAATAATGCATCATAATTGGCAGAATAAGTAGAGCATTTAAAATTAAGAGATTGCCCGTAGGTTTTAATTCGAAAGAAATTGAAGCGATGTTGATTCTAGAGTTTACATACTTTATCAAAATATATATGGTAGTCATTGGTTTATGCCTGTGGCCTCTGTTACTTCCTTCATTCACTGTCTCATTTGATCCTTCTGTAAACAACACTCCTTTCAAGTTTTTGTCAGAGTAGCATCAAACAACATCTTCCTAATACTAAAATCAGATAGAGACAAAGAAACGAAGAAAACTTTGTCTTTTGCCAGAGCAAAGTGGATTTTATCGTGTTGTCACAGATTCATAGCTCTTGGGACGTTTGATGAAGGTGGGAGCTGGTAGGAAAATAAATATAACTCAGAATGACAGCTTCAGTTTTTTTTTTTTTTTTTTGTCAAGAAACTCTGTTGACTCCACTAATTTTTGTTTTATGAAATAACCTTTGAGGATTGAACAGTAGACGTGATTAAGCCTCTTGAGAACACATTATATCACCACTATGATGCTTACTACAGAAAGGGAAATGTTTTTCTAAATGATTTTTTTCTCCTTTTTTGTAGTTTCTAAAAATGGTTCCAGCTGTTCAAATGTCTGATGCTTTTTCCTTTTTTTTTTCTTTCTGAGAGACTTTTATTTTTCAGCAAATTTGTGTACTTTCAGTAAAGTGAGATCTCTCTTGTGACCAGCAGTGTAACTCCTCTTAAATGTAAAAACCACTGTAATCCTTTTCCAGCATTCCTTACTTTCCCACTGGGGCTGCTGATCTGGCCGTCCAAAAGCGGCTTTTAGAATCCTGCAACTCAGTGTCATGCTTTTAATCTGAAATTGTGCTATGTTTTGGATTTTAGCTGCTATAGAAAATGAGCAGTGAACATCTTTGGAGGAAATTATACCCTTATGCAATTCTGAGATAATAACATGCAATTAAGACATACCGGAAAAACACACATGGATTACATTTGATAGTCTGAGGTGTCAGTTATGCTTTTATTTTTTTTTCCCCTCCATGTTTGATGTGATTGTTTTTCCGATTCACCTAAAGTAGACTGAAATCTTGCTTAATAATTGCTTTCTGGTGAAGTAAACACGGTGCAGCGTGGAATTCTCTCGATGCATTACCGACAAAAATGAGAGGAACAGAGGAAAGCAGCCAAGTAGAGAAGGCAGGGAAGAGAATGGAGATAGCGCAAGGAAGAATTGAATATAGATTAGAAACGAGGCTTGAAAAACAGTTGATACAGAAGCAAAATAACCTCTGTGATACAGATTTAGGGAGACTAAAAAAGGGTTTTCTTCCTGCATGTATTTACAAAGCAGTAAGTCTAAAATGGAAATTACAGCACTGTCACTAACAAAAAAGGCAGAGTTGTTAAAAAATGATTCTGCTCTGTCTTCAGTGAAAAGCCAGATGGAAGAATTCGTGCTGTCTGTTGATAAAATGCTTCCTAATTCTAAAGATGCAAAATAGCACCTTGTACAGTGAGTCACGCATAAATCAGTGTACACAAATTAAAAATGAATATATTATCAAAATAATGGATCTTAGTATTATACATGATACTTAGGTGGAAATGAAGAGTGTGGGTCATTGTAACAGCAATGTTGGTGGCTCAAAAAGGATGTGTTTCAGGTTATCAGAAGATTAAAATATCTAAATCATGTTACAGAAGCAGAAATTTGAAAGTCTGAACATCAGTCTGGAAAACAAGTGTCTAATGAGCCAGTGGTTGAAATTGGAAGCATTTACCCCCAGTTTTTGGTTTTCTTTTTGACAGCAGGGATACCTGAGCACTGCAGCACACCCGAAGGACTGTGCTGGGGTTGGCTGATCACCATGAGAAACGTCCATCAGAAATGGACGATTTTTCTCAAAAATGTGCCCTAGTTTAGATTAATTCACAGGAGCCCCATAGCCTTAGTTACTCAAGTGGGCAGTCGTCTTCCCAGCCTTAAGGGCTCTGGATGAAGCGTTTTTGGAGGGAAGCTGTGCCACGAGGGTGGCAGGTCCCCAGTCGCCGGGTCCCTGTCCTGCTTGTGGCTTCGTGGCTAGGAAAGGGTCAATGAGAGATGGAAAAGTGGTGGGAGCCAAAGCGCTTCCTTCGCTGCACCTTAGGTGGGAGGCTCTGAGCATCTGGCGTTTCGGAGAGCTTCTGGGCAAAGTACTGGAGATTTTCTTTTCCCAGAGCCAGGGATTTATTTACATGGTGTTGGGAACAAGTTCAAGTGAGTGCCTTACCCTGGCAAATTCGCCGCCTGCCAAAAGAGGAAGATTACATTAAAATCAGAAGACAACTCGAGAGCCGAAAGCGAACGATTGCAGAAAGCAAGCGCGCGGGTTTCCCGGGGAGAAGCACCGTGGGAGAACAGCTAGCGTGCTCGGGGAGGAGGGGAAGGAGATAAAAGATAAGGCCGTATAAATCAGCCCCGGCAGAACAGCCGGGCGGCCCCTCTGATCTTCCCCGGCTGAGATTTGTTTATCTTTCAAGCCTGCTGCGGCTGCTCTTCCCCAGATGGCTCTGGAAAAGGAGCTGGTAGGAAATCCTCACGGCTTGTTGCTCGGAGGAAGCATCCGAAAAAATCTGTTAAAAGACAAAATACTTAGACCAGAAGCAAAGCGGCGATAAGGATCTGACAGAGTAACTGGTCGGTGCTCTGCTGGTGCACGATTTTATAAACAGAGGGGAAAGTTGGTGGGGTGCCCCCCCCCGCCGTGCAGTTCCCTGTGGGCTGTGGGGCAGCTGCAGATGGCTGGAGCTGGCCACCCCGCTTCCTTCCAGACTGGTGGCATGGAAAGGGTCCAGAGCATAAGTCTGCTAAAATACGAGTGTCAGGAATCCTGTTTTAAATTCAAAACACCTGGAAGCACCAAACTTACTGTTGTGGTTTTGGGGGGCATTTTTTTGAAGGTGCCATTTTTCAGTACATCACCATCATTCGCTTTTCCTGCCTGTCGTATGAGTGAGTTTGTACGTTAATAAACTTCATCATGTAGCACTATTAAAGTAGTTGCAGAAGGTGGTTTTCATTAATCTTCAGCACATCCTGGGTTTTAGGAGGGTTAGCAGGGCAGTATTTAGAAATAAAGTCTGTTTATTAACAGTGCCCTTCTGAAGTACTTAGCGCAGGCTCAGTTGCAGCCTACTGCCAGTGTTCAAAATTCATACAAAAGGACAAATGCTTATAAACACGGAATGGGTTGTTGGTGTCACATAGTGCAGCCCCAGGTTTCTTCCTTCTGATTCATAGAATCACAGAATGGTCGGGGGTTGGAAGGGACCTTAAAGCCCACCCTGCCATGGGCAGGGACACCTCCCACCACACCAGGTTGCCCAAACCTGAAGGTGGAAGCCCCAACCTCACGTTCCCCTTCTCAGTACGAGCTAAGTCTTTTTCCAGGATAAATTCCCAAAGCTCCAATGAAGTTATTAAAGATCTGCAGTGTTCATGCTTGTCAAGCATTTTCTCCTGAGGTCATTTAAATCTATCCTTGATCCCAGGAGCTGAGCTGCAGGATCCAGAAGCGATCTCATTCTTCTCATGGATTTTGGAAATGGGGAAGGCAGTGAAGTTGACTTGAATGTCTTTAAGTGCCTTTCTTTACATACAGATGTGCTCAGTTGTCTACATTTTCATTCCACAAGAGTACAGTTGTAACAACGTCATTTGATAAGAGAGCCCTAGAGAACACAAGTGATACAGCAACCTTTATAAGAAACTAAAACTTCTACAAACCAATTATATGTCTTATCAAAGTGATTCATACATGCCCGTGGTAAATCCCATTCATTACAACCAAGTTTAAATCACAGTTCATTGCCTCTTAACAGCTGCACAAATAGTGTGCATGGTCGCTGTAGGGTTAAAAAAGGAATAACTTGTCACCTTTTAAAGTTCGTAAGAATTGGAGATGTAATTGAACACTTCAAGAAAGAGGCAGTGCTGTTAGGCTCAGTAACTTGGCCATCAGGGACAGGGAAAAAAAAAAAAATATGAAAAAGATGTTTTTGACTGGGGTGATGCTCTATCAGACCTGTTCCCTTGCCATCCTGGAAATTTCTCTTCTTATTTTCCCCTATTTTGTTTCATCTTGGCCTGCTGCCAGCCCCCGAGCCCGTCCCTCGTGCTGCGCGAGGTGCCGCGTGTCGGCAGGCACGGCTCTTGCTGAAACCCTTTAACACTGCAGGCCGTCTGCTAAACAAAGTGCTGGCTTGCTGGCAGGGTTCTCCCTAAAGAGGGATTTAGATAACTTGTTCTACTTAATCAAATTAGTTATCTTTAATTCAATCAGCTTTTTAAGCCAAATTCCCAAGACAAGGTGGTTTAAGTAGTTTGTTTGGTTTGTAATCTCTGTTTTCCAAAAAAATCTGCTTTTTGTTTTTTTCCTTTGGTTTCTGACTGTCTCAGATATATGTGAGAAAAAAAGTGTTGGCTGGCTGTCTTCAGGGAAATGGCTAATTTGACATTGAACCTCTTGAACATTCCTTATTTCATCAGCAAGCTGTTACATTTCCCAAGTCCCTCCCCGCGTCTGTCAGAAGCACCTGTCCAGCAGCTCTGAAACCTGTGTCTTGCTTGGTTTATTCCAATTTTTTTTTCTTCTTGCTCTGCTCCATATATGTTTCTCATCCTGTCTTGCACCTCCGGCTTTATCTGCTTCATTTGGGAAAAAGAAAAAAAAAAGAAAAAAAAAGAAAAGGAAAAAAAAAAAAGAGATACATTTCAGTTTCTTTCTGCCTACCACAACTGAATTGGTGGCCCTGCTGTGGACATGGTCCTGGGCAGCCTGCTCTGGGTGTCCCTGCGTGAGCAGGGGTGGCACCAGGGGCCTCCAGGGGTCCCTGCCAGCCTTGGCCACCCTGTGATGCTGTGAGGCTGTAAAAGCTCAGCTCTTATCGTAGTTCTTTCTCTCTTTATCAGGACCCTTTATGCCGACTGAAAGCATTTCAAATTCCAGTCACCACATCCTAGATAACAGGTCGTTTCTGTGTAACCAGCCCAGAAATGTGCAGGACTCGTTTAAATAAACAGGACCTTTGAGCTTTCCTCTTACTTTTTCATTGTTCACCTTGGTTTTTAGGCTGCTTTGCTGCAGAAATGGGACATGCAGCTGTGCTCGAACCTGCACTGTCTGCGTTTCATCCACTAATTTTTGAATCCATTCTGTCAAAGAGCTGAAAGTCACAAAGGAGCTGATGGGTCTCTGGAAACAGGTGATATGGAGACGGAGACATCCTCACAAAGTCAGGGCCGGGGAAGGTTGTGCTCCAAGTGCTTCCTCTGCCAGAGGGCCCAGAGGCAGGTGAGGACCCTCTGGTGCCCCAGCCCTTCATGGAGGATGGTCCATCAGTGCTCTCGGCCTGCCGACACACCACACGTCCACATTTCCTCAGCTCTTAGGAAACCTGCTTTGGCAGGGGGTTGGACCCGACAATCTCTTGAGGTCCCTTCCAACCCCTACAGTTCTGTGATCCTGTGACCCTTGTGCTCTGGTGAGGTGTTGAGGGACCGCAGTTGGCGTGGCCCTGCTGTGACTTCTCAGGAGGCTTCGTTGGAGGCGGGACCAGCTGGGCCGGCCATCTTCCTGCCACCACGGGCAGCGGTGGCAGCGCGCATGTGAGAGCAGGAGGCATGCGAAGGCAGAGCTGGCAGTTTGGCCGACATCCCAGGATTTTGTTTCATCTCCCTCTGAATGCCGGGGCGAGTGATGAGGCAGGTGAGAAGCTTTGCCTTTCTGCCTGTGTGTCACAGAAAAGGCCTCCTCGTGCCAAATCACGAGGCGGCGCCGGAGCCTCCCTTTTAAGCTGTTGCTACTTCCACTGACCCGAAACCTGTATTTTGTTAATCTTTTAGGTTACCTCTGAATATACTTTTTATTTGTTTTCTTTTTAGAATCCACTCAGAAAAGTTTCTGAGTCCTCCCTTCCCAGGAATACCCAGCTTGCAGGAAATCCCCCAGGTAAGCTCAGCCCATGTAGGCTGACTGGCCCTGAAGAGGAATCCCAACTGGAAGCCACCAGTGCCACCATTGCCTGTGCACATAGTTTCTGCTTGGCCAGCACATTTCTGTCATCCCTTTCAACATACGGCTAGGGGAGGAGTGTGGATTTTTGCAGGCTGGTGGCCGGGTGACGGATGGCAGCACCCGACAGGAGCTGCAGGTTCAGCGGCGCATGGTCCCGCTCCCCAACTCCACCAACAAGGCTGAGGCTGGGTGAGGTGAAACCCAGCTTCCAGGGCAGCTCATTCCCCCACCTTATATTTGCTTTTTGCCTACCTCTGCCATAAACACTGCACCCTGCTATGCAGTGCTATTTGTGCAAATATCGACACAAGGAGAGGCGAGTCTGTAACCTCTCTCTTCGTTAGTACTGCTCTGATGCCGTGAGTGCTATTAAAAATGTTAAACAAACAATCTGCAGAATATCAAAGGAGTTTTTGTTTGCAATCTGACTTTCAGAAACTCCAGTCAAAATTCAGGTCAAAAGTGCCCCAGCGCACAGGAGGCTGGCATCTGGGGTGTCATCATGGGGCTTCAGGGAGTCCTGTTTGCCCATTGTAGAAACATTTTGGATTTTAACAGCAAGGATCTGGTATTGATATTTGGTATTGATAGGTATTGATATTTGATTGTGAAGATATTGCTGTTAGTGAAGTGTTAGTGAAGACAGTGCTGTTATATGACAAATATTTGATTTGTGTCAATGTCTTTGCATGGAGGAGAACGATAGAGTCCCCCTTTCATGAATGTGTGTGGGATGATGTGCGCTAGAATTTCATTTCAGTGGCTGAATTGTTGCATAATGTTCATAAATGTGTAGAAACATTTGCAGCCAAAACCTATGAGGGTGGGTGGAACTCAGTGGAATTGTTTCCATCTGGGTAATGCAAAAGATACTCTAGTGTAAGTCTTTGTACTTCATTAAAATAGGAGACTTTCTTACAATTAGATTTTAATAACCACTTTGTAAAAATGAGCAATCTGTTCTTCGTTGGCATCTAACATCTTCTGCAGCTATCCTACTGTAGCCAAAGCCCACCAGAAGCTACAAAAAGGGCAGCTCAGTGGCATTGCGGTGACTGGGTTGCTCCATGTCTACCTGGAGCAGGGTCAGATGCCCTCACCGAGGCAGGGACAGAAATCCCATTCACCTGCAAACCTCGTGCCGATACTTGGCAGCCCTTCACAGAGCTCCACAGGACCCAGCACTGCAGCTGTGAGCTTCAGGTCTTGCTTTGAGGATCCCTCAGAGTTTCTGTCGTACTCCTTCCTGGCCAGGAGCTCCCCATTCCCCATGGCAGGGCTCCCCAGGTCTCCTGTTTCACCCTCTGTGTGGCACCCAGAGGTCTCTGGGACCGGTGGGGTTTGTCCCTGATGGGCTTTGGGCAAGGAGCTGTTGGGTTAGCAGGAATCCCGTCTGCTCTGAGCTGGAGGATATGCCACCACGTTCAGGTGTCTGCTCTGTGATGGAGCCACACCGCCCAACAGGCTGCCAGAGAAGGGGCATAACTGAGCCGGGGGGGGGGTCTTACCTCACTCCAGGTTTATTTTTCAGGGGGAATCCCTTAATTTGGCATGCACCTCAAGAGGAGACCCTTCCTACCTCCTGTTAAATTTAGGAGATCTCGAGTGACTTGGGAACATAAAGAGCTGCTAATGGCTGAGTCATTTCTGCTGCAAACGGGCCTTCAAAAGTGCTGCCCAAGGCAGTAAACCTGACTATCCCAAGCTGGAAGGGACCCACAAGGATCACTGAGCCCGCGTCCAACTTGAGTACACCTTTAGAAGTCAAGGTTTATAACCATTTGCACCTGGGGACAGAATCACTGTGGATACAGCTGCCATCACCCCCTCATCATGTGGCTGCTCCTGCAGCCCCTCTCTGTGACTTGTCAGCAGTCCCAAGCGATTCCTGAACTCAAGACTTGTGTTGATGTTGTCTTGCTCTTCCCATGCTTTGGTTGCTTGTTGTGTACACTAGGATCTCCTAAATATAGAAAAGGATGTGAAGAATGAGCAGCCACAGACACAGTTTGCAGATGCACCCTGCATGAGCAGCTCAGCTGGCTGCAGTACAGACGTGTGCGGTGGCCCCGTGTCCAGGCATTGACCATCCCAGAACGGGCTGGTAATGGGAAATGTCCAAACTATTGGACAAGGCACGGAGCAGCTCAGCAGAAACATGTCTAGTATGAGTGTTTCTGTAGTGGCAACAAAGGCAAAGAAAAGAGGTGGCTGATCCAAGTTTCACAGCATCACAGCATGGTTGAGGTGGGCAGGAACCTCTGCAGGCCACCTGCTGCAACTCCTGGAGCACGTTGCCCAAGTTTCTCTTTCCTGGACCCCCAAGAAGGTGGCATTTTGCTGCAGAGCTGCACCACTTGTTCAAGGGCTTGCTGTCAAACATTTAAGAACTGCTTTCAGGCAGATTTTTACAGTGAGAGCCTGCTGTCGTTGTCCCCATACACTCCCATCTGACACAGCGTAGCTTTCACTCTTCTCTTTTTAGCTGATCTTTGTGCAGTTCTCTGCGTTATTGTTACAGATCTCCTGCTAGCCTCCCAGCACAGAGCAGCAGCTCCCAGGGAGTGTTTGGGCTAATGTACAGCCGTCGTTTGTCCAGGCAAAAAGCGCTGGTGTTCAGTGTGCTGGGCGGGTGACGGAGCCCTGGCACAGGCTGCCCAGAGAGGCTGTGGGGTCTCCTCCTTGGGGATCTCCAAAAGCCGCCTGGACGTGGCCCTGGGCAGCCTGCTCTGGGTGTCCCTGCTTGGGCAGGGGTGGCACCAGGGGCCTCCAGGGGGCCCTGCCGACCCCAGCCCTGCCATGATCCTGTTAGTGCCAGCGTTATCAGGCAATCAGTGGTGCTTCATTTCAAGTGGGAGAGGGCTGCTGTGCTCGGCTCAGTCCTTCCCCTTGCACTTTCATTATCCAAGAGCTGAAATTTCAGGTCCACCTGTAGAAAAGCCACAGCTGGCATTAAAAAGGAAGATAAAATGCACAGGGCGCAGGGGATTGCTGTGCTGTTAGAACATCCCGGGGTTGTGCTGTGGTCAGTGAGGCCACCGGCCGCCCCTCTCTGCGAAGGGAAGGTTAAGGTGCTAGTAGAGCAGTTTCATTTCACAGCTCAACATATTTTAACTGGAAAATGTGCTCTTCCTCAGCCTTTTATGACACCTTCGTTAGTTAGAAAAGTGTCCGCTGTCCAGCCAATTAGCAATCCAAATGCCCACAAATATATATATATATATATATATATATATATATATATACATATATATAAAATTGGGAAAGAGAATGCCAGGTCCCCAGGGAAGTCCTGCAGGTGGCTCTAGCAAAACCAGGACCAGCTCCTGACCTGCTTGCATTGCGGCCGCCCTATTGCAGTCGTGCTGCCTAACACAGGCTGCTTGCTAGAGCAAGGAATCTCTAACTCTTTGGTTTTGCAGCACTACTTCAAGCACACAGGTGGCAAATTGGCTTCCAGGTGTGGGGCCAAATTCATGGGTGAGGCTAAGCTTGTGTAATTTATATGTTTTCCTGGCCTTACACAGCTACACCAGCTCCGACACCCACACTTGCTCTCGCTGCAGCTTTGCCACCAGCCAACTCCTGCAGCTCTGGCGGTGCCCTTGCAGCCGTGGCTGCTTCCCTGGGCACGATGGAGACCTCACTGCCCTCAGAGCTGCCAGCTGGCTTGTCGTGGGCAGCGAACCTGAGATGGAGGAAGTGACCCTGCTAACGCAGGGTGGCTTTGCAAGAGCTTGGAGCTGGTGACGGCAATGTTTCCAGCTCTATCTGAATCTGGGTTTTCACAGACTGCAAATTAATTGCACCCAGGAGTACATCCTTCAGCTGCTGGAAGCAGAGGAGCAGCGCTAACAAAAGGGCTCGCCCACTGAAACTGCTTTGCAGTTTCCCACTCCATCACCTAATAAAGAGCCAGAGCCAAATGCACCAAAGCGCAAACGCTTGTTTACTGCCAAATGTCATCACACAGCAGCACGTTGCACCACACTGTGTGCTTCCTGCATGAGCCCCATTCGCCCGCTGCAAGGCTTTGAGCAAATGTAGCGGAACAGTTTGCAAAGAGAAAAAAGGCAGCGGGGTGCCACAGTAGCACAGCCGTGCTCGCTGCCCAGGATCGAAGCACACAGTGAGGATCACAGCCCCGTCCCAGCCACGGGTGGATGCCGCCACTTGGCTCACCCGCTCTATGTGTGAAGTTGAATGTTGCATCAGGAGTATACAAAATAGATCTGATGCCAACAGTCATTCATTTTGCTGTAATATTTTGCAGTACAATTATCTCAGGGAAGAGAAAGTGACAGCTCCGGACAAAAAAGGAAGGCAGGTTTTTGTTTCCATCATAATTCCCTAATGTCCTTCCTTGCTGTAATAGATAAAAGTTTTTGCAGTACTTTAGGGTAAGTAAAATACTAGCAACTGTTACGTACCCATTTGGTTGGCTCTTTCTTATCAGCTGCTGTGACAAATTCCCCATCTCTAGTTCTCACAGAGAACAAAACTCCCGATTAAGGCCAGTGCTTGAAAATCACCACTTTAAGCTGTTAAACTCGACTGTTAGATTCATTTTTGCTGTGGACAGAAGGAACCCAACCGGCCGGACTCCTGGCAGGTCGGTTTTGCGTTCACAGTGATCGCTTTTCCGAGAGCACTGCGCAGGGAGCACCTGGCACCACCACTGGGCGCCTTTATCTCCTTTGGTTTCCTTCTTTTATTTCCTTTGGTTCTACATGGGAACAAAGCCTTAGAGGTAGCTGTGCGCTCCGTGTTACATCTCCCAGGCTGATGAAATCCCCACGATTTAAACCCCCCGATTCTGCTTTCAAGTGGTGATAGGCGAGGGGACCAGCTAGGGGAGGCAGGAGAATGGGAAACACACCTGGGGAAAAGACGGCAAAGCACTGCCAGAAAACCGGAGCAGTGACAGGGAAATGAATAAAGCAGAGTGATGGGGAAGAGCCATAAAGGAGGAGGCGGGGGGGTCAAAGACAAACCCAGGTGCATCAGGAAGGAGAGGTCAGTGCTGCCTGTGCCTGCTTCACAAAATCAACTCTCCATCAAGAGCAAGGAGCTCCAACAGCAGTTGTACACCAGGGGAAGGGGAACTGCAGCAATCAGAGGGGTTTTCCTTCCTGCACATCCCCCTGAGCAGCCCGAGGTTATTTGGCAAAACTTTTAACACCCAAGTGGGAGCTTTGCTGAGTGTCTCCACAGTGTAAATCATTGCGCAGTTATTTTCTCCTGTCGCCAGCTGGCTTCTCTTTTTTGTTTGAGCTGCCCATAGACCATGACACAAGGACAGATTTTTTGCAGAATGGGTTGGTGTCGGCTGGGGGTGTTTTGGTGTTTCTGGCCTGATTCCTGGGCCAGGGGATATGGCACTTTTCTCTTCCATGAGAAAATAAAACTGGAGTCTCACTACAGGCAACTTGTGAGTAATGTAACAAGCAAAATTTAAATAGAGATAATCCTTTTTTGTCTCCCCCCAAAATGAGGTAACTGGGGAAAGAACAGAGATTGCCTGGCATTTACACCTCCTTCAGCTCTTGCAGATAAGTTATAACAAGGCCAGATGGAAAGGTAACTTCTGCTCCCTAAGACCAGGTAGGAATTGCAGGCGCATCCTCAGAGCTGCAGCAGCTGAACGCCTTAAACTACAGGCAAAGTGAGTAAGCAAACAGAAAGCAGAGCTCTAAATCTTATATATATATATATATATATTTTTTTTCCAACTAACAGATGTTATTTCTTTCTTTTTACTTCTAGCTTTCAATTACAACACTGATACACCTGCAGAAGATGCAATGTTGCATCCTGAGGGATATTTAGGCTTCCACGCTCCTGAACAGCACAGCTCTCTGCACAGCTGGGAGACTGGCAGTGAGGGACGGATGTAGCAGGCTGTAACAGAAAGGAAATGAAAAGGCTTCTTCTCTAGGAAAAGAAATCAGTTGTAACTGCAGCAAGACCTCCTCGATGACATTGTGTGCATTAGGAAGCGTCATCTGGCAGACAGATATTTTCGGGAATCTCTCATACAGCTCTTGCCAAAGCCTTGAATAAACTCAAATGCTATCTATTTGTTGTTGAAAGCCACAGGATATGTAATTTATGGCATTCTTGAGCTCTTCCCTGCAGGTCCCATAGGCTGTTTGAAATAGCAAGGATGAGCTGAACCACAGGCTTACTTCTTTTTATCCCATCAAGGCAATAGGTGTTTTATCATCTGAAAGGCATAAAGTTTTGTCTGCCTGAGTCTGTCTGTCCTGCTAGTTAAAAATCAGTGTGTGAAAATAACTTGGGGTGTTCTCATCCACATGAATGGGCTAGTCCTCTTCAAGTAACAAAAAAAACCCTCCGAAGATTAAAATGTAGCTAAAGAGTGAACTTAAATTAATATTGAAGTTTTCATTTTATTGAGGGTTTAACACAGAGGGTAGCTGCACAAATCCTCACAGAGGAGATGCTCTTATGTGATTCCACAGCATTTTGTCATCACGCAAATACTTTTTCAAGCAAGGATTATTATTATTTATTTCAATTTGTAGTCTCAAAACTTCAAAAAAGATGAGGAATTTTGACAAAACCTACTGCAAGTGTTATTTGGTAGACCATTATAGGTCTATTTTGACATCTCAGTCAGAAAGCTCTTCTCCGCCTTGCACAGATGTGGGGGTCCCCTTAGCTTTTATTGTTGAACATCCTTAGGAATGAGTTTAGGGAAGCTGAATCTGTGAGGTATCAATGACAAAGGACCCACTGCTGTTGGGTCTACCAACATGAAATGTCATCATGTTGGCCAACAACTTTCTTTTCCTCTTGGAACAGAGTGAACCAAATTGCCCAACAGATACGTGGATTTCCTCAGGTTAAACTCTGCTACCATGTGTAGCAAGAATCAGCATAAGTATACAAGAAAGGGCATTTGCAATGTATGAGCTGAAACGGTTCAGTAAATGCTGTTATTCTGCTAATTCAATAGCCTCCTGCAAATACATATTTGCACTGGTCAGGTGCAGAGTTCATGCAAGTTTAAGTAAATGTGAAGTTAGAGGAAAGGTAGCTGTGGACTCAGCCTTTACTTTGGCTTTTAAAATCCAATTGTCAATGGAGACATAATGAAAACGATGGCTGGGAGGCTTCGTGTGTGCGCGGACACGGCTATTAGGCTGCTTGGTAAATGCAGACGTGCACGTTTCTGCCTTCACTGACCATTGTGGGGAGGTGGACTGGTGCTCATCAGCCTTGCCTGCGTTGTGTGCCCCATCACAGACAGTTCCTACGGAGGGGACCAGCCAGGGCCTTAGGGTGCCAGTGACCCTGGTGGAGAAATATGCATTTACTCAGTGACTATTCCGGCATGTTCCTATTGAAGAGCACAAAGTTGCAGATCTGGAAGGAAGCCATGGAGTACTGGCTGCACATCCTAGATGTTCCGGGATGTTGTTTGCAGTCATTTCTTTTTAACTAAGACTCTTACATTGTTCCCTGAGGTGTCAAGGGCACTTGGGTTTCTGGATTGAAAGATATTTAACAAAATTGAAATAAAGCCTTTCCTATTTTTTGGTAAGTTTTCAGTTCATTTTGTAATCTCTGCCATATCTAGAATGAATGCTTTACAATATAAATGTCTCATTTGAACCGTAATTTCAGTGTTCTGAAATTTCCTCACGTTTAAGGGATTAGGAATGAAATTACAAACTGGCAGGGACAATGCCCCGCCTGAGACCATATGCAATACCTTTATCAAGTGTGTTTTTTTTTTTCTTTCTTTTTTTTAATTGGTTATTGTTTTATTCTACTGTAGAATATACGCTTATGGAAACATGGATATTACACATGGTATTTATATATATTTATCATTATGTTCCAATGAACTGTCTGATACGTACATTGAGCAAAACAACATGATTTCTTGAATTACAGTGGTTTCATTTTTTCCAGGCTTTAACTCAGTGCTGCCCCTTAATTGGTTACAGAATAGATGTTGGTATGTTGAGCCTACAATAATGACAATGTTTGTGTGCTGACTAGCAGGTGAGTGTCCATCCACAAACTGACACTGGGAGCTGGGCATGAGCAATGGAAATCGTCAAAAAGACGGAGGCTTGGAGAAAGAACTTCCTAAAAGCTGCGTTCTTTTTGTGAGTGCTTTTCCACCCATGCTTTAGAAAAAAAAAAATCTCATTTATAAGCTCTTGAACAAGCCAAAATCCCCTTTGTCAGACCGAACAACAATATTCAACTGTGATAAGGAAGGATTTATAAAATCAGATGATGGGAAAATCTAAATCTTCCTCAACTTCACCTGCCATTGAAGCCGTGTCACCAGCTAGGAGCCACAGTGTGCCCCAACAAGCAACCCCCCATCAGGATATTATTAGGAAACATTTGCACTAATCCCGTCATTCACTGCTCTTGTGGAAGGCAGCAGGCTCGCTCCACATCCACCCACCATTATTTCACCCTACTGAAAGCACTGCCTTATCGGACGTAATCGAAAGGGCTCATTTGTCATGTGGGGAGCGAGTGGGTTTTACCAGCGCTCACGCCAAAACTAAATAGGGATGAAATTGCACCCTGCCAGCACAGGGTGGGCATTGTATGGCTGTGCAGTACGCAGCCTCGGCCCGCCCCGTGGCTCCACGAACAGTGCACGCTCGCTTCAGTGCTTTTCGTTTTTGTATGGCTGAAACAAAGCAGCAGTGTCTGAAGTGGAATGTGCTGCAGGTAGCGAGCTAAACCTCCACCGCCGCAGTCAGCGAGGGGATTAATTAAACGCATGAAGGTTGTTGCTTGGAGGGACTTCACAGGAATGCAAACCGAAGGCCCTCAAAGAGCCCACAACAAAGGGGAAAGCCATGTGATCTTAAACTCCTGCGAGGGTGAGTGGTATTGGATTAAGGGCTTGGTCTACCTAGCAGAAAGGGCAGGAAACATCGCTGCACTAGAAAGCAATGCAAGCAGGAAAATTTTTATTTATTTTTTATTTTGGTGGGGTGGATTAAAATAGTGTAGCCTTGCTGAAGACATTTGTGTTATATCTGATACAATCAAATGTGTGTGATAGTCTTAAGAACACACACATAGTTTGTTTTGTAGTTTGCTTCCAAATAAAATATCATAAACACCTGCTTCAATCCCTGTTTCTCTCTTGATTTTCTTCATTTCATTTTTATGTTTTGCAGGGCGATGCCACTGTGATCCTGGCCGTGCTGGGAGTCACGGAGCTGTCTTCATCAGTACAGGGGGGTACGGGGTCACTAACACAACACACCTCATGCTGCTTCGCGCAGACCTGCAAGCTTCACGGGGCTTGCAGGTACACATGTGCTTTCCACCGTGTACAAGCTCTGATTTCACTGCTTGTGTAAGTGTCTACTGGCACAGGGTGCTTGGGATCTGGCAGACCCTCTTGCTGTGACTTAACTTTCCAGTTACCCGTTGTTGATGTTGCTTTTAATATTATCTTTTCAACGCTCGCCAGCTGTGTCTGTGATCTTCATTCTGCTACCTGGAAAACTTTTATCATGCTAAAAACTTTTATCATCCTAAAATAGCTAAGTAAATAAATAATGGAAGTAGCTCAAGCAATCCCAAAACTGTGTGGAACCTTTATTCAGAGCACGTTAGCTTAAGCCCTTTCCACTGAAGTGTTGCTTGCAGATTTTATCAATTTATTGTGGTCTGCAAAGAAAGTTTTCTCATCTCTGCCATTGCATGTTGCATGGTCAGACCAATTTGTTGAAGTCACCGATCAGCCTTGTATAGGAAAAGGATGAGTGAAAATATGTGTTTTTTCAGACATGTTATGGTCAGTATTTGTATGACATCTTTGTGTTTATATACAGCCGAAGCGCCTGTCTTGCTTGGCTTAGCTACAGGTCTCAGCATGGATTAGCCTTTTGTAGACATTCACCCTCAGCTTTCCATATCAAACCTCTAACTTTTCCTGGAGCTAACATGAATCTTCTTAAAAACCACGGTATAAAATTCATCATGTCCATCACTAACTGCTCTGTATGTTAATTACACTTGTTAAAGTATGTGCCTTACATCCAGTTCGGAACTGCTTAGTTTCACCTACCAGAGACTGGCTCACGCCTGTGAGATCTCCAAGAATATTCTCTCCATGAAGACTATTTAGAAATGGTTAAGACGTAAAAAGCCTCTTTTGAAAGCTCAGTTAGGCTTTGTAAGGAACTCTAAGACTAAAAAACTTGAGAAAGTAATAGAAATACACAGAAAAGAACTAATCTGAAATTTGCTGGAGTAAAAAACAGGTCCCTTCTGAGGAGACAGGGACAGTGCAGCTTTCAGTTTATCTCACACTTTCCCATAAAACCAATAGTGCTATACATTCTCTACCACAAATATCCTGGCTTTATATTACCTACCATCATTATCTGGATTCGGCTTCCAGTCACTGCCTCTTATGTCTTTGCCCTTAGAAATCACACAGTTGTATCAATTATCAATTCACATGCATTTCTCTTTCTTCTGAGTCCACGACTCGTTTGTCAAACCATGCCATCCCTTTCCTAATTGTTTAAATATGAACCTTCTGGAAAACACTCTAAAATGGCCTAAATAATCCTTGGTAATTAGTCCTGTCTATCGATATTCTCTATTTCTTCAAGCAAGGTCTGAAACTATCCTTTGCTGCTGCAGTGCAACACAAGTGGATGCTCTGCTGGTAGTAGTCAGGTGCCACGGTTGGGGCATCCCCCTCTGCTTCAAAAGTACAGCTACTCGTTATTTACTTCACCTGTCTGAAGCAGTCTACTGTGTGAAGTTCTTGGTTTTCCTTTCAAAGACATTAAATAGGAAGCTAAAGGCGGTACTCACCATTTTTTTTTCCTTTCTCGAGAAGCAAGCTTTTGAAAAGATTTTGAAGTATTGTCACTCTAAGGCTTGATGTTAACTTATTGCTTCTTCAAGGCCCTCCAGCTTGAAGAATGATGCTACTGTTGAACAGCAAGCATCTCAAGACAAAGAGGTACCAAATTGTACTGAAGTTTCAATAAAATTAAATCAAGAAGGAATTCTGCTCAAAATAATAAAAGAATTGACCACTAACTTTGTATAGAATGCTACCATTAATATGAAATCGACAAACGACGATCGATTCATGTAACAGTTTATTCACAAGTAAAAAACAAAAGTATTACAAAACGATTTATACAAGGTTTTAATTTACATTCTTTAAAGGAGTAACTAAAACAGCACTGTAAGCCCCTAGATGTGATATGTGGGCCGTCTAAATGCGGTGGTAGTGTATGTTTTCTATTGGCATGTACAATACTGCTTGCCACAGGCAATATAAAAAAGACCAATTTGGTTAAATTAAGGAAAAAAGTATATACACAATATACATACATATTTAAAAAGCACTGTCTTCATTTTTCCTCCCAATTTGCTCTCAAGCTATCTGTCACTCATTTGAAGAAATGAGTATTTTCATCTAGAGTTGCCGGACAAAAACAATTGTACAAAGTGTAAATTCCAATGGGAAACATACTTACTGTGGCAGATGCTGGCAACATTTTTGAACAAAGCTTTTTGCAGAACTGTTATTAATGAAAAGTTAAATCTCCACATGTTCTAAAAATATCTTGCCATATAATGAAATGCACGTTGGATTTTTTTTCTATTTACAAAGTATATACAAAGAAGCACACATCTCTTCATGCAAATGTAGTGAAAAATAATATTTCAACACTTCTTAAATGTACAAAAGTATCCAAAGAAAATATTCAAAACTATTCTTATTTGAATATATGCTTTTCAGCTTTTAGTTGTATAATTATTCTCCTTGTATAACTGCATATTATTCTACTATGTCAGTGATCAAATGGTAGTACCTACTACTTAAAAAAAAATCCCTTATGTAGTTTCTTCACTTTGGTTTGAATTTGAGAACTGTTATTCAACATTTCTGCATGCATGAATAAGCTCACTGATTTTGGCTGCCTACGCTGGGCCAAGCTATTTCTTGTACAGGTTCAATCTTCTGCTGGGTGCTTCAAAGCAAAAGCCTTTTTCCATTATGGAACACGACTACTGTCTCATCATTTCCAGTGCCATATGAACAATGTGCAGAAAGATGAGTAATATTTATTGCAAAAGTACATTTGTTTTGCTGATTGCTTTGCTTTTGTCAAGGCACATTGGGTATTTTTAAAGAATAATTGCTAGAGGTCACAACTGACAGGTTTGAGCCTGTTGAATGCTATGAATCATCGGAGGTTACTGGGATTACTCACAGAAGTGAACACTATTTTAGGGAAAAATGGCTGCAGAACAAACGGTACTATAGGAAGTGGTACAACAAACTGCAGTTAAAAACATCTTAAAGAACAAGGAGGGCAGAAGGTTGGTGATAATTGACTAGGCATGCACATAACTTTGAGGATTCTGTTCAGAAGTATCTTTAAAAATGTTACAAATTCATTTTTATATTTTGTATGGACAAATTGAATTTACACAAAATGCTACAATGAGAAGGAGAGAGTGACATGAATAAAAAGAAAAGAAGGCCTACTAAATGAGTCAATTATGTCACAATGAAGCTTGGCCGCAGAAAATAATTCATTACTAAAAAAAATCAGTCATAGGTCTCACTTATGAGTACTTTGATGACACACCTGCTGTAGTTTGACATTTTGATGTGAGTTGATTACATATATTTCAACATCCAAAAGATACATGTTATAACAACAAGTGCTGTCTTCCAACACTGGGACTACCAATTAAACACAACATCCCTATCTATACGGCTGACTTTCATTAACCTAATCTAATTTAAAGCTAATCTCCTGCTACATTTAACAAAACAATGCTCCCTCCCACAAACAAAATAATTGGATGGAAGGGACATCAATCATACATATTGTAACATGCAAAGTCTTTAACTCCCCAAACTAGCTTATTGACTATGATGTAACATATAATAAAAGCTTCAGTTTATCAATAGATGATCCTTGGATAAATAGAAATGTTTAAGTCCTTCAACAGCAGGAAACTGAGTTAAAAACTAGAATCAGACACAAAAAAAATCCAAATGCATGCATAAATCTGCAAGCAGAATAACTGGCAAAGTCTTGTCCCAGGCCTTCTGACCTCTGTAGCCATATTTAAGATACCCATCTAAACACACTAATTTATATTTTTTTGCAGTATTTACATACACTTTTAAGCTCATTCCATTAGACTTTCTGAGAATCTTATGGAATAAAAGGTTCTTTAAAAAAAAAAAAAAAGATGCAAAAGGTCATGAATCCACTTTCAGGGTTCTTCTAGGATGCTCCTTCGAGTTTCACGTTACAGCTGTTCTAGTTCAGATGCAACTGCTTGCTTACAATGTGTGAAATTATGTCATTTTTTTCCAGCTGATTTTGAAACTGTGTGTCATTGAAGACCAGACCGTATTTGATGACAATCTGCAGAGGAGACTCTGTTTTAGTGCTGAGAGAAACATTGGTTTCCTAAAAGAAATTGATAGAACAGTGGTTACATAAACTCATTAAAAAACTGTATGTACTTCTGTACCTGACTAAATGCTAAAAAAAATACTGCTATACTTACTGCTGACTGTGAAAATTCACCTAAACCTGAGGACTGAACCTGTATCTTCTGATTTTATCACATTAATTTTGCAATATAATAACAAAGTATGGCCCTATGCAAGACTGTAATCCATACACATGGATTAAAAAGACCTTCCTTCTCTCAAAGTATTTCAAAAAGACGAGAAAGATGAAGGGTAAATGGAACATAATGAGGGAAACTGAGATGATTTTCTTGGAGTTGTGCAGTAAGTCAGAGGCATGCCTAAGAATATGTGTCAAGCAAGCCTAGTCCTGGTCCAGTGCACTAAATGCTGCTGAAATTTCTCCATCGAACAAACATATATAATGATGCAATGAAGAAATCAGAAATATGGAAGATATATGGAGAAACTGTACAAGGTGAGTCAGTAAAGTCTATTAAAGAAAAAAAAAAAAGAAAAACCTAACCTACCCAAATCATGTTACTTCTTTGGAATTATACCAAAATCTCAGTATTAATACATGATAACAAAAAGAAAAAAAGTCAAAGAATACATGATTTTGAAATACCAATAAAGATTTATACATACATATATGAATCAATAAGAAAATTTACAATTTACACATCATAAGTAGATGAAAACGGGACCTGGACAGGATGGGTCAATGGGCAGAGGCCAATGGGATAAGGTTCAACATGGCTAAGTGCCGGGTCCTGCACTTTGGCCACAACAACTCCATGCAGCACTACAGGCCTGGGGCAGAGTGGCTGGAAAGCTGTGCAGAGGAAAAGGATCTGGGGGTGCTAATCGATGCTTGCCTGAACACGAGCCGGCAGTGTGCCCAGGTGGCCAAGGAGGCCAACAGCATCCTGGCTTGTATCAGGAATAGTGTAGCCAGCAGGACCAGGGGGGTGATCGTCCCCCTGTACTCTGCTCTGGTGAGGCCGCACCTTGAGTACTGTGTTCAGTTTGGGGCCCCTCACTACAAGAAGGACATCGAGGCCCTGGAGAGTGTCCAGAGAAGGGCTACGAAGCTGGTGAAGGGCCTGGAGCACAAGTCCTGTGAGGAGCGGCTGAGGGAGCTGGGGTTGTTTAGTCAGGAGAAGAGGCGGCTCAGGGGAGACCTTATTGCTCTCTACAGCTACCTGAAAGGAAGGTGTGGGGAGCTGGGGGTTGGCTTCTTCTCACAGGTAACTAGTGATAGGACTAGAGGGAATGGCCTCAAGTTGTGCCAGGGGAGGTTCAGGTTGGAAATGAGGAGACATTTCTTCTCAGAAAGAGCAGTCAGGCATTGGGACGGGTTGCCCAGGGAGGTGGTGGAGTCACCGTCCCTGGGGGTGTTCAAGGGAAGGTTGGACGTGGTGCTTAGGGACATGGGTTAGTGGGTGACATTGGTGGTAGGGGGATGGCTGAACCAGGTGATTTTGGTGGTCTTTTCCAACTTTAATGATTCTATGAAATATAAGTTAATTTGTGTAACAGTTTAATGAAATTCTATGGTTCCCTCATCTAGAAGAACTTGAAATAATGTTAATCATGTAGTTCTTATGTTAATACTCAGTTTAGCAGGAAAAAACATATAAATGATCTTTTGATTTTTTTATCATGTTAATATGGAATTCTAGTCCATTAAAACTCACTGGAGCATTCAACCTCCATTAATAGCCTCTGAAAAACTGTGAAATAGTAGCACTGAGATTTGCAGTTATAGCCATGCCATTGTCCTTTCCTATAAATACTTAGAGAATACGTCTACCACCTGATGCAATATTTGGCATATTCCAAAATGAAACTATGACAATTGCTTAATGACACATGGGGTGTTTGTGGTAGACAATAACTATTCGTATTCCAACATGACAGAGAAAACTATCTATTTCCAAACTGTAATTTGTAAATAATATATTGAAAAACCTATGTGCAACCTAGATCAGGTTGATATTTTTAGTGATAGCAATAGATTTTCAGGGTCATATACGAGTTCCATTGAAGTCAATGGCAAAAAAAAATTCTTGACTTAGCACTGTTTATTTCCCTTTTCTCCTCTTGAAAATGTCATCTAAAGATTAAGGATTGATCTGCAAAGAATTAATTTTGCACTTACATATTTCCAGAATCTGTACATTTTTGTTAAATACTAATTACTTTCTACTTCTTATTTAAGAACAACATGAAAGTGGCATGCAAACTGAATGGAAGAGGATCAAAGGAAGTCAGTTTTATTTCTGTAGATGACCTGAAATTTTCATAATTACAGATAGCATAATTTTCTTAATTAAATGTGGTGGATTATTAATATTAGTGGCAAATGCTTCTGTTCCTGTCTCTGTGTACTTGCTCAGGAGACTACCTCAGCTTTCCAGCCACAGCCTACATAACCCTTGAATAACACCACCAGTATACATGCCATACCTGGGGATCCTTTCACAGATTAGCTATTTGTTGCTCAAAGTTACTTTCAATAGTAGAAAATAACTTTTAGTAATAATAATAATATTAAAAAGCAACAAAAGCACAGCATAGATAATATAAATGATATAATAATCACACAGTAGTAGACTGACTTTCTGTGATGCTTACACTGTTACACGGTAGAGACGACTGTTTATTCCCTCTTCTCATTTTGACCTGAGACTTTTGTTTTCTCTGAGAGTTAGAAAACTGAGCTTTTATAGGTTAAATTATATTTTGTGGACAAACTCATGGAATGTTTTATCCGATGACATAGGAATACAAATGACATTTAAAAGCATTCGAGACTCTTGTCTTACTTCCATAAGAACTTCACAGAGAAGGCTTTGTGCTTCTTTATTTTTAGATGAACACTTGCCTGTCTTTTATACTTTGTTTAAGATAAGCAAAGACAAGTCCTCAGTTCTTCCCTCATAAACAAGGACCAGCCTCACATAATAGTTTGGTCATAAGACTATTAACTGATATTTTTTTTCCTGAAATGTAATGAAAAGTTGATAAAAACTGACTGGTGTACAGGCTTACCCCTTTATTCTGGTTCACATTACTTCAACATTACACCTGGAGTAATTACACCTTTCAAGTTCACTCAATCATTTTAAAATGTGAAACTGCTGGATCTCTTGAAGAGTTTTAGCTTATTTCAGTGACAGCTAGGTGTAACCTATGGAGAAACACAACCCTACAACTTCTTACAATTCTATTTTTATCTATCTGTCTGAAGGACTCATTCTCACTCCTTCTTTGTAGTTATGTTCCTTACCTCTTTATCACTCCGTAGAGTCATCTGCTGTTCCATTACACTTCGTCTTTGGCTGGGTTTCAGCAGCCGCTGCGTTCTGAAGTGATGAAACTTCTATATATGTTCTGTGTTCGGAGATTTCAAAGGACTTTGCAATGTTTCCATCAAGAGACTTAGCTGAAATAAGTACATCGCTTAGTTCCTGGTTATTATCTGACTCAATGGTAGTTGCATTTTCAGTCTCCGGACTGCAGGATTTTGCAGCAACTCCAGTCAGTTCTGAATATGATTCACAGAAAGAAATGCTGTCACAACAAGCTGAGTTTTGCATAAGAGGCCAAGCATCTGAAATGTCTCCACAGGCCGAGTGTGAAAGAGAACCAAGGAAGGTAGGAATCATTTCTCCAACAGAATCAGACGCCCTGCAAATGAAAAAGACACATGGTTTCAAAAATATTCCAGAAAATATTATTAGTAATTATTGTCAATAGCAGTTACATGTATTTCAAAAAGATTAAAAAGGGTCATACTAAGTCAGTACTCCAGAGGCACCCTGTCCAAAAAAATTCTTTTGAAAGGGAAGCCAGTTTGTCCTTCCCCTCCAAATGAAGAGAGCTCTGGAGATTGCTACTAGAGGTAAAGAAGGATGCCTAAAATAGAAAATATGAAACGCAGTTGGAATGTTTAGTCTAAAGAACAGGAATGTGGTGAAAAATACTGCAGTAATGTTCACATACAAAAAAAAATGTTGCAAAGAGGAAGGGATTTATTTGTTCTCTAATTTGTGTGTGTGGAGGAGGGTTAAGATAAGACATAACAAGCTTAAATTGCAGCAAAAAAGATGTTGAGGAAGAGTACGGAATATTCAACACTAGTGTGGTTTTTTTCTTTTATCTAGTAAATATATTAGCAAATATTAACAATATATTGACAAATATCTAATGGAAGTAAAAGAAGAAAGTGGCACCAGATTGAGGGAAGTGAACAGACTACATGACTGGTTAAATTTTTTTCTATTTGCATGATTTCATATTGAACATCCATTCACTTCAGATTTTTTCTGTTTGTTCTGTCTAGTCTTCAAAATGTGAAAAGAAAAGTTTTCCTCCAATTCTCTTTCATGTAGAAATGGCCTAATATTAAAGAAGGGCAAGGATTTTAAATTCTTAGAAGAATTATTTTACAAAAAATGGAAGAAAGTGGAAGTAGAAACTCAGTGATCTCAAATACCCTGATACTGACATCTCAAAGCACTATACATGCCCATTTCTACTGAAAGCCCAGTAATGCTTCCTAATATAGTACACCAAAATAAATATTAACAAGAAATTATATAGTAACATACTTTATTTCCAAATCCATCTACAGGATTTATAAAAATGTAAAGGTTATATTAAACCTGATATACAATAACAATTTGTGAGTCCAAAACTCATCCCACATTAACATTGCCTATAGTGTATTTTAAGCAGCTTTACTCATTTCCAAAAGATGATGCTTTAACAGCTTAGATATATACACAAAGCATTTTTATAGATGAGGGTAGAAGTCAGGACATTGCACCACAATTGAAGGAAATACATTATTTTGGCAAAGGAAATTGGAGCAAACTCCATTTCTGCTGGAAGGAACCACAGATCTTTGATGTCCACATAGCATGGATATGACATTTATTTTTAAAGCCTTAACCAAAAGACCTTTCAGAAAGTACACAACTCTCAATTTGTTGGCCTTGGTGGTATAAAAGGATGACTCAAACTTGCTGGTATTTAAACAAGTTGTAATAGAAAATTTAAGTGTTTTACATCTACTTAAGTCACTAACCTATTGCATAAGCAATACTTATGAAGAAGCTGCTCCTATGTTTTTAGTTACATTTGGCCAAAGGAACAAAACAGCTGGAAACCAATTTAAACTCTGTATGGAAAACAATTCCAGTTAAAAGAAATAAATACATCTTGTGTTAATATCTGTAACCAGGAAACTCTGAATGACACCATAAATTTTATATATTTAGCTCATTTTGTAGAAATAAGTACTACTGTATTTATTTTCAGCTGTTTAGGAGAAAATAATGGTTACAATCTGGTAGAACTCAGAAACAGTAGATATTTTAAGCTTCACAGTCATTTAGAGTTTCTAAAAAAAGAAAATCCTCATGACAATTCTAAACTGTATCTTAATCCCTCCAGATTCACAGGTTTATACAGCACCTTGCTAACCCATACGAGGAACACGAGTCCCCAAAGCCTCTAAGGTACCATAGACTAAGAGTAAGAATACTTCTCTCTACTTGTGAGAGAAATACTCACTTCTTCAGAGAAACTGATGTAACATGTCAGCACTTAGTAAGTAATACTTAAACATTACATATTTTTTTCTTCATTTATTGATAGATAGATGTTTTTACCATAAACCCATTTTTGCACAGAACAGGAGGATATGGCTGCAGCTCATCAAAATCCTTTATTCCACTCTAAACAGATATAAATATATATTCCACTCTAAACAGCCTGTATAAATATTAATTTAGTTGCACACAACATAGCTACTGTTTAATAGACTTTTATAAAACTAATTTACCTTTCATTGAGCGTACTCTGTGAGTGGAAAGCACAACTGTGACTGCTGTGCTCCATGCTACAGGTCTCATCACAGCATAGTGATGGAATCAAGTGAACTGGTCCTGAGGGAATGAAACTTGAGTTAATAATGTTAAATGTGTTAAAGCTGTGTATAAACTTAGTCTCTGTACTCTTTCAAACTTGAGTATTATTTTACTAATTACACTATAATATATAGATTGAGGAAAGACATTTCATATTGCAAAAAATAGGTTAATTTATACTTTAAAATAGTTATTTATAAAAGGCAAGCCCTTCCTCCAGGATTAATACAGATGGCAGTCAAGATAATCTGAATATCCACTCTTAAATTAATTTACTTTTCAATTAGCTACATGCAAGAGGAAGTACCACATTCTGACAATTAACATACTAGGCTATTTAAATTTGTGTTCTTGTGTTAAATTATATATGTATTAATACCACAAATGCATCTGTTCTGATCTCAGTGATTTGAATTGTTCAGGTTTTCAATGTCCTTTAGAGCTAGTATCATGTTCTTACTGTCTGTGAAATCCTTCATACCAATTTAAGTCTCCAAGGCAGATGCAGTGCTATTTTTATCAGAATGAAATGAGATAGACATTTAAGGCTTTTATTTAAGTGAATGGTCATTGGAATGAAAACAAAAAAATCATAACCAAATAGCTACTTAGAAATTCTATGTTCTTATTGAGAAATTAGCCTAGGACACGTGGTAGTTTGACAATGTTTGCTTTGTAGTGAAAGCTAAATGTCACAACTCCATTGTTAGATAAATGTTCATCATGAGTTTCTGCTGCTTGTATTACTCCTGTTCCATAAAGTGACTTTTAAATAGACCTAACATACCACATGTCTGTGATGTGCTTCTCTGGCACTGGCAACATGTTCTGTGGTCATACTCATTTAGCCGTGGTCTATCAAAACATGACAATTCAGACCCATTGTAGTGAATGTCTTGTGATCTCAGAGACCCTTTGGATAAAAGGAATAAAAATATATATTAGCAAATGATACCTTTTTCCTGTTCAGCGTCTCCTATCTTCAAAGAACACTTAAATGTCATAACATACGGCATTTCCATACATCTTCCACCCAAGGATCCACTATGATGACGGGGTTTGACATAACACAAACCACAGATTTTGCAACAAACCCCTACAACAGCTGGTTCAACTACAGCCTCTCGTAAGAAGACATCTGCTCTTATTTTGATGATGATTTGAGAGGATATCATATTCACTGTTCTATTTTCTCTGTGGTTAATGATTCTCAGTGATTTCAATCTGAAATTTTTCTACATTCAGCCACCGGGATTTTGTTTATGTTACCTTGAAGAGCTTTATATTAACAGCAGACTTCATTTAATCTGTATAACTGTAGGCCAGGGCAAATGAGTTATTAAATTTCACTAACTGAAGTTTGCATTTGCTATGTCTAAATTTTTAAAAACTTGTATTGGAAAGGTTAAAACTTATATTGTCTAAGTTAGGAACAATTCTTACAACTTCCCTCTGAATCTTTGTATTTTTGCTTGGGCTGTATACAGAGATAACATCAATTCTTCCAAGTTCATATTATTGTTTGACATCCAGGGTTCATTAAAATACTGTCATAAAATATTTTTTAAAATGAAAAATGGGAACTAGAATGCTTTCAACTTTCCTCTTTCTTAATTTAAATTCAGTGCCAGAAAATATTCATGATAAGCAAGCTGTTGAATAATCCCATAAAAACGAATCTTTACTGAAAATTCTGCTATTTCCATTGGCCACATTCATTATCTCAATAAGCTAATCAGTATTTCACAATGGCATGTGACACACAGGTCCCTCATTATGGTATTTCCACATTGGTATTGCAATTCTATAATGACATCCCAGGTTGGATCCCCACTGGTCCAAATATCTCTCTGCAGCATTTAACAGAGTATAGTACAGAATGAATGCAAAACTATTTCTGGACATCTGCACAGCATTTTCTCAGTAGAAGCTAGAACATCATCACTTGAGCCAGCATACATGTTTGGATATATAGTCTTGGGCTTCTGCTAGCTTGTTCATCTCAATGCTAAAGATGTCTGAATGCTGTAGACATCTTTTTTTTTTTTAATTTTTTTTTTTTAAATTCATATATGGAGAGATTTGTGAACCCAATACCAATATATGAATATTATAAAGAAATAGTAATAACTGGAAACTTACAGCTGGGTTTCTTCTCCATGAATTGCCTCTTACAATAGATAACACAAAGAATAAGAAGAGCCAAGAGCACTGTTGCAAGTGCACTGCATATAACTGCTGCTAGAGCAGTGTCTCGTGGACTGGAAGCAGTCGATGGGATCTTCACAAGGTTTACTTTGGTGGTACCTGAAATGCAATTAAATAATAATTTAAGAAAACTGTAGAATTTCAGGAATATAAGGCTATGCAAATGAAAGTATGGAAAACAGAAGAGGCTCTTAGCGCAGAAGAAAAAGGATCTTCCATCTGCTAATGTATAAGCACTCACATAGGTAATCAACAATGACATTTCAAAAAAAGTACTTGAAAAATATATTGCAAACTGAGTGATAAGGAGTGGAGGTGCATACAAAGGCATTCTGACTGTCCTTGAGAATGAAATCAGACCTTCACCATGAAAATAAAGACCTCTCAATTTTTAATGTCAAAGATGATTTTAGTATTGAGCACATTTCCTAGTGTCTAGTTGAGAAAGCTGCCCACTAGAGGGAGTCACAATTACGTGAACTTCCCTTCAAAAGGATACTGTCTGAGAGTTGAGGCACCCACAGGAGTTTGAATGCTGTCAAAAGGTACCATTTTGCTTCGTTGCATGTCATGACACCATGCACTTCTATGATCAAATCAAGGATTTCACCAGTGCTAACTTTTTTTATTCAGTGATAATTTTTAAAATACAGATAATACCCTTAGTTAAAATTCAACATATTTACTTTATATCTGTATTACTAAAGACTTAGGTAGCGTTTCTAGCTTCGACAAACATTTGCTTTTACATGGGAAGTCAAAAAATACTAAAAGTATCACAGGCTTAACTACTGAAGCTATCTTAAATACAAGTGGTCTTTTTAAATTAAGTAATTTTTAACAGCTTATTAATCCTGATAGTTCATCTGTTTCAATCGACTTTGAAGGCCACATCAATTCAGCAGTGTTTCATGAGGAAAGGAACAAAAATTTGAGTATTTCTCTGACAGCAAATTTTAAAAAAGCCACAAACCACATTTTATTAACTTATAAAAGTAAGTCAAATGTGCCTATTTCCCCCAGAAAACTCTTGGTTAAAACCTAAAGACCATAATTTCCTAAAAAATAGTCTATGCAGTCATAAGTTTAAATTGGGAGATAAATGTCTGCCAAAGTATGTTAAAATCACTAATCAAATTGTACGTAACTACAACAGTTTGTTATCCTAACTGCAATATAATAACAGCAAGAGAGAACTTGCTTACTTGCTAACTTTGTGCAATCAATGGAATTGTATTACTCGGGAATACTTTTCTGAAATAACTATGCTATTTCCTTAACACACATCAAACATGGGCATTAAAGCATTTAAAATGCCATATCACTTTGTTATAATGGTCAGATTGCTTGCCAAAAAGCTAGGTATTCTGAAAATCAACATCATTACATCCAACTCTAAGTCTGCAGACTACTTATATCAAACAAAATATCAACTCCTAGGAAATAAAAAATCCAAAATTAAAACAAAACAAAACCCAATACATATGCATTACAAAAAAAAAAAACAAAAAACACTTTGTGTTAGTCAGATCATGGCTATTATTCACAAGTATGACTATTTAGTTGTTAATTTCTTGATTTGAATGTAAAGAAACCGAAGTGTTATTGCATTTATATCTGCTCTAACATTTCTGTTTACCTTTGATTTGTACCACTGTGTTCTACCCCTTAGATCAGAAGTATGGAGAGCAAATTGACGCCAGATCCTTTTTGCATCCTTTTCGTTTGCCAAATTGGACTGAGCAGGTCTACTGGAGAACCCAGTGAAGGGCTACAAAGACTGATGCACTGGAGCACCTCTCCTATGAGGAAAGGCTGAGAGAGCTGGGACTGCTCAGCCTGGAGAAGAGGAGGCTCAGGGGGATCTCATCCGTGTCCCTAAATCCCTGAAGGGAGGGTGCAAGAGAGGACGGAGCCAGGCTCTGCTCAGTGACCCCCAGAGAGGCTGTGGGGTCTCCTCCTTGGGGATCTCCAAAAGCCGCCTGGACGTGGTCCTGGGCAGCCTGCTCTGGGTGTCCCTGCTTGGGCAGGGGTGGCACCAGGGGCCTCCAGGGGGCCCTGCCAGCCTCAGCCATCCTGTGCTTCTGAATTATTAAAAACCAGTAGATCTCAAAACTCATCAGTGAAGAGGCTGGTATCTTCTACATGAAGAAGAAATAGACTTTGAAACTCTGTCCTTGTGCTGCAGTTTTGTAATTTTCCTTATTACAGCAGATGGTGTATTATTTG
Source organism: Anser brachyrhynchus (assembly GCF_964034855.1). Lineage (NCBI taxonomy): Eukaryota > Metazoa > Chordata > Aves > Anseriformes > Anatidae > Anser > Anser brachyrhynchus. Next base: position 191,682,707 of record NC_137694.1, read on the forward strand.
TATTTCAGCTAACAGAGCAAAATTCCAATTCATGGTTACAGGTACTTTTCCTTCTTAAAAATGATTACCTGTCCTTCTCTTTATGCTCTTCTATAAATCCCACTATTCACAGAGCTAAGTCCTATGACCTCTTTTCCAGATCTTCATTGTTGTTTAAAAGAACGAGCAACCAGTGTTGTAATCTTTTTGTCACAACCTGAATGCCCCTGACAGGAGCATTACAATCTTCCACAGAGAAAACTTTTCACTCAGTTTCTACGATCCTTGCACCAGTAGCTTTAAGTTTACCATTTTAAGGGATTGCAGCAATTTCTGCACAGTATGTAACGTTCCAGTATATAATTCTGTGAGAAGCAGTGAAATACAGCCCTATTTGTGGCTTTGTTGTGAAAATCAAGGACAAACGCTGATACCTGGTTTTCAATTTTGGACAATTGCCTGACTGAGTATTTAGAAGGTTAAAGATGGTCAGGACATGTATTTAAAAACAAGACAATAAAAAACTATCAGAATGTCTTCAAATATTTTTCATGTCCATGTCCAGTTTCAATGTACCTACCTAAAAGCACTAATCAGTTCTTAGAAATCAACCTTCATAGTTAGTAGAAAAAAAGAATTATTAATTTTGAAAGTAAAAAATGAACAAGATCGCTGGAGGTGGAGCTGCTATATTTTTATCTCTTCATTTGCTCACAACATCTATCTATTTGTAAGTATAATTACCTATCAGATTTTCCTCTGGGAAGTTGCAAATGACATATATTTCTTTAATTCTCATCAGCAGCATCCAAACGGGAAATACAATCATTTTATTTTAAATGGGATGGCAAAAAAAAGATACGTATTTTTTAGCCATCTAGCAACATAAAGATTTATTTGGCCTTTTTTTTTTTTTTTAACTTGAGAAAGCAATTTTCTGCTCTTGAGAATGTCTACCACTCATCTTCACCTTCAAAGAACTTTTTAGAATAGCTGCTGTGAGCAGTCCATTGTACTTTAGCTCTAATTATAATGATAGTGATCTTCCCTGCAGAGACCAACATTTCAGAAGTGGATTGCTATTGTAAAAGTGGCCCGTTGGGCATTGCTGAACTCTGCTTTCAGTGTTACTCAGATATGTATGCATTTTCATAAACTCTCTTTTCAGGCTTACAGACTTAATGGTCCCATTTCAGTAAAGCAAGGAGGTGTATTTTAAACTTGTACTTGCATCTATTACATGATTAAATGACTAACTTTAAATATGTAATTAAACACTGAATTGGACATGATACATTAACAAAGAAGGGAGGAGGTACATGCTGTTTTACAGTTCTTGAAACCATGCGCATATTATACATCACAAAAATAGAATAACAAAAAACTTATTTTATTAAGGGAACAGATTTCATTTTCTAAGTTTTAGTTCCAACATATTCCGGAAATGTGCTAGTGCTAAATATGAATTACCCCAAATACCACGCTGCCTCCTCCATCATTTTGAGGAGTAAACTAAAATACACATTATTCCCCTAGTTAAGGAGCAGTACATTGTAATGTCAATATATGCAAAGGTGTGGCTCTTAAAAGCAACTGAAGTTTTTGTTAATCCAAGATGGTTAAATAGCAATAGCTCTCCTGATACTGAACATATGAATCCCAGCTGTATTGCTGTAAGGTCTGCCAATACACAGAATAGTTGGTTTTTTAGTCAATGATACCAAGCAACCAGAGATTGGACAAAACATAAAAAGACTTCCTTTATCATTTAGTTCATGTTTATTTTCTCAGATTTTTTTCCTTAGAACCATGATTAGCTACAGTCACTACTGGAATCAGCATGCCTAAAAGGGAGTTTTCTATGGTAGATTAACCATTTGAAAATAGAACATGCAGCACTTTACATTCCTTCCATGGATATAATAAATAACTACTGAAGTTAAGGAAGATAAAATGTGGAATTTTATGTTTGTTTTTTTCTTTAGAAACTACTATTACCACATCAAGTCAATGTTAACCCAAAGAGGGTTCTCAATAAAACATAGCTAATCAAAACTCCACATAGAAATGACATGACAAAGTGCCATGTTTTACAGTCAGGCCTGAAAATAATTTACAAAACTAAACTAAAATATGGTTTGCTTCTTGGAATATGGGAATATGGAATTTCTGCCCAAGGAAGGGCAAAAGACGATTTACCTATTATAAAAAGTATTTGCCCACTACCTTCATGCTTTCTGTTTGGTTCAAGTTTGCATTATCCATCTTAATTTTACAAGAATTAAGGGCTCAGCTATACCCTCAAGTTACAATAATTTAATAAGCTACTGCCTGTCAGCTGAAATGCGGAGGCTAACTGTATGCATGCTCTCGATCCGTGGAAAGTATGAGGTAATGTGACTTATCTTGAAACGCCTTCATTTTGAAAAAAAAAGTTTAAAACATATTTGTGTTCATTTAAAAGTAAAAACGCAATACCTCTACCTAGTCCCCCGCTCTGCTGCCCTACAAGCAAAAGAATGCATTATGTATGAACATAAGGTACAGATAGATAAATCAGGTACTACGTGTATTATAGGTATATATACATAAAACACATGCATGAGCCATACTACTATTAACATCAATGGAAATTAAGTTGTCCTGAGTATATTCCTGAGCCTTCACAAAAGAGAATATTGCATCCCTTCTGCAGATCTTTCATGTACGAGGTAAGGAACTTTATTACACATTACTGTTGCAGACTGTGGTAAACACTGGAGAGAATCTCCCAACATCTGCAAAAGGACAGCCATTTGCGTGCATGGCCTACACCCAAAAGTTCATCATGTCAAACCACATCTTTCAAATGTACTCAAACTGCTGACATTAAAGCCTTTAGATTCCAAGTTAGTGCCCTACAATTGTTGTTGTTGTTGTTGTTTTGTTTTGCTGTTCTTGTTATTTTTTAATAAATGCACCAAGATGCCTTAGGGGATAAAATGACTATTCAAGTATTTATCCTTTGTTTGGAAATCCTGAAAAATGTGCTTATAAATTGAAATCTTTGAAATTTGATTTATTAATTTCCAAGCCCATTTCTCTTGCACTGTGTTATTTTACAGAACTCCAGTTGTTGACAGCCTTTTATGTTTAAAATGGTAGAAAATTACATTGCGTACGTGCATTTGAGATACAGTACTGAATATACACTGCTGTGTCTGTAAGGCACACTCAAACTCTACAACAGGGTTTTACTTCAGTAATTAAGAGATATTATTTTTTGGTCCTACCATGGTCATCTAAATTGAAATTATACAAAGGCACAAAAGCAACACTGCTTTATAGTTAAAACTTACAACTTTGAGAACTGTCTAGCAATTTAAAAATATAATGTGACAATACATTCTCAAGTCACTGGTATCCTCAAATAAATTGAAAAAAATTCAGAGAGTAAGAACAGCATCAGAGGAAGTGGAGATAAAATCTGTGTCACCACTGAGCTACATATCCCCTTGCCTCCTCCTACATAACACCACTGGTTACTAATGGGAGAAGATGGTATATCTTTCCTCTGTAACCAAAAATAGTCACCATGATCTGGTGGCGCAAAGAAGATATTGCTGTTAATATGATATGTTGGTGCCAGCAATTACTTTTCTGGCTTTTGCTTCTAGTAGCTCACTTTGTGCCTCTGACAGCTGAGAATGTCTAATACCTATTTTGCATAGAATGCAATTTCTTTCTCGCTTTTTACAAGTGTTCTCATGTTGAATCAGTATCACATAATGTTTGTGTCAGAACATATAAGACTGCCAAGCACAGCAGAAAACCTGTTTTCCTACTTCATTTCTAACTTATACTCTTACCCAAATTCTTTTCCATGTTTTGGAAAGTGGTTAATAACTGCCATTCTGACAAACTTCTCTCTCCTGATGTGATGCTGGAAAGTAAAGGGGTTTTGCTGTTTTTGGATAAATGCTTAAAATCTCTAAGTTATCTAGAATGGGTAAATACTGAACTTCAGAAATCTGAATTCCAAGTTATCACAAATTTTGACATTTGAGGCAAATGAAGAAATAGTGGATAAGCCCTCTACCAACATCTTAGTAACGACAACTACTGCTGAGCTGATAGTGTATAATGTGCATCAAATTTTGAGAAACTATGTTTACTATATAGGGAAGCACCCTGCAGCACACTTCGAATGGTGTGTACCATTGATTATACGATTGGCATGCAAAATGCTGGATTGAAACTTTCTCTTCCTGTGGAATGTGCAAATTTTTTCCCTGAAAATTTTTTCAGACACAAATCTTGATGCATAGGAAATTTTCTTAAAAATCTCAGGGCTGCAATAGTTTGTTCTTGCATCAATCCCACATTGATCCCAGCTATGAAACTTGCTTTGTCTTTTCAATAGAGACAAAAATATCTGTTTCATACCCTGCACGTACAGTCCCATTTCATCTTCAGAACTACCAAGTTGAAGAACAAAAATAACCTGGTGCAATTTCTTAGTCAGTTGAGTCTGTTCAGGACAGTTACAGCATTAAAGCTTACAGTTCAACTAGCCGATGTTACCATGACTGAGAAAAGTTATAGAAGACATGAAAAAGAGAATCAGAAGTGAATGATGCAAAGGATGGATCCACAAATCTTTTGGGAAATACAAGATATTCTTGACTGCTGGTGTTAGAACATTGATTTTGCTTGCATAGGAAGGAAGCTTATTGAGTAACTGTTTAATAAGTTTTAGTTGAGATAATTGAAGGGCTGGTTTCTTTTGGCTCCAACGAATTATTCTGGAGTCTGTTTGACTTCTGCATGGACACAGTAAAAAAATTAAATAGTGAAATGTGCAGGGAAAAAATATCTTCCAATTGGCCAAATAAACTGCTGCAACAATTTATTTTAAACCACCAGTCAGGGCTTTGCACAGACTTCAAGAATAGATTCTCTGTGACTAAGCTAGCCACTCAACAGCCAAGCCATGGAGCATGCTTTAGCAACTGAAATACAGACTCCAGAGGCAATTCTGCAACACAGTTTGGATAAAGGGCAGCGCTGTCAAAAACATGAAATAGTGAGTTTTGGGGAATAGAGTAACTCCTATTGTCATGACTAAGTGGGCACTCTAAAATTTATCTTGGCATTGTCCTTAAACTTTCCATTAAATTTCTGGTAACTCTAAAAACAAATAGAATTGGAAAAAATGTACAATAAAACACTGACTTCCAGTGCAAGAGCTACAGTGGGCATAGAATATGGGTTGTGACTGCTGCTGGAATGGAAATCTTGTTATTTTCCTTGATACAAATACATTTGGTTTAGAAAGATCTACAACAAAGAATGTTTCTTTATTCTTAGTTTTCAGACTATTCGTGTTCTTTCACAAAATTCTGCTGTGGTAATCTGCTAAAACACTTAATCCTAAGAAAACATGAGCAGATGATGGTAACGCTGTGGATGTACAACATGTCCCAGAGTGACAGAAGAGGATGGACTTCTGGAAACACACCATTCCCCTGTCACTCATATAAAAAGATGAGAGAAAAGGCTTGTCTACACACTCTGTGGCTCTCAGTTCCAAAATGCTTATAAAAGTCATCCACAAAAGCAGACCAAGAGTTTGCATTACCCAGAGATACAGTATTTTCAAGTGGGTAACTACTGCCATTACATTTTTTCTGGAAGAGGAGACGAAGACCATATCCCCACTAGAATCTAATCATATATTCACTAGTTAAATGACAATGGCACACGTGTATGTATGGAGCGTAAGCATGGCTGAAGGTTGTTTCTTTAGCTAACAGAGATTAACCTACTTTCAATAATCAGAAGCGTAACAACATTGTGAACCGCACATATACAGGATACAGATTTGTATTAAAAGGTTCAAACTATATCTCATAGTTGCTGACCTTGTAGAGTGATGCATGGACTGCTTTTCAGCATGGATTGAAACATGACAGAGTGGAAAGCTCCCTCCTGTAGTCATGACCAGACAGGCAGGATCAAAGGCTGGCTGAGTAGCTATGACCCATCTTGCTAGCGCCTGGGCAGGGAACACACGTGCTCTTCCAGGCACGCATTGCTGAAAGTGTATGTATTTCAACATACAAGTGGGTATACACTTGGCATGTACACCCCCAATCACTGAAATGAATACTATGTATATTTATATAAATCCCAGTAAAGCAAGAATTGAATTGTAAATGAGTCATAAAAGAGTTTTTGTCTCCCTCTTCAATCAGATTTCTAACATTTCTTTTCTAACACAATTATTTCCTTGTGATGGTTCAGCCATGGGAAAAACTTGCATGACAACTGCAGGCTTGTATTCTAACTTTAACAATGTTAGTCGAAGTCTGTATTAATAATGGGCTATGCAGACATTTTCAAGAGCTATGCTTTTTTTTTTCTTTCTTTAAAAATGTTTTTAAATATTGAAGACAGAAGTATTCAGCTACCTTATTTCTGTCTGCTGACTGGATAGCTGGTGTGGCATCAGAATCACAGGATATACTGTGGTCATCTTCAGCCACAAGATTTTTATAGCTTAAGTCAATACAAACTGCATATTCAAAAAATGTATACAAATGTAAGCAATGCATTATAGGCCCTGCTATAGATGAATATCAAATTATTCGCAGGACCATTTGCTGATTTTGTTTAGTAATAAGGTTACTGGATTGGCTAAATCATCTAGTCCAGAATGCTTGGAGTTCCAGCAGTGATGTGAAAATTCAGTAAAATTCTGGTACCCTTCCCTTGTTGCTTCCTGGGTTAAAATTAAAATCTGAAATAACCAGGTACAAAAATGAAATCATAAACCTGATGGTTAGAGCCCAGTCTTCAAAATTTCTGTAATGTACTAACATTCTTTGTTACTGCAAATGAAAACAAGGAACAAAACCAACATAAATGCTAAAGAAATTCTTCTAGCTATTAGAAATCCCATGTAGAAAGAGCCTACTTCTAAGACACGATTAATAAAATTGAGCACTGAAAGAGATATGGAAATGTGTGTCCTAGCATCCATTTGAAGAGTGACAAAGGACTCGATCCTTTGCAACAGGTCTTAAGCATACAAAAGTTAAGCCTTAACATTTGTAATTTTTAAATTCAATGTCTCCATCCAAGAAACTGCAGTCCTGGATTAGGCCACACACTTCCCATATAGTCTGAAGAAAAAGTTAAACATAGAATAGACTCTGCAATAGCCATCACACTGAGTAACATTATGTTTAATGTTACCGTGCTCAGCCTATTTATAAGGAAACATGGAGGATTATAAACTTTTTTCTTCTATAAATTACGTAGAGTGGCAGAGAAGGGTTTCTGTTATCTCTTAAAATTGCTGAAAACAAAAAATCTACGACCTTACTTTAAAATTAAATTAAGGGGATGCGGAAAACGTCATGAACAAGACTTATAACTCCCTTCAGATACAACTTTTGAAAGAAAATGTAATGATTGGATTTCTCCCTTCAGCAAAGGGCTCTTAAGCTTTTACTAAGAAGCACAAGATTGAAGTTCAGCTGCATCCTCTGCCACCTCCATAGAAATGTTTTAGCCACTAAGTTATTAACCGTTCTGTGTAAAAGCTTACTTAACCTCTCCAGTTGAATTTGCCCACTCATAAAACTTCAACAGAAGCAGTAAGCACCCCTCTTAAAGCAGCCAACATTCACGTGAAATGTATTTGTGGAATGTAAAAAAATTAAGAAAACCATACTCAAGTCTGCACACCACTTAAGTTTCTCCTGTTTATAATTATGTCTGAACATCCCTAGTTTAGGTTAAGCTCTCCAGGCAAGGCAACTACTTCTGATTTCCTGTTTTTTTAAGAAATACAACCACTAGACATTTTCATGTACTGGGGGAAAAATATGTTTTTACTGTGGAAAACAGTGCGTTGATATAATTAAGACTGTTTCATAATACTTACAACTGGGCTGAATTATGATTCGGAATTACGGTGGAAGTTACCGGTTGTATAATCAACTCTACTGATATTTTCTAACTATGTTCAATTTTGTAAGCTCCAGATTTTATAAAAACACTTTTTTTGGTATGCAATCTGAAATACATGGGGTTAAATATAAATTTTCAAAATTTTATAACACACACCCTTAATATCTGTAGAAGCTGGACATTCATCACCAGCTTATTTTAATACTGCAAATATCAAAGTAAATTTCATTATTTACTGCAAAGAAACTTAACTATTGTGCAACAGAAAGCATGCACGTGAAGACTACAGTACAGATGAAAAAGCTGTGGCTTTGAAGTCAGGAATAATAGCTTATATAAAGCAGTTTTAATTTACCACTTAAAGCTTTGGGGATAAAGTAAAGTCATACAGAACAAAAGGCTGCTGCATACAAGCTCCTTACTTTGCTATTTTACCTAATCTGAGATGTAACATCTCCCTTCTTTTATAGAAGTCAATAGAAATTAGTCATAGAACACAGAAGACACTCTGAAAGGTTGTGTTTGAAAAATCAAGCTCTGTTGGTGAGATTTCATGTGATCAAAGCAAACATCTGTATGTGAGTGGGTCACCTGAACATTCCCCACACAGTGAGAGGCAGCAGGGAAGACTCTTTTAATGTTCAGTTAATCCAATTTGTTTCGAACAATGTATTGGGTCTACGTGGCAAGGGTTTGGTAGCAGCAGGGCTACAGAGATGGCCTGTGAGAAGAATCTAGAAGCTGTCTTGTCAGATCAGAGCCAGCTCCAGAAGGGACCTGCTGGTGGCCAGAGGCGAGCCAGTAAGAAGGGATGGTCATGTCCCTGGAAGAACAGATTACAGTAAGGGACCCCCACCCAAAACAAAACAAAACAAAACCACTGCACAACAGCAGCTGGGAGAAAGGGGTGAGAAATGAGAGAGAAGCACCTGGAGGTGCTCCAGGCACGCAGCACAAGTTCCCCTGCGGCCCGTGGAGAGGCCCCTGGTGGAGCAGGCTGTCCCCCTGCAGCCCACGGGTCCCACACGGAGCAGATCTCCACGCTGCAGCCCGTGGAGGAGCCCCCGGTGGAGCAGGTGGATGTGGCCTGGAGGAGGCTGCGGCCCATGGAGAGCCCCCGCAGGAGCAGGCCCCGGGCCGGAGCTGCAGCCCGTGGAGAGGAGCCCACGCAGGAGCAGGGGGTCTGGGGGGAGCTGCCGCCCGTGGGGGACCCGTGCTGGAGCAGTTTGCTCCTGGGGGATGGACCCCGTGGTACGGAGCCGTGTGGGAGCAGTTCTGGAAGAGCTGCGGCCTGTGGGCAGCCCCCCAGGCTCCGTTCGGGAAGGACGGCATCCCGTGGGAGGGACCCCACGGGGAGCAGGGGCAGGGAGGGACCGTGAGGGAGCGGCGGAGATGAAGCATCAGGGACTGACCACAGCCCCCATTCCCTGTTCCCCTGCACCTCTTGGGAGGAAGAGTTAGCAGAGGGTGGATGGGGGGAAGGTGGTTTTAGTTTGCTTTTAGTTTCTCCCTGTTTTAGTCTGCCAGTGATAGGCAATAAATCATATTAATCTCCCTGTGCTGAGTCTGTTATCATCATGGGTAAAATTGCTGAGCAGTCTCCCTGTCCTTATCTCAACCCATGAGCCCTTTTCCATCATATTTTCTCCCCTCTTTCCTCTGAGGAGAGGGAGTAAGAGAGCAGCTGTGGAGGAGTTCAGCTGCCCAGCTGAGTAAAACCACCACACCCACTTCCCTTGATCTTTTCTCACCACTGAATGTAGCGTGAGCCTAAGGCCCCCAGCTTACAGAGGCAGCCATTAGAGATAACCACATTCAAGAAGGAGGCATCCTGCTCTGGGTTTGTCAAATAAGGGTGCGGGGTTTTGGACACATTTCACTATTTTGAGTTTAATCTCTCTCCTTCACTTCACTAACTGTATAACAGACACTGTATCATTTTACACACTGTTCTATTGTGAAGATAAATTCAACAGCAACCGGAAAGTTTCTAATGACTGCTTTACAGTGGAAAAAACAGGGAAGGGCCCAGCAGTAATTAGTAACTCAAATTCTGTATGGAATATAAAATAACGTATGGTAAATAAGGCCATACATAGAATTAAGGGTTTTGCCTAGCCTGTGCTTTAAACGAACAAAGGCACAGTGGGAAATAACATATCCAGTAATGTAAATAAAACCAGTATCAGTGACTATATGCGAAGGAACCAAATTAGGGTTGCAGGCCTTTAATTCTAGCATATACGAAATTTGTCAAGGTTACTTTTGTTAGAATGGAGGCTTTGGTTTGTAAGAAATATTTCAAAGAGTCACAAAAGTATTTTTATTATGGTTTTTAGTAATTTTATGTATCAATAATGAAAAAATTATAATCTAAAAACCTCATTTTCCTCCTTTAAAAAAAAAGGTAAGCGAAAGATCAGATATTAATAAGACGGATACAGTCACTCAATGTGGAATTTGCAGTTTTCATCTAGCTTGATATTGGCAACTCACTGAAAAAAAAACAAACAAAAAACCAAACCTCTAACTTCAGAAGTCTAAACATCTATAGACAAAGTCAGAGCTACTCACCTTAGTCTCCCTTTATAAAACACAGCTAGAAATAGAAATCTCCAGAGAAGGGATTCGCCTGAAGTGACTTCATGGAACCACGGGCTTGAAGGACTACTTAGTGTTAGTTATGGCAGCTTACCTTAACTGGCTTGCCTGAACTCTTGAGGTACTTAACTCTCTCCACTGATTATCAGCGGGAGACGGGGCTGACAAGTTCAGTGTTAAGCATGAGCTTTTATATGCCTAAATTAGGGTGCATGAATCTGTCCTGAATTTCTACATACAGATACGGTAACTGTAAATATACGTACATTCAGTAGCATGCATGTACATTTATACTACTGAACTTAAATGAAACTTTATTAAAACTGGTGGATGCAACATTTTACTTAGGAAAAGAGACAGTCTCTTTTTAAGAAATAGTCACTGCCTACACCTCAGAAAAAGGCACACATCACTGCCCAGAATAACACATAGGACTGCTCTACGATCTTTGTAAAAGAGGTGGTTGGCAGGGCACTGCTTTAGCATAAGTGAACCAGAAACAGTAAGAACGTGTGAGGCCTATCACCAGAAAAATTAAAGGGGAGCAAAGCAGAGAACAACTGGAATCAGCAAGTGATCAGTAGGCACACACTACGGCCTTCTTCTATTCATTTTCAGCTCATGAGGTGTTAGTTTATAATGAATCATCACTGTTAAGGCTCTTAGTTCATGACTCTTGTTTTAAGGCTACTTCATATTGCACTATTTCCAATACATTCCAGTCCTCCAGGCCACTCATTTCCTCTTGAGCGGTACATCAGTGTTGTTATGCTTTTCAATGATTTTCTTAATGGATGGTTGGCAATATTGAAAGTTTCAGCCTAGATGGGTTCCTTGTTTTTCACTGTATGAAAAATAAAAAGTGTAGGAGAAACACAGCCTACATATTTTGGAGCCAAGCAACATAGCCAATAGTATCTACCAGCACAAACCAGAATAAAAGAAACAACAAACATGCATTTGTTTAACAGTATTTTATGTTCACATCAGTCACAATTTCAAAGCTGTGTACCCAAAAGCCACAACAACCAGCACTGTTTATATGGAAGGTGCCAAAGCTCAGTGCTGTTGAAGTGGTGTTAATGCAACCATTTCCAGAATTAGCTAGGGTCATTACATAAGATAAAATGAAACTAATATTTTCAGTCTGAATATAGCTTAAAAGCATGATATTCAATTAATATATTTAAAGTAAACACGTTTCTGTAATTAGAAAAATGACAAAGTCCAACAAAAAAGTTACCAGAAAGCTGTAACTGCTACTTATTTTTTCAGATTATCTTCAAACACAATGAAGTAAAAATTAACTGAAAAAAAATTTCAGCTCTACCACAATGCATGTAACACCGCAATAATTTTGATCAACCTAAGTGTCCATGTTAAATAAGAACCTTGCAAACCCCCTCTATACAATGCCCAGAGAATTACTTTTAGCCATTATAAAATAGAACTAAAGGGCTAGCCACATTAGTAAGTACACAAGAAAAAAATGAAAGTACTTATTCAGTACAGGTCAACGATTAGCCCCTTCGCTGTAACTCAGGAATTTCAAGTTCACTTTAATCTAGTGTAATTGAGCTAACCAGCTCTTACATTAAAAAGTAATGATTAAGTTAAATTTCTTGCAGACATTCTGTACCTAAAACAAACATTCCGTATGCCTCTGGCAAAGAAGGATACTAATTATAGGATTGACTCATAAGATGAAAGGTTGCACAAGTTACTACTAGAAACAAAAGTATGGTAAACTGGTTTGAAAAAACATATTGAAATTCTCATACTCTGCAGTTGAGAATTTTGTTTTGTAACTGTACTTTACAGTGTCTAGGAACAAAACTAAATATGCTTGCAAACTGCTTGTTCTTATTTTATGTGAACAAACTAGAAGTGAATATTGCAACTACAAAGCTCATCATCTACAGCCTAAGGATTTTTTTTAACCTAATAAAGAAAACAGCTCTCTACAATGTTTTTTTACTATAGAAAAACGTGCAAAACCAAGTATTTGGTCACTCTCAATTTGCTTCTGTTATATAAAATATAAAATGCATATTTCAAGGGTTCATTGCATTATCAGGCAATGAAACCCTAACTTCACTCTTCGTGCAACACTTCAGTCCCTGATTTAAAAGGAATCATGAAAGAAACACATCATCAAGGCCCCAGACATCTGTGGGGAAGGATACACAAGTTCAAAAGCAGTTTTGTATTTCAAACTGAAGCTTCCACTGGGATTAGCAGGCAGGGTTGCCAGCTGTGAGTTAGAACAAAGATAAAAATTCTGGGATTCTGCCCTATACGTTACCATGTATTGATTCAATATAACCTTCTGAATGCCAGATGAGCACCACTTATGTAAACTGCTATTAACAGATGAATGAGCTTGTGATGTGAATTAATTAACTAAACAGAATGTGATTCAATTTATTTTAAAATCACAAGCTGACATTTCCATTTTAATCTCAAGCTATGTATTTTTCATCATCCTACAGAAAGCAATGAGGTATGTATGCTCAAAGAGATTTACATTGGAATTCTGTGCTCTTAAGTATATTAATACATACTTTAGCAGATAAAACGGGATTACGCATAATTAGTGAAATTCTCATGCTGAAACTACAAAGCCAATGCCTTTCAGTGCAATTCAGCTTGGTCCAATATAAACTCAACTTTAAACAATCTGCTTAAAACTTTACTGGATTATGCTCATATTGTATATATTACATTTTCACAGATTATGAACAAATAATGTTGCAAAACAACATTCCTCTCTTAGTTTATTGTATGATTTCCATTTGTACAATGTAAGTCATTTATATTACCTCTATTCACTCCAAAAATCATTTAATGATTAAATTGCTAACTGCTTTCTACTAACAGTAACTTCGATGATAAAAATCTACTCTAATATAAAAATTAAGGTTTCAAACTTGTAGTCTTCAAATTTTCCTTTTTCCCTCCACAACCGTAACAAATAAGTATTTTCAAGAGGTCCAGAAACTGCCATTTTTTTTAAACATTGGTTTCCTTTCAGTAGATTTTCTGCTGTTGAAGAATGTGGTAGGAGCTTATGCTACAACCTCCTCAGTATAGGCACTAACGTAGCTCCCTGTGCACTATTAGATCACTTGTTTTTGTAAAAAGAGAAAATTCCTCATCCGAGGTCTCTGTTACTCTGTCGGGTTGGACAGATATTAGTCATCAGGGCCAAGAGTTTTTAAAAGGAATAATACATGACAAAATTGCTGTGTATACTGTGTTCACTTAGGAAACCAAACTGAAGACGACATAATTCTAATCTTATGTTCCTTAAGTTAGATCTTTAAAATATGAGGTGTGCAATAATACTTTAACCTACTACTCCTACTCTGAAATCATTTTTAGCAGACAGAAAAAACAACTGTTGCTCTTACAGGCCACTGGCAACACCTTCAGTATGTTTCAAATATTTAAGTACTAAAACCAATTAAAGACAAATTCTCTGTTCTCAGAAACATGACCTTAATTGCATAGAACTGTACCCAGTTCTTGCAGAAAGAGTTCAGATTCAGTCCAATTATAATTCTGAACTGTATTGGATTAATTAGCAGAAAGAATTTATTTCAGTAGAATATATTCACTTGGGATGAAGGTAGCTCACCGGTTGAAATTGAATGGCAGAATTAAGGGAAGATAAAGCTTTGAAACTCTGACAATCTTCATTTTTAGCTTAATATCAATGACGATCACGAATTAAGATGATAAAATACAAGTGTGAATTAATAACACTTCTTGTAAAATACTCCAGAAGGAGTAGGAAAATGTTTCCCCAGAAGAATGCTAAACTGCCAGGAAGGAAAATTCTTTCACAGTATGATGTGTGCATGAAAGAAATGATCCATATACTTGATGATAACCAGCAAACACTCTGACAGGTGTTCAGCCAACAAACCCAATTCAGCCAAATCCAAGTAAATTCAGAACTTAACTGATACAGATGTAGAATGACAGATTAAGTTTGGCTGTCAGCAAGAAACCAATTCCTTTCCTATCTATAGCCTCTTACAGTCTCAGGGACATCTGTAAGGGTCAATCAGAACAAATGGGTGGGACATAAGTCCACCAATTCTGGAAGAGGAAAACTTCCAGCGGCCCATCTGTGGTGCATCACAATCTTACACAAAGTAAAAAAACAGGAAAGACCTAGTAAGTGTTTTTTGTTGTTTTGTTGGAAGACCTACAGCATTCTTCAGCTACCTATAGTAGTGATCTTCACAGGTCTGTGCCATCAGATAGACAGTAAACTCTGAATCCTGAAAAAATACAAATATCTTAACTGGCATATTAAGATAGAGTATTCTACCTCTTTTTTAATCACTTATTAGCATCAACAGCATTTTGCACAAAGTGTATATGCATGACTGTCACTAGGTAAAATGAGTGTTATTACCAGACATAAAGAGCATAACTTTTACTTTTGCCAGGACAAAGTGAGCTTATCATATTGCTTATTTACTTAAAGATGGATGGTATTCACCATCTGTGTATCAGTTTGGGCTTCCTTCTTCCATTAAGTAGATCTCTTTACGATCAGACAGATTTCACATACAAAACCCTCTCTTCACTGTGAAAGTTTCCATCTACATTTTGACCAAAATAAATTTTCACAATGCCACAATTAAGGATGTTAGATGGATTGTGTGTGAAAACAATCTAACAAATAACGTTTTCCTAAAAGAAAAATCAAAGTTATTATATGTAATAAATACAAGAGTTTAACAATTTCCTTCAAAAATGAAACAAAAGGGGGAGTCAAAGCACATCCTTTTGTAGCGCCTTCAGAAATAAATATTATCAAGCTGTATGCATTAAATCCAAATTTTATTTGGCTTTGCCTTGCTATTGCAAAGACTATGTTAGCAAACCATACCTTGATCTTGCATATGCCACAGGAACATTTGTTTTTATCTCAAAGGCATTTTGTGTTTTTAAAAATCCTCAGAAAGTATTTTCATTAGAGAACTACAGGTACAATTACAATAAAAGAAAGAGAAAAAGATCATTTTCTGAATGAAAAGATATAAAACCATACCAGCTAATATGAGAATTGTCTTTTCGTGATTTTTTATACTGATTTGTTTGCTAATGTACAGGATTACTCCTAATGCATTGAGCTTTTTCAGTTCAGTAACTCTTATTTTAGAATGTATTCCTAATTTTTCAGTTCAGTAACTCTTACTTTAGAATGTATTCTTAATGCTCCACTTAAACTTTCATCCTATCACTCAAAAACAAGTTTCTGGAAAACTGTGAATTGCATTATACTTTCCTTCCTGTTGACCACATTTTTTTCTTTTAAGGAAAAAAAGAGAAAACAGATGGGGGTAAACTCCTTATATGTTTTTGTTTTTCCATTCTTTTTTTGATATGCATTCATTTTTGCTAAACTTTGTACAGCCTTTACACAGCGTTACTCAGCTTTTTTTTTTTTTAAAAAAAAACTTCTGATGGACATTACCAGCAGACCTACTATGATCGGTCTTAATGCATCCGGTAGGACAAAGGTAGTGAGAAGCAGAACAGGTGACTGCCCATTATTTGAGATTAAAGAGCAGAATAATTGAAATAGAAAGTCTGACCCAGTCACCTGTACTTCACACAAGCAGGAAGCAGGGAAGAAAGCTGGGCTGATTAGTCAGAAAATCATTTAAATGGAAATTAATCATTCACTAACTTGCAGCTTAAGCTTTACTTTAAAAATCCAATTCAATCTCTTAACTTTATTTGAACAAATTTCCATTCAAGAAAAGAACAGTCTTACTGGTAAACTTTCATTGGTATATCCAAGCAGCAAAGATAGGTCATATGTTCTTAGAACAACTGAGCTATATTTGGACCATTCATTTGATAAAAGCTTGTAACTAGGATCACAGAAGAGAGAGATCCTGCAGTGCTAAGTATTGCACTGTCTATGATGCATACACAATGCTGGGAACCTACTTACGATGTAAGAAGTGATTACACACGTAGTCAGCGCAATAAGGAAAGAATCCTGGATTTTTTGAGCCTTGCGTGTTACATTCTGAACTCAAAGAAGTTACAGAGAAAAGGATTCCCAGCATATGAAATATTACAACCTGATTTGCCAAGTTTGGCATCAGAATACACAGTAGATCAGATGGTCCTGAGATGGGTGAGAGACTTTTCTGTTTGTAGATCCTGATAGCTTCAGTGCCACCAGGGTACTGAACGTGCAATGCTGCAAAAGTTTTGGGATGACTACTGAGGAGTACAGAGACCTCTGTGGGTACCTCCTTAAACTCTGATTCCATTATCTCTTTGATGGACTATGATACAGACTGAGACCTGTCTCTTCCGATTAGGCACCTATTAAGAGCATCCTGCCCAGCCCATGAATACGTATTTCCTTTCCACAGCAGTCAGGGGTAAAACAGGTGAACAATGTTTTTGTCTAATCTAAAGAGAAGAGGAGGCTCAGGGGAGACCTCATCGCTCTCTATAGTACCTTAAAGGAGGCTGTAGCGAGGTGGGGGTTGGTCTATTCTCCCACGTGCCTGGTGACAGGACGAGGGGGAATGGGCTGAAGTTGCGCCAGGGGAGGTTTAGGTTGGATATTAGGAAGAACTTCTTTACTGAAAGGGTTGTTAGGCACTGGAATGGACTGCCCAGGGAGGTGGTTGAGTCACCATCCCTGGAGGTCTTTAAAAGACGTTTAGATGTAGAGCTTAGTGATATGGTTTAGTGGAGGACTTGTTAGTGTTAGGGCTGAGGTTGGACTCGATGATCTTGGAGGTCTCTTCCAACCTAGACGATTCTGTGATTCTGTGAAAGTTGCAATATGTCCAGGCCACCTGCACCCAGAAACAGTGGAATACTTCTGCAGACCATAGTCCGTGAATGGTTGTAGGTCCATAGGGATTTTAAGTGTTTGCACAGATACATAGATGTTGAGCAGGGCAGTCAGTGACACAATTTTGGAGTTAGGATCCTAGGCCTATTTGACTAAGAAAGCTTAAGTGCTTTTAAAAACCCAACAATGCTAACACTGTCTCTATGCAGAGTATTTCTAAAGCATTTACTCTTAGCCTAATTCTTTCAGCTTGTAATTTGAATTGGGTTATTTGAAATTCACTTGGAGAAATAAAATTTCAAATGTGCAAAGAAATCTAAGACTTGAGGTAGCAAGCACTAAAATAAAATAAATGAAATAAGTGACTTTGACTACTATCAAGCCAGATAGCAAGAGCTTCAATGAAAATCAAGAAATTTCAAACACTTATTAGAATTGCTGAAGTTGTTCAGGTCACAGTCCTTCTACCATACGGAGCTTTCATAACAGCAGCAATGATATATTAAGTACATCTGTTCTACTGAAGTTCCTAACTAGTATGGAAAATAATTCATTAGAACAGCTTTCACACCTACAGTTTTGCAGCACTGAGCTGTATTACAGCTGGTTGGAAGTCCTTCTGATAAAACAGGTTTTCCTTTGTAAAAACCAAGCTGCATGGAACAAAGGGTTCAAGGGTAGCGCAAGAAAGTGGACAAAAGTCAAACAGCTTAGATTGTCTGGAAATGTGGGCTTTCAAGTTCTGATTTCTTGGTAAACTCTCTGCCTGGATACCCAGAAATTCTGTTGCATTTGGGAATTGCAGCTCCTTGACAGGGTTTCCTAAATCCCCCAGCTTATCGCAGGAATCCAGAAGTCCAGGCTGGTATCACTTTGCAAAGCAACATGGGATGCTTTCTTGAGTATTTAAAAAATGCAATATCATTTCAATATTTTTAAACTAAATTTTGTTCTATGGGAAATTCTTTTTTCCCCCATGAAAATTCTCCTCACCTTTTTTACCCCCCCCCCCCCCGAAGGGGTAGATGGTGGATAGAAGTGAGGGAAACTTCTATTTCTGTCCAGGTATCTGTCTATTACCTGTAATACCTACTTGGTGATAAGTATCTACATAATGAAGTACTTCTATAGATACAGGCACAGAAATGAAAGGTACAAACTACATAAGTTAGTGAAAATAGGCTGGGAATGTATATGCAAAAAAAAGCGCTATTATCTGATCTAGGCAAGGAGAAAGTTTTGGAAAGTGATAAAATCATGATATGAACCTACATTTTCCTCCCCATTAAGTAATGTTTCAGAACTACTGTAACTGATTTTGGTGGTAATGCCTCTGTTACTAGAAGGCAAAATCTGCCTCCTCTTAGTTTACAGCTTTTTGTTTCAGGAGGAACGCCCAGTGTGCAAAGCAAACTCCAGATAGGAAAATGAGCTGAATCTTCCCCAGTGGGTCAGAACCGTTGCAAAAATTAGTGCCAAGAAAATGAAAGCATTTAGGCTCTCTAGGTTAACTCCCTTTGATCAATGATGAGTGAAAGAAATAACACTGTAATAAAACTTTGTAAGACATGAATAGCAATTCTCATCTTTCTGAAACACCTAGTCAAATTTGTTTCAGACTTCCTGAAGATAAGTCTCCATACCGTCAGGTCACATATGGAAAATATCAGACGGACTTACTTTTACAAAACTATTCAATTCAGTTATGAGATAATGGAAAGCTAATGTCTCTGTAATAAGAGTACTGATGTTTATAAGCTAGTGATGCTATTAGCTTTACTTAAATTAGCTGTCAGCCCTTATAACTTTGTGAAAGGCTTATACAACATTCCAGTTGCTTTCTATCTATCACAGTGTCCAACATGGACAAGAGGATTATGAAGAGACACTATAGGTCACCCCAAACCCACTGAAATAAGATGGACATACATGTTGGAATAGAACCAAATAATTAAGACTGGTTTCACTTGTTATATACCTTCAGCTGCTGATTACCTACCATGCACATGATAATGCCCACCTCCAAAAGCTGCTTTGCATTAGTAAAATAAAGTTCCCTGTATAAAGCAACCAAATAAGAGTTAAAGAAAAACTTAATAGTTGGCAAAACGTTATCTGGAGTCTCACACCTTTCAAATCACAATATTCTGTAAACAGAAAAAAGAATGATATGACAAAATGAAAATTCCACTACGTAAATAGAAGAGCTAGTGTGGAATTGAATGTCATCCAAAAATTACTCAAGATAAAATGCTGTATTTATGTTAAAGAAATAACAAGAAAAATTCCCACTGTCTCGATTTCCTGGATTTTTTTTTTACCACTAGCAAAAGCATTTTATAGAATAGTCAGTAAGCTTCCAGCCACCCCCATTACTTTTTTTTTATCATGTATTTTGCCACCCTACAATATTCTCCTGCAGAATGTAATTTCTAGCTTTTTGTCTTCTGTGGTGAGCTACTTTGCTCTGAATCAGTCCTAGTACATCCCAAATATCCATTACATTCATGTGAAAGTTTACAAAATCACAGATCCTAATCTTGTAAATTCAAATAAGAAAATTTATACCAAATCTTTCTTTTATTATATTACCTGTTGTTAACACCAGGAAGAAGGAAATACTATCAGATTTTATCCCTTAAATAGTACTTTTCATTACTGAAACAATGTACCCTGCATATTAAAAAAGTGGGATTCAGCTGCAGTTTGGAAACCTACGATTAATTTTCAGAAGAGATTATTCTGAAATCATACAGAAACAAACTAAAAAAAAATCTGTAGGATAAAACTGCGAAGGGAGCTTTGCAACCTTAGTGGAAGTGCTCAAAGTTTAAAGTAGATGAAATACAAGTGCCTAACATAACGTAATATTTTCACTGCCATCTGCTACATGCATTGTCTCAACAAACCATGATCTTTACTTTTATTCTTCATCTTAATAAAACTTTGTTTTCAAGTTTGAAATTGCTATTGGAGATATTCTTTATATTTTAATCTACTATTACTGAAATCAATATCACAAAACATGGCTCACATAGTAGCACATCTATATCTGAGTGCAGGATTATTTCAAACGCACATGATGTTACCATCAAACTGCAGATATTTCCACTGCTGTGATTTATTCAACAAAACATTTCTGCTCCATTGAAGCAAAGAATGCATTTATTTCCTGGAACATGTAGAGGCGAGTTTCCCAAGCTCCACGTGGAATGGTATCCCACCCCCGCTAACCCAAGCTTCCCAGCACTCCTTGTTTTATGCCATGAAGAACAGCAGAAGAAATCCTGAAGAACTGACTAAAAACTGACTTAGGTTGGACAATTTTTTTTTTGGGGGGGGGGTGGGGGTGGGGGGTGGGGGGGTGTTCCGGGGGTTGTAATATTAGAGGCACAAGAAGGAAACACACAGGCAGTGGAAGCAGGGACATGTGGCCTAGGAAGAGCACAGGGATGCTGTCCGGGTGTGCAGGGATGGGGTCAGGAAAGCCCAGGGACAGACTAAACTGAACTTGGCATGGGATGCAAACAACAAAAATGTATTCTACAAGTACACTGCTCAGAAAAGAAAGGCCCAGGAGAGTTCACCCCCTCTGACAGACAAGAAGGGAAAACTGGTAATGACAGATGTGGAGAAGGCTGAGGTACTGAACAGGTTCTTTGCCTCAGTCTTCACTGCCAGACAGGCTTCCCATGTCTCTCAAGTTCCTGAACCTCTAGGTGGTGGCTGGGGGAGCAAAGTCCCTCCCAGTGTAAGCAAAGAGCAGGTTTGAGACCACCTGATGGAACTGAACAGGTACAAGTCTATGGGGCCCAAAGCCGTGTATCCCAGGGTCCTGAGGGAACTGGCTGATGGAGGTGCCAAGCCTCTCTCCATCATAGTTGAAAAGCCCTGGTAGTCAGGCTGTGAAGTCCCTGGTAACTGGAAAAAGGGAAACAGCACTCCCAGTTTTAAAAAGGGTAGAAAGGAGGACCCAGAGAACTGCAGATTGGTGAGCCTCACCTCTGTGCCTCAAAGGGTCATGGAACAGATTCTCCTGGAAGCAATGTCAAGGGCATATGCAGGACAAGGAGGTGATCCGACACAGCCAGCATGGCTTCACCAAGGGCTAATCATGCCTGGCCAATCTGGAGGCCTTCTGTGACGGAGTGATTGCATCCGTCAACAAGGAAAGACCGACCAATGTCATCTACCTGGACTTCTGCAAGGCATTTGACACGGTCTCACATGACATCCTGATCTCAAAATTGGAGAGAGATGGACTTGATGGGTGGACCATTCAGTGGGTAAGGAATTGCCTTGAAGGTCACACCCAGAGAGTGGTGGTCAATGGCTCTATGTCCAGGTGGAGGCTGGTAACGAGTGGTGTCCCTCAGGGGTCTGTCTTGGGATCAGTGTTCTTTAGTATCTTTATTAATGACAGACAGTGGATTGAGTGCACCCTCATCGAGTTTGCAGATGACATCAAGCTGAGTGGTGCAGTTGATACACCAAAAGGAAGGGATGCCATCAAGAGGGACCTGGACAGGCTGGAGAAGTGGGACCACGTGAACATAATGAGGTTCAACAAGTCCAGGTGCAAGGTGCTGCACCTGGGCTGGGGCAATCCCAGACATAAGCACAGACTGGGTGAGAGCAGCCTTGCGGAGAAGGACTTGGGAGTTCTGGTGGACAGAAAGCTCGACACGAGCCAGCAGTGCTTGCCTGCAGCCCAGAAGGCCAGCTGCGTCCTGGGCTGCACCAACAGAGGGGTGGGCAGCGGGTGGAGGGAGGGGATTGTGCCCCTCTGCTCTGCCCTTGTGAGGCCCCACCTGGAGGGCTGCGTCCAGGGCTGGGGCCCCCAGCACGAGAACGATATGGAGCTGTTACAGTGGGTCTAGAGGAGGGCCATGAGGTCAGAGGGCTGGAGCACCTCTCCTAGGGAGAAAAGCTGAGAGAACTGGGGATGTTCAGCCTGGAGAAGAGAAGGATCCCAGGAGACCTCAGTGTGTCTTTTCAGTACTTAAAGGGGGCTTATAAAAAGATGGAGAGAACTTTTTCCTCAGGCAGATAGTGATAGGACAATGGGGAATGGTTTTAAACTAAAATGACTAGAGGATGATTAGGAGGAAATTCTTCGCTCAGAAGGTGGTGAGGCCCTGGCACAGGCTGCCCAGAGAAGCTGTGGATGCTCCATCCCTGGAGGTGTTCAAGGCCAGACTGGACAAGGCCCTGGGCAACGTGATCTAGTGGTTTGTTCTGAATTGAACAAAACAACAGGAAACACTTGTAGGAATAGTTGACAGAGCCAAGTTAAGCTGATTAAAATTAAAACAATGCAATTATCTGCCATCCTCTTATGACCAAAAAAAGGGGAGGAGGGAGAGATACAGAGGGTATGGTTCATTACACTTTTTGCCTATTTACTAATACAGATTAGCTGAAAACATAATGCTTGCTCAAAGAAAGCAATGATATCTTTGGAAAACCTGCTCCTTACTGAAGCCTTTCATACATCCCTCCTTCAGTTTGCCAGCACATATGTTTTGGGTTTACACAAACTCGTTAGATTTAAAACTAACCTTAAGGAGATTGTGAATATTTAATAATATTAAAAAACAAACAAACAAAATAACACAACTATCTAGTTTACGGAGCAGTTTCACAAACAGTTTCAGAGTAATCACTGGGACAGCACAACACTGGTCTGAGCAGATGGGAGGGAGAACTCTGCAAGCCTGAATTGCTGCTGAGAAAAAAAAGGAATCAAACCACATCTACATCACTGTTTCTCTACTGCGCAGACACCAGTTTTGGACAAACTATACTGTCTAGATTTCAGAAATTACACCTGTGATTGACTGGGTTTTCACTCCAGTTCCCAGTTCCAATTACTCCTTTTCTGTCATTCAACTGAAACTTAATGTCTACAGCTGAGCAAAACGTCTTCGGTTTAGAAAGGAAACATAAATAGTAATTTAAAAACATGCTTTCATTTCTAATCTAATGTTTAGAAGTTACCCCTATGTATAGGATTAGTATTTACAGTTTATTTACCTGAGCTAAGCAAATTAAAATATAACTATCGTGTATTTAAATTTCTGACATCCCAAAATACACATAAGTCATTGCCTCCCCTTTAAAGTTTACACAAAGGTGATAGCAATTCTCCTGGCCTCTAATACTCTTTACTTGCTCATTATAGAACCCTTTCAACTTTGCCTTTAGCAACTCACAAACTCATTTTTTCATGAGTAAATATTTAAACCAGATCTGTTTTAAAACGTCTGCAGAAAGAAAGAAGATAAAAGCAAGTACTCAGATTTATAGCTAGCTGGGTAATAATCAACTGCTCCTAGTGCTGAAAGGACTTCATCCATGCCTCGGATTTAACACAAACCTTTAGTCCAGGCAGGGGGCTGCGAGCCTTTGTGCTCTTTTGGTAATGTTCTTAAGCAAATAAAAATTTGCCATACACCTCACAGGACAATTAATTCATTGAAACAGGACATTTAAGTTTTTCCTTTTAATGTGTAATGACAAATATTAGTGCAGCTAACTCGTATTTCTGTTTCACAGTGAAAAGAAAGAAGGATAAGAAAGGTAGAAAATCAGAACTTAGCTTGCTGATAATTGAGAGCTTGCCCCATACACCTAATGGTTTGTCTTTATTTAACTTCAGTTAATGTAATCTTAAATATTTTAACTATCAAAAGATATTAATTACTAAAATAAACAACACCTTCAGTGTTAGGTGGGAGAAAAAAACCTTACTTTCACACACTGTTATTTGAACTTCCTTGTAGAAGCATGCTTTCCGTTTAGTCTTGAAACCGAGATATTTCCCCCGTTTGGTGGGGGATGTTAAGTAAAACTCTCATGAACAGGTTTTAGTTCATTTACCAACCACTCTAAGAATAACTTCTGAGGCTGCTCTGAGGAAGGCAGATACACTTTCCTAAACTGAGACAGCTTATACTAGAGTCTTGAGGAATGAATATACAAATTCTGAATGAAAGTCATCTGAAAACCACAGTGACATATTGTATTTTATAGTGGGATTTTGGTTTTTAAAGATTTTAATGATTGGTTAGCGTGTAAGCATGTATGGTGTGAGCATTTCAGAAGCTTGACAACTCATTCTTTCTATAAACAATTGTTTTCCCTTGGAAGAGGGGAAAAGCTCCAAAACATAACTTCACAGTTATAGAAAGAGACAAGTAAATCCGAGGTTTTCCACAAGACTATACTGAATCAATTTTATTTTTCCTATGATAAAATATACATCAGTATACACAATAATTCACTCCTTTTATCGAATTAAAAGATAGTGAGATAGGCCACCAACAGTCCTGGAAAAAGTATCTGAAAACTGCTCTTACAGAATAAAGAGGTTACATATCCTCGTTGGACACAAATTAAGAGGGAACTGATTATGTATTTACTTCTTAATGAATGTAACAGTATAAAATTTATCTATTTCATTCTCTCTTGTTGGAACTTTGCAACAGAAGTTATTTTTAAAGGTATCAACAACTTGCCCTTTCTGTGTGTCAGAAAAGAACTTATATTCACTAAGACCTACCTGATGGTAGGCAGAGGGCCTAGGAAACCTGCCTTTCTTTTTGCATTAGCACAAAACAGAATTTAAAAGTAACATGATGGTATCAGGACTGGACTCAATCAAGTGGTATGACAGATTTATCATCAGGTGACAGGTCATATAAGGGAACCTTCTAATAACAGTGCTACGCTTGCTTAAATGTATTCTCAAAATGATTTACTAACAAGAAAAAGAGCCATTAAAAGAATCATTCACTGACTCATTTTTTGCCAAGCTCTGACGTTAAAAGAGAAAACATTCTAAAGCAAAGAAGTTAATTCCACTCCAACAGGAGGTGAGGAACACTTACAGTGAGGTTCATAGGGAGGAGGGGGATCACCACAAGGAACACACTCCATATCTTGAAAGCCTCCAAGTTTGGTCTTCCTATAAAAACTAGAAGATAAAGGAATAATTCATAAAGACAAAACTGTATTTTTCCTCAAAACAAATATCATATGCTTGAACACTATGTCAAAATCCTCTATAATCGCAAACTTCTGACAGTCTGTGTCCTGCTGCAATAACAGAAAATACAAGTAATACTTGAAGTAGATATTAATAATTCAGTACAGAAATAAATCTAAAGTAAATTGAGGAAAAATTCTAAATCTGTTGGTCCACATTCATAAGAAAAACAATTGCAGGGATTTCAACACACAAAGAAATCGATATCCAATTTTCTACACAGAACACAACATACAAGGAGGTACAATGAACTTACGTTATACGAGCCTATTTACATGTTCTCGAACTTATTGAGGCTCACCTGGGGGACAAAGCAGTCATTGGTCCCAGCCAGCATGGGTTTGTGAAGGGCAGGTCCTGCCTAACTAACCTGATTTCCTTTTATGATAAGATCACCCGTATGATGGACCAAGGGAAACTAGCTGATGTGATTTTTTTGGACTTCAGCAAGGCTTTTGACACGGTTTCCCATAGGATCCTACTGGACAAAATGTCCACCATACAGCTAAATAAAAACATCATACGATGGGTGAGCAATTGGCTAACGGGCAGGGCCCAAAGGGTTATGGTAAATGGGGCTGCGTCAGGCTGGCGGGCGGTCACCAGTGGTGTCCCTCAAGGCTCCATTTTAGGGCCGGTACTTTTCAATATTTTTATAAACGATCTGGATGTAGGAATAGAAGGTATTTTGAGCAAGTTTGCTGATGACACCAAACTTGGAGGAGTTGTGGACTCGAATGAGGGTGGAAAGGCCTTGCAGAGGGATCTGGATAGGTTAGAGAGCTGGGCGATCACCAACCGCATGAAGTTCAATAAGAGCAAGTGCCGGGTCCTGCACCTGGGACGGGGAAACCCTGGCTGCACGTACAGACTGGGCGATGAGACGCTGGAGAGCAGCCTAGAAGAGAGGGATGTGGGGGTCGTGGTTGACAGCAAGTTGAATATGAGCCAGCAGTGTGCCCTGGCGGCCAGGAGGGCCAACCGTGTCCTGGGGTGCATCAAGCACGGCATCGCTAGTAGGTCAAGGGAGGTGATTGTCCCGCTCTACTCTGCGCTGGTGCGGCCTCACCTCGAGTACTGTGTGCAGTGCTGGGCACCACAGTATAAAAAGGACATGAAACTGTTGGAGAGTGTCCAGAGGAGGGCTACGAAGATGGTGAAAGGCCTGGAGGGGAAGACGTACGAGGAACGGCTGAGGTCACTGGGCCTGTTCAGCCTGGAGAAGAGGAGGCTGAGGGGAGACCTCATCACAGTCTACAACTTCCTCGTAAGGGGGTGTCGAGAGGCAGGAGACCTTTTCTCCATTAACACCAGTGACAGGACCCGCGGGAACGGGGTTAAGCTGAGGCAGGGGAAATTTAGGCTCGACATCAGGAGGGGGTTCTTCACAGAGAGGGTGGTTGCACACTGGAACAGGCTCCCCAGGGAAGTGGTCACTGCACCGAGCCTGTCTGAATTTAAGAAGAGATTGGACTGTGCACTTAGTCACATGGTCTGAACTTTTGGGTAGACCTGTGCGGTATCAAGAGTTGGACTTGATGATCCTTAAGGGTCCCTTCCAACTCAGGATATTCTATGATTCTATGATTGTATGTTAAAAATATAAAAAAAATAATTGATTAATCTACAAAACTCTCCCTAGGCAAAGAAGATATGGCAAGGCAGTTATCACCACCAACAGAATACAATGAATTAGCCAGTGCTTTCTAGTCAAAATCCCTAATATCCTCCACTTCAGAGAAGAAAAAAAATAAATCACTCAAACTGGTTAATTAGTGTACTCATACAGGAGGGTATCCAAAAAAAAGAAAAGTTTTACCATGCTGTGTAACAAAATCTTCAGAAAAAAATGATTTTTATCTATTCAGTGGATGAGCAAAACAGTAAAATGCCTTTTTGGAATTTTAACAAACCAACTATCCCTCTCTGGCTCCTCCTTCTCCACCAAGACGACCTTTACCACCAACCAAAATCACACTGTGCATGCAAGATCACAGCATGCACCCAAATTAATGAAGTCACCACATGAGTCTCAATCTACATTATCCAATACTCCACATTATAAATTCTAGATAGCAAGTGAGAATATGAAAACAAAGTTCACATTAAAGTCTTTCAAGGCATGAAAAAATTGCTTTTGGAAGCAGAAGTATCAGTCGGATGGTTCAGAAAAATAATAGCAATGGAAGGCCACACATCAACAGTAGAATAAAACTCTAAAGCAATGAAACCCACCAGCTACTCATTCCTAAACAAATTAATGCAAAAATGATGTTAAAATCCCTAAGGGCAGATCCCTCATATCCAAGGACAGATTTTATTCCGAAGACCCTTCAAGAACGTTGAGTTTTTGTTTGAAGCTTACTGACTTCAGCGACAGGCAGAAGGCTGTACACATAAACCAAGTATTAAGAGTAGCATCAAATGAAAAAGAATTTTCTGACATTCTTTAGAGTGTTATATTTCAAGTTTGTGTTAGAGTATGACATCAAAGAACTAATCTAAAATACCTTCCTAATCAAGTAGGTCTGGCATTTGCTCAGCCAGTCATTAGTACTAAGATAGGATCAGCTGTGGTCTGTTCAAGTAGAGTATGTGAATTACGTGTTTTCTGTAGTGGCACATTAAGTAAAAGGTACTAACTTTACTCATGTTAAATTATTCATACTGCAATTACCAGTATGTAGAGGCATATGACAGTATATGGCAGCATATGACTGCTAAAATATGAAGATTGTACCAGCTAAAGCAAGCAATTTTCCAATTGCTCAAGAAATTCATTCTAACAACATGAATAGAAACAGCTTCACAGGCTGTAAGACTGAAGGGGCCATTGTGATCATCTACTCTGAATGAAACGTGTTAATAATTGTTTGTAGCTGACACAGTCACTGCATCATTTTGAAGCTGAAAAACAGGAAATAGCACGTTGGAAAACAATGCAAAACAGACATAACTACGATTGTTGAGAGATAAAACATTAGCTAGGTTATTTTGTTTGGCTAGGTGCATATTCCATTCTCTTAGGCAGCATTTTAACTAGTGGCCAGGTATGAGTGGTGCCATGTTCTACAGTCCTGTTCCCCATAAGGTCCAGACTAGATGACCCGTGACTCCCCTACCCACGTTTCCAACTTTTCTGCCAGAAAAAGCAGGTTGTGTCAACAGTTGTCAGCTCAACATATACACAGACCAGAATACTGAGAAGCACACCCAGATCCCACTATTTAGATTTATCCCAAGTTCATGTTTTATTCTGGCTTCCTTTTTCCTTCCTTGCCCGTGTTGCAAAAATATAGCTTATATTTACACCACAAGAAAATTTTATCCTGTTTAGCTATCAAGTAAGCCCTAAAATACATATACATTAACATGCAATAAGAACATAATTAATCATGTGGCTTTAGGCAGTATCAGACACCATTGTCACTAATATCTAATTCCTGGGACAGCATCTTCTTAAACCGACTTAAACTAATGCAAATTACCAAAGCTTTACTAATTGTTTTTAAATGAAAAGACCTCACTTCTGGTTCGAGAGGAGAGAAGTAACTGTAGGAGCTTCAACAGCATTCAGGTAATTGATAGATGGTATTAAAATAATTATAAAAAGAAATAGCTGTTATATATCAATAGGACATAAATGCATGAACTCTTAAGCATTTCTGAAATAAATATGTTGGAATTATAAAGGCTTTTACAATGGCAAATCAGTTCTCACAACATACACTTATCAATTATACTACCAACCCATAGTTCAAAGAAGGCATCAGAAATGTCTTGTAACAAATTCATGGCAGGTATTTGTAACAGTGGAACTTGACACAATGCAAAGAATAGTATTTTAGAGATCTTACTACTTAATACTACAAATGGAGAAGATTAGAAACAGAAATCTGGATCAAACAAACTAAGCACAGGTCTTGATTTATAACACAGTAGTTTCAGTGAGTCTCCACACTGTTATAATTTGTTCCAAAACATTTCCTTCAGATCCGTTAATTATTTTCAGCCAGGATCATGCTCTATGAATTTACCAAAATGGTGACAGAAATTCAGGAGCATGAACCACTCATGACTTTTAACCTAAAAATATATGTGTATGAGAATTATTATGCACTGATGCAAGGAGACAGAAAAAAGCAAGCAAGTAATGGGATCGGTCTTCAAGAAGGTAACTGTGTATGTTATAACGAACTAAACATTTTGAAACAATAAAATAACTTGCAAGTAACACTCAATATTTGGAAGAATTTTACTCAGGCATTGTATAGACATTCTCTAATAGGTAGGTAATTATCTGACTACTTGGATAGATGGGATAATTAAGATAGTAATTCTGCAATTGGTTGCTCAGATGATACAGTAAATTATTGGCAAAGCCAAGATTAGAACACGAGACCTTCTAACAGACATAAAGGACATTCATCTGGAAAACACCATCAAGCAAACATTAGTGCAAGTTAGTTTTGAATTTGTTCAAGTCTTGTCTCCAGAAATGGCCTTACCCGGGTAAACAGTCTCCGCATAGTGCATTGCTGGTGGCAGAACAGTTGGCCTTCTGAAAGCGGTTAACTAGCGCACAATCCAGACAAGGCTTGCACTTCTGAAAGCCCCAGTCTTCCTTGAATCTGTTTGGCCTGCATGTCATGCACTGTGCATCCTCCCCATATCCAAAGCCGCATTCCTGTAGGGATTAACAAGCAACAGCAAGCTATTCAGTCACTGAAAGCGTGAACAAGAAGAGAATGCTGGGATAAAATGAAGACCTAGCGTAATTATTACTGAGAGTAGGTCTTTCCAGAGACAAAAGCCACCCTTTCAGCAAGTTCAAATGTGTCTTCCACTGCTAATAATCTCCCTTACTTCTATAAGTAATACTTAGTCATCCACTTTATTCAAGAAACCACTGTGTATTTGAATGATAAAGGGCTTCGAGGACTCCCACAGTTTCATTATTACTAGCTTATGGTAGAATTATTGAGCTGTCTGTTTTTTAATTAGGTCAGTCATGTGAAAGCGCAGAAACTGGGACAAGTGAAGTATAAAGGCACTTACTCAGTTACAAATACAGCAAAGAAGCACTTTGATATTAAGGTTCATAGCTAAGGTGAATAAAGTTAATTGCCAAATAGAGCGTACTGATCTTCAAAGGCTTAGAATTTCTGTTACCAAATAAAACAGAGATGGTTAATGACCATCCACTGGGCATGAGATGTTGCTGAGCCACTAAGAATTTCAGAAAATCAACCCACTTCGGCTCTAACAGTTCTTAACCTGTTGGAAACATGTAATAGCTTTGGGGATCGGAGGGACACATGATATTTTACTATACAAGTAATATTGTTGTGGTTGGTTATTTATCCCAGATTTAATTATTTAAAGAAATTCTTTCCATTCATTTGCAAAATGACACCTAATACAACTGACAGGCTGCAAAGAGAGCCACTGTATCCAACAGTGCCTAAGTGTTTGGGGATTGGATTCTGCAAACTGATTATCAAGAACTATCAATCAATCAAATTTTTGTCACTTTTCTTTTTTTAGAAAGAGATATCAAGTTACTAGGAGCTGTTACTTACTTTTCTCATTTGAATATCCTATTAATTTTTTGCAGTACTTAGACTGGAGGCATTAGTGACACACCACATAATGTCAGCAGGAATATATCAAGTTGCTGGGAAGGACTTGTTGGGAAGGGAATAGGTGGGAAAGACAACGTGACAACCTCTTTCTACCACATGCAGTCTTAGTGGAAGTACAGGGCATCTTCCCAAGGGAAAACCTACATGAGTTCTTCAGCTGGGGCAACTTCAAAGGTTTCCACCAGTTTCCTTCACAACACCTCCACGTTCCACGCATGCAAATATATATATTTTTTCCCCCAAAGTCACCCACCTAAGCAAACCTGCTGCTGTAAAAGGTTTTGTTTGTACTTGACAAATGCTTACTGGATTCTCCAAGGCTTTGCCTTGAGAAACCATCTATGAAACGATCTGTGATGGATTCAGACAATATGCTTTTAGTGCCTCAGATATGATATGATAAAGTATCAGAAATAAGCAACTTCTTGAGATGCATTTACTGGACGTACTAAGAATTTTCTATTTTTTTAACATTAATAAATATATTTACTATCCTCTGAAGAATAAATACTCAAGTACAAAGATAGTGAGTAATCCTAAGGAAGCAACTGCAAATAGACATTAAAAATACTCCTCTTCCTCCGTCTCTAGACCCACAAACTGAATACCATATATTGGAGGAAAATTTAGAAATAAATTTTAACTTTCAGTGTTTTTTTAAGCTGAAATGTAATTTCTTGCTATTGACTATTACTCAAGTTAAGAAGCAAACAGACAAGTCACTGCAGTCGGTGAACAAGAAAAGCGTATTAAACTGTTTTATGTGCTGTGCAGTATGCTCCTCCTGGAAGATACTGCCCCTAATAAAGCTGGTATGCAAATGGGGACACAAACACTTCAGATTAGTTTTACTTGACACTTGTAATCAGCCACTCAGCATTCTCCTACCGTATTATTCCAATCTTCCTGGTTTCTGCTAGGAATCAACATCAAAACAACGGTGTGGTTCTAGCAGTTCTATTTTATTTTGTCTAAAAATGTCTTACGCTGTTCAGTTTTACACAATTTCATCCATGTAATTGCAAGGCCTTACACGAAGGTACACGATTACCACTGAGGACTGGAACCAGACTAACTTCTGTTATGCCTTTTTTTTTTTTAATTCTAAGTATAAATAAACTTTTTCATTGAATCTCATTATTCCTTACCATTTTTTTTAAGTGTCTGCTCTATAAACTTTCATCCAAATAGTAATGTTATATGCTATATAATATAGCTCAAACTTTGTGTATTTGGATCTTTTGATAAATCACTTGGAAACAGTCCCTCCCAAGTCCTAGAAATTTTCAAATATAAGGCTTAAATTAACTTAATTATAAGTTTTCCTTTCCAGACTACCTTTGAAGTTTCTGATTAAAACCAAGCAAACACCAGGAAATAAAGTTAAATGCTTTTAACTCATTCGCCCAAACTACTCAAGCTTGAGTAAGCTGTTTCTAGCTCTAACAGATCTGCTTTGCTACAGTTGGATACATGGCCACATCTTAGTGGGCTTTTGTAATGCAGAGTGGTTTACTATTAAAGCAGTAAAATGGGGGATGTAATACAAAGAAGTCTTCTGCCCGAGGAATTTACCATCTCCAGTCTTGTCAAAGATGACACCCAGGTCTTTGCTGGGAATTCTGTAGATGTAATCCATAAGAACTGTAACCTTATGTATGTGAGTTTTATCTTCACATAATATTTGAGGTAGTTAACTGTCTGGCAGGTGCAAATATGTATTTAAGCTTGTAAATCCAGCAGAACTTCAAATGGATCTGTACCCATAATTAACCGCATTCCCCAAACTGAAGGATATTATTTAGATGATGGATTCAAACCCTTTGAATTTTGGGGCTTTATAATTTAGTAGTCCAGCAAAGATACAAACAATTGACTGTTCTTCTTTTATCAGTACATGCGCAAAACTGATGTGCATCAGTCTTCTTAGTGCTCTATTTACAAAGCTGTCAAGTTATACGGTGGATGAGTTGGGAGCTGTTCAGTTCTCCCCTCATCCCTCCTACCGTCACACCCAGGTTCTGAAAAAAAAAGTGCTCCTCTCCTGTGGCACCTCACCTCAGGACTGCAGAAGAGAAATAAACTTGTAATCTCCATTAGCCAGATTACAAATAAATAAATAAATAAGTTTTCACGCCAGAACTAAAGAGCAGGAAAACTATATTTTTATCTCTTTTTGTGAAGCATGCTCTGAAGAACACTTAGCCCATTCTTCCTTTTCTATTTCCCCTTTGCAATGCTACCATCATTGCTACCAGTAATATTAATGAAAAATTTCTCTTTCAAATGAAAAATTAATCTAGAAAACTGCAATATAACTAATAAAAAAGTCTCAAAATTCAAATGCACTTCTATTGTATGGATAATTATACAGCTTTCACTATCATAGTACCTTGATATCTCATTACCTTTAATATGGGTATCCCCAGAACAACTTTGTTCAGAAGTAGGTTTTACTAAGGTAACAAGCGAGATGATTGCTCAAGGCCACCTAGGCATCTGTAGTAAACTAAATAACTCAACTCAAAACTTAGTTTCAGGCTGAAAAAGATTAAATGCATACAATACAAGCACTTCTTAAAATACTACATTGGCAGCTTTAAACATTTTTTTTCAGTATACATTACCCAGACACTGACTCAGAAGGACCAGAAGTACAGCAGACTATAAAGGGTAATGGAACTAAGTGGTATAGTTTTTCCTTAAAAGTTGAATGCAGCATAGAAAGTAAATTAACAGTAAATTAGATTTGAAACATTCTTTCAACTAAAATAACCTCTAATTTCATTTAAAAATTCTTTCAGGCATCATTAAGATTGCAATCTGTCAGTACTTTTTACAGTTTGTTTCTAGTTCCACTGATTATTCTCAACCTACAAAAGTCCTTAGACTGCACAGTACTGAGGAGCTCCACTTAGGCCATCATGATTACACGAACACTTGGATATTCTCACAAAAAAACATTCCAGTTAAGACACTTTTCATGGCCTTGTTAAGTAGCGCACACTTTTGGCTTCCAAAAGTACCTTAAGGCTGCTGATCTGCCTCATCTAGACTCCAATAATCAGCTGTGTCTGTCAACAGAAGTCACAGAGCAGGACAGGCTCCAACAGCACGCTGCAAATGCAAGATCTGGCTCCTGTGGCAAAGTGTCAGAAAAGTTTCATGCTCAGTAAGATTTGACATGCCTACTGCATGCAGCTGCTCCAGCTTCCAGCAGATTGACCCTGAAACACGTGTTAGCCTCCGCTGTGCCGAGATAAGGCAGGCTTCTTCACAAGCAGCCCTCTTGCTTTCAAGTTACAGTCACTGCTAAACAGAGCAGCAGCTGCTCTCAGTAGTATCACCGGGACAACATCAGATATAGCACACTGCCACATTTTCTTTGTGAGGACTGTGACATTCACGAGTAGCTTCAAACAGTACCTTTCTGCTTAATTCACAATTCCTTTTCTAAGCTACGAAGATGGTCTCCTTTTCCTTCATCATATAGCTGGCGTAAGGAGGCAACCTATGATGCAAAGAATCACCTCGAGGTGCCTCCGTCCCCACAGGCAACGATCTCCTGGTGACAGTACTTATCATCATGCATGTGGTGACAATGCTGGCTTAAGGCATTCTCTTCCTTTCATCTCTGCCTTTTCTTCCTTGTTGTACACTGTCCTGATCTGTACTGACAGAACTCATTATGAGGCTGAGCTGTACGATAATCTGATCATGAGACCAATTAAAAGTGATCAGTTCAATGATCTGTTTTCTAGTACACCTTAAAAAGCTGCTGCGTTGGCACAACTGTATGGCCAGGCAACATGCTGCAGAATGGACTTACTGCTGCCACAACTGTCAGGTCAGTGCTTCTGAACCACAGCCTCGGGTGTCATCTGCTGACAAAACAATCGGGAATTCCACCTGAAGTACTGAGTTGCAATATAAGCTTGGTGAAGCTGAGACATAGGTTGCTTTTTCATATGAAAAAAGAATATTAAAAAATCATAAGAGCTACAAAGAGATTGAGAACATTTGTACAAACAAATTCTAGTGAAAAGACTGGAAGGACTCAAACCTCTCACTTCTGTATGGGAATGTTTTCACGAACTGGTTGTGCCTTACAGCAACCAAAACTACTCCAGTTTATGTTTCTGTGCTAGATGTGACTTACATAAATTTGAGTCATGTATAAGGTTTGATTTCTACAGAGACATGTTACTGGTAAGATAGGATAAAAAAGGCTCTGGCAGTTTGAAGCCACTTAAGAACAAAAGATATTCAACCACTTGTGTAACCACATGAAGCTTTACTTTCTACTAAATGAATGAAAAATGAAATAATGCAGAGCCACATGAAGCAAACGCTTCTTTCTGAATTAATACAATAATTTTAGCCTCCCTCTCCAGAAGAAAGCACCCTTAGAAAACACTCAAAAGCAAGATATTTCAGTGATTCTAAACATAAACGTTCCACATTTTTAAGAAAAGAAAAGGATACAGGGATTTTTTAAATCAATGAATAGAAGCAAACAGAATGAGGGAAAAAAAGCCGATGCTTTCATTCCCTTCCACAACAACGGTAAATAACTGGTACAATGACAAAGGTGTCTTTCTTATGATTGTAATATGTTAACAAGTACTTTATAAAAATACAATCAACAGAAGTGATCAACGGATCTTAGTTCTAAGTTAAGGTAGCACCTGACGTGCTCCTGTTCGAACAGTTCTAATGGTCAATAGGCAGTCAGAAAGGAAAAGTTGAAGGTGTGCTATTTTTTCTTATTTTAAGGAAGAACTACTTTTAAAAGATTCATTTGATTTATTTTTTTTTAACTTTTAACTTTCAACTTCAACTTTTAACTTTGTAAACTTTTAACTAACACAATATAAAAGTGTGTCTGAAGTTGTTTATCTATGCAGACAGGAATGTCAATCCAACAGACTGAGCACTAGTTCACAGCTAAAATTAAGCACTGTTCAATAAAACCTTCCTGCAGTACAATGGGCAAGCTAATTTCTGTAAGAGTGCCCTATGTATAAAATTAAAAAAGATAACAGGATTTTGCTAATGTAGAAAGGTATTATGAAATGCTTATATACTATAACAACAAAAATAGCTTAATTTAATAGTTGTAATAAGTGTATGTACATACATACACACAAATATACATGCATATATGTATGTACATATACACACATCTGCACAAGAGGCATTTTGCCCTGCACACTTACCCATACTGTTGTTGGAAGTCTGTGTTAGACCTGAGCATACCTGGCGACATGGGAACAGACTGGACAGTCATCCAGGACCTGACTTGATTAGGCTTTAACCATACCTCAAGTCCCCTGTGCAGCTGGCATTACATAAGATTTACAAGTCTGGTCTTAGTTGTCACTGTACTTCCACTTAAGTGAAGGGGCAACTAATGCCTGCTGACTTTACCAAGTTTTATAAATCCTTAACAGAAAATCCATGAAATTTAAAAATAAAACAGACATCACAATTAGGTGATAAATCAGCACATTAATACTGATTTCTCTAACATCACATTCTCAGTTTTACAAATGCAAAAGCAAGGAAGTATGTGCATGTGTGTACCTAAGCAATAAACTGGTTGCTGATCAATTCAGCAGTAATGTATTGGTTAAGGCATAGCATCCATCTGGAACCTGTCAGTCAATTGCTTAAAACACTTTGGGAAAACAAAACTCAGATAAAAACACACTGATAACACTACGCTTTACTATATACTTAGATGTGTATTATGCTCACACAAACAGTGTATCTACTTTTATCTGTAAGACTTTTAAACACAAGCAGTCAATATTTGAAAGGAAAATAGCAGACATTTGTAATAACAGTTTCTTGGTAGTTATTAAAGTATAGCATAATTATACCATCACTTTCTCATATACCAAAACCCAAGCAAACACTCCCCCTACCCTGTGCTGCAAATTACTTCAAGTGTATCATTAAACCCCTTTTCCCTTTGCATTCTGACCTTTGACTTTGAATACTTTGTTCCTTCAAGCTGTAGTTCAGCAAGGCTACGTTTCAGTAACAACGACAGCATCACATCCCTTGCTAAGATTCACTAAAAACCGTACATCTATTTCTGAAGGAAATTGTGCTTCCATTCACATTTAGGTTTGAGCAAATCCTGTTTAGTTATTTTAGTTATTATTGCAACCTGGTGGCAAAAAATAATAGTATGTGGAAGCCTGTTCATGTCCAGGAGAAGTAATTGCTTACACATTGAAATCCAATTAAGCATTCATGTTTTCAGAGAAACTAGTCCTTAGGATCAGAACTATCAGACTGTAAACAAAAACAGTTACAATAAAAACAGAATTTGAATAGTGTACTACCGTAAACTATAACCTTCCTATTAATAGTTTAACCTTTTAAATTGAATTTAAAGTAAAGTACAAGTAACTACTGAAGGTATTACTTTCTATGCTTGTTTTCAACGTGGCATTTAGGTAAGTACGCTGCATCAATGCTCACAGGACTGCAGCTATAAAATGCCATCTTTACAAATGTGCCTCTAAATTAACACCCTGTCCCCAACCTTTCATTCCTCAAATTCAAGACCAATCCAAAACACCCACCCCAAACCAGCAAGCATCCAAACAAAAGCACAGCCATACCACTAGTCATCTTCAAACCACTACTTGAACAGTACTGTTTGTATGACTGCACCTTAACCAATACTGCCTAACACAGAAAGCAAGTATGAAACTAAATATTTCATTGAACACAAGCAAAGGGTGGAGAGATGGGGAAAACATGTCACTGTTCAATAAGACAGCCACCCTCTGCTGATTAATAAGCACCATAATTTCTTCAAGTAAATCTCTTCAAACCATCCACAAACCACAATACATTACTTCTGCTTTTTCCAGAGCCAAATATAATGTAAAGCCGAATATAAATGTAAAGAAAGTAAGCTGAAACCTTTTTTTATGTACACAACAGTGATGTTTCATATTAAAAAAAATATCAAAAATAACATTCCAAATCCCCTTTAGATCTACATAACAGACTTGCATAGAAAGGCAACCCTGAAAATTAAATTTCACTGCCTCTACATAAAACGTAAATACTACCTTTATCATTCTTTTTAAACTGTCAGTGTGAGCACAAAACATAGGTGCATGGAAAGGCAGAGGTACTGTTTTATGACTTGTACTATCAGGTGTAGATTAGACAGCACAATTATGTCTGGCCCCCAGTTTCACGCTCTAACAATCAGCAAGATGTATGTATAGAAGCTGGACAATTAAGCAAGAGTCTCATGCCTATGGTTGAGAAGTCTGCTTACCCTTCATAATATCAGCTTGTGTCCTCTTTTTCACAACTCTAGAATGATACACCTGGTCACCCAAAACATCCAGCCCCCTCGTGACTCATAATTCATAGAATCATTCAGGTTGGAGAAAACCTCTAAGATCATCTGGTCCAACCTTTAACCTAGTACTAAATTCCACCACTAAACCATGCTATTGAGTTCAAATCTACACGTTTCTTGAAGACCTCCAGGGACGGTGACTCAATCACTTCCCTGGGCAGCCTGCTCCAACACTTCAGAACCCTTTCAGTGAAGAAGTTTTTCCTAATAACTGACCTAAACCGCCCCTGGTGCAACTTAAGGCCATTTTCTTTTATCTTGTCACTTGGCACCTGGGAGAAAAGACCAATCTCCACCTCACTCTAGCCTCCTTTAAGGTAATTGTAGAGAGCAATGAAGTCTCCCCTCAGCCTCCTTTTCCCCAGGCTAAAATTAATTCTGTCCTCCTTCTCACCCCTCTCTTGTTCCCTCTCTCATTTCTTGTTTCAACTATGTCTTCATTGTTTCCTATCCTTGCTCATACACAGAATCCACTTTTTCCATGTTGAAAGCACCTTATCTCCCTCATTACTTGCATTCAGACTTGGAAATTTGCTGGAAGTTTTTCCAAACTCACTTTCTAGACCTACTGAATCCCAGCCCATAACTTCAGTCACCATTCACCTCCATTGCTCCACTTCTGCACTCCTAGGAAAATTGCTAATTCCAAAATTTCCACAGGGATTTTCTTTTGGAAGAGAGGTGGTTGTTTTAAAAGAAGAAACTAGTTAAAACTCACCGTAACAAGCTTTCCTTCTCCACGATGTTAACAAAGACTTCTTAAGTGTTTTTTACATACTGCCTCGTATTTTTCTGGCCTCACCCTTCTTAATAACTTTACACATACAATACAGACTAGACTTGTGGCATTCAAAAGGTGAAAGATGAAGGAACCAAGCCTCACTTGAAACTAGCTTCCTAACACACCAAACTGCTGCAACCACAGGCCGACTGAAAACACAGGTCACCTGTTTAAAGCAGGTCTCAGATCTCACTTGAATTCTATTTGGCATTTACTTGCTTATGTGCTTATTTTTATTACATATGATTCTGTTAAGACAAGTTGCTATATAGAAGGCATTTAAACATCATCCATAGTGACAATTTCACCTAAAATTCATAAACATTTCTGAAAGCAGGTATTGCGAAAGACAAGCCTCTACAATTCCGAGGTCTGCACCAAACACCAGTTTGAAATTCACGTTTCTTACTCTTGTCTACACAGTGACGTTAGCCACTCCTAGTTCCCTGTAGTGCTACAAAGGGGGAAAAAATGCTAATCACCTTTAGAAAAATAATTTTAACTTGAGAGCCTAGATCCAGGTACTGCCTACTGTATTAATGGCATCATTTCTTAACTGAAGACTTCATATAAAAAGAATCAGAAAACATTGTACTTGAAAAAACAATGAAGGTTCAAAAGTTAAAACATCGAAAACATACACACATGTAAATGCATTTATTGGAAACAAAGTCAAGTCAAGAAAACATGATCTGCTTACCTTTGAAAGTTCCATTCCAGGTCCACATTGTTTGCAGAGGATACAGTTTCCAGTGTGGTCCCTAAACTCTTGCTCTCTGCAGTCTCCAGTCTCACAAGTTACTTTACTTAGCTAAAGAAAAAAAAAAGTAAACTCACCAAGACATAATTAATCTCCTATTAACATATAATTTATACCAAATCTGAAAAATAAATTATGTGTCTCAAAAATAATTCTCTGCAACATCAAAAACTTTAAACATGGCAATGAAAGTTAATGATTTAACTCCAAATGTGGATAAATATCCTGATTTTTAAAGGTCCTTTGTAATTTCCAACAATTTTATGAGTTTTAGAAGACCTACTTGATATTTGGTACTTGTGGAAAGTCAAAACACTTAATTGTTTGAAAATGAGTTTAAGTTCCTTGCTTTACTCAACACTATGAAAAACGCATATGACCATTTACTGAAGCTACAATTCTCATAACAGTAAACTACTGTATCACGTTATATTGATGTGTCTCATTTGTGTTTTTTCTTTTTTAAATGATGCTATCACAATTGAATAGATAATTTAAAATCTTTTCATTTAAATATAAGTATTTAGAGATTTTCAAAGGTCACTCAAACCTTTTGGTCACTTAATTACCACTCCAAATCTTTATGAATATTATTTATCCTAAATTTCAGTATCATTATATTTTAATGGGCCAAATGAGAGAAAATTCAATTTTTGCCTTCAAAGGCATTTAAGTACCTTATCTGACCAAATCAGATACTAAGGATATGAGGAATGCTATGAACAATAATACAAGCCATGCAAAGTCTCAGTATAACCAGTGGTATCCTACCTACGAACATTAGAGAACTCTGACAGTTCTCAAAAGAATTTTAAATTAAATGTCCACAGGCTTGCATCACAGAGAGTGCTCTCCACAATCGCTTCTGAATTCATACTTTGTGTATTTGTCTTTTTAGAAAGACCAAAGCCTTTCTGATAGCAACAAAGGGTTAATTCGCCTTAGATCTAGAGCTTGTCTCTGCAGGTCAGAGTTGAAGTATACTTGCAAGGCATTGTAACTGTGCACTATGCTATGTTATACGGATAAACTGGACACTTCAAACACCTAAACTATACATATATATAGCATATTGTACTAAGAGATTGACGCTGCAAATGTCCACTGAAGTGAAATATCACCTCCACAGCTCTATATTCACATATATTTTATATCCTAGTCCAGTCCTTCTTCCATGAAGAGGCTCACAGTCTTTTTTTTTTTTTTAAAATTGCGTGTGAGGAGCAGCGAGAAATGACAAAAAGCAGCTGACCAAGTTCACTTTTAAATTGAAAAAATACATATGTAATTGTGTATATGGATTTAAAACTTTCAGACTTAGCAGTTATGTGTAAAAGAAAAGAAACCATTCTTGTACCTGCTCTAGTCACTTTTTTCAACATTCATCTTGGAAAAAAAATTACTTACCAAATATGCTAGTAAGATGATAAGCATCTTCAGTTTATCTTCTTGTAATGCTTTAGCTCCCATTTCTTACAATTAAACCTTTATCTATAAAAAAGAAAAAAATGTAATTATATTACAATGTTGTTTAAATTTAAATAGTCATATGTACACAGCACACATCTAGTTTGTCAAAATATATAGATATGTTCACATCATCAAAATATCTCTGATAGATTCCTGGAAGTTAAGTAACTAACTTAACTAGCATGTAATTAATAAAATTATATTGTTTATATAATAAAAATGTCTTTTTTAGAAGACAAGGCAATATACATAGCCTTAGCTCTCCAAATTAAAAGACTGCTATCAGTCTAGATGAGAGAACTTCAACCTTTGTAGATCCAACATCTGATGTTGACCCCTAACATATCCTCCGTGCTTGTTAGATGCTGACTAAGTACAGGATCAAAAGACAAAATCATTTTCTTCAAATATGTCACTTCTCAGGACATAGCTGATCATGTGTGTGTTCCTTCACATAGCTGATCACATCCTGTAACGTGGAGCAGAACGGGCTCTGCAACAAACTGGTGGCATACACAGGGTTTGTTTCTATTGCTTGCCTAACGGATGTAAACTTCTTAAAACGTTTTAAGTATCTTTTATGATCAGGTAGGCAGAGACTGTTATAGAAGACATTTCAAACAGCAGAATCAGATCATACACTAGATCGGATAATTTTTGTCACCATATCAGAAAAAGAGCACAGAAAAGTCCATAAAGCCTCACTTAATTACTTTTTAAGAAGTGGTAACAAACAACGATAAAAAAAAGGCAACAATTTGAAACTGTCACATATCTGTTGCTATATTACAACAAGAAGAAAAGAATAAGTAAATCCAGCCCATGTAAAATGCTGTTTGAATTTGGTACTACTTTGCCTACATTATGACTGTAATATAATGTCATTCGTTTCACATAGATGATGTGAAAAATAATGCTTAAAACATTTTTGTCCTAGTTCAGGAACGACGTTTAATTAGACTGCTTTAAAAGATAAGATTAGCCATTATTATTGTTTCAGAATAGAAGAGACTGACAGATGAAAGGATGGAACCTAAAACACAAGCAAAGAAGGACAGAAGAACCACACAATGGTTTGGGTTGGAAGGGACCTTAAAGCCCACCCAGTTCCACCCCCCTGCCATGGGCAGGGACACCTCCCACCAGACCAGGTTGCCCAAAGCCCCATCCAGCCTGGCCTTGAGCACCTCCAGGGATGGGGCATCCACAGCTTCTCTGGGCAGCCTGTGCCCACATAGTCAAGCCTCACCACCCACAGTCAAGAATTTCTTCCTAATATAGTCCAAATTTACCCTTTTTTAGTTTAAAGCCACTCCCCCTTGTCCTATCACTGTACCCCCTGACAAAGAGTCCCTCCCCAGCTTCCCTGTAGGTACTGGAAGGCCAGCTTCAAAGTGTTTTATGATATGGAACTGTAGCAAGTATAATACACTTAAGTCAACACGACTTCACATTTCCCTGCATGAACACCCTTCATTCATTAGGATGAATTCTGATAACAAGAAAGCATACTTCAGTGGCACTATTAATATATTTTAAGAGTCAAATTTTTATTTTGAAGTTAGAAAAAAAAAAAATCTTCCCAGGAAGGACAGAAGAGGCAGAGAGGTGTGTCAGGCAGCACTCTACAGGAAAGCCAAGATTACATTTTTATGGTTATTTCTCACTTAGTAATGGTAACGGTCTATGGGCCAATAACAATTATCAGATTATATGCACGTCAACATGGGTAAAAAGAAGACATACCACCAAGTAACACAAAAACACACAGATACAGCATCCTATAGAGGCTGCTTTTTCAAGACTGAGGGAAAAAACAAGCAGAGAAATGTGAACTGGGAAGTCTCAGAAAGAATCCTAGATGACTTAAATACAACAATTTAACCTAAGATGTACCATAGAAAAAATGGAAAATGGGAGAAGAGTGCCAACAAACTGTAGAAGTTATTAGGTGCACAAAGATGGCATGACAAGCTGACATCAGTAATGCAACCAGGAAAACTAGGTATATAGGAACAAAAGTATAAAACAATTTCTAGTAATATTACAGACCGAACAGTGGACAGAGACAGTAAGAGTTTTGTTAAAGAAACAGAGGTTTCAAGAAAAGTTTCTTATCTGCATTTGGAAAGAACAAGACAGATACAAACACACATCGCACCATATATCTT
This sequence comes from Anser brachyrhynchus, assembly GCF_964034855.1. Lineage (NCBI taxonomy): Eukaryota > Metazoa > Chordata > Aves > Anseriformes > Anatidae > Anser > Anser brachyrhynchus. The sequence continues at coordinate 191,726,372 of NC_137694.1, forward strand.
CTGGCTGATTAGTAACTGAGCATCTGCTAAGCAAAACCAGATCAGACCAAAGACAAATTGTGAGACTTTGCACCTCAGTGACCTTGAAAAAAAAACTATCAGGAAGACCTTAATTACTGCAAAGAATGATGCTGAAACCAAAGAAATTCTTATTGACTTTTTGGTATCACATAATGGTATTCAGTAGGAAAAGAAATGAACACTTTATATGCTTAACTGCTATAGAAGGTAAAGTTTCATGTAAGAGTGCAGCTGAAATAAAGTTTTAAACATAACTGAGTTGCTTAGAACTGAATATCAAGTGATTATTTTACGTTGTATGAATTTATATTCATTATATTCCTTAATATTATTGTTAAATAATTGCATTAGAACTGTTATGTTTTATGTCCATCCATATAATTACCACCAAAATTTTAAAACAGACACTTTTAATCCTATAAAGACTCTGGTTTTATTTTAAATTTGAATATTTACTTTTGCTTGTGAAAATAGGTAAGACATCAAAAAAGAAATTTAATATAATTGTATGTGTTTATGTCAAGTTTCATACAGCATCATCAATACAAACAATATTGCTGAGCTGTACTAAGCCTAATTATCTAAAAACGGAGCTGTGGTATAATATAAATAGTCTATATTTTTCTGAGCAAGTCACTTCAAGTATGGAAAAAAGAAAATTAAGAGCAACCTGACTTACTGGCCAGAAGATTCAGTACTTGCCATATTACTGCAATTAAAATATATTAACTTTATGTAATGAAGCTCCAGTCAACCCATATGTTTTTCCAATATGGAATAACCTGAAAACGTAATATTGTAAAGTTTGTTAGCATATAGGCAGTTTATTAAAATCAACACTGAAAAAAGCTAATGATCTATTTTTTGTTTGCAATATTCTGTTGCCACAATGGGATTAGAAAACAAATGTCACTTCTTGACAGAAGGCAGTACAGAATGACCAGCAATATTTTAAATGACAGAAAATTATATTTCTGTAACTCAGCTTTTGAAGTTGTCGTATCTGTTACAAAATGATCTTATTATAGCATGTACCTCAAAGATTTTTAGGACACAGAAAGCATATGGAGAAGCACGGTGTACTAAAACACATTTTGTTGACTTAGGTGTGGAAATTTTATTGCAACTGTAAAATATTTTCTATTGAGAAGAAAAATCTACTGCCTTTATAACACACTTGCCAAATCCAACACCTTCAAACATCAGGAGTTCCAAAACCCAGAGTAAATTTCCAAAATCAACTGCTTTAGAAACAGCAGCAAACTATCATGGACTTCTCCAACTCATCTACGCATTTTAGTATGCTTTAAATTTGTTGACTGATCATACATATGGTGCGATCTCGCAGCTTTAAGCCTGTGATATGAGATAACTTTGGGAAAATTTATCTTTTATAATAGTCAGATCTTCCAATATAAGCTTGCAAATCTCCCGGTCTTAAATTTCAGTGCACTTCAGTGCAGGTTTAGTAGCTCCAAAGCATGTTTAAATCATTTCAGTAGACATGTATGAATGCCTGTGGCATTGTATCATGGAATTGTAGCACTTATTGTCCCTGTTCCTACAAAGGAAAATCAAGGACAATATACTGGCTACAACATATGAGAAAGAAATTAACTGGTAGACAATAAAAACCCTCTGTTAAGAACACAAAAAAGATGCTTTTCATGACAACATGCAATAATACAAATGGTTAAGGCACTTGAATAAATCATTGTATTGAAAGCAAGTCCCGAAGGAGACATAACTGTGCCAGCTGCTTGTTTCCTGTTTCTGCCTCCAGTTTGATTAAAAGTCCTGATTAAAAAGCAGACACTGCAGCCCTTAATAGCAGGTTGCCATTGGGAAAATTAGTTCTCTCTGGGTATCAAGTGGCATTACGCTGATATGAGTTGGACACGAGCTATTCATCGTATTCAACTAAGAAGTAACAAGAAGAATATTTTGCCTCTAAAATATGCACAAATAGAAGTTCAATGCATTTAAAGATTATTTGTTCTTTCTCAAATATTGATATTTACAACATTAAGTTTGGTTATCGTAACTTTATTCTATAAAAGAACTCTGTACCTGCGTTGAGTACATGCTGTCAATAAATCATTTTACACGTGTCTTCTTAGGTTAACAGAAGTATGCTAGCCCAAAATACCCAGGGGAAACGAAATCAACAGCGATAACATGCTGAAATCAATACATAGAACCCCCATTAAGAAATGTGGTTACACAGTTTAAAGGCTGTGTGGGTCCTACTATGCACTTTGCGTAAAGAGGTCAACATTAAACAAAAAGCTAGTAACAGTGAAAAATGCATAGTGGAAGTAAGAACTTCCAGCCTGCCTAGATCCTACAACCTACTGTCCTCCAAAAGGTACTCCTGCAACTATTTGCTTGTCCGAGCACAGCAGTCACCACTCTGTCTCAAAGTCAACTTGCCGAAAAATGTTTCTTCCTCCTCTCCAAAACAGAGAAATTTCACCACAAGAGACGCATCACCTCAAGGCAGCAAGATTAAATTACGGCCTACCTGCAGGTTACGTATATGTATAAACAACAGCACTTTGCAGTCAACATCATGTACCTTGTAAGGGAAACTTCCTAATGGGTGAAGGGTCCCAGCTTAAATTTGCTTCGCTTTCCTAGATCTTCTAAGTCCTGTATCCAATTTTGCATTCATACCTGACCACCACTTTTCATGCTCTCCATAGCACTGACAAAGAATACTCTGACAAGTTCTGGATAAGAAAGAGGACTGAAAATATAATCATCTTAGGTTGCCAGCGGAGGTCTCTGGTATCCAACGAATGGGACCTCTGCTCCCTTCCAACCACCCCGCTTCCCACCTGCAGCTGTCAACCGCATGCAATAAAATGACGAGGAGAGGCAGATGGCTTTAGCAGAGTCAGTGCCCCACGGGCAAGAAACAGGAGAAGGGAAAGTACTTACGGTGCTGTAACGACAGAGACAAAGGGAACAAGTTAGGGACAAGAGCTTCCACTACAAAGCTACACATTGTTATTCTGTCTCTTATGTCTAGAGCACCTTCCCCTTACACCCTGCCCGCAGCCCTTGTACTCTTCCCCTTTGTGAAGTAAATGAGGTCTTGTCGGACCACATTTGCTCCAACTGCTATGAGAAGAACCATGTGGAGAAAAATTACTATCAGCTAGGAAACATTCATCACATTAAACACTGTGTTGAATACATACATGTTTTGCAGAAACTGCCAGACATGAAATTGTACAAAATCTGGCAGCTACGGATTTTTTTATTTTTTTTTCCAGATAGGATAGCAGAAGAAAGCTGGAACCTCACTAACTATAGGAAACATTTACATCTATGTTTGGGTACGGGGAAAGAGAGAAAGGAGGTTTTCACATATCCAGGAAATATTTGTGCTCCTTGTGCTTTGAGCACCATTTGCTTTGATTCGTAAGTACTTGACTTTACAGGAATAATAATGATAATGACTTAATTTCTCCCTGCCTCACAAAAACCGTCTCTGCAGTGTCTTTGCTATCACACACAGTATTTACAGAATGCATTATATCCTAGTGCATCAGAAAGGGCATAGTCCACAAAACTTGATGATCTGCACAATTCATCCCTGCTGCTACAACTTGCAAATGATGCTCCCAATCTATGATGATAAAATTACAGAAGACAGCTCATCATCCATGTTCTTCAACATATCTGGACTATTATTAATTAGAAATTAGAGTAAAATATGGTGACGAAGGTGTAATGTGGTGACATTTTTCCTATTCTTACCTATACTCAAAGCTTTTTACAGGGTCAGAGCCTGTGATTCACACAAGAAGCCCTAATCCCATTGAAGCTGACGTGATTACTCAGACAAATAATGAACAATTCTGTGCTTTGAGATTAAAACTGCGGTAAAAAGTGTTGCTCCTTCTGTTTAATACATCTCATGCATCTCAACTGCTAGGAGACAACAGTTTGCTACATGAAGCCTCAGCATAGAGCTTCATTTGTACACATTTGAAATGCGTAAGTAATACAATAAATCAGGAATACCAATATTACATTCATGTTTCATTTACACCGAAGTATACCGATAGTTCTTTTTCAAAGTCATTTGTAAGAATCATACGTTATAAAGCATTGACGTGGTTAATACAGTAGCCAGCACAATGCTGGTATGTCCCATCCAGCCACCCTTTAGCAGTTTTGCGTAGCATAAAACGTTTTACAAGACCACGGACATGAGTTACATTCATTCTCAGCACTCTTTTATTAGGATTGCAACGTGGGTTGTGGAAACTGAGGAAAAAGCAATGCATTGCCTCCTATACTGACAACTGAAACATCTTGTTGCTGGAGTAATCAGGTAAAATCACTGCAACTCTCTGAAATATGGTTAATAACTCAAACAAAACCAGTTTACTTCTATTTGTAAGATATATATATATATTTGCATATACAGCGAGAAGCGTCCAGCCAGCACACCTAACTTGACTTAGATGTGATGGTGCACTTGAAAGAGCTCGTGAAGCGGCTAACAAACCCACCTACAGCCTGAATCAATTTGCCACTTCTGCTCGTATTAAACGCTACCAGATCCCTCTGTTAATTTGATAAAAGCAGTCATCTAAAGCAGCTGCAAGCACAGAAAGGGAAAGCAGGTATCGAGTATCACGATTTTTCAAGAACACCAGGCAAAGCTTTTCATCCCAAGGTCAGACGAACGGAGACAGATACCACGCAGGGAAGTTAAACAAGCAAAGGCAGAACCACGATCGCTGTTTTTTGTCCCCTTACCGGCCCAAAGCTCCTGCTCCGGCTGCCTCAGCTCGCAGCAAACACCAGCCCCTCAGCCGTCGAGGAGAGGACGCCTCGTGGGGGCGGCCGCCCGCTCCTCGGGGCTCCCTGCCCGCCGCACCCCGGGAGCGGAGCAGCCCCCCAAGGGCTACAGGGACGAAGAAGGGGACGAAGGAGACGGAGGGGACCCCTCACAGCAGAAGCTGGTCCCCGGACACCCACCTGCCACGTCCCGGCCGCGGCGGCGGGGCTGCGGCGAGCCGCTCCCAGCAGCCCCCGCCCTCCTCCCCTCACGTCCTCCCGTCGCCCCTGGCAACGCCGCGCCGCCGCCATCGCCACCGCCCTCCCTCCCGCCCCCCGCCGGCTGGCTCAGGTGACCGCGGGCAGCCAATGGGCGGCCCCACGTGCCGCCGAGCGGGGCGGCCGGGGCGGCGGTTGCGGCCGTTAGCGCCTCGTGAGGGCGGGCGGGAGCGTTAGGGGGGAGGCACCAAGGGAAGGACAAAACCCACCCAAAAAAAAAAAACTCTACACAAAAACTTCTTCGATAAGGGCTGTCTGTGTTAGGTGGGCTGGGTGGAGTCCTTTGCTGACCTCGGGGCAGGTGGAGGAGGAGACCTTGTAAGTCCTTCCTGCCTGTCCCACGCAAAGACCACGATGGTGATGCACTACAAAGTTCTCTCCTTCACAAATTACTTAGCTAATTTATTTTTTTTCTTGCTATCTCAAAATCTGAAATATTTTCCCATTTTGCAGATAGCAAATTACCAAGATAGAAGTATACTGCCAATACCAAATGCCAGTTCAGAAATCCAGCCCTCCATAGAGAAGAAACCGTTCACAGTCACTAGAAAAGGTGTAGCTTACTGCGACTTACTGTATCACAGAATCATTAAGGTTGGAAAAGACCTCCAAGATCATCTGGTCCAACCATCCCCCTACCACCACTATCACCCACTAAACCATGTCCCTAAGCACCACGTCCAACCTTTTCTTAAACACCCCCAGGGACGGTGACTCCAGCTCCTCCCTGGGCAACCCGTCCCAGTGCCTGACTGCTCTTTCTGAGAAGAAATGTCTCCTCATTTCCAACCTGAACCTCCGCTGGCACAACTTGAGGCCATACCCTCCAGTCCTATCACTAGTTATCTGGGAGAAGAGGCCAACCCCCCACTCCCTACAACTTCGTTTCAGGGAACTGTAGAAAGCAATAAGGTCTCCCCTGAGCCTTCTCTGAACTAGGAGCTTTGTTTTGGGTAAGTGATACTCCAGCACTGGTGAAACCAATCTTGGAGTCCTTGGTGAAAAAACAAACAAACAAACAAAAACCAAACAAACAAACAAAAAAAAACTTGTGAGGATTTCAGGTTACTAGTTTTACTTTGAATTAAAAGGTTAATGATATCACTGCAGCCTAAACAATTGTACGGATACATTGGGCATTGAGTTGGGTTATGAAGAGAATGAATGGACGCATATGCTTGGCAGTAAAGCACTTTCAAATAAGTAGTTTTGGGGAGCTTCTCACAGAGATAAAATTTTGGAGTTTGCCAACCATGTGGACAATTATAAAACAAATAGTGCTTATTGACATACAGCAACTTGTCTGTGAAAAGATAAATGGTTGCAACAAAATGAGTTGCTTTCAATTAAAAAAAAAAAAAAAAGCCTAACTCAGAAAATTTACAGGGGTTTTCATTTAATTATGTTATAAAAGGCCCTGCAAAGAAGAGTTTTGTTTCAGGACTGTTGCCAGAAGGAGCTCTGTAAGGGGCTGGAATTCCTGCGAGGAATGGCACGCTACAGCACAACGGCGGCGCATCTGTTGTGCATGGCAGCTGCTGCACAGCACTGAGCGTTCTACATCCCCTTGCTATTTACAGACAACTGTTTTGAATGTCATGTTTTGTGTAGACACCTGTAAAATGTATTGCATGAGGTCTTAGTGGAGTCACTTTGTGTTTCAGATACTCGTTTTAAAGTAATATATTTAGACAAGTGTATTAAAACATCCCGGAGTTCTTAAAGCATTGACTAAGCACTGAGGACTACCATATGAAGAAACATTAAGACTGTCTCATCACACAGGGGTTTACTGTTCCTGTGAATTAAGAGCAACATGAGAGTCTATAACATTGAAATGTGTTTCAGTCCCTGTTGGAGCATGTACATGTAAAATGATCGAGTTAATTACATTAATCATTGAGAGATGTTGAAAATTGCAGGCTTTCTTTTGTTTTGAGTCATGATATTTCTTCAAAGGAAATGGAAGACAGAGAACTGTTACAGCAACTAGTGTAGATGCAAGAACAGAGATTGTCTCTACAGCCGGGAAAGCAGACAAGAACTATTTGGAAAGTAGTTTCAGCTGACCCCTTTGATAAGACTGAGTTGCGTGACATATCTGATGTGGAAGCAGAAATTGTACAGCAATAGGAAGTTGTTATCTCCATATCTCAAATGCTAACACAGTTCCCCCAGTCAACTGTGAGATAGATCTACTCTTGTTATGACAGCTGTTGGAAACTGATGTCAGTATATCTGTACAATGTCTTTTGATAGTCTTAACTATTACAAATCTTAAAATATGTTTATGATGTTATCTAAGACACGCTGTTTGGAAATGGCTCTATTTATAATCAGAAATTGCTCAAGCTATTTTAATAAATAAATGATATACTTGTGAGTTTCCTAGTCTGATTTGCTTTGAACTTTTTCTTTCTGAAAACTTAAGCCCGAGGATTAATTAGTGTTTATACAGCACTTTGTAAACCCAAAGTCATAAGCGCCAAGAATTATTATTACTTAATCGTTAAAAGTCAGATCAATGAAAAATTAAACTGTCAGAGAACTGCTTTTTGAAACAACAAAAATGCTGAAAATCCTCTGCCTCCCCCCGTATGTCCAACTGTGCTTTTATTTGCCTCACATACAGACAAAGATATTTTTCAGTTTAAACCGGTTAACGCCCATCTGTGTTTAAATAAATGGGAAGATTACCTAAAATCCTAGGGACTTTTTACATAATGAAGAAATCTTTATTTCCTAACTGCAGTTTTAAGACCTGAGTATTGCAAATATTTATATATTTAAGTCCTCCTTGACAGTGTAACCTATCTGATTAGCAGTGTTACTTCTGTGAGCATCTTTACTCATTTCTGTGATTGTAGGGTCAGATCCTTACAGTGACATTTTAAATGTACTTGGCTCAGCTATTTTGACTTCTGAAGAGAACTAAAAGAATCCTCACACTATTTTTTTCTTTGCTTCTCTTTCTACTTTACAGCAGATACAGGTATGGTTTAAAAACAATTTTCCTCAGAAAATAAATGTACATGTCAGAAAACCAGCAACAATCAAGGGAAGATTGGCTCATCAGTGAAGTATAGATTTAGTTAATACAGTTAGCAAATAAATCCATCTTTTCAGAGCTACAGAAACATCCTTCAATACATCATTGTTATTTAAAGAAAAATTCTAAATTTTGCTTTGGCTATGCCTTCGACAATATTCTTCCTTGACAGCTATACACACATTATTCATGCAGAGCTAATTACTTTCCTTATAATATAATTGACTTGTTAAGTCAGAATATGAATTAATTGGTGGTATAGAAAAGTAAATGATACCAAGTCAGGCCTAGTTAATCTGTGTCTGGCATGTTATCTCTTGATATTCAGTAAATTTTAAATTTATATATACAAACATACTTTTAATTAGAATGAAACAAAGTTTGCAGACTGACTAATGAAAGCTGACTATATTCATCTGGAAGTGCTGATGATCTTATTCAGATGCAAGCAGACTGCTAAAATTTGGTTTTCCATGTTACTATATTGTATCATGAAATATGAACATCTTGAGGGTCCTGGATTGGTAGATGTCCTAAGGAACAGAGTCCTGGCAATGCTTAGCAGCTATCAGTTTTGCTGTCTTTTAGCTGCAATTTATTAATAAGTAGATGTGCTTAAAATGTGCATATACCTAAATTTAGATTTAAGCATAGTTATTTAAAGTCAGTATTTCAGAAGAACTCATTGTCCATCATTAAGGCTCGATTTTCAAAGAGCTCAGTGTCTGGAATATTGAACTTCTTTGCAGGTCTCGCCCCAGTTATGTGTTCTAAGTTCTTCTGAAAATCTAAATTTTCTCCAGAAGAGGATTGAGTCTTATTTTAAGAGCCTGGCTTCAGCTACAGGCACAGAACACTCACAGATTTGGCCCAAATTCATATAAAAGTCTGACCCTTTAAAAGTGCTAAAGTATAATGAATAATCCTAACTCTTCTAATGATTCTTTAGAGTGAATTTCTGGAGTAGATGTCTTTGATTTTCTTAAACATTACATATTCAAATATATGAATTTGAGGAACAGAATATAAAATATTGTGAAGAGAAATTGCTTCACTGAAATAGTAGCAAAGCTTCCATGGAATTCTGCAAAACCAGGTGTTTGTTCTAGATAAGCTAGAGATTTCTTTAATATCCTTATTAAAATTCCTTACAGGAAACTTCTATCATCAAGTTAAAATGTTAATGTTATTATCAAGATTTCTTTTCATATTTGATAGTTGAACTAACATCTAGTTAAAAAAAAAAATCTCTTCTGTATATAAGGATGTGATATTTATAAATGTAGTTCTAATAACTTGTGCAAGAGGACGCCTTTTCATCTCAAGTATGCAACTAGTGGGATTAAAAGTGTTGCTTGAAGAAGGCAGGCTTTAATAAACACACTGAAAGCAAATAAATATACAAAATGTAGGAAATATGGCTGGTCTTTTCTCAGAAAATAAACATTCCTCTAAGTTCTGTAATGCTTCTATCTGAATATCACTTTACAGAACTACAGACAGTTGGAAGGAGCAGTGCACACCGAAATATTATACATCCCCCCCAAATATTGAAACAAATTCGATTTAGTTTCAGTTTTTAATTGTCTATATATTCTAGGTACTCTATTTTCATATAATTCTGCGTGAGTTGCAAATAAAAATGCTGCATAAATTATATATAGTCTTTCTAACTATATACACACAATGACATGCAGTAGCACTGTTTGTGAACTCTTATTTCTTAAAGCAAAGCAAAACTGCAAAAAAAGCCCCACGAAATCCAGTACCTGTTATATGATGAAGTTTTCCAATGCCCAGACTTTCTGCAACTTAATTTCACACTGCCAGAGCTTCTGTGTTAAATGCTTTTACCTCCTTAAAAAAAAAAAAAAAAAAAAAAGAAAAGAAAAAAAAAAAGAAAGAAAGAAAGAAAAAAAAAGTATGTCAGCACAAGCCCAGACGAAACTCCAAATCCGGGAAAATAAAATTAACCATGCAGATCAAAGGCAGACGAGCACTGAGACCAAATGCCTGTAATCTGATCAGTGATCAGTTGCCATACATCAAAGGCAGTGCTTTGGAGAGGAAAAAGAGCTCTTTTTTTCTCCAGCAGGTAGTTGTACTCTTAAATTCTGCCTTTCAGTAGTCTCGTTCTTTTGTTAAAAATCGATCACTGGCTTTTTTTTTCCCCCCTTTTCTTTCTTGTGCTGGGAGAATGCACACGATTCTGACATGCTTAGAGTTGAGTGGCTGGATCTGTAGCTTTTTGAGTTCCCAAGCTGTGTTGTGGATTGTGTGTTGGAAGCTTTCCCCAGTGCCAGCGGGTTCCGCTTTATCCCTTTCATCTCACTGAGCTGCAGATCCCATGACATCATTCAATGCTGTGGGACTGGTTAGAGAGCTATAATACAGCCTGTGGGGGAATACAGCTAAAGAGCAACAAGAGTTTGCATGATTTCTAATCAGGTTAGTCCATTGTAACAAACCCAAGGCTCACTTCAAAGTTTTCATTATATTAAAGTTTCCTCCCAAGAAGGGAGAATAGTGTAGCTATAAGGTTTTCTTAAAAAGATGCTTTATAATTTTGCCTGCTACAGGAAGTTACAATTTTCCATAAAGTTCTGGAAGTCAGACGTGCAGGTCAGTTTGCTAGGCAGCTGTTAGAGATGACAGAAAACTACTTTTGCTTGTCTCTTTATTGAGGTTTGGAGAGGAGGAAGTGGTGCATTTTGTGCACTGCAACTGTTGTGTTGTTTTTTTTTTCTTTTTTTTTTTTTTTTTTCCTTTTCATTGGCAAAAGCAAGCACAATAGAGCTTACTCTTACTCCCTGGTTTGTGTCCTCCCTGCTGCTTAATGTGTGGCCTTTGCAAATCATTTTATTTGGGCCTGATTCATCTGTGGCTCATGATTCCTTTACGTAAATGAGCCATAAAGCTGCTGTAAGTAACTCTCAGAAGCTCTTTAGTGTGAGGGCATTTTTTTTTTAGCTGGGATAGATTCGAAGTGGTCACCATTACGCTGTCAGCAGAAAGAGGCTTTTGGGGGAATAAAAGGCTACTGGCAGACATTCACTGTGCTGCTGCAGTTCGTGGTCTCAAGAACTGTTGGAGGAGCCCGTGCAGCCGCAGAAAGCAGGAGAATTTTCAAGCAAGCAAGAATTTTCAAGCAAGAGCTGAAGAAATGTACAACTGAATTTCATTTTCTCTGATTGGAGGCAAAGCTAGCATTTGGCACAGAGATTAATTCAACCCTCTGTGCTTCAGCTGTTAATAAAGCATACAAATATCAAGCAGGACGGCTTTTAGGATAATCAGCCATCCTGAAGATATCACTGCAGTTCCCATAAATCTATACCCCACACTTTGGGTATACCACATGTGGAGATGAAAGTGATATGAGGCCGTCGACTGGTAGCCATTGGTAGATCCCTGCAAATATTTGCACACTGAGTAACCGAGAATTCATTTAAAAGGCAAAAGTGAAAAGAGGAAACATGGTTGCCTTGAGCGATAAAAGCAAAAGCAAACCATCAGCAGATAATGGGCGCTGGATAGCCGAGTGCGGAAGCGATGAAGTAAGTGTCTGGTGGAGATTCCTCACCCTGCGCCCTGTTTGCAGGCTGAAGAAAGAGGCCTGCCCCACTCTGCACAGTCTGGGGCTGCATCCTGCTGCCCTCAGCCCTCCCTCCACTTTCAGGCTGCTGTGGTGCTGCTGCTTTGCTGCTGCTCTGCTGCTGTGCTGCTGCACTTGGTAGATGAGGGAGCCTTCTGCTGGCTGCGTGATGTACTGTGGGCAGATGCACTGCAAGCCCCAGTGAGAGCAATCACTTCCAAAAAGCTCTGAGATCCTTCTGTGCGGTGCTATATGATGTGGCCTTGTTGCTAGTTGGACATGGTTTAAGTGTTGTTTTGGATCAGCTATCCAGGTAGGCCTCTGGGGGATGCGCAGGTAATTGAGATGGAGGTGAGATGTTGCAGGTACAAAGGAGTGCCATGCAGGTAATGAATTGACTTTCAGGAATACACGGCTGGGAAAATATGTAAACAAACCATAAATTTCTGTCTTTCTCTAATTCCCACTTCCAACTATTTCAAATAAAAGAGAATTATTCAAGCTGCTTACTTCTATTTTGCCATTAATTTGCACTCATCTGACATACAACTTCCCCCTACTCATAGAAAGATTTCTTGATAACAGTCCATTTGTTGCTTTCATGATAAAACTGAAAGTGCTTATGTTGAAGTAAAATTTGCAGGTGAGCTGTACAGAACTGAAATAACCCTTTTCTGTTCATTTCAAAGGTGCTTTTCATTAAGAAAAATGAAACTTCACAGAAAGTACCTTTTAGTTCTCTGGGTTTTCAGTAAAAGCAAGTTCTGAAGGTCTCGAGTAGAGGTCTTTGATCTTTCTTTTGTACATATCAAAAAGAGAAGTGAGGTTAATTATTACCAATATAACCTTCTAAAGCTTAAGCATTGCTTTTTGCATTCATGACGCTATTTTTCACTGTGGAGCCTGGCAGCCTGATCAAGCTGCTATTTCCCATGCTATGACTTCTCCAAAATTTGATCAGAAGTGTGCAGTAGAAATAACAGTAGTCTATATAATTCAATATTTACCCAAAGGTTGATAATCATCTTTTCACCTTATGTATAATGAGGATAACATGTGTATTGTGATTCGTATAAGGCATGCAGCAGATGAGCACCCGAGCCAGAAGCAGAACCTGTATAAGACAACACTCACTTGGACCATCTGATCATCAGCTCCTGCTTCCTCCTGAGGTTACAAATCTACCAAAACATTCAGGCACAAGTGGTCTGATAAAAATCCATTAGACGACTCAGTAAATGCTTGATTTTAATCACTGAAATTACTGGGCCAGAGTCTGACCTGAACTTACTGAAACTGGGTATTCAACTTGCGGTTAAACTTTTAGGTATCTAAAAAGCTGTTCTAGAAAAAGTGCCTGTGTTTTCTCTGTGAAACCAGAGAGAGAGAGGTGTCTCTGGAGTCCTGCAGAGGGAGATGCTGTCTGCCTAATTCGTTGCTTAAACTTTTCAAAAGACTCTTTCTTGAGAAATATTTAGTGGGCTTTTATTATTTTTTCTAACATTTTTCTTTTTTCTCTATTAGACCTCAAGCTCTTAAGGAGGTTGCTTCATTTTTCTCCTAAAGGTCAGGCAAGAATTAGACGAAGCTTGTGAGTTAGGCAGGTTAGATCCCATTTTAGGAGTTTTTAGGAAAAACAAGCCAAGCCTAAAGCAGCTATTCATGTCCAAAGTGCTTTACTGGATCAAAGCCATAAAGGATAGTCAGAAGACAGAAATGACCTTTTGGGAGATGTTTCTTAAATATAACTAAATCTGAAGAAAAATTCTTTGTGGGAGAAGCAATCAAACCTGTCAGAGAACTGCCAGTGGCTGTGCGACCGCCTGTCCCATGCTTATAAAGGCTCTTCCAGTATTCGTGCCGTGCCTAACATACTGGTGTAACATGCATCAAATAGATTATCATGTTGCTTTATATACTTGCTATGTGCATCACTTCACTGTGCTTTTTGTGTCTCCTTTCCTCTACTCCAGCCCACAGGAGCTCCAACAGAGGTTCAGAAAAGTTGACAGGAATCCTCAAAGGGCATGCAGTGCCATCGCTGTAGGTAACTCACTGACCGTGCAACCATCATTTGTGCTAACCACAGCCTAAGTGTGGCACAGGCACTGGATGTGCTATTACAAATGTCAGGTCAGCAGCATGAAAGCGGTTGCAAGCTTTAATCATGTACCTCTACAGGGACAGTTGTATCTTGATGATCACCTATGGGTTCCCTATTTATAGAAATGGAATAGTATTTTTAGAGCCTTTTGTGCCAGGTCAGCACTAGCTCTGAAATAGCAGCTGTCTTCTGGGCCCCCGCTGTAGTCAGAAGTGCTGATCATCACCCTCCTAAAGCATTTGGGGATTATTGTTCCATGAGACTGGTCAGTCCCATAGTCAGGAGAGATGCTTTAGAATGCGCAAACTCATCCTCCTGCATGATCTAAATTGCCATCCTTATGAAAGCTAACACCCTGTTCCTACCCCATCACATTGGTGTTGCTAGTCCAGGTATTGGTGATACCTACTCCCACACTGCTACAGTGCTCACAGTCTCCTTGACAGTAGTAAGGTTCATAAGAACTTCATCTACAGAACATTTAGGCAGAAAAATCAAGACCTTTTGGCATTTCTTGATAGAGTGTCTCACTTGTTACAGCGTGTGTCGTCAGACTTACCATAAACCTGCAACACTCTGCACAGTCGTTGCAGAGCAACATGTTCTAGTTAATGCCAGCTTTAGATGTAGCCCCAGAAGTTTTTGACTTTCAGGGAAAAAGCCCTGTATGCTATTTCTGTATGCTGCAATGACAGGTCATTGATGACATGACTTACGAGGAGCTTGGGCTTGCATTTCTTTGGTCCTGAATTTTCATTACTTTTTTTTTTTTTTTTTTTTTTCTGCATGGTTCTTCATAGGACCCAGCTTTGACTTGTTGCCCTATGGGTAGCCTAAGATCTAAGCAAAATGGAGATTTTGGGTTTTTGCCTTATGGGGTGACTCACGGTAAGGGAAGCCTCAAGGGCATTCCCGCAACAAGATAATGCAGAAGGTTGGGAATTTGGCTTTGAGGTTGTCCTCAAGGATAATGTAGATGTACACTGTAGGAAGTTTTAGTTAATTCACCTGTGACTGGGAGTCAGAAGTTGTGGTTTTATTTCTGGTTCTGTCACATGGGTATGACTTGAGGCAAGTTACTCTTTCTCACTGGATTAGATCCTCAGTTGTGTAAGTTAAAATTAAATCAAAAGAGCAATGGCAGTTTATGCTGTATGCCCTCCCAGTCCCCTTCATGTATTTTCTTATTTCTTTAAAAATTATGTAATACTGTACTTCAGATAATGCAAAATATTTCTGTATGACTTCCAAACCAAAATAAACTTCAAAAGTCTCTGCATTTAAAGTGTTCTTGTAGAATAATAGACATCCTTAGGGCATCTGTGCACCTCTTACTTCACTGTGCACCTCTCACTTCACTGTGCACAGAAGTTTCACAGCCCTTAGCTGTCCTTACATTGATCTGAGGAGTGAATCAACAGCATGAGAGTTGTGTCTTTGTAATTGTTCCTTAGGGTTTCATTAAGTGAAAATTGAAAATTCCTTCCCTCTGTCACATAGAGTTTTTCACTTGTACTGAAATGGTCCCCTGTGATTTTCTGCCTGCTACGGTGGCTGAAGCTCTTCATCAGCCTGCAAACTTTAATCACGTAACATTCTTTTCAGAGGTGCCAGTAGAGTTGTGTCAAAGAGCTGACTTCCCCCAAGGCTGTGGGAGCTTGATCAGCAATGTTGTTCATGTAGCTAAAATGGCAGATTCGATAGATCTGTGATTCCGTAATTTCTCTTTCAGAAGGCACTGTATTTTCTGTCTACTTCAAAACAAAAGAAAACCAAACCCTACAATAAAACAGGTATAGAACATTTGATTATCTAACCTTTTCTGTATGCCATGTTTTGCTAGATGTTGCAGAAAGCTTAGAGTAAAAAAAAAATAAATATCTGACTTTTCTACAGAAAAGGCAAAGAAAGCAGGCTAGGTGGGATGGAAGGGAATGGAGAAACAAATCTGATATGTGCAATTAACTGATCAGGAGGAGAGATCATAGCTGGCCAGCTGCCTAGTTGTTATCAAAACACATGTTTAGAAGTATTCCCTTAAGGCAACTCTACCAAAATAATTTCTAAAAGATCATGGAGTTAGTTTCAACTAAAAAGAATGTTCTTATTTTAGACAAAGTGATGTTTATAAATAGTTCTGTCTGATCATAGGGAAACTGCAGTCACATGACCACAATTCTATCTTCAACGTTTGTTCAGTTTTCTGTAAAGTTGCCCTTTATTTTCACTTTGTAGTTTAGAATTTTCCCCACTTAAGTAAAACACCCTCAATCTATCTCAAAGATCTTATATCACTTCTCCCTTCCTCTTTCTTTTCCCCCCTGTCAATCTTAACTGGAATTAGCCTTCTTTCTTTCTTTTTTTTTTTCAATTGCATGTAGTCGAGAACAAATTCAGAACAAGTTTACTTACTCTTTTATGAGTGCTTCATTGTAAAATATGTTCTAAAATATTATTTTATCCATATATTTATATTTAATTTATATTTAGCCATTATATTTAGCCATAGTTTTGATTCAGTGTCCTATTTAGTTAATACATAAACTTTCAGAAATGTATGTCAAGATACCTGTAGCTAATACCTCAGCTAATATTATGTAGTTACATGGCAGTTATATCAGCACAGACCTGCTAAAGATACAATTTTCTTGATTTAGCATTGCTTTGGTACCTGGGAGCTCAGTTCCCTTACTGCCTATATCAAATTCTATACTCCCAAGTACACATACTGCAAGCACAAATCTAACTTTCTGTGTTGAGCAATTTGTGTTCCTTATTGACTGACTGTGAGCTTTGTATATTCTTACAACTGCAGTTAAGATCCTAAGAGCCTGAACTTAATGACTGAAAAGTTGATAATTGGCTTGAAAAGCACAGAAAGGCTGGAGAGTTGAGATTTCTTTAATTCTATTGCTATTAAAAAGAGCTTCTATGTCTGTGCATTTAAGCACAAGACAGTCAACAGGATTTAAGTGGATGCATATTTCTGACTTGGGACCCAGCCCATGTGTTATTTTTGGAGATTCAGGCATAACAAAAAGAGTCTTTCCTTAGATGATGATACAGTAGCTGTCTTGTAGAGGAGCATTAGTATAATTTTTGGATGAGTTTTGCCTCCTAGAGAAAATTAGATTTATTCAAAGAAGTTAAAGAAAAGAAGATGTACAGATTGTCACCACTTTTAAATAGGCAGCTTTGATAAATAGCACTATCATTAAGGAGACATCTCAACAGAAACAATGTCTTAGAAGAAATAGTAACTAGATCTAATCCCCAAGCAATTCTCTTCATCCCCGATTGCAATACATAATTTTTTTCA
Source organism: Anser brachyrhynchus (assembly GCF_964034855.1). Classification (NCBI taxonomy): domain Eukaryota; kingdom Metazoa; phylum Chordata; class Aves; order Anseriformes; family Anatidae; genus Anser; species Anser brachyrhynchus. The sequence goes on from NC_137694.1 coordinate 191,743,539, forward strand.
CATATGAAAGAGTTGACATTTAATTATTTTTCCTTTTTTGTTCCTGCTTATAGATGATAAACTATATTTTCCTTGTATGGTGTGATAGCAGCTGCATCCTACCGTCTGTAAGAAATCTTCCATATTATCCAGAGCCATGAAAATGCCAAAATAATAAGGAAAAAGATAAACAAAAGAGTATAAGTTATAAAAAGGATCAGGCTCAGCCAATACTTGCTCCAGCTTTTTTAAAGCAGATGTTCTTCTTTTGACATTCATCTGTTTTTAGTCTAGAGTTCTGTATCTAGTTTGACGCACATTTCCTAGCTCATGATTTGTAAAGCTTTCATATATTTTCCCCAGATATATATTTGCACTTTTCCTCACCTTAGAGCTCTTTATGTTCTTCCAAAAAGCAAAGAGCTATGAAAAAAGAGTTTAAAACAACCTAAAAGCTAGACATCATAAAGACTATATGGAGATGACTAAGGAACAGCAATCATGGGTTCTAATGGTATCTTCAAATTATACAAGTGATGAGAGGACAGCTTTAAAAGTTGGTTGGAAAAGGAGCAATGTATGAGGGCAAAACAGATTTTTATTTTTATTTTTAATTGGGAAAATACTATGATGACAGTTTATCTTAGAAAAGGCAACAAAAAGATTCGTAGTCGAGACTGCTGACTATGAGCACATGAATTCCTTACTGAAATTCCACAAAAAAAAATCTGTTCTTAAAAGCCTATTTATTCTGTACAACATGACTTTGCATGGCAAAATGCTTCATTTCTTTATTTATTTTCATGTGATTTACTTGCTGTCTTTCACGATGTTGAGCTTTTGAAATGTGGATCCATTATTTATCTGATATATTCCAGTTTTTGCCCTATTCAATATACCTTAGTGTTAAGCACGTACTTTTATCAAAAAAGGAACTGAACTTTATGGAAAGGCCAAAATCATCAGAAACATAATGCCCTTATTTTTCTGCAACTTAACACCATGTTGTATGAAGCAATTCTTCCTTTTGTTTGTTCTGGACCTGGTAGATTTTTGTTTCATTTGATACCCATGAGTTCTTGTCATAAAATAAACAGGGAGCACTTGCTCCATACCAACGTGTGCGATCTTATTTTAGGTTTTGAATAAACTTTGTTTTTGCACCCTAGAAAATACTGTTATGAAATTGCTGTTGCATTTGGCACCTAGTATTAATACCTAGCAGTTGAAGGGCTCCATCATCTGTGGGATGTTGGATCCCTGACTTGTTCCACAGGATAACAGTAAATGTCTCAACCAAGCCTTATGTCCTTTGGACTGTTGTGCATGTTCATGCAGCAATGGGGACCTGAAAGAAAATCGTCTGGAGGCAACATTTATATGTAGGGGTGAAAAAAATGGAGGTATCAACTTATAGTAAAGGGAGCGGATTCAGAGGAATCAGGCGCCTGGGTGGGAAGTGTCACAAGGTCAAAAATAGCAGGCTGGAAGCCTGCTGCAAAGGGAAAATCAGTTAATGGGTGGGCTGGAGATGTTTTAAGCAGGAGCTGTGTGCAGATGCAATCTACGAGAGACCAGTAGTAGCTGCACAGTGGGAAGGGATCCAGAGGTTAATAGCGGGTTATATACGGAGATCACCATAACATCTCAGTAGCAAGAGTTTCCAGGGATTCTAGGTGCCGCTGCTGTGACAGTGTGACAGCATGCAGCGGTCTACAGATCTTGTGCTTGGCTCCTCTCGACCCTGCAGCATCTGGCCCCACACTGTCTTCGCCTTTCTCCTGCAGCCCAGCAGAGATGTTGCTTGCACAGCCTCCCCTCTCCAGCAGAAGGGACAGAGGCTAGAAGCCTTTTCTCTGTCCTTTGAAATGCTGGCTTCTTCCCAGAGCAGGCTGGAGTTTGTATTCAGCAGGGAACTTGTGTCCTAGAAGCGGAGATGAAGGAGGTTGCTGTGGCACAGGAAAGCCAAAGGAGATGAACGTAAAAGAGATCTCAGTCCTCTGAGAATCAGTCAGCTTTGCAGCACCCACCATGGGATATCTTGTTTTGAAGGAGAGGTCCTGGTTCCTCTCTGAGTCCAAGTGACTGCTCTGGAGCTGCACTGACTATTTGTGCCTAAGATTTAATAATACTGAAACACTTATGATTTCATTATATTTACTTGGTACCAGTATCACTGAGAAATTCAAAAAGTATCTCCCAACACTCCTACAAGAAAAACCCATGGTGTATGAAGGGATCTCTGAAAATGGTTTGCTATTATTTCCAAATGATCTTTGCCACATTTATTTACTTAAAGTGAAGAAAGCCTGTTATTTCATCAGTTTTTATATGTCTGAGCCCAATATAATATAACTAACTCAGTAAAACCAGCTACAAGGTCCTGCTCAGCACAGCTATGCCGTGGTCACATTCAGGTTAACTGCAGCTTCAGGGACTTTTGCAGCCCTGGTTAGGCACTGGGCTTCCTACAGCCGTATCTTTAGGTCCTAAGTGCCAAACGAAACTGTGCCACTATTCAAATTGCTTCTCAGAGCCTTCTGGAAGAGCCTTGTGTGACTTTCCCTTCTACGTGCCAGGAAGGGTAACATGCCAACAGCTTAAGTTAAATAAAGCACGTAAGGCTATGTTCTGCCTTCCCTCTGTGAGTTACAGCCGCTGCTGATGGGACACATGCAGGTTGTGCCTGTACGTGGCATTATATTGCCACCAGGTGCTGAGTTTAATAGCTGTTATCTGCTGTGTTAGGCAGCGATCGGAAGCAGGTTTGCTGATGCAGAGTTGTCAGATCACTTGTAGACGACCTTCAGTTCGGCTACGCAGGACAGCGCTGCCAGGCACTGCCTGCAGATATTCTGGTTGAGGAGGAAGGTCTGTGTTGCTGGGCATTTGTGAGGCAATTATTCCTGTGATCTGTCCAATACTGCTCTTTGTCCATGAGCACTGCTGATGAACAAGCACCTGGCTGGGACAATGCAACAGCTGGAACAATCGATAGTACACGTGCTGTTTGTTTCCCTTCCTGTCCCTACTTGGCAGATCTATATACGTACTTCTAAAAGAAAAAAGGGTTGTTCTTTCATTTTAAACCTCTTCATCAGCCACAGAAAAAAGAGAATGAACGCCAGTAAGGATGCAGTGATAGGACATCTGATACCTCTGAGACTCGTATATCTGAGGGACAAGGAGGGGGTATTGCTACCTCCAGATAAATGCGAAGGACAACTGTTCATTGTTCAGTCAGAGAGCCCTACCTGTTTTCAGCACACAAAGCAGCGTTCTGTACCTGGCAGAAGATCTAATTACACATACAGTAGCTTCTTGATGGTGTTAGAGCTTTGGCTGATTGAAAACAAAATGGCTTTGTCTTGCAAACCTGTCCGAGTGGTGATGTGTCCAGAACAATTCATGCTATTCATGCTGTTGGGAAAGAGCTGCAATCAGAAGTGGCTCAGGCTAGTTCCTGATGACAGGAGTGGCTTCAGGAACCCTAAGACACCACTACTGCATGGGGGAGTGGGAGATGCCTTCCGTGAAGATGTGGTAGGGGAGATAGGATAGATGGACCAGGTACTAGTAATTTGATGCATTTTTATGTCATCTCAAAGAAACTTCTTTCCTGTCTTATTTCCTAAGCCCCAGTCAAAGCTCACTGCTGCCTGGCCAATACCACACCAGAGGTTGTTTTGGGGACGCTGACTCCTTTGCCAGGAGATGCCTTGCCTGCATGTTGTGCTCAGCCGGAAAATCTTCCTCCCTCCATCCCAAGCTGCAACCTGTGCAGGCTCCCTGAGGTCCTGCCCTGCTGGGCTGGTGCTGCCCCTGCGTAGTTGAGTCAGTAGGCACTGGTTGTCTTCCTCATGGGATGTCTGGTGGAACAACGGTCCCCACTGACTCAACGAGAAAATGCTGCCTTTAACCCTGTAAAAGGGTGATATATGGAACATTATGTGCTTCTTGGTTCCGTCTGCCTGACACACAGGGAGCAGTGTGTTAGAGTGCTTGGGGACACCACTTTGTATTGGGCTAAATCAGTGTAACAAATTATGCTATCTACTGGGACTTTAATTCTTTGAAAGTCATGTAGCACTGTATATGTCTTGCTATTTTTATATTCTCAGCTTTGACATGCCTCTTCCTTAGCATATGGGCTTTGGAAATAGAAATGCATCTTGGAATAAGACTGTATAGAAGAAGGAGAGGATAAGCTTAACATTTGGGGAACCAGTAATCTCTCTGGTTTAAAAGGCTTTGATAGCTACCTTTTAATTAAGGATCTGCAAACAGCAATTTTCAGCCCTGTTTCACTGAAATGCAATTCTGTTCAAAGCTGTCCTTTTATAGTGTGATATGATTACCCCAAATACTCTTTTCAGTTAGGCTCTTTCTCTTCTGGCTGAAACTATGCAGATAGATATGTATTGTGGATATGATTCACATTTGCCATTCATTATGTCTATTTCATCTTCATCTTTTGTGATTAGTATTTTGTACTTCCAATAAGTGATTCAACGTAACCACTGCTTTCAGTGGAAGATCAGAATTAAACTCTGAATTTAATTTACTTTCCTTTGATTATAGAAATGCATCATGTTAGTTTGTAATTAAAGATAATGATAATGTTGTTTGATACCTTGTGGGAAGAAATTTAAATATTCCATAACCAAGGAGATGTAGAAAGGAGGGCGGCAAAAACAGCAGAATTTCTTTTTTCCTCTCTGCTGGCATGGAAGACAAAGACAACCACCATCCCCCAGCAAATTCGGTATGTAATCCGACTATAGGGAGCTAGTAGCAGTTTTAGATACACTGCGTGCAGGAGAAGAGAGGGAACACTGGAAAGCACAGAGATGAGCACATGCAGATTTCGAGGCCCACCTTGAGGAAGTCACCACCCCTCTCTAACTGCTTGTGTCACAGAATCACAGAATCATCTAGGTTGGAAGAGACCTCCAAGATCACCAAGTCCAACCTCTGACCTAACACTAACAAGTCCTCCGCTAAACCATATCACTAAGCTCTACATCTAAACGTCTTTTAAAGACCTCCAGGGATGGTGACTCAACCACCTCCCTGGGCAGCCCATTCCAATGCCTAATGTATCCTCCCAGTGGAGGCAGCAGAAAAGGGGCATCAGGGCATTCAGGCCAGATCCACCTTATTAGTTAAACTGTGTGTAAAAATGGGTTATGTGAAGATGCTGGACTTGGCAGGAAAGTGGCTGAGGCTTCATTGTAGGTCCCCTTTGAAGGACTCTTTGATGGATTAACTTCTTTAAAAGAGGTGGAGCAGTCTGTTGGAGCTCCTGATTTTGTTAAGTCACCACAGTAATACACACAAGAAGTGTTTTGTCAGTGCTCAGAAGTGGAAAAGATCACTGCTGAGTGATTTCTTTGCATCCTCATGAGTGAAATCAGTATCTAATACAGATAAATGCATGCATCAGGATTGTTAATAAACTGGAATTTTGTCAAGCTTGACTATTTCTTAAAAAGATTGTCTTATGTCTGAAATTAACAAAACTTCCCTGTATGCTTGCTAATTACACTTTCACATGAGGGGAAGGAACAAAAAGAATGAGGGCAACCACACAACTGCACAATCACAGCTAATTATTACTACAGTGAAAAGTCAATATATCCCCATACCATATATTCTAAAAATTGACCTCAAACATTCCTGTTGCTTCAAACCCTCAGTGCTCAGCCATGTAGCTATCCCTCAGGAGGTTTTAAATTCCAGCCTATAAAACACTATGCATAGGGATGCCTTTCCTTCTCTACTTAGCCGGAGGAAGATAAAACTTAACTGGCATTTTGAAGTTTGCTGCTATTTCATCTCCTTCCTGCTTCTTATGTGTACACATTAGTAATAATCTCAGGCAGGAGTTAATCTATCACGATGACGTTGTTTTTACATGTGAAGTATACTGACATATGTAGGAGACAACACAAGAATGGGAGACAAGATGGTTTTTTTGCACAGCTGTAAGGAATGAAAGAAAATCAGTCTTTTCTGGTTCTGTGGGTTAAGTATTTCACTTGCTTAACTTGTGGGATATACTGAAGACTAGCAAATTCTTTTGTTGAGTTTGAAAGACTTGATTATTTATTTTGTGAAAATATTGCTTTAAGAGACATTGCAAATCTGTAAAAAATCTGTAACAGCATTGCTTTATCTGCAGATGTTAGCTATTTTAGAAGGCAATAAAGTTTAAAGCTGAGATCACATTTAAACCCATATTTGTAATATTCTCTATCTTGCTTTATAAACATTTTTTGACAGAGATGTAGCTGGTCCTGTACAAATGCTTTTGGGTAGGAGAAAAGGGGTTATAATTACCTACATTCTTTATGTTCCCTGATTACAAAGAGCAAGAAAAGTAGAATTGAACATTGACTCTTGAGGGATTGAAGAAGGCAAAGGAACTCAATGCCTTAACTGAAGAGATCAGAGCCTCTCCTTTGATGTGGGCTTGCCCCCTAGCAGCATCAGCTAGAGTGCTTTTGGGGATTCCTGTGAGGTACACCATAGCTCTGCCATCCTCACTACAGCAAAAGTGCACAGCCCCTGGACTGTTCCTTCCCAAAATAAAAGTGGCTTTAGTCATATAACAAGTGATGTCATGCATATGTTGCCACTGGGGAGGTGTGATTGCAGTATGTGTGGGCATCTTGAGATAACTTTCATCTAGCTAACAACAAGCTTAGTACCCATGAGACTTTTGCAGCACTGGCTTTACAACAAGCTACCTGAAGATTCATAAGTACTTGGTTTTCTGTGTTTTGATGAAGTCAGTGCTGCCCACCCTTATTGATGCTGCTTCCCAAATTGGAGAAATTATATAGACTCTGTCTATATAGGCTATAATTGCCCCTTGCTGCAGTGGAATTTTGTTTTGTTGAAGTTTGCATTTACAAAAGGCATGGGCAGCTACCACAGCATAGCAGAGACACAGCAACTTCTCATGTCTCTGAGACCATGAGTTTAACAGGATCCTTCCTTTAAGGTAACCGTAAGGAAAAAATAAATGGTTTGGGTCAGCCATCTGAAAGAATGGTATAGAAATAGTACAAAAAGCAGTGGGGATGACTCATTGAGCACGTTTTGATGATGGATACAATAGAGAGACCAAAACAACTTTAAATAAGTAGCAGAAAGCCAGGACAGAATAACAAACACTGCAATACAACACTGCAGACAAAGATGTGGTGAAAACCTTCCGGGCTAAGGGCTAACTGCTGCAGGATTTGCAATTAAACTTCGCATTGCTTGTATGGTGTTGTGTCAGGGAAACAAGACTGCCTGTTTTCTGTACCAGCAAAACACCCAAATCTGCTTAATAAACTCTGTACCTGGAAGAAGTGGGCAACTCTCAAAACTAGCTAATAGATATGGCGATAAACACACATCATATGTTAATAATGTTATGAAATATATTGATTTCAGTATTTGGGAATGATTTTCTGTACAGTAGGGAGAAAGGGAACAAAGGAGTCTCCCCATATGATGATGATATTTTTAGTTTTACAGATAGCATAGAAGATGGAGACACAGTGGCTAAAGGATGCGTAATTTCCAAAGGTACTTCTTAGAGTTACTTACTGTTACCTTACTGACTTCTTGTCCTTTTTACTGATTCTGATATTTTTAAAAATCCATCTATTTTAATAAATAAATACCAGTACTACAAAATCTGGGCTTGTTTGATTTTGCTGGAGGACTTGGTTTTTCCACATGTCCCAGCAGACTGTAGCATGAACTCTCCCACCGTACTCAGAGGGATAGGACTGCTGAATTTTCTTCAAGAGATTCCTCTCCCTGACCTCTAACTATTCACTGGGTGGAAACAGGTGATAACTGGAAAAACAGAGCAGGCTCCCCAGGGCAGTGGTCATGGCTCCAAGCCTGGTGTGGTTCAAGAAGTGTTTGGACAGTGCTCTCAGACGCGTGGTTTGGTTTTTGAGTGGTCCTGCGTGGAGCCAGGAGTTGGACTCGATGATCCTTCTGGGTCCCTCCCAACTTGGGATGTTCAATGATTCTAACCTCTTGTTCCAAATTCTTTACAGCCTGACACTTGCTTTCTCATCGAGTCAATCTCTGTGTGCCCTTACCCTTGCAGGAGCACATGTACAAGGTTCTGCCAAGGTGGCACAGCCCACTGACTCCTGCTGACATCAGCTGGTGTTAGATGCTTCGAAGGAGAGCATGGAACCTTGAAACTGCTGACTGTGGAAAAAAACAGCCGTGAGAGTCCACACAAAAATTCCTGAAAGCTACTAGTTGACTTCTGCTGGACATCCTAACAGTTTTGCAATTCATAGATAAAACAGCGAATTCTGTCTGATGTAGTAGTTGAAGAAACTTTTATTAAATGCAGGGATTGTGGGAGGTTTTGGACTTCTTTTGTAAAAAATGCACTTGTTCAAACATAAGCTACAGTATGTTGAAAATTCTCAGTTAATTTCGATCTCCTGGTTTTTTTTTCTTTTTTTTTTTCCACAAAAAGTATTAAAAGTAGAAATTCTTACTTGAATGAAATGCTTCTCTTCCATAAATAAGAGCCAGTGAAGGTCATCATAGACTGAAAACAAAAAAAAAAAGGAAAGTACTTATCTTTATTACTTAGGAGGACAATATATTAACAATGAAAAAATAACAACTGTTAAAAATAAGGTATGTGTTGTAAGTAATTTAAACTTAATGAATAAAAAAATCTTAAAGTTAAAAAGGTAGAAGTTATAGGGAAATTTTCATTTTTTTCATTGTTTCCATATACACTAGTTGAAGTAAATAAAACTGTTCATTTTACTGGAAATAAATTTTTCATTTTCATGCTTTAAATTGTAGATTTCATAATGTAAATTTTCACATCAAAGTATGATCTGCGCAGTGTGCTGAAGCACGTTTTCACTTGTTTCCCAGTAAGTACCTGCTCCTTTCAGTAGGAGGGCAAGATGTAAGATACTGTGAACAGAATCAGAGGACTCTTCAATTAGTCCTGTTCCCATATTTTAAGTCTTGTACTTCCTGATGGACTTCAAAGACTATCTATTTCTGCCCACCTATAGAGTAACTTGAGCTATTGCTAGTTAGAATTCCTGAATATTATAATTGATTTGTGTGATTTATGTTCCCTAGGTGCTGCTGTCTTCTAGCTGTCATTTATCTGGCAGGAGTTTGTTGCCACTTGTCATGGTGGAGATAGTTTCCTACAGTATCTGATGCTATGCAGCCTTATCTAAACTGGAGACGTGTCACGATTCCATGTTTTATCTTCATATTTTAATTTACCGTTCTAAGTCTCGTGCCAAAATCATTTCCTGTAACTTAAGTCTATCTTGATGCAGACAATTGTAGTTTCCTATTTTACATGTAGCCTCCCTCTTTTGCATGCATATATAATTTAGTAGGAGGTGGAAGTGTGTATAATCTGATGTAGCTGTTCCACGCATACACCTACCTATTAAGATGCTACATGCACACACAGCTGCCCTAAGATCAGAAGTCTTGGGCAGGTTTTTCTGGGTTATCAAAATGCCTTGGGTTTCTCCTTCCTGTGGTAAAACCTATGTGAGATATTCTTGGCTAGGAAATACGTGTGAAAACCTCCTGAAAAAAAAATCTGTGAAGATGAATACTGTGTTTGATCATATACTAGCTCGGAGAGCCCCCCTCAACCTGGGCAGATGCCCTATATCCTCTCTGGTCCATTGGGAATCACTTCAGTCCCCAACATTTGTGTTTATATCGAGGACTAGCTGTAAGCATGGATACAGGCCAGCAAGCTCAGGCAGTAGAAACAGTCTGAACCCAGTGATCAAGTCAGGGAGCAGGACACATTAGCTTGGACTGAGCACCATGCTGCCAAAGAAGCCATTTGCAAGCGAGATGTGAGTTATTTGCAAGTGAGTCTTTGCTTTGCACTGCAGCCCACAGTGCAGTCGTACCGCTGCCTGCTGAGACATAAGGACATCCAGGCTCTGGGCAAAGGACAACAACCTGCAGCTTTGCTACTTTCATTTTAGGGGATGCTGCTTGGCCTGTGGAGAAAGCCTTAGTCCTACTATGTCAATCTCCAGCCCTGCCTTTGGGACCTGCAGCATCTTCTGATGGGTGCCTGAGAACCCTCAAATGCCCTTAAATGTCTCTTTTCCAGAGGAGGCAGCAAATGGTTTGGGTGTGGAGTGAAGAGGGCTGCATGCGAGGAGTTCCCTGAAGGCATTGAGGTGGGCCAATGTTTTTGGCATCGTAGGAGATCATATTCATTTAATGAGATCTTGGCTAGTTTGATATTCATAGTGGTTTCGTTTATTTTGCCCTTTCCCACCCTACCAAGTAGGGATTAAGAGCTATTTTTTTGTCTGATTGCTTTTTAATTTTATGACTTTAAGTGGTGAAACGAGATAAGATATATCAAGTGCATCATACAGTTTGCACTTTATGGCTACTCATCTCTCTGGAGTCGCATGAATGCCAAAAGGATCAGGATCAAAAATGACACCTGCCCTTTGAACGCAGATTTGTTTAGACGTTTGCATGCATTTCAGGGCCTGAGGTGAGGAAGTTGTAGCCCTTCAGCTGCAACCTGCAAGCAGTTCAGAGGCAGTTCTCATGCGCCTGGCTGTCAGCAGTGCTGTCCTGGATAACAGGGTCTCTGTCTGCAGGAGGTGGCGAGCCAGCAGGAGCATCAGCAGGACACCTAACACCAAGCTCTGTGCTTGTCCCCAAAACAGAATAATAGGATCATTTAGGTTGGGAATGACCTTCAAGATCATCAAGTCCAACCATCAAATGCATCACATGCAGCAGGATAAATGAATTCCCACTGCACTGTTATCGCCTTCATCCTCTGAACTACCCCTGGAGCTTCCCCTGCGCTACAGATCTCAGGGTATGTAGTATGTGCTATGTGGCCTTGAATCCTGGGGAGGTTTTAAATGCTCACATCAAAAGCATAGCCACCCCATGGCAAGTCCTTAATGTACTTTTACATGAAAGAATTAAAAGCTGTCTTCTTTAAATGCACTACCAGCCTTTTTCCCTTTTGATCATATCCTAATAGCACCACGTTTCAATTGTTTCACTGCTGTAAGGGATCCCCTGTGTAAACGACTTTCATTTGGTCCAGGGGCTGACTGAAATACCAAGTCTGTTCAAAAGAAAATATACTCGAGACATTCTGTGCCTGCACAACTTCCTTGAAGCTAGCCTTTGTGACTTTGTGACTGTAAAATGTCAAAATTGCCAGTGTATACAATGGCAAATGCACACATGCACATACAGACGTGTGCACACTTGCAGATATAAATACCATGTGGTGGAATATTGCTGTCATTTATTTCACTTCATGTATATGTCACATCATTCTGTTGTATAAACGTTGATGACAATTTCAGAAAGAAAAAGCAGCATCTGTTTTTTTTTTGGGGGGGGCAGTTAATATGCTGAAAGGGCTCAGAAAAACATCAAGAATGAGAACAGAAATTAAAGTTATGGTAGGTTGCACACTGGGTGTGAGATGCAACCAGTTAACACGACAGCTAAACTATTTCCAAAGTAATAGAAGTGTTGAAAAGTAAAATAATTTTCTCAGAACAAGAGCACACATTCCTACTGATATAAAAATATGTAAGAGAGCAACTTTTTTCTTACTGGCGTGTGCACAGCACATAAAACTTCCCAATAAAATATGACAGCAATTATGATAAAAATGGTTTGAATTGGTAAACCTTTTTAGGTGAGAATTCTCAGGTAGCTTTACAAAGGAAGAAATCAGAATTATTATCATAAAAGCAACAGGAGAGGACAAAACAGAGACCCTAAAAACAAGACCAGATGTGTAAATGGAGAGGAATTGCTATATCCTTGCTGGGGTGGTAATTTACAGATAGAATTTGTTGTGGAATTCACCCCGTGCTGCAGAATTGTTTTCTCCCTTCAGAGGGTGTGTCCACACTTGTGAAGCTACTGGAATTTATTGAAATAATTACACCAGAACAATTTGGTAAATCTCCAGAGAAACTTCCAGCCCTAGTTTTAAAATATTTCTGGCCCTGATGTTTGAGAAAAATAAGTGGTTTTATTTGTATGGTTGTATGGAAATATAGCTGTCTTCCTGAGGTCACAGAGAGAGCCAGAAATAATGTGGGAGATGTGATCTGCCTGGTACCAGGCTTGTTCAAACTTAACAAGGCAAGTCCACAGCGTAGTAAAGGTGAAATTTAGACCAAAAGATGAAATAAAACCATTTAACTATCAGGTAGCACAGACACAGCATTATTGAATGTATATTTTATTTTCAGATTAAAACAGCAACTTGAGTCTTAGGGCTCTGTGAAGATGTACATTTCTGGCAACTTACACCCCTGCATTGTAAAATTTGGGGTCCTCTTGCAAAAATGACACCCAGCTTTGTGCAGAGCTAAAGGGCAGCGACAGAAGCAGCACATTGAGTTGCACTCCTCAAGGCTTCAGGAAGAAAATTGTCTTGCTGGATAAAACCATACATGCTTTCAAACCCAGATTGATATGGCTTTGCATAAGAACTTTATACCCTACAAGGACTTACATGTGAATAACTTTAATAAAGGTGACATACTCATGCAGGATTGATTAGGTATGAAGAGAAACACTGGTCAATTCAACAGAAAGTCTCAGAAAGCTATATTGATACCACGTATTCTCCAGAAATATTAAGAATTTCTCTTCCCCTTCAGTGAAGAAAATTGACTTTAAATGTGCACATATGTGAGAAGTTATTAAAAGCACTTATTGTATTGGAATGAACAATCGTGATTTAGTGGTGGTATCAATTCTGATCTGTTGGATGGCAAATCTGTCTTCTATAAGTATCCAGAGGAGTATCCATCTCCTCTCTCACACATGATGATGTCTTCCATAAACTCTTAGGTTCACTCTATTTGCTTTTTTTTTAAAAAAAAAAAAAAAAGTTAATTTTTATAACACGGTTGATTTAGAATTTTTAATATTATCTCTCCATTCATTCTATTCTCCTTGACCTATATTGTTTTTTAGGTAGATAATTTTTTAAAATTCTCTAAGAATGTGTGAATGAAGCAACCCAGTCCTAGTTTTAAGGCACTGATCCAAAGACACTGACGTCAGAGGTAGTCCTTTAGCTGATTTCAGTAGACTTTGTTTTAGAATCTGATTAGTTTGTCTTAACTTATTCTTATCAACTGTTCAAAATACATGGTAATAGCAGCAAGCTACAGCTGGAGATAGACATGTTCTTGTACATAAATTTAAAATTGCTTTGTTGTACAGATATTAAAAAATATAATGTAAATATTTTACAGGGTATGTGTTGTTATGAACCAGTGATATTTTTCAGTTCAAAAACCTTTGATGCACTTTTTTGATGCACAAGACAGTTTTGACATATATCAAATGTCAAAGTTTTCAGAAGCTCCAAGATTTTGTAGATAAATGTGATTTTTTTTTACACCTACAATTATCTTAATGGATTAAGATAAAAGGAGATTATACACCTGTAATAGACTTAGAAATATGTAAAGCTCATTTGAACTTCTTTTGGGGAATGAAGAACATTTAAAATAAAAAAAAATTTTTAAATACTGAAACAATAGTATTTTTCCTATGGTGTTTTAGGCATATTTGAATATTTAACATCAAGTCAGTCTTTGTGAAAGATAATGTGAAAATGATTCTCAGTGCTCTCTGTGAAAATGTGTTCTGATATGGAGATGCATGGGGAAGAGATAAATTATGATAAAGACAGATTGTGAATGCAAGATTTTCTGAATAATTTGGGAAACCTGTTTTAAAGGGATGTTTGGGCACACTGAAAGTTTTCTGTGCTGAAAGGGGTATCCAAGCCATAATTACAGGCAAATAGCCTGGAAAGGAGAAGCTCTGGACGTGACTTGAGTATCTTGTGTCTATGTCTCAAGAAGGTAAAGAGCACCCAGAGGAGGGCTGTAGGAATGACAAGAGTCCTCAGAAACATGCCCCAGGGCGAGAACCTATATCAAAACCAGAAACACTCCATGAACAGGCTTTTTGAACTCTAAAACAAACTAAGCTTTAATAACATCCAGTTGGTGCAAGATGAAGCAGATAAATGTAAACTACAAATAAAGCACACATTTTTAATAGAGATGTTAATTAAACTCTGGGACAATTTATCGTGGCTTGTGGTAGATTTACCATCACTGGAATCATTTAAATCAAGTTCATATGTATTTCTGGAGGTCTCCTCCAGTTGAAAGGGGAGTTAATTCAAGGCATTCCTTTGGCCATTATTATTCAGAGTTAGGTCAGATGATCTCAGTAGTTTCTGACCTGGTTAAATATTAATCTAACTTTAAAAAAAAAAAAAGCCAATCCAAAAAGAAACAACAAAACCCACACTCCACAAACACCTTTGCCTGTATAGAATGAGAAGAATTAGCTATCATCAGAAACAAATAATACATCATAAACTATTTTCAACAGAAGGTAGGCTCAGAGAGGGAGAAGGGTCTGAAGCAAGTGGCTAGGGACCTTGAAAGACAAACAGTTAAAGATGTAAAAGGAACCAGGGATGTAAAATAAATAATTTAATAGCATGAAAATAAAAAGCAATAAAACACCTAGCTTCTGGGGAGAAAAAAAAAAAAAGTACATTGGTTTTGACACAGTTATAGTGAATATTTGGAATTAAGAGGAGAACTGTACATATCACACACCTAAACATAACATAGTCGACATAGTCAGAGATTATTTATGATATGTGGCAATGGGAAAAAATCATCATAGTAATCTCCAAAATCATGTCCCTTCAGTCTGAGTAAAGTGAATATTGGCTGCACTGATATTAAAACATGCAATTCCTTTCTTGCCATGACATGGGGACTAAATGATATCTATTTAAGAAGTGGTGATCATCTGCTCAGCACAAGTCACTGATGTGTATGAACTGCTCCAAATGGTATTTTTAGAGGCATAAAAGTAACAGTAAAATGTTTTAGAAAGCAGATGAAATTCCTGAATGGTTCCTTAGCTGATCAGCATATATAAGACTTTTTAGTGCACATATATTTAGTTAGATTGCAAAGTTATGAAACTTTTGAATTATCTTGTGTGCCATCCTTTTATTTCTAATGAGATGTTTTCATTGGAATATATTTCAATAAATTTCTTTGTATCCTTACACATTTATTAGGTGTAAATTTCAATGACCTCATTCTAATTTGGCAGGTTACTTCCCAGTGATTGCCATTAACTTCACAGTTACTAACAAAAAGGGTTTATAGTGCTGGCACAGCAATGAGATAAGGATGGTCTAATTTGTTGTTAGGATCTGTAACCAAAGACATTGCAAAATTATGCCCAAAACAAGACCCCAAAGTTGTGGAAAGCCCCAAGCTTTCTATATAGTTAGTTAATTACACTGAGATGTAAAAGAGCTTCTCAGCCACTGCTGTTCTCTCTCTGCAAAGGGACAACACGCTGGCACACTGTCACGATACGGACAACACTTCCTCCAGCGTGGGTCACTTGGGGAAATCATGTTCAGTCATGAACCTGAGGTACCCCCAGGTAAAATGCTGATGAAAAGATCCAATATTTGGAGTTTGCAAAGGGATCCTCCTCCAGCCCAAGCTTCTGTGAAAGGAGGTCATAGCAATGCAGCTATAGAGCTTGGAAATTATCTTTTTAAGATAATCATTGAATCTTTAATTGAATTTAAAGGAAAGCTTTAATTATAACACCACTTAGCAAGTCTTTATAGTATTTGGATTTCAATCCAGGCTCTGCATCAATGGTGCTTCTGCTTTGCAAAGAGCAAATTGTGTCTGCGTGTGACAGGTAGACTAGCAGATCGCACCCTGCTGCAGCAGGAAATGTAGCCCCAGGAGGCGACCAGCCTGCTTTTTACCCAGGATGGGAAGATAAGTTTTTTTTTTTTTTTTGGTCCAGAAGACTCCCATGGTGCAGCAGGGACAAGAGCTCTAGGAGCAGTCTGAGGCCACGTCACTTACTCCAGGGGCGGTGGCAGCTGGGCAGGGCTGTCACTGGTGGCCTCTGCCATTTCCCTCTTCACATCCCAGCTGTGCTCTGCCTCCAGACACCTGCAGCTTATTTTCTCATAAAGACATCAGGTGGGAACACAAATGATATAATTTTAAATTGCAGTTAATTCCTTTGGTCTTTACTCTTTGTGCATTAGCAGGTAGCACACAGTGCTCAGGAAGGGGCTACCTGTGGATATGCATAGCATGAAGGAGTGTGTGCCCATGGGGCAGGGCTGCAGAGGGTACGGGACAGCAGGAGTGGCAGCTGTCCCACTGAAGTACTGCGACAGCCTTAGACCTGCTCACATCTGATACCAAGTGTTAATTTTGCCAAGAAACCTAGGATAAGGGCAATGGAAAAGTGGCTGATATGCTTTTCCTACTCCCATGTCCCCTCTGCACCAAATGAGCACTGCAGTCTACTTTTACACACACAAACACACACACGGTTGTCATTTCATGATTGTACTTCAGGGAACATTGTGGACACAAGCCACCAGATCCAGGCTTTTTAAGTGCAAAACTGTGCCTATAGGTAATATTGTAACATTTTTTTTTTTTTTTCTGCCAAAGACTGCATTTTTGGACACAGGAGTGCCAATGGCTCGGTGGTTGTGACTTCTTTTGGGACAGCAGTGTGACTAGCAGCAAAACGTGCAAAAGGAAAGCACCATGCTCTGGTGGCCAGCTGAGGGGAGGATAACATGCTGGTCCCAGAAGCACAGGGCAGGTAGGGCAAATGCATACACACAAAAGGTTTTAAAAGGTTTTAAAAATGTAGATTAAAGTTGACATCTGAAGGGTTGAGTATCATGCAGCTTATTAACTATTTCACCATTGCAGCTGTTGTGTAAAGACTTGTCAGAAAATAGTGTAATAAATGTTCATTTAAAAACCTGTTTTCTTTATCCTTTGCCTTTGTGCTAATTTTCAGGGCATAATGAAGATATCTTTTAAAGTCTGAGGTTTTAAAATTAAGTAATTCTTAAAAATTATAAACATAAAAAGTCAGACACTTTGAAACGTGTGAAACCAGATGACATTTTTATTTGCATCTCACTCATAGAGAAAGAGTTTGGTGATTTTCCATCAGGTGGGGCTGGGAAAAAAAACACAACACCTTAAATACCTTTTCTGCATTCTGGCAATCGACGGGGAAAAATGAGCCTGTGCATGGTATGGGGTGCAGGGGAAGGGAGGGCTGAGAGACAAAAGGAAAACCAAAAAGCTGACAGAGGGAAACCTCATTTCAGTGGGAACTTTGATACTACAAATGTTGACACAGATGCCAAGTTTCTTCTCCTAATTTCAGGGCTTCAAGACTGAGTCTTTCATAGATGCATTGCTAAGTTCTTAAGGAGGATTATTTTTTTTTCATACCTGAACTGCCGTCCTTATATTTTCATTAAAATTTATATTTTTCTCATTACACTTCACAGACCCTGTATTAATTCTCTTTCCTTTTGTTAGGAGTTTCTTTACATGCTGATAGCACTTGCATCTGAGGAAGTTCACTAAGATGTACCAAATCTACCTTCTTCAGCGAATGACATTATTTAAACTGATTACTGAATAGCAGGATTTGGATCAGTTTCCCAAAAGGAAGATTAAATACGAGGAGAGCCTGATCTCAGAAGAGAACAATGTTGTTATATGTGAAAATAGAAACCAAAGCTGTAAATGAATGTGAGAAGTCCAAACTTCAAGCTTCAGTCCCACCATGGTCCAGGTGTGGGACTCCTCTGGAGCATGGAGGTGCCACCTGAATGTGTCGGGCCTGTGACCAGAGCTGGTTTCTCCTTCCTCCTGCAGAAAGCTCCTTGTGCACCAAGCAGGGAGACGAGAGCGTGTGGAAACGGTCTGTGAAGCCTGGAGAACAGGCTTTGTAAAGAAGAGGAGAAAACTGAATGCTTTTATGCAACAGTGTGCTGCTGGTGACCCACTTTCTGCAAAAAGAAATCTGTCAGGGCTATAAAAATTGTAATTGGATTCCCCTTCAGAAACCAGGCAATGTGCACACCCTAGGAGAAATCTGGGGTAAGACCACATCAGCTTATTCTTCCCTGGCATGGGTTGTCTCTAACACTCATTGAGTTTGTCCTACAATTCCCTCTATTATAATAAGCATAGTTATGAAATTATGAAGAAATCTGTGGCATATTTCTTAATGTTGTCAGATGTCAGCCTAACTTTGTTTAACATTATCCATGCATGAATTTTGCACCACCTTCTGGCAAATGGTCTTCTTTCCAGATGTCAAAGGAGGCGATTTTGCACAGTGAGATGAATAGTGTCTTTAAAATGATCAAGATAGTCATCTGTATTAAAACATGTAACTACCTTTCTGGGCAAATATTCATCTCCCTGTCACCACCTCATTAACAGGTTATAAATGGTTGTGAGTGATAGCAGGGCATGACAGATCTGAGGGTGTCACGTAGCACGGAGAAATAGCCATGTATCTAAGATGGAGATTGTATTCAGCTCTCAGGAAGTTTTGCTGCAGCTTCTGTTCTAGTTCAAAACAGCGAGATAAGAGCTGCGGGCTAAAATTAGTCTTCGCAGTGTTTGTGCTTGGTGCTGTTTATTTTTTGTGTCCTGGAGCCTGTGAGATGCTTTGACCTCAGAAACACAATGTCTTGTGTTAGAGTGGTACCTGAGTCTTCAAATGCAAAAGATGCAGCTTGAGTTTTGCATCCTTTCATCCCACTCTTTGCTGGCACCTGGTGGTGCAACAATAAAATGAGTAATAAGGGAAAAAGAAAAATGGGGAGAAAACAAACAAACAAAAAGATGTTTCAGCGTATTTTTTTAGATTTGGCTCCTGCTGATTCTTATGAGGCTTGCATTTTCTCCGTTTTCAATCAGTAATTTTAAGGCATAATTTGAAGTTCTGCAACATGGAAGTCATGTGAAGATATCTGAGCTAGCTTATTACAGACATTACATTCAGTTTGTAATTAATTTATGGTTCTTCCTGCTCTAAAAGCAGGACATCTCTTACATCCTTTTCCCACTTCACCTCTGCTGACCCGTGAGATAGAAATTGCAGCTTACTTGTGCCAGCATGGCCAGGTGAGCCCTGGAGGGATTCACCTGAGTGCTCAGGCTGCCTTCCCACCCCCAGGTCTCTGGATGAACAGAGCAGCAGCATTTGGTGAAAGCTGCTCAACGTCCCTCCATCAAATAAAGAGCAGGGAAGGGCTAAGCCTCTTGCTTTCCAGCCACCCCACTTATGCCTTTGTCATAGCCAGCCATGCCAACTCTTGGGATACTCTTTGTTACTAGCAAAGAGGAAAATGGGTTAAGATCAACTAAATGTTATTAACCAGAATTTGTAACGTTTGAAAACCCAGCTCATTGTAGGTGATCATCATGTTCTTGTTTATCTGTCTTATGGCTCTTAAAACCTAGTTTGTACATGTTCCTATGAAAAAGAGAGGAGGAGGGGGACTGGACTCTCAGCTCTTTTCCACCCAGTGAAGAAAGAGATTGGAAACGTCTGGGCTGAGGGAAGTCCTGGTGAAGAGGTGTTGAACACAGCCGTGGAAATAGAGAGCCACAGAGTCTCCCCAGAATGCCGACCTGAACCAGGTGTTAGATAGAGGCAAATATGGTCTTGGGTTGTGAGTCAGAAAAAAATTTGAGATCTGCTTTTTTTCGCAAATAGTAGGGGATCTCCTGAGTGATCATTGTTCTTTGCAAAGGTGAGCTCTTCTCCAGGTCCCTCTAAGCAGACTAAATTTAGGCAGGGAATCTGAGCACTGTAAATAATTTCCCAAAATCTTCTATTGTGCTTCACCGATGGGGAGTGAGAATCCAGCCCAGGATGCCAATTCCAGATTTTAATCATTTTGCTCAAAATATGGGATAATCTAACCCAGCGTTCTCATGAAATTCAAATGACTATAGTCTTAAGAAAGAACATCTGTATACATTTTTGTAGTCTTCATGGGAATACCTCATTCACCAGGCTTTTCCAGTGAGACGAGTGTGTTCGGATGCTCTCGAACTATCAGAGGTTTGTAAGCTGGGTCTCCCATCTCCTAAGGAAAGCATCAGTAATTATGTGATAAAAAAAACATTAAAAAATGGACATACTACCAGTACTTACATAAAGCATAAACACAAGCATCGTGTAGAAGACTTCTTTGGGGGATTTTTTTTTTTTTAAGCTTCTCAGTGTTTTTGAGAGGGCACATCAAGGAGAGATTTAAGGCTTTGCTGGCTAGGTCAGAGATGGAGCAAGCTGCATCTTAGCCAGTCCTGAGCAGATCCTGCAGTGAGAAGCTGCGCTCTGAGGGCCCCAGGGAAGAAACTGGGACATGCCCCATTCATTAGCCCCATTCCTGCTGGTTAGTCTAATTGGTCATGCAGTTTGTGGGCTGCTATGTAAAGATCACTTCTGTAGGTGCTTAAGGCTTCACCAAGCACTGTGGACATCTGATCTGGGGCTATGAATTTCGGTGTGTGCTGCAGCACCTAAGCATTAGGTGTGGCATTGCTCCACAGAGGTGCTCCGAGCACTGCGCTGTTCTGAGCTGTTTGACATTGATGGGAATTGAAATTACACAGTCATGATGGAAGCAGCTACATCCAGGGTAGCTGAGCTAATGGCCTTGCTGATACAATTTTTCATTTAAGTTAATTATTAATATCACTTAGTGTTACATTGGACATATGTTCTTCTCACAACTGTGGGCTCTCTCACCTTGAGCTGAGGGGCAGCTTATTAAACACAGCAATAAAACTATAAACTGAGAAGTCTCACAGTGTCTTTAAAGATATCATAATCGATTTTATATTTTATTTTTCTAAAGGAATTGTCTTTACAATTTTTAAAGCCTTAGGGCTGACTCACAATACGCAGTATCTAGTTTCATACACCAGATAAGTGCTTAGAAAAGATTAAAATCAATTATGCTATTGTGAAGTTTTAAAGTTCAAAGGGCTTAAGATCTGTAAAAAAATGTTTAGATGTAATCTTAAGGCAAAGAATTAGGCACTTATGGCTTCATTTGGAAAAGTGCTCCGCAGTCACAGCTTATTTCATTCTCTCTATCAGTCTTAGCTTGGGCCCCAACACTGCAGTGTATTAATAATGAAAAATTGCTTGACACTAGTGTGTGGGATTGTCTAAGAGGGATTTTGATAAACCCCCTTCATGCTGAACTGCAGGAACCTTGTGGCTGAAGGGGCATTGCAGCAGACACCCCTTTAACTTCCATTTAGTCCACTTAATCCATGCAGAGGCTGAAACCTTTCCTCAAAGCCCCTGATAACTGGGGGGAGAGCTGAGCTGGGCTGGTGCTGGGACCTTCCCAGCCAGTCTGTCTGCTTTGCTGAACACAAAATCCCGCAGACCCTTTTCCTGCAATCTTTTCATCTAGCACAGGATGATATATATACAGCCATCTGTGCCAGAACTGAATTTCATCTATAAAGACTGGAGGAAGAAATAATGGTTTGCAGGTTTATATCCATATTCATCAGCAGAGAATTTGTTTTAATGAAAAAGAAAAAGGCTAAGGCTTTATCTTCAAGCAAGCTATGTTAAATTCATTGGAAAAAGTAGTTCTGAGAGACAGAAGGAATGTTATCTGCATATATATGGAAAATGGAAAAACACAGACCTTTATGCTGTGTCTGTCTGGGTAAGTGTGGGCCCTTGCATCCCGGAACTTGCAAGACAAGAGCTAGCTCAGGACTGATATCCATGCAAGCATGCCGGTGAAATAAGTAATGCATAATACTACAACCTGGAAAAAATTATTTCCTTAAACTCAGTGTTCTGTTAATAAAGCTTCATGGTTTGCCAGGCCTGGGAGATGGGTATGGCAGATGTGCAACCACCTGTACCAAAGCACGTAGACATGTCCACAAGTGTCTCTAACGGCATAAGAGGGGTGGTGGACTTAGTTTTCTTTCAAATTTTTCATGGCTGTTTTTCTTTTCACCCCTTTTCCTCTTATACATCTATTATATCTCTATTCCTAGACCACTGTGCTCTGCAGGGGATGCTGCCAGCCCTGTGGGTTGGCAAGGGGCAAGAGGCAGAGGGGCAAGGGGCAGAGAGAGCCTTGAGCAGCCTGGCAGCTGGAGTGAAGGCACAGGGAATCCAGTTTATCCTGGGAATTACAGCAAAACTTAAAAATAAACAACAAAACAAAACAAAACCAAACAAAAAAACACAAATGAAACAATAAAATTTCTTTTTCTCTTATAACTATTCTGAAAACCCGTTTGTTACAGCAGCCCTTACTCCTTCCAATTAGCTTAATCTTCACTCTCCTTTCCCCCACCTGTTGCCTGGTTTCTTTCCTTGCTGGTATTCTCCAGGTTGGGGCATATGAAGTGCTCGTGCTGTTTGCTTCTGAGGCTCCCAGCATTAGATGGTGAACTTGTCAAGACATACTTGCATGCTGCTCGTTGCATGTGAGTACACTTCGCTCCTGTGTTTGCAAAGTAACACTTAAGAGAGTTTATTATTAATAACAGTAAATTATTCTACATTTTCTTATCAGATAATATGAAATCAAGTAGCTGTCAAGACACGTTGAACAGATATCTACAAAAACAATGATATGTGAAGATCCACAACAAAAAGGAAAAATTTGGAAGGCCTTCAGTCAGCTCCCAGCAGCTGCAAATGTTGCTTTGGAGGAAATAACGAACCCGTCTAAAGGTTTCTCTGAACAGTCTCACCGAGTTGTACTTGTCAGAAGTTGTATTTGTCTTCTCATTTGGATATATTCCTTCCCTCCTCCCTCTCTCTCCCCACCCCCCCCCCAAAAAAAAAGAGTTGGAAGAAATAACTAGAACTGGGTAAATCAGTACGCTATCTAGCTAAGATTAGGGTGTATAGATAATAAAAAGAGTAGTGACCCTCTATTTACAAAAAATATGACACTGGAAGTACTGCTGAAGTTGCTTTGGTATCACTTACATCATTTTCTCTCTCTTTATCTATATTGAAATTTTACAATACATACAATATGATATGCAAGATAAACCTCCATTCTAAAATCAGCCAATGCCCTTAAGGCCGTGATACAAGTGCTTCTATTTGTATAGTATTTGATTAACTATTATATTCCTCCTGTTTCATAGGTTAGATTTCTGTAATGAAAATGAGTGGCTGTGCTGGCAATTAACAATACAGAAACCAGTAAGGAAATGAAAAAAAAAAAAAAGGGATTAGTGGACCTGCAAACACAGTGAATCAGAGACAACTTACTGGTAAATAAAGTTTTTTTTTTGCCATAAGGAATCCTATACCTTTTTGTTTATTTGAGGATATTTATGTGCTTGACCAAATTAATGTTTTCTGCACAAAGGCAAATACCGAAGACAAATACACATTTAATAACATAAAGCTGGATTTGCCATAATTATTATCTTAATTTTTATTTTTAGAGACAATCGTGTCCAACATCAAGTCTGACTATGATTTTTTGCTTGAAAGTTGTAATCCTTTTTTGAAAAGCTTGTTACACAGTGTTGTAGCAATAATGGTATTCTGTTTCCTCACTGTAGTTTTAAGAATTGAAATTATTGTACTTTAGGGCAAAACCTATACAAGTTTCATAAGCATTTCAATTACATATGTATTTACTTATTTTTACCAGACTTACTGATCGAAGGTGTATTATTCAGACATATATTAAGTACATCAACATAATACAGAAGCTGTCTGTTAGCTGAAGGAAGTAATTATGAGTTGTTCATTCAGTGAAAGAAGAAAAACTTTCACGTGCCATTTGCACATACGTGTGTGCATGTATGTGGGTGGTACCACCCTCCCTCTGCATCTTTTCTTCTATGTGCCTCATGTTGCAATGAAGCCCTTCTGCAGAGCTAAATAGGCTCTGTTAAGATGGAAAGTAAGGTGTTTCCCAAAGTTTTAGACTCTAATGTTGTGTTTTGTATATATTCCAAATCTTCATTTATCTTCATGAAAGAAGTTAATGCCCTGTGCAGTGAGTGACCCGGGAGGTGTCAGCTGACCCTGTTCAGTTCTCACTTGCTTGCTGAGAAAACAAATGGCATACTGAGAATATGCTTAGAGGAGCCACCAAATGAGAGAATGTACAGGGAGAAAAGACTATAATTTAGATGGCTACAGAGTCCTCCTATTTACAGCATTAAAAATCACCATGTTTTGTCCTTTCCTTTCTGGCCCAGTAAGTATTGAGCTTCAGAAACAATACTCATATATTAAACTGGGAGGCTGATAGCAGTTCAAACAGTCAGGGTTGCTGTATCAAGAAGGGCGCTGAGATGTGTTGTCTAAACGAATAAACATCAGTTCACGCTGTGGAATGGGTGGCAGGCCATGTTAATCAATAATTCAATTACCAGTGACCCATTTTGCTTACTTCTAGTTGAAAGAGAATTTCTGCATTCTTGCATAAGTTATCATTTATCCAACTTCTTACAGATGGATTCAGATGATCCTTTTCCTGCCTTGAGGATGAGATGAACTTAATCCAATATTATAAATGAAAAACAGGTGTCTAGATACACATTCTTTCCCTCATAGCTCGCATTGCATGTATTTATCTAAAATAATTCATAACTCAACGTTTTCTGCCAAAAGTTTAACTTCCCCTCAATTAAGGTGAGCGTTGCTGTGGATGTGATAGCTGCAGCAACAGAAAGCGACTCCTAGCAATGTTTTGAAAAGTTGCAAGCCCTTCCGAGAAGGCCAATGTTCACATGTTGTAGTTATTATTATTATTATTCATTTCTATTGGAAAGGCAGCTGGCTGGAGGTCCAGAAATAGAACAGGTTTAAAGTGAAGCAGAATTTTTCATTTGTACCTAAAAATAGGTCATCTTCCAGTACGGAATTTGAAACTGCCAGTTTTTATGCTTTTGAATACCCTATGCTATTCCTGTTGGATTTCTCTTCATGCAATTTTAATAAGAACTCTTTGAAATTGGACTCTGGCTGGAATGTTTCCTTGGCTTGAAAGCCTGCATTTCACATTCGGTTGTTTTAGTTTAAAAAAAAAGGGAAGGGAAAAAAAAAAAAAAAGAAGAAGAACCTGGATGAGAACAGGTGGTGCAACACACATTTTTTATAAACATTTTGGATTTATGTGGTGTGTGGCACTGTAGTCATCTCCCCAGTCAGGTGTGCAGCAGAGAAGTATGTGTTACATATTCCTGAGAGATTAAACTTCTATTTTAACTGCTCTTTTGATTTCTGATTGTATGATATTGTCCACATAGATGCCCTAGCACTTTGCAACAAATTACTGTGCATGTCTTGATTATAATACTGGCTAGAGATCTTCATGTCTTGACTCCCAACAAGGAAGTCAAAAGCCAGTTCTTGCTCCAATCTGACAGCAACGTGGACAGCATAATGGTAGGACTAATGCCTCCACTGTGATGATGAGAAACCTAAGCGCAGGAAAATGTAATTGATTGTCTCGGATGCACTAAGCCTATGTCTAGACACCATAACAGGGAAACATCTGAGTTTCTGAGTCGGGATGTGCACAGAGGCCATGTCTTGATCACATTTTGGATGGAAGCCATGTGCATGCCAGCCATCCCTCCCGAGGTCCCTGGTCTGCATGGAAAGGACATGTGGGATGTGAGCCAGGCAGGAGCTACAGCAATCCCCACCAGATGCCTGCTCTGGCCGATCAGGGAACTGGGTGCAGACAATGGAGCGCTTTAACAGTTAAGTGAGTTTAAGGCAAAACCACAAGAAAATATAAATAATTTAAAAATCCAACCTTTGCAACAGCAAATCCCATGCTTAGGTGCACATCTGTCCTCTATGTGCCCAAACATTTAACAGGATTAAAATGTTCAGATGGTTCTCAGTGCACAGGGACAGATTTTAAATAGAGTGATGGGGAAATCACTGGAATAGTTCCACTATTGTCCAGGGCCATTGCTGGTTCCTGGGAACAGCACTTCTGTGCAGCCTCCCTTTTCAATGCGCAGAGACACAAAGGAGATTTATTAGACATTTTGGAATGTGAGATATTTATTCTAAAAAGCAAGAGAGAGTTGTATACCACGTCATGGGTGGGTTACTGATGAGCTGCTAGATGTTTTAAAACTTTGAATTTACTGAAGGAGAAAATGCACGGACGCTTCCAGCAGAATACATCCTGCAAGCAGTGCCTTCCCTTACACCTCGACAGTGCTGCAGTAGCAGTCACCATTTAAGGCCATAAGCCTCTGAACAGATGTAATATGGTCTATATTACCCAAATATGGTCTTTATTACCTCTTGCCACAAATACCATCTTTATATATTTATTTATGATCTGTACCACTTTTGGTATAATGGCCTGTAGCTTTTCCTAAAAGTTTTTATGCTAAAAATATTGCCTGATACAGACTATTCTACAAAAAGTCCTATGAGCATCTGAAGCCAAAGCCTTACTGTTATTTGCACCACAAACTTCAATGCAGCTCTAGGATTCATGGCTACACAACTAATCACATCTTCAGTGAGCACATTACTTTCATTTAAAAACGCACCTCGCAACGTGTAAATTCACAGATGTTAGTGATTACACACATGTTTTCCCTTATTGCTTCGAAGCCAGTAAAGGCCAAATTCTGCTGTAATTTGCACTACATTGATGAGATTTGGATTAATATCAATGAAATGAAAGACCACATTCAGAGGCTTTTTGCTTTTTGCAGACAATGGGACATTTCTGGATATGTCTGTTTTGGAGGAAGAAGTCCTACCCTTCAGGCAATGGGGCAGCAGGAAAGGCTGTGAATGAGAAGTCAAAGGTGTGCAGCGTCAGGGAGAAGAGGGAGGACAGAAAGCACTTTCTTTATCCCGTAGCAAGATCTGGCTGTTTGGAGCAGAACCATGGTTTATACCTTATGGAAGAGAAAGAAAAAAAGAAAGGAAATAAAGTGGATCGCATCAATATCCCAAAGCAACAGCAGTGGTGGTGTTTGAGTACCACACACATTCTGCTACCCAAACTCCCACCATGCCCTCTGTATTTTTTTTCCATTGTTTAATGCATTTCTGTGCATGAATTTTTATCAATATATAAAATTTTAAACAATATATTTTTCCCATTTTTATACTAATCCTGGTACCAACCATCATAAGCTAAGACACTGAAATACAAAAAAAAAAAAAAGAAAAAACTTCAAAAAGCCTATCTATCCAAATATGTGTGATCATATATAGCTTACTCACTTGTAGAAATGTGCGTCCTATGAATAAAATTTTCATATGCTTTTCTGTCTTTGAAGCTGATGTAATTGAAGCTGATGTAAACATATGGGTTTGTTCAAGACCTTCTACGTGATGGCTAAGATTTTGAGAAAAGCCTGAGCTCCTAAACTCCAATTTGTGGTTGTATATAAGCCCTATGCTGTACTTTCCATTCATGTCAGTAGGACCCACTCAATACCAACAATTTTCAAAACTTTAAATAATGTGATTTAGTACAGCTTTAGCAGGCAGACTTAAGGCATCTGCTTTCAAATGTTTTTTTAAATCTAATTTTTGCAATAGTTTGATCGACGGGGCAGTCCCTGTTTTCTAAGAAGTGAAGCATTTAAAGTGGAATTTAATGTGTGTATGAGCAGACGCACAGAAAAAAAAAAATATTTCCCGCCTCTTTGATGTCAAAACAAAGAGCTGGTGTCATGGCTAAGGGCGTGAGGCACCAAGCCGACAATTCTCATGTGCTGCAGCTTACCGCATGCCCGTGCTGCAACACAGGTCCCTGCAGCCTGCACCACGGTGTCCCGGGGACAGGGTCAGCCCCACGGCGGGCACAGCTCCTGGCTCGCCACGCAGCGGGTCTGCCCTGATGGCCGCTGTCCAAATGCCTGCTTCACTCAGCATCAGAAAGCAATTCAAATACTTTTCGTACATGTCTTTGATCTGGAAATTTATTTCCCTCTTCAGTCACTCTTTAATGACAGGATAAGGTTTTTGCCTTCTAATCAGCCGTTTACAAGGTTACTTCATTTCCCCCCGAGGTCATCTGGTGCTAAAGCTTTAGCGTTTATGAGTAGCTGCATGCAAATACACGCACTCTGCTGTGTGCATTGCAGAGCATCACCAAGGTATGTCACCGAGGCATCATGCTGAGGTGCCTCTGTGTTCAGGTTAATTCAGCAGTTCCACTTGGTAACGGTGCTGCCCACATACAGAGCACTTCCTATTTAGGAATTAAACAGGATTTTTAGGAATTTGAGGAAAACAAACATTTAAGTCTGCTGGTATATATTTCTTACGGTGTCTTAATCAGAAGTCACAGACTTCTGAAGGTTGTAAGATAGCAGGGTACTTTGTTAACACAAGGCACAACGTAAGTTTTATGCAAGCTAATGCTGTTCCCCTGGCACAGCAATGGTCCTGTATGACCAGGCTGAAGTTGTGTTGCTGCAGTTGGGTACTCAGCTGGATGGAGGAAGAACGCAGCAGGAGCCACAGTCCATCAGATGGTGCAAAGAGGCTTTAGGAGACTTCACCAGGAGTATAGGAGACTTCAGCAGGAGAATAGGAGATGTCCTATTGACATCTGCCCAGGTGGAGCTCATGGTAGGACTGGTCCTGAAACCACCTGCTTCTTGTATTATGTGGCATCACTTTGGGTAAAGGTAGCTGAGGAGCCAGATTTTCAGACACTAACAAGAACGGTGTGATGTGAACAGATGGAGGGTATTGAAGGGAGAGGTCTGATCCCATGTGGCATTTTTACAGGTGCTTCATTTCAAACATGAGAACAGCCATAGTGCTGTCAGTGAATTGCTTTTGAACCGAAAATTAAGTAGAGGCTTTGCTGGAGTCAGGCTGCAGTACAGTCTCGCCAAACTTAGCCCCTGGTTCTTTCTAACTGTACGACTGGGCCAACCTGTTCCTCGCCATTCCCTTCCGCGATGGTGATTAATGTGCAGCGAGCAGCTCTCAAAGTCTTCAAAAAATTAAACAAACAAAAAAGAAAGATCTGTGACAGCCATGGGGATGCAGCACTGACCGAAACTAAGAGGGATGCCACCTGCATCACCCTTTCATGCCGATGAACATCACACAGATATGTCACTTTCGCTACCACGAATCATTAGCCATGTTAGCAATTCAGCTGGAGCACACCCAGGCCTGAAGTCATCTGGATGTCTACCAAAAAGCATCTCAGAATATGCTCCAGTAAAGTCATATGGCAAGCACTGCCTGAAAAGTGCTCATCCGTTTGCTCAGGGCCCCCACTGGCACCAAGAAATTTGCACTTCCATGTTAATTTTGAAAGAAGCTTTGGAGGGAAGTGAGAGTAATTGGGTTTCTCTGAGGTCTCACCAGAGACAGAATGCTTTTCTGAATGATTTGGAATATTTGGGCAGGGGCATTTTTTCCTATTTCTGGTTTTGTGAGGTTTAATTTTCTATCGAAAGAACAAATTTGTATATAGCTTTGGCCTTTGAAACATGGGGATATACAACTGCAATCGCAAGGCTGGCAGGCATGGAGTTACAAATAACGTGGCTTTAAACTCTTTGTCGTCTAAAGGAACCCCAAACCCAACTGCACACGGTGATCGATCAGAGTCCGCTCCCGCTCCGTGTTTCCCTTCAGCCTGTTCTCATTCCCAGGGGGAATAAATTAACTGGGGGGAGAATAAAAATCTCATATTTAAGTGCTCAATTTTAAATCCCCGGGTTTGACTAAGTGGCTGTCTGGAGATCACAGGGGCTGCTGCCGTGCCGTGCCCTGCCTTGTGCGGTGACGGCGCCCCCGGCACGGTTGGTGGGGCTGTGGGGACCTCTCGTGGTGGAATCGCAGAATCACAGAGTCATTAAGGTTGGAAAAGACCTCCAAGACCATCTGGTCCAACCATCCCCCTACCACCAATGTCACCCGCTAAACCACGTCCCCAAGCACCACGTCCAGCCTTTCCTTGAACACCCCCAGGGACGGTGACTCCACCACCTCCCTGGGCAACCCGTCCCAATGCCTGACTGCTCTTTCTGAGAAGAAAATAAGTCTTGGAGCTATCAGCCCTGGCTGCCTCCAGCAGCGCTCTGCCCGCTGGTGAAACCGAGGGGCAGTGGGGCAGGGATGCGAGCACAGATGAGCCCGGAGAAATTTAGCAGTGCTATCAATAACTGTTATGTGATGCCAGTGCTGGTATAAACTTAGGTCTCTAGCTGTATTCTAAAAACATATTGCACGAAAAAATCATGTTTTTTGAAGTAATCGGTCCCTATATTCATTCTGCACATATCATTTTCCATCCTTTCCTTGACACACAATCCAGGAGAGATTTTCCATACCCATGGCAGTTGGAGAGACCTGCTCGTTAGCCTTCCTCAGGCAGTAATCCTGCAATTCATTATCTCTTTTTGTAACACTAATCTTGAGGAGTCAAAATATTTGTAGTTTTATGCATATATGATTTAATATCTTTTGTTTTTTTCATCTCCTTCTGGATTTTATTCCCCCCCAAATACCTAAGCCCTGAGGTTGAAAAACAGCATGTGAAACACTTGATTCTGGTGAAATTATTATTATTATTTTAAATTTATGAACAGTGATTTATTTTTTTTTGTCTTGGAATAAACCTCTTTAGCCATGGCCCAAATTATCCCTAAGGCAATCTGAAAATGATATCACATAAAATGTACCTTCATGTATTTTTCATTGAGTTTTAACAGAAAAACTTCTAGAATATCTTATGGAACACTCCTAGAATACCACAGCCTTTGGGTATCCAAAGCAGATAGCCCAGGCTCGCATTTAGGCTCCCTAGTGGCGATAAAGGGGCTCCCATCATTCTTTTTTGATCTGTTCACATGAACGTAAAATAAAGGTGCAGTGTTTTTTCTCGATTTCATCAAAAGCTACTCCTAAGCAGGGATTAAGGAGCCTTCCCATTCTGCTCCCGCTGCAGCCCTCCTGCAGAAGCACAGCCATGGTGCTGGGGTTGGACCACAGGCAGGTGCACAGGCCAGCAGGAGCTTTGCTTGCACAAAGGAGTGGAGCCACTGCAGGGATGTTGTCCCAGCATTTTAACAGACTGGAGGGACACTTTGTCAAGAGTGTGGATGTGGAGAATCATGGGAGCACAGGACTGCAGCATAATTTAGGCAGGAGGGGACCTGAGGAGGTCTCTGGTCCAACCTTCTGCTCACAGCAGGCTCAGGTCTGAGGCCAGCTCAGGCTGCTCAGGGCTTCATCCAGTTAGGGCTTGAAAGCCGCAGAGGATGGAGATGGCACCACCTCTCTGAGCAACTTGTGGCTCTGCCTGAATTGTCCTCAGAGGCAAAAAACTTCTGTCCAGTTTTAACCTCTCCTGTTTCAGCTTATACCTGCAGTCTCTCATCCTCCAGCCTTGCGCTGTTGTGAAGACCCTGTCTTCTTCTCCCAGACCCATGTCTCCTCACCCAGCCTAGGATGTTTGCTGCCAGGGTCACTGCTGGCTCCTGCTCAGCCTGCTGCCCACCAAATCCCACCAATCCTCCAGCCAGGTGGACCCAGCCTGTGCCAGTGCCAGGGGCTCTTTCATTCCAGGAGCAGGGCTTTGCATTCATTCTTCTTGAATTTCACAAGGCTGGACCAGCCATCCAGCCTTTCTAGGTCTCTCTGAAAGGCCTGAATTAGTAGTCACTAGTCCCCCCTGGGGCTGGTGTCATCCGCAAAATTTAATTAGAAATAGATCCATGCATGTAGGCAGTGTGTATGGCTACATGATTCCGTGCAGACCAACATGAGCTCGCTGTTTCCCTGCTCCAAGAGTTTCCGTGGCATCCGGCCTAAGCTAACACACTTTGCCTCTCAGCAGAGCTTAATAGCATGGGATCAGGATTGTGCTAATCACAGCTAAACAGCTGTTGGTTCAGAGCACGGGAAAACTGAGCTGTGTCTGCTCCAGTGTCCCATGTGAGTATAATGTGTAAGTCTACCAAAATTCATGTTCAGTTGGCTCTGGTGGAGCTACTGAACTGGCAGGCCTGAAAGAAGCAGCACTCTGATAAAGTGAATCCAAACCTAGTGCTGGCCAGAAAACTGACAGTGAGAGTATTAATTAATCTGAAGTCACTTACAGCAGCGCTGAAGAGAAATCATTATTGATCACCAAGAATGAGGACGTTGTCCTAGTTGTCTCACATAACAGCATAGCTGTTTGTGATTTCCAGCATAACTTCAGGCATGCTGAAAAATTTGCCTCCCAGACACCTAGCAGCAATTGCCTTCTGGTTTTGGCAGGCTTTGGGTTGTGTGAGCACTTACGGGCACCAGCAGAGCTGTGCATGGAAGAGGTTGCAGTTCTCTGAGCATTGAGGGAGGTGGTGGCAGCCTCACTTCAAGAGGGAATATGCCCAGGAAAGGCGTGTCCAGGGGCTGATACCATCCTGCAATAACCTGAACAGGTGTTGGAAACCAGATGTTACTCAGGGCAAAGAGGAGCTGAAGGTTAAGTGAACTGATACTCCTTGAAGAGATGTCTGTTGGCTCCCAGAGGACTCCAGTTAGACCCAGAAAAGTGGGAAACTAACAAAATAAACAGACATGAAGGGAAACCGTGTATTTATATGAACGACCAGATTAACTGCATAACTTCTGCTCACCCTTATCTTGCAATCACTGAAGTTTATAATAAAGAGTGGGCATTATCAGAAACTCAGTAACTGATGTTGCTGACAGCCTGAAGTCTACACAAATGGAGTAAGCACCAGCATTAAAGTTCCATATTCCTATAGAGCAGCTGGAAATGCACTGCAGTGCTGCTAGAGGAAACTTGGAACCAATTCTGGTGCATATTCATTGGGCAATCACTGCCTGGGTCTCAGGAGTGAGATGTACCCTTGACAGAAAGAAGCTGTCAGAGTAGCTGCTAGAGTTGGCACCCCGTGGATTCAGGTTTTTCTTGCACACCCATCTTAGGTGACCAACAGCAAGGAAGCTATTGGGTCTGCTGGTTTTGAGGGAATGGGTCTGCTAGGCTGGCTTTGGGTCAAATCACAGGCTGCTAGGAGGCATGAAGCAGCTGCTGAGCGCACCTGAGAATAGTGCCATTGAGCCTGAGGGTTGTGACAGCATCAGAGGTAGGGGCAGCATCAGAGGTTAGGGTGCTGCTACAGTTATTATTTCATTAGCTATTGTATTAATCATTTATTACGTATTAATTTTGAGACCCTCTAACTGATTTCAGCATGATGAGATGGGAAGAGGAAAGCAGGGAAGGGGGAAAGAGGAAAAAAAGGAAAAGAAAGGAAAAGAAAGGAAAAGAAAAAAAGACTTCCATTTAAACTTAACTAGCAAAAAATACTACAGAGGTCAGAAATAAAAGGCTATTGACTTGTAGGTAAAGTTTAAACACACACACACACAAACGTCATAAAAAAAAAGAAAAAAAGAAAAAAAACAAACAAAAAAAAGAAAAAGACAGTGAGTAGCTCCTGAGTCAGGCAAAAAGCAAGTAAGGGAAGGTGAACAAGATTTTCCCCATGACTGAGTTGTCTGATAGTGAGACAAATATACCGGTGCATGACAGATGAAATGGGAGATAAAAGGCAAAGCTGGCTATCAAGAAGTTTGTGGAAACTGATTTAGACAGGAAAAATGAGTAGCTCTTTTCTGAATGTGAAATTAATAGTGTCTAGTAGCCTAAAACCCTCTTTTGTTTCCTGGTTGCTTATCTATGGGTATTTCTGATCATCAGTCACATTTTTTCTTCACTTTCTTTTTGATGAACAAGTTAAGCAGGTTTAACTCCTTCTTTGAAGATGAACATTATTTTTCTAACTGTACTACTAGGGCTTCTCTGAGTCTGTTCTCAGCATCTTTTCTGCATCCTGAGAGGAGATCAGAATCATGCAGAGTATCACAAATAGCTCTCAGTCACCAAAAACTTCACATTTTCTGTCTTTTGTAGATCATGCTTTTCTTCTTCATGGTCTCACCACAACAGCAAATAAAAATTACCAACAACAATGATGATTAACAAAATAATTTTAATCTTTTTGAATTAAATATATATGAATATATATTTATAAATACAAATCTAAAATATATTTATATATTTATACTGTAGATAATACATACTATATTGTTATTATTTATAATAATTATTAATATTTTTTTTCCTGACTGCAGGATGGAGGCAGAACTTGGGCTCATTGACACTGCAGTCTGACTCATGCTACCAGTCTGTCTTCAAGACCCAATTTAACACCCTTCATTTCACATTCTTCTGTTCTGCAGTGATCTCTGGAGAGCATATAGAAGAGAGCTGTATGAATGTTTTCCACAGGTTTACTTATATCTGCTGAGATGTGTGGAAGTTATTACATGTGGATCATTTCACCCTTCTCTCCTGAGTCTATTTCCTTGGTGTTTAAATCATGGCAGATAATGAGTCAAACATGACTCTGTGCTGACTGTTGAACACCATGTGTAATGCTAGCTCATAGCTAGCTAAGTAGCTACCACTACTTAGAGGAAACGTCTCACCTAGGGAATATCCTTTCATAAATAAACCACGACTGGATGTGACACAGCTGTGAGCTGATTAGCCAGGAACATGCTGAAAATGCATAAAATTAACTCTATGTCCTTTTTCAAACACTTCCCATAAAGCCCTGCTGTGGTAAACAAAGAAAATAAGCTCATAGCAGGAAAAGCTGAATCGGTTATTTGCATTTCTGTTCACCACAAAAGAGGTAAGGGATATCTCCATGCTGGCATCCTTCCGGACAGAAACTACACAGAATGGCTAACTTGAAGTGAAGTATGTGTAGAAAAGGTTATAGAAATAAATGAAGAGTAACATGTTACTGGGGCCAAGTGTTTTACCCAGACATTATCAAAGAGAAACTCATTTAAGAACTCAGCAATGTAATTCTTTGTTTCAAATTCCTTTCGTTCCCCAAGGGCTGGGAAGTAACTGAAGAGACCAGTTTTCGGAAAGAGTCCCAAGAGGAAGCTGAGAAACTGCAGACTGGTATATACAAAGTCTGTACAGGACACTTTCAAAAGATCTATAATAAAGAATAAAATTGGAGGACAGAAATAATTGCGACATTGGGCAAAAGTCGTCTTGAATGCTGTTAAATACAAATAGTGCCTTTCATACCTACTTGAACAGAGAGCGGCAGCATGCAGGGATATTGGAAATCCCATAGCTGCTTCTGCACAGCTGGCTTTTTTGCTCTTGGTGTGGAGTTCTGTCCCTCCATCAGTGTTGCCAGTATTAATTATAGAACAAGCTCGCCTCCTGAATTTCAACACGTGGAGTCAAAGCCATCTCTCCAACATCAGCTGCTGCCACCTGCCTCCATGAAGCAGGGAGGTCTGCGTGCATGTCAGTGTTTAACGCTCTGAGTGCCCCGGGTAAATGGGGTCAGTCAGGCTGCACAGCTCCGGCCGGGCTGCATGCCATCGGCTGACAGCTGGTATTTGCATTTTAGTTAGAGAGTGAACACGTTATGATCATTGTTTTAATTTCCTTGCCTGGAATTCTTTCTTGGTCATCCGGTCTCTTTATGACTCCTACCCAGATGATATATCAAATTCTGCATTGCCGTGGAGGTACAAATGCACCAAAACATGTTTTTCTTGTGATTTCATGAATATTTAAAATATACATGTATATATTTCAATGATGAAAATTATCATTAATGAAAAAAGTAGCATGTCAAGCTAATCTGAGCCTAAATCAAAGTCTCAAAGGACTGTACAATTCCACACCATTGATGGTACTAAAGATAATAGCCTGGGCTAGCCACTTACCGATCACACTGGCTCCAGAAGATCAGGCTGGTATTTTAATCACCCAAATGTTAATAGCCTGGCTTCTCGGGCATTATAATTGTTATTGCACTAATAGCCCGGGCAAGACAGTATTTTAATAATCCTGGATCACAGCCTAGAGCTGTCAATTTTTAACATTTCTGTCTTTTTATCAAGGCTACCAAGAGGTCTAGCACAGATATCATCAATTACAAAATACAGAAATTGCCATTTTAATATAAGAAAGGATCAAACTTGGGAGCGTTTGCACTCACTGTACCAGATACTCTTCAGTCAGATTGCCTCTTTCCCATCATTCTCTTTTTAAAATTTCTCTTCTCTTCTGCCCCTTTAAACCACATGTGAGTCCCTTGCAATAGCCAGGCCACACTGTGTTGGTGTTTATTGATCTAGGCATTACAATATTGTTGTATGATCTTACTACAGCATCTAACCAATACAGTCCAAGATATTTAACCTTGTATGATAGCAAAGCTGTAACTATTGTTGATATTCTAAAAAATTAATTTAGATTGTCTACAATGCTGTTTGTCTTTAGATTTCACTCATCGGTTATCTGTTGAATATTCATTCACTTCAATGAGCCCCCTAAATCTTCACTGCTGCACCGTACACATCATAAGCAGATGGATTTGGCAGGAAGTTTTATGGCCAAGCCTCATTTTTGTCCCCTTTAATTTGAGGTTTGGAACGCATGGGACTGAGAAGACTGATTGAGAGGAAACTGACAGTTTTCCTCCAACAGCCTGCAGTGCCTGGAAAAATTTAATCAAATAGTTTGTGAATTTGAGGTCTCTTTATAAAAAGTGAACTGTGGCTAAGATATTGAATTTTGCTTCATATTTGTCATAGCAGTTGAGTGACCTCTTCTGAGATTTTCCATGGAGTTAAAGCAGTTAAAGCTCCCTTGTAACTTCTGAGCTGGGTCTACCATGTAATTGAAATATGTCATGATTTGAGGAGGGATTCAGCTCCCTCATTAAGGTGGTTTGCGAGGACTGTGGGCAGCACGAGGACGATGAAACCCTTTGCTCAGCATGGAGGGCTTTGCAGTGGCACAGTGCATCAGGGCCTAAACACAAGCACGTGGTTTGGAAGTCCAGCTCTCCCGCAGCTGTTCAGGAAGGAGGGATGTGAGCAAGCGGGTGAACTTCAGGAGCCATCACCCATGAGAGAGGTAATCCATGAGAGTAGCCGGCTGCACCCCACCAATGACCAAAGTTGTGCCAGATGCAGCGGTGTCAATGAATCCTCTAATATGACTGTGATTTTCACAGCTGAGATGGTGAATTCATCAGTCAAAAGCTTAGTTTGGCTTTTGTTTTTAAATGTCCCTGGAGGGGAAATAGGCCCTTCACCTGCTTCCCGCCAGGAAGCCCAGCTGCTCCTCCAGCCACAGTACTGAGACAGAGGGCTGGCTGCCTCAGGAGACCTTGTGTCAGGAGATTGCTGATGAGACTAACAGCTTCCAATGCACTTTTGCACTGTAGGAACTGAATTTCTTCAAGCCTGCAGCTTAGAAGGGATTCGAGCACTTTGTGAGAGAACATTTTCCGAACGCTCTCCTTTCAATGACCCCATTGCCTCCTATCGCTGCGATGCCTCCTCTGTCACCTGTGGCTTGATTCCCACAGGCGTGGGATAAATAGGGATTTTTCCTGCTTGCAGGGTCTGACGCTGACAAGCAGGGCTGATGCCACCCTGCTGACGTACGTGGCTGTGGCCTACACACGTGCCCTGCTCGGGAGCAGGGCAGCATTCCCGGCATGCCACCGTGGTACAGACGATGCTCTGAACTGCTAAACTTAGGAGTGAGGCGACAGCTGGGTGAGATCATTGTGCTGCAGGAGCTTATCCAGGGGGGTAATGCTTTGGAGACTGGCACGGCATGTTTTCATGGCTAAACAGCCCCGTCTGCCTGGTTACAATGTGCTTTTGTTTACTTGAACTCAGAGAGGATTTCTTATGTGACCGTGGCAAGCTTTGATAGAGCTGAGGTGTGATCACCACAAAAATGTGTTTCACACGGTCTCTGTGTGACAAAAAGCAATGCTGTAAGGCCAATTTTCTTGCTCACTTATGCTCAGCGCCTTTCACAAACCGGGCTCTACCTGTGAGGATGTTGGCCTCCTCTGGTAAACTGCTTGTAAGTAAACTCTAAATCTTATGATAACACAAATAATTTTGTTTACTATCGGAAATATTTTAATGTGAAACATAAGGAGCAGACTTCTATTCCTTGGGAGATTAATATCCTTTCACACAATGCTGCGGCCACTCCTTAATGTTTGCAGCGTTGCTCTAACCTTCAACGTGAGAGAAGTCAGCCTCGGCTTCTTGGCAAGGAAACAGTTTTTTTAAGCAAAAGCAGCAGAGTCATAGTAAAGTCCAGGAATTCTCTAAGAAGGAGCCCTCTGCCTGTACAAAGCTGCAATACCACTGTGTTTTCTTGGTTGTTTTCTGCACCTTTGCAGGTGTTACCCTGTAGACAAGCTAATCCTGGTGCATCTTTATGCAGCCAAGGGCTGCTGAGGGAAAAGAGCTACAGGATCCCTGGAAACCCTCAATTTCATACTTTATCCAGCTCTGAAGCTCTTGTGAAGTGCTACATTAGTATAATATTTTAAATAGAAACAGAGAGAGGTCAGATGGAAGTGTTTGTGGTGGTGTGTTGCTGGACCCTGAGATCACCAGTTCTTCTGAGGTCTGCTTTATGCTCAGTAGAATAGAAATGGGAATGTAAAGTACATAAGGAGCTAAGCTTTAAAATGTGTAAGTGCTTTAAAATGTGCCAACTTGGAAAAGAGGAGAGCAAACTCAGGATGCTACAGGTATTACACAGACTTCTGAGTATTGATGTAACCAGCACTGAAGAAATTCATCTCAGGGGAGTCCTGAAGAGTGCAAGCATTGCACACTGGTGGTGGATGAGGGAGGCTGAAGCAGAACAGCAGCGGTATTTACTAAAGCTGCTCCACAGAGAGAGGTTTTCAGAGGGAACTTCTTCAAATTGTGACCATTATAAATGTAAACATTCTCTGACACAGCAGGATAGCTCAAACATGAAATAGACAGAAAAACTGTTATTTCTCCTGTATAAGCTGAAAGAAATGCAAAAAGTGGAGAAATAGTGAGTCAAAATAGCAGGAAATAGATTTGAATTAAACAAAACAGAATGAAATCCCAAATTGGATCTGTTACAGGAGATATTTACTCCAATTACAATTTATGCCTCGAGTTGCCACTCTTCAAAATGTTTCCTTGTCCTTCTGTCTTGGTGTCCTCCTTTATTCTATGACTACTCTGTGCCTGCAGTTTGTATTGTGCTGCTGAAACCCGAGATCAGTCAGGACCATATCTCTTTAAAAAAAAAAAAAAAAAGAGGAAAGAAAGAATAACCCAAGCTGGGAAGGGGGAGCTAAAGCCTCTGCTGCATTGGGCTGCTCGGATACATCGAGGCTGCAGCAGTGGTCACGCATCCCTCCGCAGCTTGCTGATTTTGCAAAAGAGGGGGGAAAAGATCATCCTGCATTCCAGATGCTGTCAAACACAAGCAACCAGTGGAAGAAATGGCACAATGAGCAGACGAGCATGTGGAAGCAGTTTATGAAGGAATAGTTACGTGCAGAGCTTTGTCTCGGCTGATGCTGTAAGTATGCACTCGATCTCAGATCCTGTGGCCACTGCAGTTGTCTGGGGGAGATGTTTATGGGTATGCTGATGCCCTGTGAGGTGTTTCATGGGTATGCAGATGCTCTGGGAGGTGTTTCACGGGTATCCCAATGCTTTTAGCCCTCGCAGTTGGGGAAAGCATTGACAGTGGCACGTTTATCAGTGTATCGAGCCAAATAACGGCACCCTCTGCGTCTCGACAGGATTTTGGGGTGAGTGATGAGCTGCAGTGCCCTGGCAGGGTGGGCTGAACCTAGGGCTCTACACATGGGCTACTCTCCTTTCTGGGTGGCTCGCCTGGGCTCCCCTCTAGGTGTGCCAGCAGCGTGCTGCAGTACCCCCCTCCCTGGGCACAGGCCTCTCTGAATCGCAGCACTGCCTTCAAGCATGGGGCTACACAATATGTTTTTTCATGCCACAGTGCCTGACCTGATTTTCAAAAATCCTCCAATTATTTGTTACGCAAGCTTAATTCATGCCAAGTGCTGTATTCTTAATTTTCATTACGTATGCAGTTGTAGAAAGCTCATGAAATTCCAGTTGCTTTGCGTGTTACCTTTGGGAGGCTGGGTCTTAATATAGCTCTTGCTATGAGAGTGCCAAGTATGATTTATTACTCAAAGGAATGAATGTTTTTCTATCTTTTGTTTTATTTCTGGTTTAAGAATATGTACGGATTTTTAAATGTAAACATTTGTGTTTATGGAAATCCAGCGTCTTGTTCTCTGGCAGATGATTTAATGCCTTTTGTTCTGCATCTGCTGTGATGATCTAGTACAGCCTTAAAACTCAGTCAAAAAGCAGAGCTACGAGCAAGTTTATTGCACTATGTTTCTTAGCAAATTGTTCAGTAACCAGGCAACATTTCTTTATTGTAGCTAAAACTATGCAAGTAGCTAAAACTAAGTAATGAGTATTTCCCTTGTTCTTTTATAAGAATATCAGTTTTGATTTAATCTGTCTAAGTACTGTGTAGGACCACGGTGATTTGTTCTGAAACAAAGGTTATCATCTATTTGATGGCCTCTGCAGTTGTACCTCGGTACTTAACCAGCTGCTGCAGAAACTGCTGGAGATCTCATGCCAGTAGCAGGGGAGGTAACAGCAGGGTAGATGTGATGAGCAGCCTTGCTGATGTGTTATGGAAGACGAATAGATGATGCAAGGAGGAGTCTTCTTCTGTGCATCTCTTCTGGGACCTAGCTGAACCGCAGCTCCTGATGCTGGTGCCGGCAAGTAACAACACACTCGTGACTCTGTCCCACTGGGGACATCAGACAGAGCCTCCCATATACTGGGAAACCCACAGGGAACTTCTCCCATCTCTGCTTTTGGTGTTATCCGTGCCTCATGTTCTCAGAGGTATTACAGCTCTGTCACCAGTCATTTGCACAACAACTTCTTATTGCTTGCTATGAAAAACTGAATTATAAGAGGCCCAATTTAGCCCTCAATCAGCTTACAACAAAATACCATTACATGAGGACTGTTCCAGCTGGGAATGTGAATGGTGAGGCTGTGGCATTGTCAGTATTCACTCTTACTCCCTCCTCTCCTGTGTAGAGATTGTTACCAACACCATGCAACCTTCTCTGGTTAGAAGCAGAATTTCCAAAGATTAAGAGAGCAATCATTTGCTTTGTCACGTGAGGGTTATACGAATACAAACAGAATGCAAAAACCCAGTCCCACATAGAGAATTTCTGTTCCCATACAGAAAATGTGCAGGACCATGACATAATTCAATTAGATAAGATTGTTTTATAGGCTGCTTACTGTCGTGTGAAGGCAGTGGGAAAAGTTCAGCTCCTGTGTACTTCCAT
This sequence comes from Anser brachyrhynchus, assembly GCF_964034855.1. NCBI lineage: Eukaryota > Metazoa > Chordata > Aves > Anseriformes > Anatidae > Anser > Anser brachyrhynchus. Next base: position 191,784,821 of record NC_137694.1, read on the forward strand.
TGTTTTCAACAGAATTACACTGGGGTGGATTTGGTATTTTTTTGGGCCAATTGGAGAACCTTTTCTTTCTGTCCCTTTCTTAATTGTGCTCATGTTTCTCAGACATGATTTTTTTTTTTTTGTGAACTCCAGGGCAACAGGCCAAGTTTCATACAAAAATAATATAGAGGATCTAAGTGCCCAAGTTAAGAGCATGCTTGCCTAAGGCTCCCTGTAAAGCATGGGGGCACTTCCCAGACAATTGATAGACAGCACGCCAAAAGTTAGCCAGTGGTCCTTGCTCTCACAGTGTTTGGGATCTGTTTGGACCCTACTCTTAAAAGCTCTGCTTCTAAAACATTACATTAGATTTTTTGTTGTTGTTAAAATATATGGAAGCATCATTTTTTGTAATTGAAAAGACTATTTTCTTGAAGGGTTTAAACAGCAAGTGTCATGCTGCCCAGTTTTCATGAATCCTTGGGATAACACATGGAATTGAAATGTAGAGGAAAACATGCATGTTGGATTTTGAAGTATTTGATCTTTTCGAAGATTTAATCTTTTTAGAAATGCGTTAATTAGTTCAGTGATAATTTTTGTTATATGAACAACTATTCAACTATTATTTCTGCCTCAGCTAAGAAATACAAGTTGCACATTAATTTGGTACAGTAGCTCTTCTCTATATATCGTATCCAGATTTTTCTTATCGATGTGTACTTAATGAGTACATATGCATTTTAGCAGCCTTGAACTAAATCTCTAAATGAGGTGATCTAATTTATTAGCATTTTTCCTCCTTATTGCCATCTCAGTGGTCACTGTTTGGAATTTTTGGCCAGTATCTTTTTTGTTGTGATGGAGGTACAACAGAGCTGTGTGAGGAAGGTTTCACATTGCCTGTGAAGACCTAGATATGTTCATATGCATAAAAAAAAAAAAAAAAAAAAAAAACAAACCATGAAACCATGAAGGTCAGACTAGAAATAAATGAGGCCTAGGTGTTTTCTCTAAACTTACCTGTAGAAATTGTCTCTACCCAGATGAAACCACGATAGCACAGCATTTCTTGTGGGTGATGATTACACTCAAGACACGATGGGGCAGGTGTTACGAGCTCCTCTGGTAACCTCCCAGGAGGTTACCTCCCAGGCTCCTCTCAGCTGTATGGTTTGGCTTCTTTTTCCTTACAGGAGAATGTTATACGTGGTTGCATATCCTACTCCTCACCTGTCTGAGGTGACACAGATGGCAGAAAATAGCTAAGGTCTGAGATTTACCACTGGGCTTCCACAAAGAAGGAAATAATAACATTTGTATTTAAATTACCAGTTTTAGTTGAAGCTTCACTGAAGCGTCTTGTACCTCACAGAATTGTTTTAGGTCAGGCTAATAGATCCAGCTGTCTCTTTGCTAGTTGTATATGGTACATGCTGGAGCTTTGCAGCACTAACAGCAAAATCACTCTCAGGTTTTCACCAATGTAAGCCGAGATCCTCAAGAACATGACAGCAGGCTCAGAGTGGTCTGATGTGTTTTACAAGCAGGCACCAGCTGTCGATGAGTCCTGTTCCATAAAATCATTCACGCTATGAAATAAATTGCAAATGTCAGGAGATGTCTGGAAACCCATGGGGATAGAAGGGGATTTGCAGCCCACTGCTCTCAATGCTTGCTTATGCAACCTGTGCTTGCCCCATAAACCACTCCATGTAAATCTTTCCCTTCCTTCTTGTATTACTCCCTTGATATAGTTCTTTTTGCTTCCTCCCAGGCCAATTGCTATATGAATTACCTCTTCTGATCTACTCTCATTAGTTTTTCCGTAACAGCAATGTCCCTGTTCTGCCCCGATCCTCCAGCAGCATCTCACATTTTTCCTACTCTACAAGGGTGAATTTGGAGGCACTGACCATATCTGTGCTGCTCAATAAAAGAGCCAGGAAAGAAAATTCTGCCCATGCCCTTAGCTGTCTCCTTTGTGTTCAGTGGTACAGGCAAGCTCATGCCTGAATTGGGAGCAGCACAAATGTGTTGAGCCATGGTCTCCATGTAGAGCAGTCCATGGACAAGACACAGCAGGCTGTGCACTGTAGGGTGATCTTTCCACAGCAGAAATATGTGGACTCTCTTTCCAGGCACTAACAATTAATTTTGACCTCATAACCTTTATATTCATGTTGGACTGGCATTGGAAACCTAGATCCTGGTATAGGCTTTTATTACCCCAGCAGTCCTGTGCCATGCAGTAACTCAGCCTACCACAGTGCAGATCCATCAGAGCAAATTAGATTTAAGAGCTGAAGAAATTAAAAGTGCTTTATAGTTTTCTTTGGCTACTTCTGTCAGCACTGAGCACATCTCTTTAAATCATATTGGTTGCTAATTTTTATACAATGTATGTGTATGTACACTTAGAGATTTCCCCCAAACAGCTGTAGTAGACTCAAAAACTCATCACTTTGGGACACACAGAATTATATACAATAAATTATTTGGTTGCATATGTTAGAGAGCACTCCCCTAGTGCAGAAAATGGATTATTAGACCTGAAAGGGCATTTTCATCTCTTCTGTGATGCCACAAAAACCGATTTATTTCAGTTTCTCATTAGCTGTGACAGGGATGATGTCAGACAAGTTGTGCATGCTCTGTCTTATAAATAATAAATGAGAAGGACCATGTCTACTCTTTCTTTAATGCATTTGTGTTATAGCTGGATAGAAAAGGCACTGGCCTGCTTTATGGACGATAATGGATTTAAAAGAATTGCTCAGACACGGCTGAAGGTATTGATCCTGGGGGCTCCTGCTTATCACCCTTTGTCTTGTTCTCTGGCATCTCTCTCACCATGTTGTAAAATACTACCTTGATTAAGAGGAATAAAAATAGGATCCTAAAGTATTCTAAAAAAAAAATAGAAATAATAGAACAAAGTACATGTTCTTTTTCTTTTTTTTTTTCCCTCATTCTAAACTTTATAATATAAAAATCTTCCAAATACCCTATCAGTGGAACTTCATTTCTTAATTTGTGTTTTAGTAGCTCCATTCTTAAATACACTTTTCTTTTCCTTCTTGGTTTCTCATGCAGTACTTGCAGAGTGAGATTTGTTGTTATAAGCATCTCATTAATCATAATTTTCACTAATAGGGTGCAGTTTAATCAAGTAGTTCAAACTACTCTGCAAACACTCATGGATGTATGATGATACTTATGATATCCCTGTTGCTTAATATAGCTCTTTGTGAATAATGCTATTTCTGTTTCATATGCTAAAATGTCCATGTTCATTTCAGTCATTTGCCTTTCTAAACTTTTTAATTAAGAAAAACAGAAGAGAAATACCTGTTTAGAAAATAGTATCTTGAATTGGGCATGTTGTGAAGCAACAGAAGATAAGGAAGTGATGGCAAATCATGGGCATACCAAATCTTGGCAGAGCTCTCCTAAGAATATATTTCAACAACAGTTGCTGTCGTGAATGACACCTGCTAAACACGCTACATTTCCGTGCTTTCATAATGATTTGCAGCATCAGCAAAGGAGTTAACTATTCTCAGATGTGTAAAGATTTTCTCCTCACCATCTTGGCATCCTGTATCTAGCCAAGCCTCTGTGTTAATCTCCTTGCTTCTGCTTGTGTGACTGGGATCTGGGAATGTTTGGCATTCCCAGATGTAAATTTTCAGCATAATGTGCCCCAGTTTAGAGTCAAGTCCTCCTACTTACACAGGAGACATAAATATAGATAAATTCCCTACTTAAAAGCATATTAGTCATAGGCAGAAAATGCCATGCCATTTGTCTTCAATTTTGGTGAACAAATGGCATCGAGTTGAAAGTACTTTTGGTCATGTCTGTCAGACTCTATCCATACTTAGAGAAGTATGTCACGATCTTAAGAGCCTCTTCTTGTTGCTTTTGTACAGAATTCAGTTTGGAGGACCAGGAGAGAAGGAAGGCAGTTGTTTACTTTCGATTAATGTCAATAACTGGAAATAAATTTCAGCCTTGCAACAGACTCTTCAGGAGGATATATCAGTTGGTCTGAACAATACCGTGTGTCAGGTAGATGAGCAGCACTTGCTGGGGCTATTCTCACTCTTCTCACAAACTAGAGTCTGTTTCTGAAGAAGTTTTCTTTACTTTGCAGGAAAATTTGCTTGTCTGCAATATAGAATTTCTTTGAAGAAATGAGTCCACCTGCAAGTTATTCCCTAAATTTTCGTATTTGCCTGCCTTTCTCCTTGACAGGAGCTGTGGAGGCATGCAGCCCTGTGTCTGTGAAGTAACTTTATGCTATAAAAGTGTCATTTTTATACAACTTAACTGTCATTATTTCAGGCCTTTTGACCTAAAAAGAGCCCTCCCCTCCCCTCAAACCTCTCCCAAACCTGCTATGACCACAGGGGGCTGCCACATGTAGCACAGAGAAGACCTGGGACCAGGGGAGTGCACTAGGTCTGTGGCCTAGACCTAGCGTGGTTCTGATGTTCAGCGTATGTGAGTCAGTAAGCATCATCCAGAGGGGGGACCAAGTCCTGCATTTGGACCTTTATGGACAGGACGGGAACATTTCCCAACCTTTCTGCTCTGCCATATTGCTGCCTCTGACTTTATTTTTTTGCAGAAAATGGATTTGCTGTCTGTCCTGGATCTTAAAGGTTACAGCATCCTTCTCTGTGCCTTTCAGTAGTCACTGTCCTTCCCAGCTGATACTGACCCAGTTGCTGTTGTGCATATGATTTTCCTGACGTGCAAGTAGGGTAAGGCTGCCCTACTCTACACTTTTCTTGGTTCATCTCTTTTCCTAAGCATCATGCATAAGCTGTCTATCCTTACTTTCTAACCATTTTCAACCCTCACACACAGTCTTCTGTCACGATCTTCACTGTGAAGCCGACCTGCCTTTTTGATTGACCAATAATGTCAATCTCAAATTCTCGAATGTTTCTTTTTTTTTTTTTTTCCAACTGAACACCTAAGTAACTTCTCCCACAAAAAGCCAGAGGTTGCTACATGCTGATCTGAATCAAGTGTGGATGATGATGAGGGACTGCACAGCTTGTTTTTGAAACCACATTAAGCAATGTACCCATATGTCCCTACCAGCTGGTGCTAATGGGGAGTAAGGAAATTGTAGATGCCTTTATCTCCTTCTTGCCTTTCCTCATTACTGTCCTTTCAAAAATATCTTAGATAACTAGTTTGGTAATAAAATATGAAAAATAGACAGCCTTTCAGCTACTTCAGTGTTGTGGCAACTCCATGTCCTTTCTAACAAGTATTGTAGACTTTGTTTCTAGGACTGATTCTGGGCTAGGTACTAGATGTTGCAACTCTCATTAATAGGGGATTGGGAATGACTCTGTTGGGAGTTCTGGGATACCAGGCAAGTCTCTACACTTCAAGCAAGTCAGTTTTTACTCAAGTAATGTGACAACTACATATCAAAGTATCAAGTATTAATCACTCATACCTGTCAAGCATTAGGTGTAAGTTACTGTAAATCTGATGCTGCCTGGTTTGTCTTGATGGCCACAGGTTTTAATGGTTTTGTCTCTGGGAATGAGATGGACAGTCTCCAGAGCACTTCAAAGATGACACTGAAGAGGTTGTCTTCAGTCTTCCCCAGGCGCCACTGGCTATTGCTGGAGTTTCCATACACTTTTACATGGGTGAGGACTAGAGTGGTCTAAAGTAATAGGACTTCTTTTCACAGGTGTGGCTTGTTTGTTCAGGTTGGTGTTATGTATTTGCAGACTTGCTGATTACATGATTCCTTCTATCAGTTGCAGATTGAGTACCTTTATCTTAGTTTTGATAGTTTTATGCAACTATACCAAGCAAATAGCTGTTACAAAATATTTTGCTTCCTGACCTAAGTCAGGCAGTCCTGTGGTATGTCTGGGCACAAGGCAAACACAACAAAATCAACAACATCAACACTGAAATTCCCTGCCAAGCTGACTGAACAAACTCATCTGTCTATATTTGATTGCTAGATAATGTACTAGGCCTGCGATTTGTTCATATCATCATTCTCTAAAAGCCAGATCATCATATTATGCACAACTGAGAGAGTGATCTTCTGTTTTAGGAGACTACACTAAAACAATTTTTGACTTAAGCAGAAATGGATGGATACATTTAGTCTCGTACATTTAGTGAATTTGAGATGCATGAGTTAGTTTTATAGTAAAGCTTTGTTGACAACGCTAAAGTATTCCCAAATCATAAATAGAAGATGGTTTAGTTTTATCTCATTCTTTTGGAGAAATATGCATTCAGTGACACACGGGTCAATGAACTCAGTTGCTACTAGATAAGAGGGTAGATGTGAATTTCAGAGTTAAGAGCTTCTCCTCACCCCTTACCAGCTGCTAGTTTCCAGATACACAAAATTAGATGCTGTCAGCTTAGATGTCCCAAGTGATTTCCAGGGCTTGGCTGTGCACTGATGGGTTGGAAGAGAGCAGTGCTCTGATGTTGTATGCTGTGAGATCCTTCTTTGGAGGGAAGCTGATCAGTCTCCAAAGCTGACAACTCTCTGCTTGCTTCTCCTTTTGGAGGGCTGCCTGGGAACCACAATGCTTTTATGACTAATTTTCCCAGCCCTCCCAGGCTAAATTTATTCTGGGATAATTTAAACCTATATATTTTTGTACCCACATGATCTAATAAGTTAAATAGGACTCCTTCCCTTCCTGTGCTCATCCCTCTTTCAAAAAAATCCATCCAGCTTTAAAAAAATAATCTCACCTTTTCTCTGCTATCTTCTTCATTCTGCTTGACTAAAGAGGCTGGTTTCTCTTAGTCTCTGCTTAAAAGATAGGCTGTTGATTCTCTTGGTTGTTCTTGTGATCTTAAGTCATGTCTCTGGGGATCTGTCATTAGATGCTCATAAGCATCTGCCACACAGCTGGTTCTGTATCTACCATTCTTGTAATAATTTCCACCTTCTCCTACTCAACTGATATTTTTTGAGGTGCTCAGTGTTTCTAAACTTCAGAAGGTGCGAATTATTCTTTTCCTTTTCTCTGGAAAAATATATTTTCAATGGAATATATTAGGCTGACTTTGCATATTTTACTGATTTTTAACTCATTTTGCATTTGCTTTCATGTCTTTAATTAGTCTTTCCTTTCTGAGGCCTTGCACACTATTGGTATTGCACAAAGGATCTGCAGTTGCCCAAAACACTTCTTCCCAGTCATATAGTGGTAACTTCAGTTTGATTTATTTGAAATATTTCCTACTAAAATAGAGAATTTATGTTCTAGAGTTCTTACAGAGAAAATCTGGTTTTGAAGGTGAAATCATACTTACTTTTAAAACAATGTGTGAAATGATACTTTTCCATATATATACATTATTTATGATAATTATTTGGAATTTGATTTAATTAATAGATAAGAAAATATTTTTTTTCTATTTTAGGCATTTTGACAATTATTTGTGATCATCCAAGACAAATAATAACACAAGTACGTTATTCTAATTTGTTATACTTACACCTGAACTGTCAGTTATTAGTTTACAAGGTAGGAGGCAAACCAGATGAAGAATTCCATTACTAAAATTAGGTACTCAGAAGTTAGAGCATGACTGACTTTAACTTTGGAAGAATATTTATTTACCATAATCTTTAAGATAACTTCATTTTCTCTTTCACCTTAAGGCAATTCAGGGCAATTTTAGACTTAATGTACCTGTTATAATGGTCTTTTGTGTACAACGCTGTAAAGTGCCTTTATGTAACTATGCAGGATATCTGTTTTTCCTGGTATTTTAGCCAGTAGTAATGTTGCAAAACAAAACTCAAGGTGTGAGTTTTCTGGGTTACTTTTTAAGAAATGTGCTCAAGGAAGAATGTTTTTGTAACTAAAAGAACCACTTCATTAATCCGAAGAAAATCCAATTAAAATAAAATGAAAGGGAAGGAAATCTGCGAAGGTACTAATTCCCCCATAGATAATTGTATTTTCACATTTGACTGACTCTCTTCCTTTCAGTCTTGTATTTATTACAGAGACTGACTTTAATAATGCAGCTGGCATATTTATTCTGAACTTTTAGTATTTTCTGTGCAAATGCTCCATTCCTATTCTGTCCTTAATGTGGTTTCTCATCAGGGCCTCATGAGAGACAACTCATTGCTGGATATTTCACAGACTTTTGTATGGTCAATTCAGCACAGAGCAATGTGCTGCTACAGTGGACAATCCAGACTAGCTCAGATAGTAGAAATGATATTGCTGCTTTTAGCCCAGAAGGAGCTAAGAGATTTAATGTACCCTGCTTTAGAGCAAGGAGCGTTTATTGATTAAGCTGAATATCTCTAAATGGCATTGCCTTGTGCAGTCAAGCCATAACTCATATATCTATGAGTTTTTTTTTCTTCTCTGCTTAATAGACCCATTGTTCATATACTTCATTTGCTTATGAATGCAGAGCTCTTCAAATTTCTGCATTATGGTTCATAGAGAGCCTCAATTTCATGTTTCATTGGAAAGCGCATTGAATGGCTGAGAACTAACCCTCAGTGGAATTGGTTCTCCTTCTGCTTGTCCTTTCGTGTGGCACCTACTGCTTTCAGTTTCAGAGAAAAGGTCTTAAAGTTGCCAGGTTTCTGGAGAGCAACAGTTCTGGTGACCTTCTAAATGCTTGTCTCTTTCCCTCATTCTTTTATCAAGATTTTTTTTCCCCATCTGCTATGTATTGTTTAGAAATCACTTAGATACCCCATGAAAATGGCTCTTAGTTCACTTCATCAGAATTCGATGAAAGGATTCTTTATACATAGTTCAACCACACAGTCCCAGACAGTTAATGTAAGATCATTTGAATACCACAAAATCTAACTGTAAGTTAGTCATATCATTATAAATCATTTTTAGAGCTTTCATATTGTTGTATGTAATCATACTTCCTGAGTCACCTTTTCCGTAAGTGAAGTGTTGCAAGTCATTTGTTAAGCAGATTTGCTTTTCTTTGTTAAGCAGAGTTGCTTTTCCTTTGTTCATTTGAGGAAGAAACAAATAAAATTGGCATGGAGCCTATATCTGATTTCAACTAACTTAGGCTTATTCTTGAGAATAAATATAGTACTTTTTCTGGCCCTGGAGACAAATTTCTTATATTCTATGGCTTGGGCTAGTGGTGATCTTTGCTTATGTCCTCACACAGTGTTGAGCTGCGTGGAGATCACAGAATCATAGAACGGCTTGGGTTGGAAGGGACCTCAAAGACCACCCAGTTCCAACCCCCTGCCATGGGCAGGGACACCTCCCAGCAGCCAAAGTTGCCCAAAACCCCATCCAGCCTGGCTTGGAACACCTTCAGGGATGGGGCATCTCCAACTTCTTTGGACAACCTGTTCCAGTGCCTCACCACCCTCTAAGTGAAGAATTTCCTCCTAACTTCTAGTCTAAACCTCCCCTCTTTTAGTTTAAAACAATTCCCCTTGTCCTGTCATTATCTGATTGAGATAATATTTGATCTCTGATTAAGATAATGGCTTCATCTTGAGAACCATATGGCTGTCAGCTCTGCTTGCTGCAGCTGCACCACTGGGTTGTTACTGCTCCGTTCCCTCTGGTTTTGGAGCTAGCAGCTTCTCCATTTGCTCAGGTAACTGAACTGTTTCCCAGTATGTGCTATAGATGCATCCGTACCAAATTCTGTTCACTCAACTTCGCTGTCTGTTGCTAGAGACTGTCATCTTTCTTTGAGTAATAAAGAAACGTTCACAAATAATAAATTCCAGTGGCTGTCAGTTGACCAGCACACACTGAGGCAAAGAGGGGAGGTTCACTCAGCTGTGAGGGACCTACGTGACCTTTGCTGCAGATAAGACTTTACTGTTGCTTTGAACTTGCTCTGGACACTGGTGTGTGTTTTGATGAGCAACCTGTCTGTGCTCCTCCCACACTGTTACTTATACAGCTTTTTTTCTATTAAAAGGTAATACCTAAATCTAAACTAGTTGCAAGTGATTCCAAGAACACCCTCATAAGTCCCACTTTTCTGTACATCTCAAGAAATCACTGAGGAAATGTGAGCATTGAGCTAAAATATTTTCCTTCTGTTCTGCAAGAAAACTCTGTAACATAAATCTTTTATCTCAGGGAATGCTTCCTCTTTTTGAAAACAGTTCTTGGCATTCTCAGAGTTCAGGCAGACATGAACAGGGAACTTTCTGTGCCATAATCTGGTTTGCTGTAGGTGCTTGAATTAATGCCTTACAAATACTCTCCTTTGAAGAGAGAAATAGAAGTGGGGTCTACAATCTTTCAGAAACAGTCTGAATCGCTGACTGCCTTCATGGACTTGTGGGTCACTGCCATAATGTTGTTTAAGCTGCCCAGCAATCACAGGCATTTTGAATAAGGCCAGCTGTCTGTAACAACCATCTTAGACAAATATGGTCCTGTCTGCTCTCCCTGGTTTATCTTTATAAATTTTTGGCATCAAAGTGAAGTAAATAGTACTTAATTGGAAGAAACAGTCTCAAGTTGTACCAGGGGAGGTTTAGATTGGATATCAGGAAGATTTTCGCCATGGAGAGGGCGGTCAAGCATTGAAATGGACTGCCCAGAGAAGTGGTGGAGTCCCTGCCCCTGTAGGTAGTTAAGAGACATGTGGATGTGGTGTTTAGGGACATGGTTTAGTGATGAGACTCAGTAGGCCAGGTTGATGGTTGGACTTGATGATCTTGAAGGTCTTTTCTGGCCTAGATTATTCTATAATTCTAATAATCCTGCCCCCTTTCTTTTTTCTTATATATATATATATATATATATATATATTTCCTTTGAGTGGATAAAGAAGTCTAAAAGAATATATTAAAAGGTGTTGGCTAGTGTAAGGTTATACAGGCATACCTTTGGAATCTGGCAGGTTGGTTTTAGAGGAGGTTGGAACATGGTCTGCTTGAAGCATACTCTTTGCTTCTGAGTTTCTGCTGGTCTGTGTAGGGATCAGGAGGAAAGGACCCTTCCCTTCTTCCCTTTGATGTATAATATAATTTCTAACCGTGGTTAGTGATTTTACAGCTCCATGGGGTCTAAGAGAGAGAACTGCTGCTCTCTGATTCTTGTGTAGCCTTGCAAGGGGTAGGCACAAACAACAATATGTAGTCCAAAAAAAAAAACAATGACTACAAAATTTGCTCAGTTTTTCATGTGTTAAATGTTTACCAAAATCATCACACTCTAGAAAAATAATCACTTGTGTACAGTTATTACCAGTCTGTCCTCTGTATAAAAGTCAACAAGAGTGCAGTAGTTTTAGTCTCAGAAGTATTAATAGCATTAATAATATAATAAAAATAGTGTCAATAGCAGCAATAGTACTAACGTGTTGTCATTTTTGAAAAAAATGTAGTTTACTTTTCATCTTAAAATGATATGTGATAAAGACTGAAAGACCGTATTGTGCACAGCAATATAAATGCAGAGCCATATACTTGTCTGATGGCACTGATTTATATTTTCTGGTGGCCTGGACTACTCATTTCAGTTGAATTTGCTGCACCGAAGCAGTCTAGACAATAAACATATTAAGGACATATATATTTTACTTGCAGCATTTCTAGCTTGCTGGCTTGCTGCCACGTTATCATATTGCACTGTATCAGGTCTGTCTCAGATTTCTGCAGGACAGCCACCTCTGAAAAGCAACTCAGTACATTTGTGTGATACCTGCAGTTGTGGGGTAGCCTTGAGTTTAATTTAAGCTTTGATAGAAAGGAATTTTGAACCCAACTGGTATACTTGTGCATCGACAGGAACAATTTGTATTTAAGTTGTGTCTGTCTTCTCAGATTTTTTGGTACCTGGATGGTCTCTCTCTCTCTTTTTTTTTTTTTTTTTTGAGGTTTAGCTGTTTTCTCTGGAATACAAGCTGTATCAAGTAGATCTGCTTTAGGCTATTTTTAACTCTGTATGTCTGAAACCCCAGAGTGCAAATTTGCTGAACAGTTATATGTCTCAGTATGCATACAGGTTCACTTCTACATGAGTTTCTGTAGCCTGTTCTGCACGTAGACGTTGCTCTGTGTCCGTGTAGTGCCATAGTAAGAGTGCTGGACTTCACAGTAACACATAACATGCAAGTTGACTGTACAGCAGCACAAAGCACTGCCAGCCCATTTCGTGCACCAGCCTGTTGCAGCCATGGTGGATCAGGTCTAGGCTCATTCAGACATATTGCATGGAGTGGGATTTTAATTGGGAGAATTAAACCTGTCACGTACTCCTGCCTAACAAATCCAGGGGAAGGCAGAATTTAGTGAAACAGCAGAGCCATTCTGCATTTGTAATGGTATATAGGAGATTACGTATTAGCCCTGAGATGACCCCATACTACTTGAGATCATTTTAGACTTCAGGCATACTCGGTTTCCATCTTGTTCTGCCTCTGCTGGCACTCATTTGTCAGCCCTCAGTTTTGCCAGGTATCCTTGCTTTTTCCCTTTTAAAGGGATGTTTCTCTCACGCTCTCAGGTTTAATACAGAGGAATGGAAGTTTTTAGCATGTGTCACAAGGCACATCTCCCTTTATTTGCTGTTAAAAGCTTTATTGGTAAAACCAAACTGGATGTCACATTAATGGGGTATGATTGAGTTGTGTTTTCATTCATTTTGCACTTTACTAAGGAAACATTTTTGAGGGAGAGTGAAGTGTCCTAAACCAAAAAAGTGTTTTTCTCTTAGCCCCTTTACACGTTGACTGTTTGTATCAATGATATTGCAAGGGGCTGTGATTAGCACAACAGGATCGTTCCACAGTGTATCTTTGAACCTTGAGGACAAATGTAAGGTACAGCCAGTGCTAGCTGTGGATGCAGCAGGTAGAGGGAGTACCTTTTGGCTGTGCACATCTCGCTGTGACCCAGGTGTGCTGCAGCTCTGGTCCACTCAGCCTGCTCTAATGCTATGCTGCTCACTTCTGTTCTTCTGCTTGAGGATATATACCTCCCATTGCTGTGGTCCTGTGATCAAATTGCGCTTTTAAGTGGTATAAAACGTGAATTCAGGATTTGTTACTGCTGTGCCGTCTTTGTTCACAGGTTTTATCTTCTTTAAACTTGGGATTGTGTTCAGTAATTGTGATGGTTCTTGCATGCTTCTCATGCTGCTGGATGGAATATTAGAGGTTTGGTTTCAGTTATTCTGGCTGAGGAAAGAAATCCACGAAGTACATGTAAGTTAGACTGATCCCAATATTAAAAGGCTGGATGAGGGGCAAACAGATAGATAGTCAGATAATGTTTTTCACACAAGAATTTCCTGGAATAGTATTTCTACTTATGTACCTGTTTTGCAGTCAAAATTCAGTATTTGCATAGCAGTGTGATAGGACCCATGCCTGTGGCTTCATATCTACAACTACTTGTGGGCATCCACATAACTGAAGATCGTTTTACAGATTGCTACTAAACCTCCTCCACCAAAATTCAATTAAAGACAAAATCCTCCAGCAAAACTGATATAGGCAATGATTGTAACTTTTTTTTTTTAATTATTATTTTTACCCAGGAGAGATATATGTCAATGTCTATACTATTGAATTAAATGAAAGAGTGGTGTCATATACTGGAGCTGAATATTGTGTAAAGTTATAGGGTAACCTGTGTGACTACCTCATACAGTGAAGCAGTGTAAGGTTAGGAAGTTAGTGTGCCCGGGTTTGTCCCTGTCTGGTGTCTGAGAGCCAAGCTGTCTCTTTCTTATCATGGGAGACAACACGGAGATGACTGTGTCGGAATCTTTCTAGGATTGCAATGTGATCTGGAAGCAAACTGACAACACCAATTGGTCACATCTGTGCAGGCAAGACCAAGTTCCTTCGAGGACTATCAAAATGTTTTGCCAGTGTAGGGATGTCACTTCATGTGACGTTTTAACTTGCTGTTCTGCTAAGCAAGCTATTTTTTGAATTAATAATTCTAGGCTGCTTACAGGTACTTTGGATCTATCCATTTTCTGGATGAGGTATCATTGTCAAAAATCCTACAAGGATTTTTCTTTTCTAAGGGCATGTCAGTACCAACGGCAAGTAACATATCAATTCTGAAACAAAGGGTTTTTCAGTATCCTAGGAGAAATACTCATAGCGGTTACTGACTTACTATGATAACAGATTTAGCTAGAATCTTGTCAGCATGCAGGTCACGCACTAAGATATGTGTGAAATCATGCAAAAAATCACAGTGAGTGAAAAAGCGTCCCCACAGCAACATAATAAAGGACAATCTTTGAAAGGCCAAGCCTAGAAATAGAATACAGTCTGAGAAAGTGTGCCACTCACTAATTATGGAGGGGCTGTCTCTTAAAGTCATAATTAGCTTTCTATTATAAACCTATTTCTTTCTCTTTTTCCTTCCCCAAGACAACTGAAGCTGCTCAAACAACTTTAAATGTTTTTCATGTATGATTTTACTAATGATTTTTTAGGGAAAACAGTATAAGCTGTCCTGGTCTCCAGCTATGGCTGCACCAGCATGCCAGGACCCCCTTGGGCTTGGCTTTCTACTGCAGCCAAAATGCTTTTCCTTGGTGCTCCCCTCCCAGCTGCAACTCATTACGCAGCAGGGCTGCACTGGCTTTATTCTGGATGGAATCATTCACACCTGTGCAAATGAGGCTGGATTTGCATGGTTGTTGGCTTCAGTCTGTATTACTTAACTATGACTTAAGCGTGGAACTTTGGCTAGGTATACATCCCAGCATCTGTAGAAAGACAAATTTATATTAAAGCCATTTAGCAGCACATTATGCTAAGTTATATTATCTGTGATACTTTTCACAGAAAACATGCATTCAAAATACATCTTCAGTCTATATCCTTTGATATTCACTTACATGCTGAGTAGGTAAATTCCTAAATATTAAAAAAGAAAAAAACAAACAACCCCCCAAAAACATGCAAAACCCAAACCACATACTCAGCCCTCCTTTCTCACATGCCATTTGTATTGGCAATATCATACTTAGACAATAAACTAATTTACCTTTTGCAGTGTAGTCACAGTTGTTTCCCTTTCTGGGTCAGGAAAGAAGGGCTCTCTGCATTCCTGTTTAAAGAGGGATATACGCAACTGCACATTATGAAAAGACTTGCCAGCACTGTCAGAGGCTCAGAGAAGGTTTACATTTGCACGGATGCAGAACATTAATGGAATACCACTGTCTTTCTCCCTGCTCTCTCACACATATTTTCCTGGGGTAATAACTTAACATGTATATTGAATGAAATGTTTTCTGCTGCTTGACAGCACGTCTTGCCTAATTTATACACTCTTCTTGTGCTACAAAAATTTTGTGGGTCCACTTGAAGGAAATAGCTCCTGAAGGTATGGGCAGAGTAGGGTGGATGTTGACCTATATAGCCGGGAGGGGGGATTAGATGGGAAGACTTTGAATCATCCCTATGGAAATTCATTGCAAGCTAGTTAATCTCCTCCCGTAGCTGCAAGCCATTTGAGCAGAAGGGCAAAATCCTTCTCCATTGGTGTTCTGCCCTGCCTGTTCTTTTCTTTGATGGCATACTTTTATATCAAAGCTGTAATATATCCTAGAGTCTTTTTTTTTTTTTAGCAGATACTCATGTAAAGGAAGAAACTGAAAATTTGTCCATTAATTCAGCATACTTACAGCTACATATGTTAGTTATTGTACTGATTGCACTGTATTGTACTGGAGAAGAAGCAAAAAACCTCACTGCTCTTTTCCAGCTCTCCATGTGCTTACAAGCACTGTAATGCAGAAAGCAATTTATAATTAGCAACATGAGTCACTTAATACTAGTAACTACAACTATGCCCTCAGAGGAAATGACTTTTCCATACCCTTCAGTTCAATTCTGTGTTGAATTAATGGTCCACCCCTTTTCTCGTGTCTTTTCTTCCAGGACTCCTGAGTTGATGTTAAGAAGCAGCTTCCAGCAGGTGTGAGGGGGAAGACGAATCAGACTTTGGCCCTGACAAATACTATTCCAACTTTGTCTGCCTCCAGAAAAAAAAAGGAAGAAAAAGCAGAAACAGCAGCTGCCACAATTCCACCCCTTCTACAGAAATCAATCCCACAAAAACATAGCTTGAAGTCTGTTTCAAAAAAATAAGCAAGACCTCCTTGCTTTCTGAGACCAGTCCTATTAAGTGTGTTCCTGATTATCAGAAAGGCAAGTTCTGTGAACAATTAAGCATGGGGTTTTAGAAGAAAACTGTAGAAGCAGCAGATGGTGAGACATACAGCAATCTTTTGGAATACAGGGATGGCGTGAACACTGAATTGAATTTCATATGCCTGGGATTTCTTGTATCCACTGAAGAGGAGGTGATGAACCACCAAGAGAAGATTAAAAAATAATTTGCTAATTTAAAAATCCAGTATCTGCTTCATGTTCCTACAGGGAAGATATCAAAGAAAAGGAGACGATGGAGATCAAGGATAAGAGCAGGTAAAATGATTAACTCCTGAAAGAATCTTTCGTTAGGCTGAGATGTTCTTGCTTGAACCCTTGTGGTCTTCAGTAAGATAAAGATTGTGTCCTGTTATTTGTATCTGGGTCTTTCTTATTATTTGTAAAAAAAAACAAACAAAAGCTACTTTTAAGAATGAAATTTCTTCAGCTGCAAAGTCATACGTAGGTACCAGGTTCTGCTGCATTTACTTATGAATTATCCTAGTGAAATTTGTCTCTCCTGTGAGTAATGGATTTATAGTCTAACTTTCAATTTACACGTGCAGTCCACTTTCACTGTAACATTTCTTGAAAATAAGTGAAAGCTTTCTTCTGCCTGTAGTTCCCTAAGGGTGAATTTAACATATGGCTTTACTGGGAACAAGGTATAATCTTGCTAATAGCTAAAGAACTAAGCATCCTTGTGTGGATGGACAATGTCTGAACAAAGCTTAGGAGATAAGTGATTATCTGGATGTTAAGCTGCCACTAGAAATGTGGTTACTTGCTACCAGTGGGCCTTGCATGAAGAGATGGCAGCCTCCACCCCCAGCCTTGCAATCTGCAGGTTCCCCACTGATGTGCAACTCTCTGTAAGACAGCCTCTGTGTAGATTGTCCTAGAGTTTCAGGGCTAATAGTCAAGTTGAAGACGGTGCATTGGGAAGAGGTGGGACTGAAGAAATCAGACTTAAGAGTTGTAGACAAGGGAGAGGCAAACAGACTTGGCTTGACACATATTGACTGTTGTATGTGAATGGCTCAATCTGTTCTGCTATAGGCACTCTTGCAGTGAGTATTATTCATGCTGCCAACGGTTTAAAATTCAATATTTCAATATTGACATTCTTGAATACTGTTAAATGATGGGTTTTCTTCCACTAGGATCATAAATGACAAATATTCTGTCACGTCAATTTTTTAATGATTTCTGCTCACTTGGTTCCATGCAGTTTGTGTTTTTATGTGAGTCTCAGTTAAACTGAGTTTCCATTAGACGATGAAGTGACATTTCAGAATCCCCACTGGATTTTTTTTATTCCAGTATCAGTAAACTAGAAAAAAATTACGGATCTCAAAGATTTTGGTACAGGATGTCATCTGTATATTAACTTTAATATTGTATTGTTCCTAGTTATTTCTAAATTGTAGTCAAGTGTCAATTACCAAATGTGTGTGTGAAGTTTGGGCTTTAGATGCCTGACTTGCAGCAACTATCTCAGCTTTAGCAGACTGCTGTGACCTTGTGGTGTTGTACCAAATCAGTTTGCTTCTTAAATTTTGATGTATGCCCTTCCTCCAGCAAGTCTGCAAATAGACATTTTTTGGGGCAGGGCCAAGCTATTATGCATTTTATTTTTTTGTACAGTGTCTATAACGCCAAGACCTTGGTCCCAGTTGGAGCTTCATGGAATTTGTGCAGTATATTTAAAGACAGTAGCTAAAGTGCAGATTTCTGCTGCAGGTGATGACTTTGAAGTTTTAGAAATTTTCACTACACCTATTTTGCAGTATTAATTCGTATTAATAGGAGTGCAATTCCCTTAAGTTTCTATCCTCATTCCTCTTTCTGTCAACATACAGAGGCAATGCAACAACAACAGCAACAACACAACCTCTTATAGCTAATTAAAATGAACTTCTTTTCCAGAAAGGATTCACTGATTAAGCTGTAGATGGGTTTTGCTGCAGTATTAAACACATGTTGCATTTAATCTCATTTCTGCGCATTCACAAAAATCTTTGGGTACTGAAGTGCTTTAAGCTGGTCTGTGATGGGAGGATCAGAGTGTGCTGCAGCTCCTGTGGTGCTGATGCTCTCATGGGACACGGTCACGCTACACCTTCCATTACCACACCTGTTAATCTACTCTTCACTGGCTGTGAAGCCACTTATTGCAGGAATTATTTTTTGCACTGTGGCTGCTTCTGTTCAAAACAGGCACAAGCAGGCTAATTGATGAGAAATTAGCACAGGCGTGGGTAACTTTGCAGTTGTCACACCCATATTTCAACAGAGATTTTTACAGGAATTATAGTAAGAGGTATATTGCATCTGATCAACTCTTTCCATAACTGTGTATGTACAAATGTGAATACATATGCATAATAAATAGGCATACAGTACTGTACCAAAATCTGCTCTGTAGCCCCTGTAGGTGTGCTATCTCCTTTTCCTTGGCCTTTTTAGAAAAATTCCTTGACTTTTCCTGCTTCTCTTTTATCCAAATATACAGAGGTATGCCGAGGGCCGTATCTGTGCTGTCACACTGATGGAGATGTAAATGAGAATGATGGCATTTTCAAAAGTACCCTGCCCCCAGCTAGGGAAATTTTACCTTTATCTTCAATGGATGCAGTTAGGACATCTTTATTCTTGCTGAAGCTAGAGGGTAGCACTCCCCCAGCTCTGAGGGTATCACAGCTCCTGTAGTTGCTTTGTGTCTCAGCTCTGTCAAAATGAGCCAAACTAGCACAAACAAAAAGAATTTGCTAAATTGGGTAATAACATCTGAATCAGGGTAAGGGGTGATTATGTAAGATGTTCCACCAGAAAATCGAAAGGAAGAGTGAAATGCAGTGGGGTGTAGGAGGCTGGAAATACTTTCCACCTTAGCCTGTGTTACCTTATGTAGGACAGGAGATGCAAGCACAACCTCTGGCTCCTGATGAGTGATTCTGCAAAGCTTGTGTATGAGCTAGAGCTTGGAGTAGTGTTTACTTGGAGATACCACAGCTGTGGGACTGGCCTTGTCAGACAAACCAAGAATCCCTTTCACTTCTCTGTGTTTTCCCCAGAGAGGATGCCCTGTGCTCTTTCTTCCCCTTTTACTCTCTTCCTCTCACTGGGCATTACATGTATCTGGTGTCTCTTCTTTTGTGCCACCCATCATTCTCCTGTTGTCTGAAGGATAATGTGTTGCTTGCCTTGCTGTTTTAAAAACTGCTAGAAAGGAGACAGGACTGACAGAGAGCTAGCATCACCTGAAAGACTATTACAGGGTACCACCCACTACCTATTTGATGTACAGATACTTGCAGAGGTGCTTGAAGTTGTGGCTAGTCATAATTTAAGAAAACTGCATGTCTTGCGTTTCTTTATGTTTGATATTTTAATATTTTCTCCAAATACATAGGGTGTTCTGTTCAGTGATGCCTAGAAAATATTCTGAAACTTTGGAACATGAATAAATAATTTAGGACCAATCCTCTTGCACAGGGATGAAAAAATACATCTTAAAATGTATAATCCATGTGTAATCTGGGGCTGATGAACTCATTTTACAGTTATTGAGTGGATTTTCCTCACTTAAGTAGAAAGATAATAGCTTCATTAAGTATTCTGGAAAGAAATAAGAAAACTGTCTTAAGGCAGTATGGAAGAAATGCCCTTGATAAGATGATTACTGCATGTCCTAAGTGGAGGCCAAAAACCCAGGGCTGGATTTGTCATGGTATTTAGGAACCTACAGTAGACACTGAAATCAATCTGCAAATTTAGCCTCTGCTTTTTTGGTGCTGCAAGGTTAAAGTAGGTGTTCTAAATCTGGCCTTTTTATTGTCACCGAAGGCTGTAAGAAAACAAGTATTATTAAAAAAAGTGTGTGCCAACAGCAGCCTTGCAACACTGCAGTCCCTCCTAAGGCAATTCTCTGTAGAGCAATTGAGGAGTTTATTTTTATCACTATTTTGGCTTAATGTTTTGCGTATTTTGAAACTCTAAGCATTTTGTACTGGTATTTGGTTACTTGTACCATCTGGAACAGAAAACCCCAAAATTCTTAGCAATTCACATTTGTGGAGTAATGGTTACTGTACTATAGTTAAGAGTAAGGTTAGGTCTGCCCTTGAAGAACTTGAAGTATTCTTCTCCCAGAGGTAGATCTAAGAGGAAGTTTTACTTAAGAATTTGAGAAGATTATGACATTTTGTCATTTGTTTATGCTTCTTGTTCTGCTGTTTATTAGAAAAAAGTATGCAAGTTTTATGGTCTTTTAAGCATTTTCCATTGGCATTTGCTTAGGGCCATCAAGGAACTGGCTTCAGTGTTAAACTAAATAATTGAGAACACAAAATCATTAGATGGAAATAAATGGCTGCCCTTGGCCTTTTTGTCCTTAAATCCTTTATTATTAGCAGTATTTCAAAAGCATCTCATTATTTTAGAAATACATCAGCTTGCAAAAAAGAATACTTTCCTCTTGTTCTTGAATTTTTTACTAAGCCACGATCATGATGCTATTTGGCTCAGAAGCTGGCTGTAGTGGTTTCACATGAGAGCTGCAGAGTAGAACTGATTTAAACTCACTGCACTGAAACATTGTAAAACAACTTCAGAAAAATCCTTTAATTTTGTAACAGATTTTAGGGCAAAACTGGGTATTTTGTTTGGATCAAGTGCTTCACAGGCCAAACTTTTTTTTTGTCATTTGTACTAGATGGCATTATAGCCTGTTCAGTGTTTTGTTTCTTTTTTTTATTAAATAAAAAAAAAAAAAGGTTTTCTGTTAATGAAGCTATTCAAATAAAGGAGAAACTTTCCACTTTCCAGAAAGGGGTGGTTTCCCAATGAGTAGCACGTGTCATCAGCAAATGGTAGGTTTATATTTGAACTTCTTGAAAGAGCATTTGTAAGCGAGGATATACCAAGCTCCTGGCAGTGACTGCAGAACATTGCAATCTATAGTCTCTGGCTAATGTGAAATACGGACAATGTAATGTTCAAAACATCTGTTAGAAACACTTAAGGAATTGATTTAAGAATGGAGGTAAGTGCTTACTGTGCCATAGGCAGCCTTGATTTTATGTTTAGTGTGTGCTGTCTGAAATAAATGTAGCTGTTGAGTCACCGCTACTTGCTTGCCAGCACTGCAGAATATTTGCTGCACTGGATGGTGCTTTACTGCAGTGGGTTTCCTCTTGCATTACTAACCTAACATTACTAACCTAATCATACACTCTTCCTTTTGCGGACTCCATTCCATCTTTTTGTGCGCAGTGATAACGAAGGAATGGGCTCAAATCCATCTCTTTCTGCTACTGCACAGTTATTTTAAATTATTGGAAATATGGGGTCATATTTCGGACACAGAATTTTCTGCTTTCAAAGAAAAATCACTATGAAATTGTCTTTCATTTCATGGAAAATACTTTAATATTGCAGAGACTTTCCACTTTTTTGTTGCATGTCCCTTCATGTAGGGGTTATATGACCTCATTCTCAACCAAACAGATGTTGTGTATAGACGCAGGAGAATTTTCCATGTATATTATTAAATCTAAATGCTGTTCAGCTTGGAAATGTGGTTATAAGAATGGTATCACAGGAATTTCTACATTTATTATTTGAAAGTTCCCAAATCTGTCTCAATCATTTTAAATGTAAAAGGTATGTTTTGTAACTACCACAGCTACAAAATTCCACCTGGTCGGGTCAAGTGTGTTTTTTATTTTTTTAACATCATCATCTACAATCAGTAACACAAATATGTATGTTTAGGTTTTATGGATATAGGTTTACACAGCTTCCTAGTTCTGTTTTACAAAGGGACAAGCAAAATCAAAAACTAAAACCAAGATTTTTTTGTGTGTGTGTATGCCTAAACTCTGCAAACCAGAAATTGCACTTCTTTTTGGTCAGACAGTGTAATTTCTGAGTAAATTTTCGGAGATACTTTTCTAGGAGATTTTTATTTAGCTATCAAGGAAAAAGAAAAAAAAGAAAAAAAAAAGGAAAAAAAGAAGAAAATAAGGTTGATAAAAGTCACTGTCAAAAGACAAAGAGATTGATAATGGATAACAGGATGTCCATAAATCACTTCATAATAAAAAAAGGAAAATTGTACCAATAAAAGGAAACTTATATTATATTCCTTGCCAGATGAATGGCCAGGATATTGCTGATAGAAATCAGCATTGTAATTGATGCTACAGTAGTGGCTTTAAATTCCCATTAAGTTTCTGCAATTAGGTTTCTACTGGAAACCTGTGTGTTTTTTTTTTTTTTTACGGAGTTTGAGAAGAGCTTCTTTTCCCCATTCTTTGGATCTGGTGTCAGTTTGTTTTTATCTTTCATACTGAAATCAGTGCCTTCTCTTGCTAGGGGTCTGTGTCATAAAATTGTTAACCTGAAATTTTGACACCACTGAAATCGGTGGGAGGCTTGTTCATCAACAGCAATATTTATCCAATAAACAAAAAGAGGTGGAGCCCTAAAGAAGGGGCCAGACCTCTAAGGGTAAGGGTTGTAGCACAGCTTATGTCTAAAAAACTCAACAGCCACCTAAAACCAAATGTTCTTGTCTGTTCTGCCTGTGGGGAGTTGTCCCTGGTTTATGAACCATGCCTGGTCATTATCCTGAAGACTGGTGGTGGTTACAGGTCAAAACTGCACCAAGAAGCACAACAGCAATTAAACAGCGCAGATAATCACATGGCTGTGATGGAACACATGCTCTAGTCATGCTTACTCTATTAATGCAGATACACGAAGAGGATGACCATCTTGCTTCTATCTGGATGGACAGAAATAAAGAACCCAGGGCAGAAATTGATCAAAAGGGAAAAACATAGTAGAAAACACATAATAAAGGAGAGACAAATGAAAGTTGTCCCACAGTAAATAGAAATGGGGAAAAATATCCTGCCAGTACGAAAAAGTGTCTTCGTTGTAAAAAGAACAGATTTTTGAGGGGAACGGATATGGCTAAGTTCCAGGAGCTCAGGGCTCCCGCCTGTTATACAATATACAAATATTGCTGATGAATGAAAATAAGATGTTACAGCACTGGCAAAGCTGTCTACCTAGATGCTGTGTTGGGTGCTGATCCACTTGACCTTTGTTTTTTAAGCTTCCTTCTGTTTTAGTGGGCTGATCGCAGAAACTCTGTTATCTGCTGCTGCCATGCAGTAGTTTTAACTCCCTGACACTGACTGAAGTCCTAAATGTTTTCGTTTATAGTCAGGAACTGGAATTTAAGACCAGTTGGAATGAAATGGAATTGTTGGTTGGGGGTTTTCAGCTTCCTCTGGAGGTCTCCAGTCCAGCTTCCTGTTCAAAGGAGGATCAGGTCAGCCATGGCCAAGCCTTGAAAATATGCCAATATGTAGACTGTCTTTCCAGACAACTCATTCCAGTACTGAATTGCTCCTAGTGAAGTCTTTTTCCTACTGTCCGTTGTGAACCTCCCAAGGTGCAATCAGTTGCCGTTGCTCCTTGTTACAGTCTTACACTACTAAGAGTTCAGGTCCATCAGCTTTGTAACTGCTCTTCGGGTAGTTGCAGGATGCTGCAAGATTGCACCTGAATTTCCTCTTCATCAGGTTAAACAAGCCCAGCTCCCTCAGCTTTTCTCTGTAGGTGATGTGCTTTGTGTCCCTGTTCATGTTAGTAGTCCTCTGCTGGGTTCTGAAGACGAAGAGGCCCCACGCACCACATTCTGGTCACAATATCCAGCCTCATCATCACTGAGCAGAGTCTGCTGGCCATCCTCTTTGTAGAGAGCACACACTGTTGCCTCATTCAGCCTGGCATTCCCCACGTCCTTTGAAGTAGGTTTGCTATTCAGCCCATTGCTTCCCAAGCTGTGCTGACACAGCCTATGGTCCCTTCTGCAGAACACTGCACACTTTGGAGGTTTCTGTTGGCCCCCTCCACAAGTTTCTCAAAGTTCCTCTAGGTCATTGGGATCACAGATAGACTAAAACTCTGGAACTTGAAGACTGATTTGTACAGGGAGACTGCCAGTTTAATTGACTGATGAGAAGCACAAGGATCATTGAGCTGCAATATCCTTTACTGCATAAAAAAACAATTCCAACTAGTTATTGGTAACCTTATTGCTAATGTTATAGTTATGTGCAAACAATATCTAACCTATTACAATATCCAGAATAACTTATAACAATATCCCCACTTATAACAGAATCCACATTCACACAGATACAGATCAAGTTAACTCACTCAAGCACTAGCTGACCCATTACTGCAGTACTGCTACCTTAATAGCCACCAGGAGCTCAACAAGGCAATACCAAGGAAGCCTTGCTTCCCCGTGCCACCCAGTTGGTGACTGGAGGAGGGTAACCACCCTGAAGATAGTGGGCAGCTGTCACTGCTCTATGGGTGCTGCCACCAACCTAGACCAGCATTCACGTTAGGCTTCTCTGTTTCAGGAACGCATCAAAGACAGACTCATCCTCTTCTCTCTAACCTGCAATTAAAGTCCCCAAATGGGATCTCTTCTGAGGTTTCAGAACAATTTTCCTAAGCTTGATTTGCCACAGTTTATGCTTATAATGGTGCTCTCTGGGATAGGTATCACATGGGCCACCCAATCAGATATTTCGTCATTCATCTTGCCATGACATTATCTAGTCATCATAAATCTCTTGCAAACCATACCTTTCTACTGTTAGTTTTGACTAGGTACCAATTAATTTTTTTAATTTTGTTATATCAGTCACCTTACAGCACAACAGTCACTTAATTTCTGTACCAGTCATATTAAATGTTGTCTGTGATAGACCCCAGGTGTCAAGAGAAGGCTCTGAACGCTCCTACCCAAGTGCTTTCTGCAAATTTGCTTAGTGCCATCATTGTCATCATCTAGGTCACGTCTAAACAATATCAGGCCTACCCAACATGATTGCCTAGAGTACTTTGCTTGCCATCTCAGTGTTGAATTACTTACTGCAAATTCTTAATCTCAGTGGTCCAATAAAATTTTAACCCACTTCACTTCCAGCCCATACTTCCTCAGCTTCTATATATGTATGCTGTAGGGGACCGTGTCAAAAGTCATACTAAAGTCACGGTGTATTTCATCCACTACTTTTCCTTTTTCTACATAGTCAACCATCTCATCCTACAGGGCAATTAAAAGTAGATTAGATCCTTGTTAATTAGTGTTTACTTTTCATGATTACTTTTGTTGTCCTTCAAGTATTTGGAAGTGGATTCCAAATGCATGTTCTCCATGATATCTCTTGGGACTGAGGTGAGATTTACTGGCCTTTGATTTCTTTTAGCCTCCTTTTAGTCTTTCATAAAGATGTGCCTTATTTATTTATTTATTTTTTCCCCATCCATAAAGCTCTTCTTATCAATGTGCTTTTTCACAGATAGCAGATTTCTGAGGTGGCCTTGCAGTCATGTTGGTCTGCATTTTGAACACTCTGGTGAATCCTATCTGGGTTTATGGGCCTGAATAGACAGAACTTCCTAACTGTGGTTCCTAATTGCTATTTAGTTTTCATCCTCGGCTGCTCCTCTCTTATCAAAATGTGTCAGAGATTGAAAACAGGCTTTGCCTTTGAAGACTAATGCATTGAGTGCTTCAGCAGTTTCCATATCGATGGTCATTAGGTTTCTTTCTCCACTCATCAACATCCATCTCTCAATTTTACAGAATTTCCTTTTGCTGCTAGCGTATTGGTAATCACTGAGCTCCTGTACAGGTTCAGTGAAAAGTTGCAACACAACCACTGCATCCTTTGCCTCTGGCTGCGCCTTGAGAGACTGGAGTTTTTCCTGCCTGTTGTCAGGAATACTTTCCATAAGTCTTGAACAGCGTGGGGACTTATCATAGGCCCTATGAGATAAGGTGGAAGATCAATACCAGTCAATATTCATGGCCAATCAAGTGCCTGTCAGAAAAGCAGAAAAATGAGGTTTCCTTCTGTGCTCTGTATTCTTCAGAAACATGAGGTTTATTAGCACTGATGTCATGTGCTCTGTGTTGTGGTGCCTGAATACTGGGCATTATGTGAGATACGATGAGGAAAAGGAGGGATGGGGAGATGCTGCTTCTTAAGGATGGAAGTAGTGGAAGGACAAAGCACAGCCCCTGCTCTCCTCTCCTAAGGGTGTTGAACTGTTACTGAGAAACTACTCCCCAGGTGGCAAAGTCGTGTTTGCAGTGTAGGGACCAGGCAGCGCTGAAGGCGGTAGGTGTCACAGCCTTGGTCCTGCCCCATCAGCGCTTTTTCCCTGCTGAATGAAGGAGGGAGCTGTGTGTGGCCATGCTTCTGGACCTAAGCGTTACTCACGGCTTTGGGGACCTGATGCCACACACACACTCCCGCCAACTGAGAGCTGCCTCACCCAGGGCCAACGAGCCCCCAAAACCAGCCACAGGGGAGCCCTATCCCCGCGGGGATCCTCCCCCCATCCCCGGGGCACCCTACTAACGGCCGGGCCCTTACTACCGCTAGTAAGGCCACCTCCCCTCGCAGCCACGGCTGCTTTTAGGGCGGCTTCTCCGCCGGCTCCCCCCTTCCTCCTCCTCTTTCCTCTTCCTCCGCGGCGCAGAGCTGAGGGCGAGCCCCTCCCGCTCTCGATCCCACCCCTTCCCCGCGAGGGGAGCGGTGGCTGTGGCGGTTCCAACGGCCCTTTGTGCGCCGCGGCGGGCATGTGAGTGGCAGCGGGACGGGGCAGGGGGGCCGCGGGCGTGAGGCGCTGCCCCAGCCGCTCCCCTCGGCGGCTCCTTCCCCTCAGCCCGGCGGGGAGCCCGCGGAGGCTCCGGGGGCCTCCGTGAGGGAAGGAAGGGAGGGCTGGCTGCGGGCGGCTCTGCTCAGCCGGTGTCTCTCGTGTCGTCGCAGGCTGTCCCGGGTCACCGTCCTCCATGGCTGCCTGGGCTGCAGGACGTTCGAGCTGCCGCCGTCCGCCGCCGTGGGGGACGTGAAGGCGCGGATCGACGCGGAGGCCGGCTTCCCCGCCGCCCGGCAGCGCCTGTGGCACCGCGGCAGAGAGGTGAGAGAGACATGGGGGGGGGGGGGGGGGGGGCTGCTGCTCCCTGCCTCTGGTCGGGTCCCCTGGGCACTGCCGAGGCTGTCAGCTGAAATCCCAGGAGAGAAGGGAAGGGATGAATGACCTTGTCCTGCGGAGAGCATCAGCCTGAGGGCAGCCCTGCTCGGGGTTGTGTTGGGAGCAGGGTCCTGGAGGTGGGTAGGAAGGGGAGAGGAGGCTGGGGGTTTCCAAAGGCACCAAGAACGGGGTGTTAGTGGTTGTACTGCTCCACAGACTTCAGGAAGGGAGTTTCCGGAGCGCTCAGGTTTGAAACCCATCTAGTGCATCTTTTATTTTTTTGCCCTTTTTTGTGTGTGCCCTTGATTCTGTTCTCTTCAGGCCTTCCTGTTTCAGGAGGAAGGAGATCTATATATCTCTCTCTAAAATTCATCTGGAAGCCAAGATACGAGTTGCACTCCGTCTGGCACAGAAATCTATGTTTTGGCAAGGAGCAGACTGTAACAGCTATTCTGAGACATATAGTTTTAAATATTAACCTCAAAGATATATAGGGACGTTCGTTCTGTACTGCAGTAATCTTGAAAATCCTTTGTGAACTTTTGAACTCTTATTTTATTCTTTATTTTATTGCCAAATCTTTTTTCCATTACAGCTGTTACCTACAATTACCAGCTGTTGAGTGAAATCTGGTATCTCTGGTTCTCCTAGCTCCTTACAGTGCTAAGCTATTAATTTGAATCTGTTAATTCTCCCAATTTCTGTTGGTGTTTTGCATACAAAATGCCTACCTGAGAAAATTTGTTTTTTCTACCCCTTTTATACTTGATGGTGTGCTACAGCATTTGTGGCTTCTTTTTAATTTTAGTGAATCCCGAGTGGGTGGTGTACGCACTTTAAGTTATTTTACATCTTGAGACACATTCAGCTCAAGTACAACATTTATCTAGGAACTTACAATAAGTGTACTGTTCTCGTAAATACTACTTAAAACTGATGTAAATGAAAAGAAGCATCTGTTTCTTATTAATGTTTAAAAAATATGATTACATGTTGTGGACTGGGACTGTCTTTTGCTTATTAAATGTAGTTTGGATGTAAGCACGTCTGTGTAAGCACCAACTTTGTAGTGATTTGTTTTTACCCACTGGAGAAAGTAGATCTAAACTTTACTATACACTGAGACTAATATAACGATTTTTCATAATAAAACTTTTAAGTAGCTTACTGTAAACTGAGACTAATTTGAATTGCTTAGGTTTCAAATTAGCACAACGCAATTTCTAATTCTACTCTCGTTATATTTGTGCTTCGTGTGATACATGATTGAGACACACATAATAAACTGAAATTGTAACAAAACCATGATGTGTTATGATCACTAAATAATTTTCCCAATGGCTGCTAAGGAATTTGTTGCTTAGTTTTCCCTTATTTCTCTGTGGTCCCAGTTACTCCATAGGCTTGCATGTGGAGGTAATAGGGAGATGAGGCTGTCAAGTCTTTTGGAGGTCTTTCTGTGACATAGTTTTGTCTCTACACTTTCTGTCTGACTAGTTGCTCTTAGCTGATACTGCTTAGTTTGAAACTACTGTAAAATTGTACACGTATATGTACTTCTTGGAGTACATAGATCACATATTTCTAGTGTGTTTATTTTCATTATGGGTTTGCACCTTAGAAAAATAACTGTTACAGTTGCATGCTTTCAGAAGTTCCCAGAACATGGAACTTTTCAAGTGTAAAAATATGGTTTGGTTTGCTCTTAGCATGCTTCCACAGGCATTTTTCCACCTAATTTGTTTGCAGCCATTTGTTGGTCCTGTTACCGTCAGACTGATGCACCATGTGAGTATTATGTAGACCATTTGGCAAAGGAGGCCATCCTAGTCTGCAAGGACTTAAAGTGCAGTTTAAACTGAATACTGGACATTGCCGAGTGTTTGTATACTTTTAGCTAAAACTAGGCTTCATGGTATAAATATTTATGGAATAAAACTACAGTAAATTACTTACACTGTGGAATGTTTTGACCAAAACTTGTCTTTTTATTTCAGTTATCTGATGGTATTAAGATTGCGGATCTTCAAAAGTCTCAAAATCAAGTTTTTCTGCAGCTTCAGTCAGAAGGTTTGAAAGGAGGAGGTATGAAAAATAGTTTTCTGTGTTTATGAACTGAAAGGTCAAAACATTTTCTGACACAGTCTGGAGTTAATAGAAATTCCTTTTTGACCTCAAATAGGAAGCAATTATTTTGCTTCCATGTTGCAGGTATTCCTTCATTTTATTCTTTCCATTCTTTTCCATGAAAAAGAGTGCTTTGGTGTTTCAATTTTTATTTGTAATTTGATACGTGTAAAATATAATGTTGCTGTACTTTGGAACTGATAAAAATTCATCTTGCAACAAAGTTAATAGCTGCCTTGTTTCACATAAGCTGAATACGGGTAGACAAGATAGCCACTGAAAGGATATTTTTTTCAGTAACTATTATATAGAAAATTATACCATCAGTAAAAAGCTTCTGTTACGTGGTCGTAAGTGTTAATATTCTTTTAACAATAACTTTATTATAAGGGAATGAAATAAATGCTAATAGGATGGTAGGATGAAGAAGGAAGCCTTTCTTCTCATGCAGGTATTTTATTTGTTATCACAAAAAACGCTGCATTTCTCAGTCTATGGAAGCCATGAGTTTACTGGCCGATGGATCTCTAGTCATAGAGGAAAGCAAGGTGTTTGTGTTATTAGCTTCAAGCTCATGTTTTCTTTCTCCAGAACCTGCAATGGTTAGAAATCACCTATGAAAATGGACCCCATGGTTCTATGGCATGAAACATTTTTTCTTTCTGAAACATTTTTTCTTTCTGTTATCCCTGACTGTTCTGATAGTGATTTTGGTATCTGTAGACTGTGGTAGACTCTTTATTTACAGTTTTTTCCTCTTTTTCCTCTGTTTATTTTTTGTCATGCAAGTACATGAAGAATGTAGAGTAAGTAGCCATATGAAATCCTTCACAGGAAAGAAAAAGCTGTTTTTTTTTGCACCTGGGAACTGTTTTTTTTTGGCCTTGAGATTTTCATAGAGATACCTCTCTTAAGGATTCCATGTTTAGATAAAGCACTTAATGTTTTCTGGCTCACAGCTCTGATGTAAATCAGTCTGAAGGATCTGAAGGTTTTAATACCAGCCTTTTATGTGCATAGTGGAGTCTTGGTTCAAAGATTTATTTATTTTTCCTTACAGCAGGTGAATCAAGGAAGGCCCTGAATTTGTAATTTCAGCAAGGGCATGGTCAGTAGGGCCAGGCATGCTGGTTGCTGAAGCGCTCTGAAGATCACTTAAGTCACATCTGTGTTCAGTCATTGCGAGTGTCTGTCAAGTAATATGTAATACTTCTATATGGTCACAGAATAATTCGTTTTGGAAGGGATACTGGGAGGTCTCTACTTCAACTTTCTGCTCAAAGCACAGTCAGCTTTGAGGTCAGACCAGGTTTTTCATGGCTTGATCTTGTAGAGTTTGGAAAGCCTCCAAGGATGGAGATGCATGGACTCTTTGGGGTCCTATTCCAATGCTTGACTGTCCTTGTGGAAAATGTTCCTTCTTCAGATTTCTGGAACCAATATGGTCTGCTCTAATACTCAAGAAGAATCAGTTCAGCACTTGATAGCGTGCAGTAAATCAGGATCTCAAGATTTTTTGAGTAGATCAGGATCTCAGAATTCTTTCTGTCATTTGTAGACCAGAATTTTAGATGTAAAAAGTTAGAATAATGTTCATCTTCAGTGCTATCATTTGAAGTTACTGGTGTGTTTTTGTTGTGCCCATGGTGTTAATACAGTGTTAATACTTCCTTTCCTCCACCCAAGTTAGACCTAGAGAAGATAGGTTTCCTGATCTTAGAGAATTTCTATTAAGAGACACAAACTTTTCTCGTATTGATTAGTTCAGTTTGTTTTGAAGGTCTGCATATTGCAAGTTGACATTCATGTACTTCTTCATACAGTAAAAAAAAAAAAAAGTTATAAAATACTTCACACATTTTCAACTGCATGTTGCAACTTCATATTTGTTTTCATTGATTTATTAACCAAACTCAAATATAGAGTGATATGAAAGTTTCCTAAGACAAGGTGTTGGATGTGACTTTTTCTTGGCAAATAATTGACATTTTCTCAGCAAATAGATCTTTTATCTGTTGCTTTTTTCCACATTGCTGAGGACTGTGGTCTGTTTTTTTTTTTCTATAATATATGTAATATATGCACGTTTGCATCTGTATATTTGATAAACATGTATAGGCCAAAGGGAGAAAGAAGTAATTGTTGTATTAGTAACTTTGAAGGGAAGTGATAGGTGATGACATCAGTAGAGCCTGTTTTTCCTGAGGGAATTACATCTACTATTTGAAGCGTGTATTTTAGAGGTTTGGATTTAGGGAACTACTCTTCAATTCCACCTCCTGTTTGAGACTGAAGACTTTTGATCCTTTCATTCTGTGATAGATTCTTTCTCTTAGAAAGCATGGGTAACACCTAGCATCACAATATGCAAGAACAAGAAGTGTACGCTAGAGCCAAAGTGTACTGTGAGCGTGAGTAGATGTCACTAGGGATCATCACTGACTGTAAAGAAGTTAGAGACACTGATGCCATAGAACACCGTCCTGCTACTTAACTACTAAAGGAGTGCTACTTCTTATTTTTTACTTTTTACTATATTTAAACATGCAGTAGTTGGAATTGGAGTATAACTGATCCAAAGGTCAGTATAAACTGACCTTTGTCATCAGATTTGTTTCAACCAGATACGAAACAGCATGCTGACATTAACATCAGGACTGCTACTTTATTTTGAAGAAAAGGATTTATAATATGATATTCTTGCAGTTCATTTTGTAAATCGAAGATTTTATAGTATCAGGTCTTAGGATATTTTTTCAAAATTCACTCAAGTAATTGCCCGATAAGTATTTTTTTTTTTAAATCTGAAATTCAGTGCATCGTAGAATAAAACACAGATTTTTTGTTTCCATTTCTAGGTCGTTTTGGACAAACAACTCCACCACTTGTTGATTTTCTTAAGGATATTTTAAGAAGATACCCAGAAGGAGGACAGATTCTTAAGGTATATAAGAAATGGTATATTTAGCAGACATTTAGTATGCATGACATGCTGCCATTAGTTTAACACTTTCCAGCAAATCTTGCTGGAAGATTTGAAGTGTTGAAATCGTACTTTATCAGATATTCATTCTAGAGCAGTAGATAAATACTTCTATTTCTGTGTACAAAGCAAAGTGAGTTGTGTTGTTTAACGTAGTCTCTGATCTTGTTTGTCGCAGTAGGCACTGTAATTTATATTAAAAAATAGAGATTAAGATGCAGATGTTAATCTGTATCATGAAGTCTTTGATGTAGTTATATGTGAGCGAGCTCTCTAAAATGTCTGTTTTGCTTGCTGCTTTATTTTACATTTCTGCTGTAAACTATGACAAAACCATGTAATAGTATATACAATTTTGGGGAGCTCATTTTGGTGTAAGACTGGGATAAGCCTGAGGCTTTAATATAAGATTTCGCCATGGAATTTCTTGGTAGCTAAATACATTTTTCGCAATGAACTATAACAGTATCATGAAGTTTTATTGTTAGATTAAGAGCACTTTGTATATATAAGCAGGTATATATTTGCCTGTACATATAAAACAGACAAGTAAAAATTGTGACGCAGGATGAAAGTCCCTGCTGTCTTGGAAGGTTTCCTTTGCAACCATGGAACTAGAAGTTGTTTAGTTTTTTTTGTTTGTTTGTTTGTTTTTTTGAATGCTTAAGTTCATCAATTGTTTTGGCAGATTGCATCCTGGATATTTTCTGAGAATTGTATTTTTTTGTAGGAGGGGTGCTATATTTTTACTATGCATTTCCCAGTATTAGTTGAATTTATGAGGTGTATTTGAATCATGAAGGGTTCATACTTAACAAGTGAAGCCCAGATTTTCATTCCAACATGAAGAACTAAGATAATGTGCTTAGAAGTCAGAGAGGTAGATCTAAAATTATAAATGTTCATCTTTCCACACTTTACAGTTTACAGTTAATAGGATTTTTGCTGGTCTGTTTATTTGATATCATTGTTAATGTTCTTCAAGTACATTGCTTTTAAAGTCAAATGTAGCAGGTCCTTGATGTGACACAAATGAGTACGAGTCTCTGACTACATTGTGGTTTCCATAACTTTAATTTTTCTAGAAACTTTGGTTATCTTTCTGTATCTTCTTGCATAATTGTGGTAATTCTTCTAGAAGAATTTTTTTTACAGTATCTCTACTTATAGAATTTTTAAAAAAACAAGTAATTATTGATGCTAAGATGGGTATTTTTCTTGCTATCTCATCTTGCTTCAAAATGATATAGAATTGCCAATATAAATAATTTATCTTGGTTGCTTGTGAGATGTACCTTACAGATTGACTATAGTGTCATAAAGTGAAAAATTGAGGGCTTATAGTTTTAAAACCATACATTAGATAACAGCGAACATCTTTTGCTGTCAATGGTATATTAGGATCCAACGTAAAGATCTTGCTAGCAAGTCTTTTATCTTTATGCATGACTGAATTAAATTGATGTTGTATGAATACACTGGATTTGGTGTGTTGTACCTACATAGCTTTTAGTTCAGCTGAGATACCTCCTTATGCCAAATTACACAAACCTCCAAACATAGGTGTACATTTGTCTGTATGTGTGTGTGTATCTTTGGGGCCCTGATTTCTGAACTTTATAAATACTGCTTGTGTATGATATTTCAGCTCCAAATTCAAATTGTATTTACAGTATTCGCATTTATAGTATGTTCCTTTTATGTCTGTTTTCGTCCAGGTAAGCTGGATAAAAGACTTAGTTGAAATGAATGAAATGTATGAAAACAATTAAACTTGAGACAATTACTTTATAGTTATTTTCTACTGCATAAGTTGGAAAGCCGTGGCTACAGTAGGTATCTCATTACTGCATTAAATACTAATGTTTTATTTTTTGGTTTTGCTGTCAGGAATTGATACAGAATGCTGAAGATGCTGGTGCCACAGAGGTTAGGTTTTTATATGATGAAACTCAGTATGGAACAGAAACTCTGTGGTCAAAGGACATGGCACAATATCAGGGTAAATATACTTATTAATTATTTTGGCCATTTTTCAATGTGCCTGTGGTTCTGTGACTTTCTTTTTTTCTTTTGTTGAGTTGACTGTATAGGGATGACTGCATTGCCACTTCCACCTTGCTAGGTGGATATTTTGTCTATGTTCTAATGTTGATAATTCTTTTCCAAAGCCAATTTTTCGTCTTGAAGGCCTCTACTGTCTTTTTGCAGGCTGTCAGTAGCAGCTTTCTGAATGCTTCCAATTAATTTTGTTTGAGAAAGCCTTCATGTTCTTCTTTATTCTAAGTCACTTCTTCCAGGGAGACATGTCCATCTTTGGATTTATTTCCCTGAGTTCCCTTGATATTCCAAAATACAAGACAGGACTTTTTCTTAGAGCCAGTAAACAAGATTTAGTACGCAAGACCTAAGATGAACAATTGTATTAGACAGTCATTTTTGGATTTTTACATATTAACTACATCTTTTCAGTCCTATCTCCAATCGTTAATGTAAAGATGGTACCTAAAAATGGTGTCTTCTACACATGTAGTTTCTGCCTGTCTACTGCAAATGTAGTTCCTTGTAACTGTAAGGTTTTTAAATAGTCTAAAATGTCTTGGTGTGGCAGAGGCCAGTTATGTGCTTATCAAACAAATTAGTTTGCATAATCATCCCACAAGACATTCAGCTTTGATTTGAAGATCTCAGTGATGGATGATCCACTGCTTGTTTCTGGCTTTTTCCAGTTGTTAATCTCATTATGTCTTCTGATTTGAATTGGTCTGTTGAACTTTGTAGAGATTTATTACTGTTATATCTTGCAGCGTTATTTCCCTCCAGTGGAGGTATTACTGTGATTAGTACATTTTCTGAACATCTTTTCAATATACTGAACAGAATGAATTTAAGCCTTTTACCATAGGAGATTTCTTTCAGAAGATCTTTTGTTTGCTTCTACTTTATGTTCAGTTTTTCAGAATTGTTCTCGTATAATGTGGACACCAAAAATAGATACCACATTAGAAAATAAACCTCTCAAGTACCATACACAGAGGTAACTCTTTGCATGTGCATACTTTAAAGAAATGCTTTCTCAGTTTTGTAAATTAATTCTCTAGAAGATTTCAACAGTAAATAATTTTCTTCTGTTATCTTTTTAATGCTTGCCTATTTATTTTAGGGCCAGCATTTTATGCATACAATGATGCAGTTTTCACCCCTGAGGACTGGCATGGTATACAGGAGATAGCAAGAAGCAGAAAGAAAGATGATCCCTTGAAGGTTGGAAGATTTGGAATTGGCTTTAATTCGGTTTATCATATAACAGGTACTCTCAGTAGATATCTTCATTTTAAAATATTGATGTTTTAAATTATTTGATTATTTTAGATATTCATCAAGCATGTAACATTGTCTCTATATTTTAAATTAGATCCCTAGCTAAGTTTCCCTATGGAGCATTCATAACTTTCTAAAACCCTACAAGGCATCCTTCTAATTTGAAGGTTTGGGGGAGATTCACTTCTTCTAATCACGTTATTATGTACTTAGTCACTTGTATTGAAATGAATGTTTCTCTACATTGTTCTTTCTGGTATGTGCTGCAGTTCACGTTATAGAGGCCTGTAATAGAGGGTGTATAAGCAAGTAGAAGTGTCTAAATTAGACTAAACTGAAACTTTCATGCAGATTCTTTGTATAATAAGCAGTGATGTTTATTTCATGCTAAAAAGGATACTCCATAATAGAGATGCACATTTACGCTGGAAATGGATTTTTCCTCCCAAAAAAACAAAGCCACCCAAAACCCTAACAAGAAAAGCCAGTTTTACTAACCAGGCATGTTAAGTCTGGAAACATATTTTCCGGTGAAATGTTTTATTAATGTATAGCAAAAAAGAAGTAGATAGAGTAAGTAGTGCCTACAACCTTCATAGTAGTTAGAGTAGTACAGGATAAGAGGTAAAATTTGCTGAAATAACACTTTTAACTTGAGACTTCCTGTGAAGGGAGTTTGTAAGGCATATGATGTTTCCTCACAATATTCATGCTCTACTAAGTAAAACAAAAGCTTAATACATTCAGTGGTGTTTGACAGTTTGGGGAATTTGTGCTTTTAAATGTACCAGCCTTCAAGATCTGCAAAGTTTGAATGTAGTAGAATGTATCTTTAGCATTTTTTTATTATTATTATTTTTTCCCCTTAAAGTATTGGAAAGGTGAAAGTATATGGTTGAAAAGAAGTACGCTTTTCTTGCTCTGTTTGCTAAAATTCAGGTAGTTGAATGACTATGTATATATTTGATTGCAGAATAGGGGATGTGCTTGTTTCTTCCTGTCAATAAGTACTGAAGTGTTTGTTATTAGAATTCTACTAGGTTCATTGCAGTTTTAGAACACCTGTTTTTCTTGCCCTTAATAAAATCTTTCTATAAGACTGTATTTGAAAATCTGTTCTTTTAGGGTTGTTAATATTTGTTGGTTTTTGTTTATGCAGATCTCCCTAGTATTTTCAGTGGGGAACAAATTGGAATGCTGGATCCCCATCAAACCCTCTTTGGACCGCATGAATCAGGCCAGTGCTGGAATCTAAAAGAAGATAGCAAGGAAATCAATGAACTTACAGACCAGTTTGCACCATTCATTGGTGTATTTGGCAGCACTAAGGAAACATTTAAGAATGGAAACTTTCCTGGTACATTTTTTCGCTTCCCACTTCGTCTGCAGCCTTCTCAACTGAGCAGCAATGTTTATGACAAACAGAAGGTTTTGGAGTTGTTTGAATCCTTCAGAGCAGATGCTGACACAGTGTTGCTCTTCTTAAAGAGTGTTCAGGATGTTTCATTGCATGTTAGGGAGGCTGATGGAACAGAGAAGCTGATTTTCAGAGTAACTGCTAGTGAGAACAAAGCCTTGAAACATGAAAGACCCAATTCTATCAAAATCTTAGGAACTGCAATAAATCAGTACTGTAAGGGAGTTCCAAGCAATAGCATAACATGTGTGACATACCATGTAAATATAGTGCTGGAAGATGAGAGTGTTAAGGACGCACAGAAAACGTCTTGGTTAGTATGTAATTGTGTAGGTGGTCGAGGAATGTGTACGGAACTGGATTGTTTAGCTGATGACTTGAAATTTGTTCCTACTATTGGAATAGCCATGTCTTTATCAAATAAAGAGGAGGAAAACGGAGCTGTGGCAGACTTTTCAGGAAGAGCATTTTGTTTTCTGCCTTTGCCTCCAGGTGAGGAAAGCAAAACTGGTCTCCCAGTTCATGTTAGTGGTTTCTTTGGTCTCACAGACAATAGAAGGAGTATCAAATGGCGAGAGCTGGATCAGTGGAGAGATCCAGCAGCTTTGTGGAATGATGTTCTTGTGGTGAATATAGTGCCAAAGGCGTATACCACCCTTATTTTGGAAGCTATCAAACGAATGGAGACTGAGAAGAATTCAGATTTTCCACTGTCGGCTGAAAGAATTTATAGTTTATGGCCTGATGAGAACAAAATCAGGGTGCCCTGGAAACCAATTGTAGTACCTCTCTTTAAAGAGCTGCTCCAGCATACAGTTATTTACTCAGTGAGTAATCAGTGGATAAAGGTGGAACAGGTGCACTTTTCTGAAATGGATGAGAGTTTGGAGTACACACAGTCTGTTCTCAACTACCTCCAGGATTCAGGGAAGCAGATTGCCAAGGTGCCAGCAAATATTGCTAGTGCCGTGCGTCTTACTACTTCTTCTGTTAAAGCTGTGAAAAAAGTGACTCCTGCTGTTGTACGGCAAGTGCTAAGGAAATCTGGACACAGTGGACCTGCTGAAGAAAAGCTTCACCTCTTAGAATTTGTGCTTTCTGATGGAGTCTACAGTGAACTGATTGGATTGGAGCTTTTGCCACTGCAGAATGGAAGTTTTATTCCTTTTTCCTCATCTGTGTCAGAACAGGATGTCGTTTACATAACCTCAGAAGATTTTCCCAGGTATGCTTACCAGCAACAAGATGATATGCAGCAGCCTATGATGTAATGAAATATTGCATAAACAGAACTCAGTTCTTTGTATATGTTTATATACGTCTCATTTGAAAACTTTGACAGCTGCTTGCTATTATAACTTTCTAAAGAATCATGTGATCTAGGGGAATGCCTCAGATTTGCTTTCTTAGGATTAGTTTAGAATTAGTCAAATTAGCTTTCTCAGAATCATAAACAATCAGAAACAGGAGTTTAGGCACATGCATACTAGGAAGTACATTAAATCAGTTAATGTTAAAAGGCTTTCTTAAAGTTTGAGATGGCTTTAGGCTTTTTTTAAAAAAACTTTATTTGTTCCTCCTTAAGAAGTTACCCATATGTGTGTACAACTGCTGCCTCCTCCTTTCCCTCAATTTCAATGATTTTCAGACTCTCTGCATTAGAGATGTGACATCTTGCATGTGTTTTGCTGCTTTTACTGGCCTTTAAGGAATGTAGATTAGAGTTGGGGTGTGCCCATGTAGATATTATTAAGGCAAAAAGTACTCCAAATAAAGGTGCTGCTCTAAGTTGTGATTTAAGTGTTACATACAGACAACACATCTTGAAGAAAAGCAGTTTCAGACAGGTCGCTGGTTGTACGTTGTTGCTTGAGAAGAGTTTGCCTCTCTTTCAAACCCGCTACTGCTCTTTTTCTGTATTCTAAAACTATCTTTTAGATCTTTCTTGATCTGGACAATTCAGGTCATTAATCAGGGGATTGATGCAGATCTCAGAACCTGTGATTCTAGTGTATTCTTAAAAAAAAAAAAAACCAAAAACAACAACAACAACAAAAAAACAACAGAAACCCTAAGTGTTCTAGCATCTCTTGTGAGATGATTTATCTTTTGATATTCTTTCACTTTTTTTTGTCTTTCAAAATTTAGACCATTACACCAATAGAGAACGTACCCATGACGAGACTAACAGATTTTCCTTACGGCCCTCCATGCTTCAGACTAGATACTTTTCTGGGAAGTTAATGATACCACTGTATTTCATTCAGATTGTGTTTTGTTTTTAATGGACTGACTTGGTTAGTCTCGTAAAACTGATACAAAAGCACATTGTATGCATATATCTACTTGCTAGCTATGGTAATGCAGGTAGTAATGCGTTGACTCTGTCCTTGAGTACAGTAAATATTTCCAATTCTAATGCTATAAATATGTTAAATTATGTAAGATATTTTAAAACACCTTCAGTTGAATGGTTTGGCTCTTTGCAGATTCAAATTTGGAGCCTACTTAAAAAGCTGAAGTAAGCTCTTTAGAATTTCACAGACTCACAGGAGGGCTGAGTTCAGAAGGGACCCCTGGAGGCCCCTGGTCCCACCCCTGCCCAAGCAGGGACACCCAGAGCAGGCTGCCCAGGACCACGTCCAGACGGCTTTTGGAGATCCCCAAGGAGGAGACTCCGCAGCCTCTCTGGGCAAACTTTCTTTCTGTTAACACATGCTTGTGTTAACAAAAAGCAATCTGTTAATATGTGTAAACAGGCAATTTCTTTTTGTTAACACATGCATCTGAAAGGAAGACTTAATCAACATAAAGTCTTACTTGTTATATGTATAATTGAGATACCTGTTGTCAAAAGTAAATGGTTAGTTATTGGTGACTTCATAATTGGGAAGAGCAGAGCCCTTGAACTAGTTGTTTAGTTTTAAGTATCAACATAAGGGAAGGTGAAGAAATGACAAGATGAGAGTGATGCTTGGTTACAATAGTCTTAAATGGTGTCTGCACACAGACCAGTGTCTGAATATACAGATCTGTGTGAACTCCTGGAATTAATTAAATTTAAATTAATTTTTTATCCTTTCAGATAATTTTTGAGACATAATATATAGTATTAGTTTTTGTTATAATACAAATAGATGAAAATACTTTTCTAATATTAGTTTTTCTATCAAGAGAAAGCTCTCTTATACCTGCTTTGAAAAGATGAATAGTTGGAAAATTTATTTTCTTATTACTCTCTTTTTCTAAGTACGTGAATTTCTTATATATAAGAAAACACCCACTGAAAACCCAATTCCACATATGGAAGTGACTGCTTTGCATGCAACTCTGCTGTGTAGGAAAATACATGAATTAAATGCTTTGCTAATGTGTTTTTGTTAGATCACTCTTTCCTGGCCTTGAAGGAAGGTTGCTTTCTGATGACCTGAAGCCTGAGGTTCTAGCTGCTTTGAAAGAAGCTGCCAAAAGCAGAGGTAATGTCTTTGGTATTCTCATACAGTGAAACAGATTGCTTTAAACTTGGATGTAGAATTAGTCTGTTCAACTATTAGCAATGTCTTCTATGAAATTGAGCTTGTATAAATAAGTTTCGTCATTTCAAAAAAATAAGATATCACAAACTGAGTTGTAAATGGCATAAATGAAAATTCTAAATGAACAAAAAGGCAAAAGCTAAAGAAGGATAAAAACTTACAATAAAATGATAGTAGGGCATGTCTTAGTGTAAATTTTGTGCAACTAGTATTCCTCCTTGTAAGAAGGTCTGAGTTCTATTTTACATTTATAGTATCTTCATATGCAGTAGCTATGTCATATTTTTTATATTGTGGATCATCTTGTATCTCACAATTGCAAGTGCACATCAATGCATTTTAAAAATGCATTTAAAAAAACAACAGATGAAAGCATCTGAATCATCTGGCATGGAGTATATGAAGACCGTATTAATTTTGTCGAGTATTACCTGAGTCTTAATTCATAGCCTTTTG
Source organism: Anser brachyrhynchus (assembly GCF_964034855.1). Classification (NCBI taxonomy): domain Eukaryota; kingdom Metazoa; phylum Chordata; class Aves; order Anseriformes; family Anatidae; genus Anser; species Anser brachyrhynchus. Next base: position 191,825,922 of record NC_137694.1, read on the forward strand.
TTGTTTCAAAGCAGACCTACTGAAATACTTCTAATCACGATCTAAATAGTTTGCTACAACGCTTGCTGCATTTGTAGATATGATGCTTCCATGTTTAGCTGTCTTCACTGTTAAATTTTTTTGTTTTTTTTTTAGTCAGCATTAGTTTAATTTACCTTTCCGCCCTTGCATTTCACTATACATTTGACGGGTAAATTTGAAGTCTGTCTCCAAAACTTTTCTTTTTTTTTTTTCCCAAACAAATCACACTTCAATTTATTTTTAAGTAGTGTGTATACAGTGAACTATTTTACTCTTCAATCTCTAGAAAATGTGCCTTTAAGAAAAACATTCAAGTCTTTCTTTTTAAATTGTTCTATTTATCAGAATTCTTTTTTAGACTGAAAACATTAAAACCAGAAGTAGAATACTAGAAATCATTGTATTGATCTTCTTTCCTTGATACCCTTTATCATTGTCTTCAGTGGCAGTCCCTATTTCTTCAGTCTATATTCTGACCTTTTTTCCCTGCAATCCTTTTATGTCCTCTTTATTATTCTTCCTATTCAGTCGGAAGCCTGCTGCTTTCTCCATGGTTTGTTTATTACTCAATTATCAAAACTAATAGAAAAATAAGATAATTCTAAGGCAAATAAGATACATTATTGAAATTATGGCTAAGCATCTATGAAAAGACTGACAATTGGAGTGACATTTCACAGAATAAACAGTGCACATACAAATTGTATAGAAGATATGAAATCGGTGCTGGGACTTTCATTGGATATGAAGGACAGGAGGTCTGAAACAATTGTTAAGAAAATTTATTTTCTAAAAAGCAGAATTTTCAAAGCCTTATGGGGGGCATGTTATGTGATGAGTGATGACTATTTGTTGTTGTAGGAGGGCATGCTGGTCTCTGAGTTGCAACAAATTCTATCCAGTCCTCCTAGTTCCTAGAAGGAGTTTTGGTCACATTTGAGGTCTAACTTCCTGCTCTTCTTCCTTTGTCCATTTCTTTGAACTGCATTATTCTAGGTACTTGTTCTTGGTTGGTGGTATGCCTCTCAATGATTAGAAGAACATATTTTTGTAATAAATAAGACAAGAATAATAATTAAAAAATTGTAATAAATTAAATAAATTAAAAATTTTAATTTTTTATTAATTTTATTTAATTAAAATTAAATAAATAAAAATTTTGTAATAAATAAGACAAGAATAGTTCTTCCAAATCTTTTAGAAATGCCTGAGGACGTTCAGATGACCCTTTGCAAGTTTTTAAGTGGCTTACTTTTCTCTACTTTCCACCTCCTCCTAAATTATTCTTCATTCTCAGATTTTGCATAGTTGTAAATTATACCTCCATATCTCCAGTACCATAAATTTGTACATTATAAATTCGTTAGAAAATTTTTGACAAATTTTGAATTATTGACAAGGATTTCACTTATATAATTGTAGAAATTATATTGGAGATATTCTTGATGTCAATGTAGAAATAGAAACTTCCTTATATGATTTCTTTCAGAAGATGGGATATGCTTTTTTTAAAATTGTTTTGCACAGAGAGAACAAGATATTTTTTTTCTCTCCAAAAATAGGTGCTATATTTTCGTAGCTAATAACTGTTCTATATTTGGTGTGTTAATGTGTAACTGAGTAGATGTTTTCTAAATGGATTTGATTATGTTCTAGCCCAACAGCTTCTCTGGGGATTTTCAGGTATGGTTATCAATTGAGGATGTACTGGTTTGGATTGAAGCTTGATATTTGTGTGAATTTGGTGATTAGCTATTCTCCTTACCCCCAGCTTTCTTGTAAATAAAACCCACCAAACAATCTGCCAAAAGATAGCTACCAAAAATAATAAGGAAAAGAGTTCTAAATATAGAAAAGGGGAAAATTGCTTATTAATGAAGTAAATCTTATAGTTAACGTTACACAGAAATGATCAATATTTTCCTTGGTTTATTTATGTATATTTTTAAATAAAATACTGGAAGTCTTCCTACACTTTGGGAATTTAAAGTCACATGAACAGATTTTGAGCACAGAACTAGCAATACTGTCTTAAACTGTGATTGTAGCTTAGCTTTTAAGTAGATTCTTAAGCAGTTGGTCCACTGCTGCCAGTATTTCTCACTTTCTTAAGGCTGCTGTGTTTTTCTAATAGCACGACTAACAATACATAGCTCTGTGGGCATGAAGTGAAAGAAAATTTTTTTTTTTTTTTGAAGCATTTTACTACCTTTCTCCAGCAGAGCAATGACAGTAGATAGTATCTTTAATTGGACTGTTGCTTTTAATGAAACAGCAATGCTGTTTAGGAGGAAAAAAGATCTGAAACTCAGATGTCTTGATTTCCTTTCTGTTATTGTTTTTGGTGTCATTTGGAGGTATTGGTATTTTTGTGTTCTGAACTATTTTCTTGAAAACTAGAGCGTCTGTAGCTAACTGTAAGCTGTCTTAATGATAATTAAGATATGTTAGCATTTCTTTTAATGAAGGCTTTCACGATAAGAATAAAAACATACACATCTAAACTTAGTTTCAGCATTCCTTGAACAACAGAGTTTTGTTGCTTGTCAGTTTTTAGCGTAAGAGCATCTGTACCTGCTCTGGTTTGCTATATCTAATAAATAAGCTTTCAAAACTACTGTAATCCTTGTGGATATAGACAAACAAATAATGGGTTAGGTTCTTATTTGCAACTAGGCAAGTAGGTGAAGAATTAACCAAACAGGAAAATACTTTGGAAGCTTTGACTTTGACTGTAAATCTGTAGTTGCTTTGTATGCCTGAAGGTTCTTATAGCAAACTAACAAATGCAGTAACTTATTGATCATTTTTGATTGTTTTTTATACTAATATGGAATGTATTTGTTTTTAATTAACTCTTAAAAGCAAGAGTAGCTGGTATATGCTGTTCTATTTAGCAGTTTTTCCACAAAAAGAGGAGCTTCATTTCTAAATTCAGAAAGCACTTTGTTATGTAACTTTGCTCTGATTTTCATGGTTTACCCTTTTGCTGTAATTTCAGGAAGACCGTGCACTCAGCTGCAGCTTCTGAACCCAGAAAGATTTGCTCGGCTAATTAAAGAAGTTATGAATAGTGTGTGGCCTGGCAGAGACATGGTGGTACAGTGGTATCCAGGTTTGGAAGACAAAAATCACCCATCGATTTCCTGGCTTAAGATGGTCTGGAAGAACCTCTATATGCATTTTTCTGATGACTTGAGTGTGTTTGATGACATGCCGCTTATCCCTAAGACTCTTCTGGAGGAAAACCAAACATCAGTGGAACTCGTTAGATTTAGGAATCCATCACCTATTATTCTGGAAGATGAATCTGAGACTCAGCTCCCGGAATACTTAGCTGATATTATTCAGAAAGTTGGTGGAGTGGTACTTAAGAAACTAGATGTTTCTATCCAACACCCGCTTATAAAGAAATATGTGCATCCACCATTACCAAGTGCTGTTTTACAAATAATGGAAAAAATGACCCTACAGAAACTATGCAATCAGGTTGCATCATTGCCATCAACACATAAAGATGCTCTTAGGGCATTCTTAGCTAGTTTAACTGATGCAAATGAAAAAGAGAGAAGAATTATTCAGGAATTGCTGATATTTAAAAAAATGGAAAAATTATCTGATGAAGGTGTCCCTGCTTTTGCTGGACTGAAAGGTAGTAAGGTATTACACCACACTGCTAAAATTCCACCTGGTCTAAGATTTTCTGTTCCAATAATTGACAGCAGTGATGAAGCTACTATTCGTTTAGCTAACCTGCTAAAAATAGAACAGCTAAAGAGCACAGATTGCTTGAAGTTTATTATAGAAGACATAAGAAGTGATTTTTATTCATATGATGAAACAACAAAGATAATGCAATGGGTTCTTGAAAATCTGACTTTTCTGAAAAATGAGAATACGAATGTGATAGATTGGCTGACAACACTGAAGTTTATTAGGATTTCACAAGAAAAGATAATGACAGCAAATGAACTCTTTGATCCTGAGGTGGAACTGCTGCAAAACTTGTTTTATGCTGAGGAGGAAATTTGCTTCCCCCCAGCTATTTTTACATCTTCAGATATTCTTCATTCTCTGAGACAAATAGGCTTAAAAAGTGAAGCCAATCTTGAGGAAAGTGATATTGTGAGAGTGGCAAATAAAATTGAAAATTTGCATGCTAATTCTAACACCGATCATGATTTACTGTTAAGAAAAGCTAGAACTCTCTTGATGATTTTAAACAAAAACCATATGCTGCTTCAGTCATCTGAAACAAAAGCTGTGCTGAAAAAAATAAAATGGATTCCTGCAAGTAAGGAAAGACCTCCAAATTATCCAGGATCCTTAGTTTGGAAAGGAGATCATTGTAATCTGTGTTTACCGCCAGAAATGTGTGATATCTCTCATGCAATTTTAGTAGGTTCCTCAGTTCCTCTTGTGGAAAATGTGCAGGTAGATATAGAAAAAGCACTTGGCATCTCCACAAAGCCCAGCATAAAAGCAGTTTTAAAACATTTCAAGGTAGTTGTTGATTGGCACAGTTCTAAAACCTTCAGTGATGAGGACTATTATCAGTTTCAGCATATCCTGCTTGAAATTTATGGGTTTATGCATGATCATTTAGAAGAAGGGAAAGAAGCTTTTAAAGCCTTGAAATTTCCCTGGGTTTGGACAGGAAAAACATTTTGTTCTCTCACACAAGCAGTAATAAAGTCAGTACCTGATCTTGATCTCCAGCCTTATCTGCATTATGTGCCAAAAACTATGGCAAAGTTTCACCAGTTGTTTAAATGTTGTGGTTCAATTGAGCAGTTAACACCAGACCATGTTTCTATGGTCATTCAGAAAATATATCTGAAAAGCGAGCAGACTCTCTCAGAACAAGAGAGTAAACAAAATCTTCACATTATGTTGAGCATTATAAGATGGCTGTACAGCAATCAGATTCCTGCAAGTCTGCATACACCCATGCCACTGTACAGTGGCAAACTTCCTTATAAACTTGCAATGAGGCCAATTCATGAATGCTGTTATTGTGATATCAAAGTTGATGATTTAAATGATTTGCTTGAAGATTCTGTTGAACCAATAATTTTGGTGCATGAAGACATACCAATGAAAACTGCTGAGTGGTTAAATGTTCCATGCCTTAGCACAAGATTGATTAATCCAGAAAACATGGGATTTGAGCAATCTGGGCAAAGAGAGCCTCTGACTGTAAGAATTAAAAACATTTTGGAAGAGTACCCTTCCATTTCAGACATCTTTAAAGAACTTCTTCAAAATGCTGATGATGCTAACGCAACGGAATGTAATTTCCTGATTGACATGAGGAGAAATATGGATATAAGAGAGAATCTCCTGGATCCAGGAATGGCAGCATGTCATGGTCCAGCTTTGTGGTCATTCAATAATTCTGAATTTTCTGACTCTGATTTTCTAAATATAACTCGATTAGGAGAGTCTTTAAAAAGGAGTGAAGTTGACAAAGTAGGAAAATTTGGACTGGGTTTCAATTCTGTTTATCATATTACTGATGTTCCTATTATTTTGAGCCGGGAGTTCATGATTATGTTTGATCCAAATGTTAACCATATCAGTAAGCATATTAGAGATAAATCTAATCCTGGGATCAAAATTAACTGGAGTAAACAACAGAAGAGGCTGCGAAAATTTCCCAATCAGTTTAAGCCATTTATAGGAGTTTTTGGTTGCCAGCTACCACTGACTGTAGAATCTCCATACAGCTACAAAGGAACACTTTTCAGGCTCTCCTTCAGAACTCAGCAGGAAGCTAAAGTGAGTGAAGTCAGCAGCACATGTTACAATACAGCAGACATTTATTCTCTTGTGGATGAATTTAGCATTTGTGGTCATAGGCTGATAATATTTGCTCAGAGTGTAAATTCAATGGTTTTGAAATACTTGAAAATTGAGGAAGATGATCCTGGGGTGGCACAAGATGTTATCACTATTAAAAAAAAAATTTGTTCTTCCAAAGCCTTGACTGCACCAAATGTAAGTGTTTTAAAGGAAGCAGCTAAACTAATGAAGGTCTGCAGCAGCAGTAATAAAAAGCTTCCCACTGAAACACCAAAGTCCTCGTGTATCTTACAGATAGTAGTAGAAGAATTTCACCATGTATTCAGGCGGATTGCTGATTTACAGTCTCCACTCTTCCGAGGTGCAGAAGATGATCCAGCTTCTTTCTTTGAAATGGCTAAATCAGGACAGGTGAAAAGGTCAGCTGATGAACTGCCACAGAAGACAGTAGATTCAACAACGTGGCTTATATGTTCTTGCATGGACACTGGCGATGCTTTAAAATTTTCATTACATGAAAGTGGACGAAGACTAGGTCTTGTTCCCTGTGGTGGAGTGGGAGTGTTGCTGTCTGAAACCCAGGATCAAAAGTGGATTGTGAAACCTAATTGCAATAACGTAGGTGAAGTATTCTGCTATTTACCTCTACGAATAAAAACAGGCTTACCTCTTCATATAAATGGCTGCTTTGCTGTTACTTCAAACCGGAAAGAGATTTGGAAAACAGACACAAAAGGGAGATGGAATACAGTATTCATGAGGCATGTTATTGTTAAAGCCTACATAGAAGCTCTGTGCGTTCTACGTGACATGGCAATCAGTGGTGAGCTAGTTGACTATAATTATTGTGCTGTGTGGCCAGATCCTGATTCAGTTCATGATGATTTCTCTGTTATTTGTCAAGGGTTCTATGAAGACATAGCTCATATGAAAAGCAAAGAAGGGATCAAAGTGTTTTCTGATGGTTTCTCTTGGGTTTCCATGAAGAATGTAAGGTTTCTAGATGACTCGATACTGAAACGACCAGATGTTGGACCGTCAGCCTTTAAGATCTTTCTAAAGTACCTTAAAAAAACTGGTTCCAAAAATCTGTGTGCTGTGGATCTCCCTTCTTGGGTTAAGATGGGATTTGAAGAAGCAGGATGCAAATACATATTACTGGAGAACACTTTCTCTGAGAAACAGTTCTTTTCTGAGGTGTTTTTCCCTAATATTCAGGAGATTGATGCAGAGTTGCGTGATCCTTTGATGCGTTATGTTCTCAATGAAAAACTTGAGGAGTTTTCAGGAATTCTTCGTGTTACTCCATGTATTCCTTGTTCTTTGGATGGACATCCGTTAGTTACACCATCAAGACTGATCCATCCTGAAGGAAGAGTTGCAAAGTTATACAATGCTGAAGATGGAAGATTTCCTTATGGCACCACCCAGGATTATCTTAATCCAGTCATTTTGGTTAAACTTGTGCAGCTGGGAATGGCTAAAGATGATATCTTATGGGAAGATCTGATAGAACGTGCAGAGTCGGTGGCTGAAGTTAACAAGATAGATCATGCAGCAGCTTGTCTCAGAAGCAGTATTATATTGAGTCTTATTGATGAAAAACTGAAGTGTAGGGACCCTAGAGCTAAAGAATTTGCTGAAAAATGTCAAACCATCCCTTTTCTTCCTTTCCTTAGCAAGCCAGCAGGTTTCTCGCTACACTGGAAAGGCAGTGATTTTGAGCCTGAAGCAATGTTTTCAGCGACTGATCTTTTCACTGCTGATCATCAAGATATAGTTTGCCTAATACAACCAATTCTTAATGAAAATTCCCATTCCTTTAAAGGTTGTGGTGCTTTGTCATTGGCTGTAAAAGAATTTTTGGGTCTACTGAAGAAACCAGCTGTTAACTTGGTCATAAATCAATTGGAAGAAGTTGCAAAATCATTTGATGGCATTACATTGTATCAGGAGAATATCACTAATGCTTGTTACAAACATCTACATGAAGCAATGTTACAAAACGAATCATCAAAAGCTATGATAATTGAACAGCTGACAAGTTATAGTTTTATTCTTGTTGAGAATGTCTATGTTGATCCAACAAAAGTGTCTTTTCACTTGAATTTTGAAGCAGCACCATATCTATATCAGTTGCCTAATAAATACAAAAATAGTTTCCGTGAGCTGTTTGAAAGTGTGGGTGTAAGACAGGCTTTTGCAGTTGAAGATTTTGCTCTTGTTCTGGAATTAATAAATCAGGAAAGAGGGACCCAACAACTAACAGAAGAAAATTTTCAGCTGTGCAGGAGAATAATCAGTGAAGGAATATGGAGCCTCATTAGAGAGAAGAAACAGGAATTTTGTAAGAAAAAGTATGGTGAGATTTTGTTACCCGATACTCGTCTTGCACTTCTGCCTGCAAAATCTTTGTGTTACAATGACTGTCCGTGGATTAAAGTTAAAGACACAACTGTTAAGTATTGTCATGGTGATATTCCGAGGGAAGTTGCAGTAAAGCTTGGAGCAATACCAAAACGCCATAAAGCTTTAGAAAGGTATGCCTCCAATATTTGTTTTACTACCCTTGGAACAGAATTTGGCCAGAAAGAGAAATTGACAAGTAGAATTAAAAGCATTCTTAATGCTTACCCTTCAGAAAAAGAAATGCTGAAAGAGCTCCTTCAGAATGCGGATGATGCAAAAGCTACAGAGATCTGTTTTGTGTTTGATCCTAGACAACATCCAGCTGATAGAATATTTGATGAGAAATGGGCACCACTTCAAGGACCAGCACTGTGTGTTTACAACAATCAGCCTTTTACAGAAGATGATATTAGAGGAATTCAGAACCTTGGAAAAGGTACTAAAGTAGGAAATCCCTGTAAAACCGGACAATATGGTATAGGTTTCAATTCTGTTTATCACATTACTGACTGCCCTTCTTTCATATCTGGCAATGATATACTTTGTATTTTTGATCCTCATGCTAGATATGCACCAGGTGCAACATCAACAAGTCCTGGCCGCATGTTTAGGGATTTAGATGCAGATTTCAGAACGCAGTTCTCAGATGTACTGGACCTCTACTTAGGAAATCACTTTAAACTGGATAATTGCACAATGTTTAGGTTTCCTCTTCGAAATGGAGAAATGGCAAAAGTATCAGAAATTTCCTCAGTTCCATGCTCAGATAGAATGGTCCAAAATCTTTTAGATAAGCTGCGTACGGATGGAGCGGAACTCTTAATGTTTTTGAACCACATGGAAAAAATTTCTATTTGTGAGATAGAAAAAACAACAGGAGCACTGAATGTGTTGTATTCTGTACAAGGAAAAATCACTGATGGAGACAGATTAAAACGAAAGCAATTCCATGCATCTGTAATTGACAGTGTAACTAAAAAAAAACAGCTAAGTGAAATACCTGTGCAACAGATAACTTACACGATGGATACTGAAGACTCTGAGGGGAATCTCACAACTTGGTTAATTTGTAACAGGTCAGGCTTTTCTGCCATGGAAAAGGTATCTAAAAGTGTGGTTTCAGCCCACAAGAATGAGGACATAACTCTTTTTCCACGTGGTGGGGTAGCAGCTTGCATTACTCATAATTACAAAAAACCCCACAGAGCGTTCTGTTTCTTACCTTTATCTTTAGAAACTGGGCTACCTTTTCATGTGAATGGACACTTTGCTCTGGATTCTGCAAGAAGAAATCTGTGGCGTGATGATAATGGAGTTGGAGTAAGAAGTGACTGGAATAATAGCCTAATGACAGCGCTGATAGCACCAGCCTATGTTGAATTGCTGATTCAGCTGAAGAAACGGTATTTTCCAGGCACTGATCCTACAGTGTCAGTACTGCAGAACACAGCAGTTCATGTTGTGAAAGACACTTTGAAAAAGTTTTTATCCTTTTTTCCAGTTAATAGACTTGATATTCAGCCAGATTGGTATTGTTTAGTGAAAGCAGTTTACAGTTGTATTTATGAAGATTTGAAGCGTCTTTTACCTGTTATGCGAGCTCCGAATGTTGATGGTTCTGATTTGCATTCTGCTGTTATCATCACATGGGTTAACATGTCTACTGTGAACAAAGGCAGGCCGTTCTTTGACAACTTGCTACAAGATGAATTGCAACATCTCAAAAATACAGAGTACAACATTACAACTCGGAAGTCTGTGGCTGAAAACGTTTACAGACTCAAACATTTACTCTTAGAAATTGGATTTAATTTGGTATACAACTGTGATGAAACTGCAAATCTCTATCATTGCTTGGTAGATGCAGATATTCCTGTCACCTATGTGACTCCTGCTGATGTTCGATTATTTTTGATGACATTTTCTTTTCCAGATTCTAACTGCCACATTGGAAAGTTACCCTGTCGTCTTCAGCAGACAAATTTAAAACTCTTCCATAGTCTCAAACTTCTGGTTGACTATTGTTTTAAAGATGCAGAAGAAAATGAAATCCAAATTGAGGGCTTGCCACTCCTTATTACCCTTGATAATGTTCTGCAAATTTTTGATTCGAAGCGGCCAAAGTTCTTAACAACATACCATGAACTGATTCCATCTCGCAAGGATCTCTTTATGAACACATTGTATTTGAGGTACAACAATATTTTACTTAGCAGTGATGTAGCAAAAGTCTTTGATATCACAAGCTTTGCTGAGTTGTTATCTTCTGTGTTGCCTAGAGAATATAAAACTAAAAGTTGTATGAAATGGAAAGAAAACTTTGCAAGTGAATCTTGGCTTAAAAATGCCTGGCATTTTATTAGTGAGTCTATAAATGTTAAGGAAGAACAAGAAGATACACAAGCAAAATTTGATGATGTTGTTGAAACTTTGAAGGACTGGACGTTGCTTCCAGGTGTAAAGTTTACTGTCTCAGCTAATCATCTTGTTGTGCCAGAGTGTGATGTTTTGCTGCCCCTCAGCATTATGCATATTGCTGTTTTTCCAAATGCTCAGAGTGATAAAGTCTTTCATGCTTTAATGAAAACAGGTTGTATTCAGTTGGCATTGAACAAAATTTGCTCCAAAGACAGTGCTTTAGTGCCTTTGTTGTCAGGACGTACAGCAAATATAGATAATCCTTCAAGCATTCTGAAAGCCATACAATATATGGTACAAACATCAACGTTTAGAACTGAAAAGTTAGCAGAATGTGACTTTGAGGCTCTCTTAATGTACTTCAATTGCAATTTATGTCATTTGACATCTCAGGATGACATTAAAATTTTAAAGTCTCTTCCATGTTATAAATCCATTAGTGGCCGATACATCAGCATTTCAAAATATGGGACATGTTATGTGCTCACGAAAAGCATCCCATCAGTAGAAGTAGATAGATGGACACAGTCAACTTCATCAGCTTTTCTTGAAGAGAAAATTCATTTGAAAGACTTATATACTGTGCTTGGCTGTGTCTCTGTGGATGATCTTGAAGTGTACTTGAAACATCTTCTTCCAAAAATTGAAAGTTTGTCTTATGATGCAAAGTTGGAACACTTGATCTACTTAAAGAACAGGCTAACTAGCATTGAAGAAACTTCAGAAATGAAAGAACAGTTGTTTGAAAAGCTTGAAAACATATTGATCATTCATGATGCAAGCAATAGATTAAAACCTGCAAAATATTTTTATGACAGGACTGTAAAAGTCTTTGAAGTTATGCTTCCTGAAAAATTATTTATACCTCAAGATTTTTTTAAGAAACTAGAACAACTTACAAAACCGAAAAGTCAAGCTGCGTTCCTTCCATCATGGATAACTTTTCTACGACATATTGGGCTAAAATTCATTATTTCACAGCAACAGTTATTACAATTTGCTAAGGAGATCAGCATGCGAGCTAATACAGAAAACTGGTCTAAAGAAACACTGCAGAATACTGTTGATGTCCTCCTTCATCACATATTTCAGGAAAGAACTGATCTTTTGTCAGGAAACTTTCTGAAAGAATTGTCATTAATTCCTTTTCTGTGCCCTGAACGAGCACCAGCAGAATTTGTTAGATTTCATCCTCAGTATCAAGAAGTTAATGGGACGCTCCCTCTTATACGATTCAACGGGGCACAAGTGAATCCTAAATTCAAACAGACTGATGTGTTACAGTTGCTGTGGACCTCATGTCCCATTCTTCCAGAGAAAGCAACGCCTTTAAGTATCAAAGAGCAAGAAGGAAGTACTCTTGGTGCACAAGAACAACTTGAGCAAGTTTTAACTATGCTGAATGTTAATTTAGACCCTCCCCTGGACAAGGTTATCAATAACTGCAGGAATATATGCAATATAACAACTGTGGATGAAGAAATGGTGAAAACTAGGGCCAGGGTCCTGAGAAGCATTTATGAATTTCTTAGTACAGAGAAAAGGGAATTCCGCTTTCAGCTTCGAGGTGTTTCTTTTGTAATGGTGGAAGAAGGTTGGAAGCTCCTGAAGCCTGAAGAGGTGGTAATAAACCTTGAGTACGAATCTGATTTTAAACCTTATCTTTACAAACTTCCTTTAGAACTTGGTACTTTCCATCAGTTATTTAAACATTTGGGTACTGAAGATATTATTTCAACAAAACAGTATGTTGAAGTTCTAGGTCGCATATTCAAGAACTCTGAAGGAAAGCAATTGGATCCTAATGAAATGCGCACAGTTAAAAGAGTAGTTTCTGGCCTGTTCAAAAGTCTTCAGAATGATTCTGTCAAGGTTAGAAATGACCTTGAGAATATGAGGGATTTTGCCCTTTATCTTCCCAGTCAAGATGGTAGGTTAGTAAAGTCAAGTATCTTAGTTTTTGATGATGCACCCCACTACAAAAGTAGAATCCAGGGTAACATTGGCGTACAAATGCTTGTTGATCTTAGCCAGTGCTATTTAGGCAAAGACCATGGTTTTCACACTAAACTGATAATGTTATTCCCTCAGAAACTGAGGCCTCGCTTGCTTAGCAGTATTCTTGAAGAACAGTTGGATGAAGAGTCTCCCAAAATTTGTCAATTTGGAGCATTATGTTCTTTGCAGGGAAGATTGCAATTACTGTTATCTTCAGAACAGTTCATCACAGGACTCATTAGGATTATGAAGCATGAAAATGACAATGCGTTTTTAGCTAATGAAGAAAAAGCAATAAGACTTTGCAAAGCTTTGCGAGAAGGTTTGAAAGTTTCCTGTTTTGAGAAGTTGCAAACGACATTAAGAGTTAAAGGCTTTGCTCCTATTCCCCACAGTAAAAGTGAAACGTTTGCTTTCCTAAAGAGATATGGAAATGCAGTAATACTGCTTTATATACAGCATTCGGACAGCAAAGACATAAATTTCCTGCTAGCGTTAGCAATGACCTTAAAATCTGCAACTGACAACCTGATTTCTGATACCTCGTATTTAATTGCCATGCTGGGTTGCAATGACATTTACCGGATCAGTGAGAAGCTTGACAGTCTAGGGGTGAAGTATGACTCTTCTGAACCATCAAAACTTGAACTACCAACACCTGGCACTCCTATACCAGCTGAAATTCACTATACACTTCTTATGGATCCAATGAATGTTTTTTATCCTGGTGAATATGTTGGTTACCTTGTTGATGCTGAAGGTGGTGATATATATGGATCATATCAACCGACTTACACATATGCAATCATTGTACAAGAAGTAGAACGAGAAGATGATGAAAGTCACAGTTTTCTAGGGAAGATTTACCAGATTGATATTGGATATAGTGAGTATAAAATAGTAAGCTCTCTTGACTTGTATAAATTTTCAAGACCTGAGGAAAGTTCTCAAAGCAGGGATAGCACTCCTTCTACCCCAACTAGTCCTACAGAATTTCCAGCGCATGGACTGAGAACAATTCCACCTCTCTTCAGTGGTAGAGATGGCCACAAAACAACATCCTCAAAACATCACTCTCCAAAGAAGATAAAGCCAAACTCCTTGCCAGAAATACTAAGAGAAGTGACATCTGTGATTGAACAGGCTTGGAAGCTTCCAGAATCTGAAAGAAAAAAGATTATTAGAAGGCTGTATCTTAAATGGCATCCAGATAAAAATGCAGATAATCTTGATATAGCTAATGAAGTTTTCAAACATTTACAGAATGAGATTAACCGGATGGAAAAACAGGCTTTTATGGATCAAAACATGGACAGAGCCTCAAGAAGAACATTTTCATCCTCAGCTTCTCGATTTCAGTCAGATAAATTTTCATTTCAAAGATTTTATACTTCGTGGAATCAAGAAGCAACAAGCCACAAATCTGAAAGGCAACAGCATAAAGAGAAATGTCCATCTTCCACAGGGCCATCTTTCTCGCAACGCTTTTTTGTCCCACCTACGTTCAGGTCCGTTGGCAATCCTGTAGAGGCACGCAGATGGCTTAGGCAGGCCCGAGCTAACTTTTCAGCTGCAAGAAATGATCTCCATAAAAATGCCAATGAATGGGTATGCTTTAAATGCTACCTTTCTACTAAACTAGCCTTGATTGCAGCAGACTATGCTGTGAAGGGAAAATCAGACAAAGATGTAAAACCAGCAGCCCTTGCACAAAAGATAGAAGAATATAGTCAACAACTTGAAGGGCTTACAAATGATGTTCAGACATTGGAAGCTTATGGAGTAGATAGCTTAAAAACTAGGTATCCTGACTTACTTCCTTTTCCACAGATCCCAAATGATAGGTTTACTTCAGAAGTTGCTATGAGAGTGATGGAGTGTACTGCTTGTATCATAATAAAGCTTGAAAACTTTATACAACAAAAAGTGTAAGAGGGTTGAAGATGTTAGAGAACTGTATTGTCAAGAGCTTACGTATTTCATGTGATGAGACACAAATGTGATTGTGCAGATTACTGAACATCCAAGGGGTTATACATTGCAAAGAAGTTTAGAAGTATAATGTGCACAGGTGGATGGTACTGAAGTGCTTAGAATTGAAATTTATTTAAATGGGATTTATTTTTAACTGAGCCTGCTGTATAAGCAAACTGTAAAACATGAATATTTTTAAAAATTTCCAAGGAAACTGAGCTGCAAAAATTAGCTGTATGTATAATATCGTGATTAATTGGCATATTATTGATCTGCACTTTATATAACCAAAGCTTAGCTTTCTGTTAGATGAAGCCTGTAAATATAACTCCTCATTAGATTTTATTTCATTTAATATTATGTTTCCAAATAGATAATGCCATTTTTCAATGTACTAATCTTAAGACTGGACATACTATGAAGTAGGAGGTGGGATGGAAAATAAAATAACATTGGAGATACTGCTAGAAACCATTTGTTTTCTTTTGCGTTCTGTGGACATTCATGTCAATTATAGTAATATTCTTATCAGCTGGATCTGATTATAAATTTGCTGCAGTCTCTCCTTGTGAACATTTAAAGGATTGTTTAGTACCTGTGAATTGGTAACAGTATTTTAATCCTGAATAATGATACTTGATTTAACATGCAACTTCATGTCATGCATTGATTGCATTTACTTTATTGTAAAATAATTATTTAATTTACTTTTTTTTTCTAGAGCCTGTCTTCTTTTGTTTGATGAACAAATGCATGTGGATGATACAATATTGTTGACCATTATTATACAATGTATTATGATGATTTTTTTTTGAAAACCACACACCAAAACCCAATTTTCAGATGTCTAAGTGCTTGAATTTTTTTTTTATGTGTGCCTTTGTGCATGTACATATATACATATATTTTTCCACAAACATTGGTAGTAGTACAATTCAGTAACACATTTCTGGTGTACAGTGAGTGCTGTTTTGTTTTTTTTTTTTTTTTTTTTTTTTTTTTACATATGTAAAGGTGCTGCAATGTAATGCTTTTCTTTTGTTGCTCACAACAGCCCTGCAGAAGTCTGTTTTTTAGTTCACGCTCTTTCTTTCATAGCTTGTAATACTTCTGGTAATGTCATGCAGTATGTTCAACATTAACCATTTGTAGAAAAATAAAATAAAATGAAGGATAATGCTAAACAGAAGGCTTCTTCTTTACTGGATCAGCCACACTTAACATGTTAATCACTTTCCAGTGACATGCTGCTATGATTGTTTACTCAACAGCACAGCAAAACTGTAATTTAACTTACAGAATGCAAAGGAAAATAAATAACAGTGACCTTGCAGGGCTGATACAGCTGTTAGAAGTGTTAAAATCCAAAATAAAAATCATGACAAAAGCTTCTTCAGTTTTGTGCAATCTGTAAAGGGCTTGTTCTCTGAAAATATTCTGGAAAATCTTGCAAATAATTAACAGTAGCGGGAAGAAATATGATGTTTGGAAAATGATACTCTTTCTGGTTGTGAAGCCCTGTTATTATTTCTGCTATTAAATATTAAGTGCCATAATTTTAATAAAAATGCAAACATACTTCAGTCTGATGCGTCTTGGTTTTATAAAGTAGACTAAATTTACCTATTATTTCAAGCTTTCTATTATATAATATGCAATCTTTTCAATTCTAAACAATTGTACAGATACTAATATTAAAAAGGAAAAATGCATTTTTTCTCGCAACGACAAATGTTTGTGATTTTTCTCAAGAAATTGTACATTTTGACGATTTTTTTGAATAAATAGCATGTAAGTAAACACAAAACCTCTTGTGTGCCATGAAATAAATCGGTTAATTCCCTATATATTTTTTAAACACTCTTTTGTTGCTCATCCTTGTTTTGTGTATTAAGACAGATGAATAACATTCAGAATAACCATAATACAAACAATGGGGAATAGGTCTACCTGTTTTTCAGTTTAAGTACACCTAAAATACAAGGTAGCAGTGGGGCATGGAAATAGCAGAAAAGCTACGTGAACACTTTTCCATTTTTAGGCGAGATCTTGAGGAAGGAAATCTTTAAAGTATGTAACTATGTTTTGTAAGCAACTTATGTTGCAGTATGGACATTATGAACCATTAAAATTGCTGTGCAAAATTACTAAGCTGTTTTGTTAACTATGTCGGATATATCATTGAGTGCTGATGCTATAAGAAGAAATGGTCCCAGTTCTTAGGAAGCTAAATGGTCTAAATTAAGTTTAAATGCTGAACCAAGATGAGCAAGAAAACCTGAATGACACAGAATGAATTATTCTATTAATATGTTGATGCTATCTGTAAGTTGTAACAGAATTTACATATGGGTGCAGAAAGACAGGCAAGAGTGGGTGTCTACATTGGAAGTCTCCATTTTCATTTGATTAACTCTCTGTAACAGCCTAAGAGGCCTCATGAGATCAGAAAACCATGTGATAGAGATGGATTTCATAAGTGTATTTTAATCAGTGTATTTAATTAATTTAAAAATTAATTTTACAAGTAATTCTGCATATTACACAAATTCATGAGTGAAAAAGTTTTTTCAGCCAGCTATATATTCACATGCACCAATAATGTGTGTCTCTGAAAGGAGCTATAGCAGTCCTGTCTTCCGGAATTATAGTTTCGAGGCTTAGCAAGGATAACTGCTACAGGAAACTGACTGAACCATCAATTAGTAGCTTAAATCTAAGCAGCTGTCGTGGTAGAGTCTTGTTGAGTTTGTTGCTATTTATCTTCTTGCGGAAGTTTCAAAAGTTTTCCTCTCAACAGCACAAGCACCTATTTGAAAAGGAATTGTTCACTTGCCTCAGCATTTAGTGAGAAAAAAATACCATTTTAAAAGGAAATAGATTTTTGTGTAGGCAGCTACTAAAATAAAAAATAGTTGTGTAAAGAAACACGGTTTTGAATATTTTTACTTTGTCATCAAAATAAAGTTACAGTGGTGATTGGAAAAGTAGGATTTGTTTAAGAACTATTAGTATATGGCTTGCATTAAGTTGGTACTAGGGTTACTTTAAAAGAGGTTTTAATAAAATCTATTGTAATTGTTCCAATTAAAGTAAAAAAAGGTAGTACCAACTTTAAGATTTCGTATTGCCAGATCTGAACAGTCTGAGGATGGCTGGATAGATATTGTGTAACACTGCCAGAAATAATAGTTCAAGAATAATTAAACTTGACAGACGAAGTAGATGTTTTCATTTGGAGAAGATGCATGTTTTTGTCACGTGGAGGTGTTGGTCAATGAGTTTTTTTACCAAAGCTGTTTTCCTTTCCTTTGTTTTGCTTTCCAGGTGATTAATTCAGTAGCACTGGCATAATATTTTGCTTTCTCTCACCAACTACTGATGGAGACAAAAGAAATTCCAGATGACCAGTGAAGCCTAATTGCAAAGCATAGTCTCAATGCTGGGAAGTAAATCTTAAGTTGTGGTCCAAATTCAGTCCTATTTTTAAATAGCATTCATTTCATATTCTTGGAGTCTTGGGAAGGTAATCACGTTTTAAAACATAATAACATTCATTTAAGGTGAGTTTTGTTTGAACACAAAGGAGAAGGAGATTTTTCAAAATGTAGAAAGTTTATTCAAGAACTCAGTTTTCAGTTAATTCTTGCAATTTCCTTTTGCATAAAGTTATATAAAGATAAACAAATGTAAATACTGAAGGACTGTGAAATGGAAATAAAGGGTTGTGTTTGGGCAATTATCAGTATTTACTACTCCTTTGATGTTTTACTTTTCCACTGTATAGTAATCCCAACCAACTACAAAAACTGCCATATGTAGTTCTTTTTTGGGGAAAAATATGCAAACAATACAGTTCACGATGCTGGGTGGTATTTTTTTTCTCCATTTGCTTAACATATTTGAAAATAAATCAGAGAAGTGCATACTCTCACTTTCCTGTGCCATAATTTTCTGTTACTCTCTTAACTCTTTACTAGAGTTTGATTCAAATAGAAACAATAATTTGGAAGTATTAAAGGTTGGTGGAAAGATGGCCGCATGGAGATACCAGAAATGATAATTTAGTGATGTATGAACTACATTGACATTAACAATTCAGATGATAGCATCAATTGATTACACTGTGATAATTTTAGCATGAATTTGGTTTCTTTACTAACCGCAATTAAAAGAAAAAAATCCCCCAAATGTTCTTCAGTGGCAAGAAGCTGCCATCCAGGGTTTAAAAAAACTGTAGTTTTTCACTTCACAACTTAAAAAATGCAACTATGTTTTTAACATCAGTTTTGTAGAATAATGAAAATGAGAATGAAGTTTAAAAAACTAAAGAGGGGCAAACTGGTGGTTAGGATGATGGCCCAGCCTGGGACACAGCAGCTCTGTACTACCCAGAACTCACCTGTGAACTTAGGCAACTCAAAAAGGATTATCTCCATGGAAAGACAGTATGCATTGCAATGTCTATCTAAGGTGCTATAATGCTCAGTAGTGTTACTTAGCCCCTATTTTCTTAGGTGTACACCACAGCTTTGTAAATGTTAACTAAGATGGAGCAACTTCAATGGATGAAGTTGCAACAGAAGTTGCTTCAAAATACCCAGCATTTTAGGCATTAGGTTATTCTTGTGAAACATGGGAAGCCTGGATTTGATCCCTTGCTTTGTATTAAGTGGCAATTCATGTTTGAAACTGTGCCTCCAAAACAGAAGCTTAAAATGAGTAACTTAAAATGCTACGTTTTCATTGCCAGCAGAATAGGTAAATTGTGACTAATGTACTTATTTTCAGTCTCTGGCTAAAATGTAGAGATTAAATCAGGTAGATGAGTAGTTTGGTACCACACAGAATGTGTATATGGTCCTTGCTGTAGGAAATACAGGCATGAGAAAAATGAGATGTCTTTGAAACCAGATGGTGGTTTAACTCTCTGAGGACTTAAGTCCCTGTTTTGCTGTTGCACTACTTCCAGACATTACAGCATTCCAAGTTTCTTTTAGCAGTAGTTTTTAGGTATCTGGCACATGCAGTGGAATTTGCTGTCTTTTATTGTAATATATAGAATTTCTATCCAATATATATAAGCTAAGACTACCCATAATTTGGTCTGCAAAAACTTGTACATGAAGCTGGAACCACCTAAACTAACTTAAATTAATGCTGAAGACAGGTTTCTGTTAAAGGTTGATACAGCTGAGGGTTTAGTTGCATTATTCAGTAGTAGAGATATATTCCTCTCTTTAGGGCCAAGAGCCCTGGTTTCACTCCTGAAGATGTCTAAAGCCAGAAAAAAAGAAATTTTAGACATGGAGGATGTGTGGCTTCCTACTTCTCCCTTAGGCATGATGTTAGCAATCAGAGCAGTCTCCAAATATTACAGGAGACCTTGATTTAGTTGCCTTCTTTGCCTGAAGGGACCCAAAAGCTCAACTCTCACACTTCTCCTGCTTTTTCCCATTGAATCTCTTCTAATTTGCATGAATTGCTGAGGGCTCCATCCTGCTAATGAAGGGTAATTTCAGGACTGTACATTAGCATCGGTTGGATAAATTACAAAGGCAGCCCTCGAGGCAGGTACTACTCAGGGCTTTGCTGCAATAAGAACGGATACTGTTAAATGGGGTCTCTTTTTCAACACAAGCTTCTGTAGCTATCTGGGATCTTAACTGAGTGTTGGTTTCTTCAGTTGTCCACCAAAGCTGAAGTACCAAGTGTAAAAACACAGTACAGTGTTGGTCATTTGTTCTGATTCTCCTGCCTTAAGGATGAAGATTCTTTTCTGTGAAGGACAGGCATTCTGTGGTTTAATAATGATTATGGTTTTAAATCCTTCTGTAAATAGACCCCAAGGCACTATGTGATAGCAGCTCCTACTTGGGTGATAATAACGAGTGTATATAAAACAGCATCAATGGGGTTAAAAAAGCATGAGGTTTAAATGACAGATTACTAAATACAAATCCTGCTACCCAGAGGTGTGCAAACAATTTATTTGTGTTCAGTGCAACACTGTACAGGGGAATGGGTATGCAGTTGTGTTTCTCTACAAGGTCAGTAAATGGTTTGTCAGCTCTGGTGAGCATTTACTTTGTATCCAGATTCCTAACATAAAAAATAATAAAAAGTAATTTTACTCCCTCCATTTGTGATGGAGTCCCACTCTGATAGGATCAGAGGTATCAGTCAACAGCTGCAGATGGAAATGAAATAGTCCTCATAATTGAATCCTGTAGGCTGCAAAAGTTTTTTTTTTCCCCACCGCCCAAACAGTTCCTTGTAGCAGACAATCTGGAGCCACATTAAGGATTATTTTGTTTTTACTAGTCGAGCTGGCAGAGTAAATTGCCTTGTTGGATTAGTGTGTCCTAAAATCAAAAAGGGGTTTAAATGAGTGTGATGGTACAGGCAGTACAACAAACTATTGCTATTATAAAATATACAAACATATTTCTCTTCTCTTTAGTGAACAGCATTGAAGACACAGAAGGTATAAATAACTCCTGTAACTTTTTGTATTAGTTATTTTTATGTGAATCTCAGTAATATGCAAATCAGCATGTATGTTGCAAAATTAAAATAGAAAGCTATTAGCAAATTAACACCTTTTACACAGGACTTCTACAAATAGCACATCTTTCCTATTTTGTGTTATTGCAAGAACAAAATTGCATAGACCATTTGCTGGCACTGTCTTAATTTCCCAAATAATGCTTTGTCTTATCAAATAGTTCAAGTAGTTCCCTCAATTTAATTTCACCCACTAATGCAGTAAGTATTTACATGTAGTGAGAGAAAAAAAACGCGGAGCTCAGAATATTAGTAATGACATAATCATCTGCCGGAATAATAGTTCAGCAAGAACACATACTCCTTTTATTTTTCCTTACGCTCTCTGTCAGGCTGTTTTCAAAGTCTGACTGCCAGAACGGATCATCTGACTCAAGTCATTCTTCTGAAGTTGAAATGTCATTTGTGCTCTTCTTCCCCTTTCACCCTGTAGTCCAGAGTTGTAGATACAGATTTGTTTCATAAACAGAAGTACTTTGTTTTTAAAATTCTGAAAATTCCACTTTCAGTAACTGCTCATTAGCAATACTACAAAACTGAGAATAGCGAGGGCGTGCCACCTTTTCTGGTGCTTCATTGGCAGACACGGCTGTATTCTTGGCACGTGGAGCCCACGCCGGCCACTGACAAATAAAGCTTGCCATCCGGGCAAACACAGATTTCATACAACCCCTGTGAAATACCAGATCCACCTCTTGTACCCTCAGGCAGCTTAGGCAGTCGCACCGTTTCTGCATCGAGCAAAAGCTGGGTGGGAGAAAGAAGGACAAATGGGTTTTTTTAGAGATAACGATGCAATAAAGTGTGCCATAAAAACAAACAGACCTAGGTGGTAGCTTAAGAATAGCCTGAATGACTTCTGCAGAGCTTTGTGCCTTTGTTCAGCAGTCCTGGGGCTGGAGCTCTGCCAAGAAGCCCCCTTGAGTGCTGCCTGGGCATCTAGGCACCGGCAGGGAGCTGAGCGCCAGCGGAGTTTTATTAAAAGACATTTCTCTAAGCTAATACAGCATTATATCAACTGGCATTATTGTTTAATCTGATCCACAAATAAATGCCTTCTTGTTGGCACCATTGATTTTAATATCCCATCCTCTAAAATCTTAGGAGTTCAATTAGCAGAACTGGAGGAAGGACTTTACTCATTGTGAACCACAGTTTCAGAAACAGAAGGGCTTGTACTCACCACACCATCGCTGCTGTGTAGTTTGATATCCATCTGGGAAAGAGCTTCAATATTCCCTGCTTGCGCCTTGATATTAATGCCTCTTGGTGCATCCATGCTCAAAGATCGCGTTGGTGACTCCAGCCTGAAAGCGGGAGCAAGAAATCTGATCGGAGCGCATTCTCATATGTTTCTTTAGTTTGAAAAGCAAGTGAACTTTGGACAAGCACTTCAAGGATCTCGTCTGAACTCATATAAAAGATGCAGCTTCTTTTTTCTTCAGGCAGCCTTGAAAAAGTAGCTAGTAACTTAAATAACACCAAAGCATCCCAAATGAAAAATACACTGGAATTCATAATAATACAAATGCAAGGTATTTTTTCAGATAGTTTCAGATTATTTCATTAGAACTAATTTATTGTTTCTTTAAAAATTAAACCCATTTTTACATTTTTTCATTTGAACTTGTTTTTATTTGTGACATAATAGGGTATGGAAAATAATACAGTTAGTGCAGTATGGAGGTCTTTTAATTAACAAGTTTTGACATTGCTGTCAGTCAGACCAAGATTTCACTCCGTGTTATTTAACTAGATAGCATTTGAAATGTAAAACTCAAATAGCCTAGCTCGAAGGAAAAATTATGCAATATAATGGAAAGTTTCAAACCCCTCTGTGCCACAAGGTGGCAGGAAGGTACCGTGTTAGCTCAGTGATCACCTCGGTGGGCCAGCCATGCAGGATTAGTGGATTTTATTTTCCAAACAGATAAAGTGTTGTTTTTTTCAGAATTTTGGTACCATTTCCTCAATAAGTAGCAGGGATAGAAGAAGGAATTAAAAATCATGAGAGCCCAAGCTCAGCAACAAGCTAGTGATTATATACTGCTTTTTTTGAGTTATCCAGTAAAGAAGTGCTTCACCTGGAGGCACTCCAGCATCAGACTTCTTACAAACTGTGTTTTGTTTCTGGACCCTTCCTGGTGACACCAGCTGGAATTTTGCACCATCAGCCCCCATTGAACAGGTCAATATTAAGGCCATAGAAAACAAATTAGAGGACCTCATGTTTTCCTTCAGATAATGCAGTCCCTAGCATTTTATATAAGGCAGCAGACATATCAGTGTCCTTTTTCTGTTTTGACATGTATTTTTTTCAAGCAAGTTACATCACTGGATATATTTTTTGAAAAAACTCGGGTCTTCTTGAGGGGTACTGGCCTGACAGCCTCATAGAAGAGGCAACCTGGACAGGTTCCAGCCCTTCAGGCTGACCGTATGAGAAAATAAAGCCCAGGTGAGGAGGAATAAAGGACTCAGGAGAAAATTCAGCTTCTTGGAGTTATGGGAACACTGTGGTGGTCCCAGTTTACTTTACATATGTGTTACCTTGTCTGTTCCATGCACTCCTTCTACAAATACAGAATAGCAGGGCCTACATCCATAACACAGACCTCAGGCACGCTTCCCTGTTCCCCCTCCGCATGTGCTCACCCAACATCACCAGGCAGACACCAGCTTTCTCCAGCCTCTCTGTCTTGCTGTCTACCTTCTGAAATTTAGGGACAAGAGTTGTGTGTGCACGTCTGTGCGTGCAGGCCCTCCCAGCAAATGCTGCATTGGCCTCTTCATGTGCGCTGAACGGCTGCCGGCCTGGACGAGAGCAGGACTGTGCCCCAGGAGGTCCTGCACTAGGGATGCATCCCATCGTAGGTCTGGACACTGACTACCAATCATATGCTAAAAGCATGAAATGATTTCACACACAGTCCTGATGTAGCTGTCTGACGGGTTTCATTTACTCAAACTGCTTCAGTTCTTCCTTTCTTTGCAGTTACTTCAGGACTCCGAGATGGCACGAACATCTATCATGGTCATGCTGGGGACAAGAGCATGAGTACAGCTCTGTCCTGCATCAGCCTTCATTTAATAATCTTTATTAAGCAGTGTCTGTGATTTAACAACTTTTCTATGACCTTGCTTCAGATCTGTAGATTTAAACTTTTATGAAAAGGGAACTCGTGTTTCACTGTGTGACTTACACGGGAGGTCTGTTTCATGGGAGTATTTTTCGATGCACATTTGTATGCATTGTATAATGAAAAATTAATCAAAGTTCGTATTTTCAATATTTAAAGTTTAATATATTTTCATAAATCTGTGTCAAGGTAGCTGCACATAACAGGAATACAACTGTTTCCTTAGTTTGTTTTAGGAAAAAGCTATAAACATTGAAATTGCTCATGTTTTTTGTAAAGCATTTCACATATATAAATAATCTACATGTAGATATGTATTTTTCTTTTTAAGGTCTGTTGCATATTAGAAGGAGGCAGACTGGGACAGATTTTTGAAGAGCATATCAGACATGGAGTTTGAAAACAATCACGCAACAGAGAAATATTTTTTTAATTTCTACCAAATTTAATGCTGGCAAGAAGCCTACAGGATCCAGAAGCAGTTACAGATTTATGATATGAGTTACATGTAATTTAAATTACACGCCAGGATTACATTTGGTATATTAATCACAAACCTAATTTTCTAATGTTTATACGGGCCCTATTTCTAGATTAACTAAGGGTGGGGTTAGCTAATTAATTAGGATTTACCTAATTGGGGCTTCTGGGCAATGGAAACTGCGGTGAAGCTCAAGCAGTGATTTTAAGCCCTTCTGGAAGTGTTATGTGTGAGATTTTAACAAAGGCAACATTCAGTAACAATAATGACATATTTCTTCATACAGCTGTCATGTCAAAGGCTCAGAGTCACAAATCTAGACATAAGAAAAGGGAAACAGGCACCTATTGTGGAAATTACAAGACTGAGCTGAACCTTGCCTTTGAACATCCCTTCCATGTCCCTGCTTGGTCCCAAAGACCGTGACTTCATCAGCCCTTAGACTTGACTGTAAATTCTTCAGTGGTCACAGCCTTGAAGAACTTCCAGTTTGTCACTGCTGGGCAGGTTTGGACTTTTCCTATGTCCTTAAAGGTCTGGAGACCACAGAATGGTCCAGTGACCAGTGGATCTACGTAAAACTAGAGGAAGTTGCTATGCACTGCATAAGGTTTGGGTCAGTCAAGGAGCAGATAGAAACTGTGTGCATACAGCGGCTGATAAAGTTTCAAGGTCTCTTCCCTAGGAAATAAAAGGAGGAAGACAGTAGAGGGGGCTGAGCAAAAAGTAATCATGCATCCCTCAAAATTCTTGGCAAAATGGGAATTCGGTTTACTTGCAAATGCAAGAGGTGCAGGGAGACTCAGAGGCCAGAAGACTGTCTTGGAGTTTTGGGTCCTTTTGTAGTGTTTGAAGTCAAATGATGAGGGAATATATTGTTACAAATCACTTTATCTTTTTTATATATTATTATTTTTATTACAGGCATAAAAATTGCATTTAACAGAATGGAGTGAGAATCTTTATCATCTGAGTGATTAATTTATGTAATATGCTGCACCAAAGGAGACATCTGTCACAGCCTGTATCTCATTTGGGAAGAGGGATTCAGGACTTAGGGGTAGCTGCTAGGTACTGGGGTAGCTGACAGGGGTGTATTAGCAACTAGTGCGGTGCAGGAGGAATGGATTGGGATTACACAACGTTTGATGCCAAGGACTTGACACCCACATTGTATGTGTTGTGGGGAGTGCTCTGGACTAGCTGTTGCCTGGCCCATACTTGATCTTACAAGTAACATAATGTATCGGAGAGTTGGTTTTAGCACTGCAGAAAGAATACCGTGGTCTTCTGGAGCCCCAGTGTCCTTCATAACACAATGTGGGGTTGCTTGACTGTTAAGAGTGGGACAGAGGAACCACCGTGCTCTTGTGGATCTGGCGAGTAGCTAATTCCTTCCTTCTGGCCCCTTTCTGTCTCTTACATCTTATGAATCAGCAAGTATCCTGAATTCATTAAAGGCAGAACTTCTGGATGTTACTCTAGATGTTACTCATGGACTATTCCTCCCAGCACCTATCTGAGAGAGTCCAAGGTTAGTGTAAGTGGACTGGAAAGGTAAATGGACACTGCCTTTGAAACCGTGGTGCACCCAACAGCTGCTGTGTGCATACGTTCAGCTAAATTCGCTTGCTTTTTGGTTAAAATATCAAATATCCTGATCACTTTTACAAAACAGAGTGAAAGGTAAAGGTAAACCTGGCACTAAAAGGTGTGGTGAAGAATATAGCACTATAAAGTATGTGAGTTAAATGTGTTCTTATATCAGTAAAAGAGAAGCACCTATGTGTTTTAGCATTGACTTATCTTTAATTGAAGAAAGGGCCCTTGTATGCAGCAGAAACAAAATCTCAGATATACTGGACTTGACTTACTTTGTATTACATTATTTAACAGCAGTATGTTTAACTAAATCATTAATAAGACATTGGTATGGTGATTTTTTTCGTTGTTGTTGGAAAGCTCTTTTAAACAATGAAAGAACACTAGCTGGGCCCATAAATACTAGAACATAAATACTAGCTAGTTCACAGTTTCATTAAAAGTTTTTCACAACGCTTGCCAGTATTGATTTTTATGAGAATTCATAAAATTTACTAATCCATCACTTATGTTTCTCTAATGTGCTCAATCTTCCTTCCATAGTGCTTTACTATAATTAAAATAAAGGATTCATGCAAAAAGGTCAAATAAATATATAGTAGGTTTGATTTAAGAATGAAGACATAATTTCAGGTTGGAATTTAGGAGACATTCTTCTCAGAAAGAGCAGTCAGGCATTGGAACAGGTTGCCCAGGGAGGTGGTGGAGTCCCCGGGGGTGTACAAGGAAAGGTTGGACGCGGTGCTTAGGGACACGGTTTAGTGGGTGACATTGGTGGTAGGGGGATGGTTGGACCAGATGATCTTGGAGGTCTTTTCTAACCTTAATCATTCTATGATTCTATGATTCTAATGAGGTCAGAAAACAGTGAAAGATCCCATGCCCCTTTCTTTCTGTCATTTAGTCTATGGGACTGAAGGTGCTGATTCACACTTGCTCCTAGGCATTGATACGGCAGCAGGCATGGGAAGTACGGCATTAGAGAAAAGATTCAAGAACATGAAGAAAAAAGAAGAGATATAAAAAATGATACTCAGAAGAGCTGGAGCTGGAATAACAGTACTTTCTCCACTGGTGTGTATTTGCATGTTATTCTTAGTTCCCTTGAAGTTTCATAAAGATAATAAAATAAAACCTCATGACCTAAATATGGATGTCTCCCACTCCTCTTTTTTGAATACATGGCTGTGTGGCCCACCTCTCAGTAAATGATCTCCATGACCTCTCAGTGTTAGAAAGCATTTACAAAAAATGGTGTGTTGACTAAACTGTTCCAAGGCCAAATAAAGCCATTACAGTGAGTTCAATAAGGTTTTCAGTTGTGGGACTAAAGATCTCTTCCTGCAAACCTACAATACTCTGAAAGTAAGCCCTATGCAACTCTGCCTGTGCATGTGTACTTCCAAGACTAGGCTCACTTTTTTTTTTTCTTTTTTTTTTTTTCTGAGATTTGTAACTTCTCATTCCTACTTTATTTCCTACAGAGAAACAAGAAGAATTAGGAAAGCAAATGCTACGGGTTGTACTACAGTCTATAAAGTACTGAGGTTATCCAAGCCACAGCTTATGAAAATGGGGTATAGAGCAACATATGCTGTTGGCATATAAAGAAAATAGCTTTTTCACATTGTCAAGTAAAGAGTCCCTCCTATGCCTCTAGCATGAAGAAAGGAGTCTTACCATGTATACATGCCCTTGAGTTCAAGTCTGACTTTGGAAAGGTGAAAGAGGAACAGAAATAAAATTAGTCACTGACTGGAGGCCACGGAGAAGTGGAAGAATAGGAAAGGTAACGAACAAAGGAAAAAAAAAAAAGAGAAAAAAAAAGGGGAAAAGGAGAATCTTTAACCTGCTAAGAAACTAATATCTCTAGAGCCAAAAGGAACCTACAGAGAATTCTGCGGGCTTAGCTGGCCATGGTTCTCTGCATCAGTCTGCTTTCAGCTCTGCTCTTTGAGTGCATGTTAACCTCTGAAAGGCAATAGGAGTATACTGGATTTTTGATCAATCTGAAAGCAGTCTAATTCACCAGAAATGTGGCTAGACATTGTAAGAGGGTAAACCATAGCCAGAGCATACACTAGTTACACCGGAAAAAGAGATTGTTATTTATTTATGGTCCAACGTACAGAATTTCAAACCATATTCTCTCTTTATGAGGAAGCTGGATTTCTGTTGACACAAGCTGGCGCAAAACCTTTCCAAAACTGGAGCTGGAAAAGTGGATAGTGAGCAGCAGGCACACACTAATGCCTGCTGCCAATTCTCACCCAAACTCACTTATCTCCCAGCAGCTTGCTGTTTTGAGGTCAGACAAGTGCAGAGGGTGATCGGGATGTAGGAAGAAGAATAATGCATGCAGCTATGGATCTTGGTGTTCTGTCTTTTGGCTTTTGGTTGTTTGCCAGCAGGTCCAAAGGCAAAGAAGGACAAGACAGGTGGACTGAACTCTCAGTCTCAGTATATGCCTAATTTCTGTTTTGTTTTGTAAAATTATTTTCATTGTAATGTCTCCTAAAACTACATCTCCATTCAAACAGGAAAGATGAGTTTCACAGCATGTTCCAAACACTGTATATGCCTTAAGTACATGGAAGTACTAATACTCAACAATAAACTCTGATTACTACATGTCAAAAAATACAAAATACGAATGACTCATTAAATCTTCCCCAATCAGTTTCTGCACAGTAATGGACCTACAGTGGTTACTTTGTCATGCCTCGGCACAAAATTCTGACTTGACATAACTACTGTAAACCTTTTGAATGATGCCCTTTTTTTTTTTTTTAATCAAAGACATCCTATTTTAAATCACACAAATTGAATTTCTTCATTTAAGGGTGGATTAATTGCTTCCTACGTGTATGATGCTGTCTTTTGTATTCTTCCGTTTCGTTTGATACTCTAAGTCTGAGCTTCAGTGATTTAAACTAAATGAACTATAATGAAAAAGAATTTGACTGCAAACCAGCATCCATTTTCCCCTGTTGAGTCCATTACTTGGTCAATGGTTATGTTATACCATCCCAATTTTTGTAACTTAGTTCAAAGAAACCATTTTCCAAGAGTTATTGCTCCTGGGAGTTGTCTGCCTCAGGACACACATTCTGTTCCAGTAAGACTAATGTCAATACCTACAGCTCCCTAACACTGAATCCCACGTTAGTCTATCATTTATGCCACAATAAAACGTAATATGCAAAACAGTATGGTTTTAATGAAGAAGAATGAAATAACAATTATTTAAAATAAAAAAAAAGAACTTTTTTCCATCTTCTTTGAAGTGCACCTGGCTATTTCATTCCAGACAAATTCACAGGAAAACTTATAATAGCACAAATTACAGCTTAATATTAGAAAAGTACTTCTGACTTAAGAATGCCAAGGCTAATACTTCTCCATAAAATTTACCATTCCAGAAATAAAAAAGAAAATCACCAGTATCTTGGAAAAATACAGAAAAGTTGTTTGATAATATCAGAAGAAAATGAATAGGTGACAACTGAATTCAGAGCAACATACTACAAGAGTATCTGTTTAGAGGTGTGCATTTACATACAAAAGAAATCTATTAGAGAAAAATTATTTGGCCGGAATGAAGGAGCTGTACATAAACCACCTCGTTTTTCTAGTAATTATGAGGCCATTTTTTAAAAAACTTCAGTGGCACTATGTTGTAATTTAGAGACTACAAAATGATGGAGCAATTTGTTGCAATTTGATTTTAAAAGTCACTTTTTTCTCAAGTCTCTTCTGCTTACTGGTTAAATGCATTGATGAAAATGTCATTTGGGGAGGTCTATTATTTTGTCTGCAATCACTTGGGAAAGTCTCAAAATGTGCTAGGCTTTGCTGGCAGTTTGTAGCTTTTCTGACCTCTAGAAAATAGACACAAAAGAACATTGTAATGCACTGAAACATCCCACATACTTCAGTAACAGCAGAGCTACTCTGAAATAATTACACAAAGATTCAGTAGGTTTTGCTCTTTCTGGTAGCCTTCTTTCTTCGGACAATTACGCTGTTGTCATTTACATATATACATGTAAAGAGAGTCCTACTGAGTGATGCAGCAGTTGTTGGACAAGTATTACCTGATATACGCTGTTAATAGTAATACAGGACTTTTGTATGATGTGTAAAATTGCTCCAGGATTATTACTTAAAAAGTTCATTCCCTCTTGAAAGTAACATTGTCAACTATTTTGGTCTGAAATAAACAAGCTGTGAAAGTATGGTTACTGAGCTTAAAAATAACATCTCAATACCCCCCCACCTCTATGGATTTTAGCAACTTAGAAGAAAAAGACACTTCTTTTAGGTAAATATGATGGGGTCATGACTTTCCTGAAGAGACAAGGTTCTAGCACGGTCAGGGCCTCCAAGCTAATTATTACTTTGGAAGGACTCATTACCTTGTGTCTGATAGCAAACAAGAACCAGTAATTGGCAGCATTTGCTAGTCCTTGTTACAAGGCTATATAAACAATGATTAACAATTTAAATGAATTCAAGGAATATAGGGCTACAAGTGGAAAAAGCTTCACTCTGGGATTGGAATATTTCCCAGGACAGTGTGTGGCCTTGTTTCTTATGATGAATTTTCATGTCTTCGGAGCTTAGCCAAACATGGCGCTGTTGGTAAGTGTATGACTCCTCTAAACAAATGTAGTTGCCTCTAGTAATGAGTACCGGACATCCCCTGTGCACCCTTCAAAATGAACAGAGAAAAACATGCACTGCTAGGGCTTAATTCATCAAATCTATTTTAAGGTGTCTCTTTTGGGGTAAAATGTATTATGCCCTAACAATACCTGTTTCTTTTTGCAAAGAGATGATGAGATCCAATGCAGATAGCTACGCTCCAGATGTATAAATGGGATGAGATCAATCTGACTGCTGTCTGAGCAGTTGTAAAACCCTGAAGCCACGTTCCAGGGGTATTAACCTCTCTGAAAAAAACATTTATGAGGATGGTTCATATGTAAACCTATTGGATATAAAACTACTAGACAGCATCCAAAGGAGGGAAACAAAGATGGTGAAGGGCATAGATGGGAAGACATATGAGGAGGGGCTGAGGTCCCTTGGTTTGCTCAGCCCAGAGCAGAGCAGGCTGAGGGGAGGCCTCATGGCGGCCTGCAGCTCCCTCACGAGGGGAGCGGAGGGGCAGGCGCTGAGCTCTGCTCTCTGGGGACAGCGACAGGACCCGAGGGAACGGCATGGAGCTGGGACAGGGGAGGGTCAGGCTGGGCGTTAGGGAAAGGTTCTGCACCCAGAGGGTGGTCGGGCACTGGGACAGGCTCCCCAGGGCAGTGGTCATGGCACCGAGCCTGCCAAAGTTCAAGAAGCATTTGGACAGTGCTCTCAGACACGTGGTTTCATTTCTGGGTGGTCCTGTATGGAGCCACGAGTTGGACTTGATGATCCTTGTGGGTCCCTTCCAACTTAGGATATTCGATGGTTCATGAGAGGAACCCTTCCCATTTCAGTGAATGAATTGTGAACGAGTGTTTCTGCTTGCAGAGAGAGGAGAGTTTTAAATCTGGGCGAGCATTTAAGATGCACCTCTTAATACTGGACACAGAGATCCCCTGTGATTGGAACCTCTTGTGTGAATGCAGCCTGAATATGTAAGAGTTGAATGGTAACCAGAAGTGTGTGCTGAATTGTGAGCTGAATCATGGAAACGATGAGGAACACATTTAGGATCACCCAAAGTTTTGAGCAGTGTTATTGCTGTTTTGTTTGTTTTTGGTTTTAGGTCTACTCCATACATTAAGGAAGCGTGGTTGCTTTTCAAATAAATATCTCTGTTGGTTTTTAGCTTATGTTGTCTTATGTTAAAAATGATCAAGGCTAAAGGGAAGATCCCTGAGGCACTCCATTCCTTTTGGGCAGCATTCTTAAATGTTGGGATTATTTGCTGTTGTCAGCTGGTATGTTCTTCAGCGTATTTTGCATTACTTTAAATAAAAATTTTCTCATCCTATTTTTATTTCTTAAAATAGTATGTGTTCCAATTTGTTCCATATTTACATTCTAAACACGAAATGACTGGCAACAGATGATTCCAGTAAAGTTCAATTATAAGATTCTGCATTCAAGGGAATTGTGAAGCATAAGCACTGCAGGCACCAACATTGCTTACAGCTTAGGGGTGATCTTTGTATGCAAGTACAATTACAAGGCCAGATTTGAACAACAGATGTTTTCCAGCTCCCAAGGTTTTGGATAACAGAACTTATTTTATGTAAGCAATATGAAAGAAATGATTCAAGTTCTAGGACAAATGCACTTACATATTCTCTTGAAAAGAGAATAAAACACTGCCAAGTTTTAATGATACTTTGAAAAGACTATAAAAGCAATTCAAAACAACATTTATAACCTATTCAAGAGCATAGCAGGCATGATTATTAGAGTGTAGTTATTTGTTTGCTAGTGCTTCATCCATCTTAAATACTGAGATGTTTTTGCCTGTTTGTCCACTGTCACTCAATCCAGAGATATTGAAGGAATGAAGACTAAAGATCAGAATGGAGATATGATTAAAATAGAAGCTTCTCTCAAGACTGGTGGTTATGATAAAGAGTGGTAAGCAGAGCTAATTCAAAAAAGGTCTCCAGGATGACCTCAATTTTGTGATGTGCTGACTCTCAAGGTAATTAAAAACAACCAGGACCCCAGTGAATATGATTGAATCTGGCACACCACAGATGTTTCCAGTATGGTTATCTTTTTCAAATGACTTTAATGATATTATAAAACAACTTATAGTGTTATAAGTTTTTACTCTGATATAATAACACTCTTTGCATCACTATTGTCAAAATCTGGTTAGTATTTTCATTATGAGTTTTTATTTTCTTAAAAATATCTTTCAGATTCAAATACGCCATGCCTTTCCTTTTATATAATTCAACCAATTTTTTCCTTTGTTATGTAGAAGCATAGAAAGATTTCAAGAAACCAGCAGGTGCTCTTCATAATGTCCACTTGTTCTGCAGGTATGCATGAAAAGAAACACTCAAGTGAAGAGGTCTTTGCTGACAAGCAGGTCATACCATTTCCCTCTTCTGATTCATTAGTACAGTGACTGAGTGTGCCACACTCTTGTTATTGTCCTCACAACTGAAGTATCACAACTGCACATAAAGGCTCAGAGAGACGGTAAAGAATGTGAGAAGTGCCTGTGCACATGTGCAATATATCTTGAAGAACTACTGTTATTAAGAAATGCTCCCCTTTCTTCTTCCCCTTTTTCCCTTTCATTTGCCACATGCACATCTTTACGGTGGTGGACTCCTCTTTCATGCCTCCCCTCAGCTTCTTTGATATAAGTGCTGGCAAGTATTTAAGTGAAAACTAATGTAAGGGGTGCTCTACCCAGCTCAACGTTATGTCTTAGACATCTTAAAGTGACAGCATAATCATAGACTTACAAAAAGAGCTCCAGGTGGTCATCTGCAAGGTGTCTATAACTGTGACAATCATTAATGAAATTTTCACAGTAGCTTGCACACTGGCAGAGTACGCTTTAATCACTGATGACACGTTCACTTTAGCAATCTCACAGAATAATCTGACATCATCAGGTATGCAGTTCAACAGTGTAGGAGTAGAAATCATTATACCTCTGGTCTTTGTGCTACTGATATAAGCAGCCATGGAAAACACAGAAATGGCTTTGTCCTGTACAAGCAGCAGAAATAACTCCTATTGATTTTAATGTGTTAAGTGACATCTCTGAAAAGCTGAGGCTTTAGGAAGAACATCAGCCACCTTACTAGCTTAAGTGGAAGTCAGTTACAAGAACGGGCAGAAACCTGGCATGTGTTCTTAGGGAAATCTTATTCGGCAAAAAAGCCACTAACATTGGTGCATGGATTTCCTCTACTCCTGGTACTGAGGTATTACTCACTGGTTTCAGAAGATGGCAGTTCTCTGACGCAGGAAACGTTGTAGGTGCTCAGGAGAGCAGCTCTGACTGCCAATACATCTATGTGTAAACAGGCTTGCTAGGAGATCTGAGGCTCTGTTCCCACTGGTCACCAAATATTTCTCCTACCTCAGGAGGGAAACATCTTCTGTGAGAGCAGGGGAGAGAACCTCTGCAGACTCAGAATTACAGAAGGGAGGACTATCTAATCAGCAGAAGCAAGTTAATCTCCTAAGGTCATATGGTCCATTTGTCCTTCATTTATTTATTTCATAAGATTTTGAAAATTCCTTAAATGAATCAGCTTTGGGTGAAACAGTGGGTGACCCAGTTTAATCTATGTTTATTGACAATGGAGGCCCCAACTGTTTTCACTAGTGCAGGGGTGCCTCCCACAGACTGGTAAATTTGAACTGAAGCGTGTTCAAGGTCAAGCAAGATATCTTGGCCACCAAGACCAAACCTTGAAATCTCAACCCAGCGTCTGCAGCTGACCTGGTGTGGTCAGCCTGGGGAGCTCTCAGTTAAAAAGCTAGCAAGGATCCTGTCCTACTGGCAGCTCTGTTAGGTTATGCTACTAAAGGCTAATAAATTAAAGACGGATCTGCAGAGAATCAGAGGAACGATGAGTGAAGGAGCATGAACAGCCACATCAGTGAAAAGAAAGCACACTGAATGGACTACTCCTATGAGCACCAAAGGGAAAAAAATGAGACCATTCTCCCTGGTGTGAAACCCACCAAGAGGAGTCAATGAAATAAACTCTCTTTCTGTAATGTCATGCAGAGTAAAAGGGGTTATTGCCTACAAGACTTACTATGGCATGCAAGAGGAGGTGCTTCTTGAGACAGAGCAGGGCGACCTCCTGAGTTGTGTACTTATTATGGGATGTTTAGGGGAAGGATCAAAGAAAGGAAAAAGGATAGATCAAAGTGGATAAAAGAGAAGAAAAAAAGGAAAAATAGAGGGAAAGGGGTATTTTTATACCAGGGGTGGCTGGTTGGGTGCAAACAAATGGCTGGTCAGTGCTTGACTACTGTGGTTTATCCTCTATTCATCTTAAATCCCAACTATTTCCTGTATGAATTTGTTCCCTACTCTGAGCCTGTATGAAGAAACTGCTGGTGAACTTCAAGCATGACTAGCTGTTGAGCAGGTTGAATGTTCTCAGCACCCAAAACTGAAGCAGGCTGGCCCAGGGGCCAGCTACTGGATACACTGCATGTTCAAAGCCATCCTCTGGAGGAACCTTTTTTCCTTTTTTTTTTGCTTTTTGCGTTTGTGTGTGTGTATGTATCTCACTAGTGGACCTCAATGCTGATCAGCTGGGGAAGAAGAACAAGACTGGGATGTCCATGCTACTCATGCTTATGTGATGTCTGCTTGTGTTGACGCGGTTGGGTAACGGCATTGCTCTTCGGTTGATTGGTGTGGCTGGCCGTGTGTGTATTGTTTGTAGTCCAGGCACATGTATGCCTACCAGGAATATGTGCTCATAAATAACTCAAGAAAGATGGAGAAATTAAATATTGGGGAAAGATTATCTCGACAGATTAAAGCTTCCAGGTATGTGAAAAAGGGTAAATGCTTTGAAGTACATTTCCTTGAGTTTGGAAGCTCTACAGTATCTTCATATTTCGGCTGAAGGGAAAAAAAGTTGTACAGAGCGCTCTGTTAGTTGAAATACATCAGTGCAGATGAGTCCCCTTTCCCTTACTGTTATTCTCTTTGTAACGTGCTAGGGATGTATCAGAAATATCTTAGAGTGAATGTTAAGTACAAACCTATGCAGAAGATGTTACAAATTCAATGCCTGAAAAGTAAGAAAAATTAAAAAATGACTTACGCTTATGGAGCTAGTACTTTAATATATTGACAGAATATGAGACGTGACATAAAGTAGTGTTGTAATTAAGCAAAAAAAATACCACTGTAATTTGTAATGTGAATCCCAATGAACAACCTGTTTCAAGAACATGGGTGCACAAAAAGTAGCTGGCAACCCATGACAGAGGAAAGAGATTTTACTTGGAAAGAACTTTTCACTGTAGAAGACAAGATGTAAAATAGTACCCAGGTCGATGCTAATAAAGTATTTAAAAATATATGTCAGATATTTAAATTTGTCAGATATGTTTCTGAAAAGGCGATAAATGTGATGACCTGTACCATCCCATCCTTTTACACTATGTGTTTTTATAGGTTTGAGTCCATCAATTGAATGGAAAGAAAATCTTTAAGCTTCCAAAAGAAGTATGTGATGGTGTTTTCAGTTAACATGAATGCAGTAAAGTACATGAATGCAAATATGTATCTAGCAAATTAATGCCAGGGCTCATAAAATTATATTGCAGTAGAAATGTCACACTAGTCAGGGAGCAGAGATGCTTTACAAATACTGGCTTATAATTGTAGACTCACTTTTCCGTTATGTAATTCATTCTCTTCTGACTGACTGGGCTTTTAATTTGCATAATGAATGCAAATAAAAATCACTGTACTTCGATTAGTCAAATGGTATTTTTAGTCAATTAGCATGTAAGCATTAGTATTACAAATATGATTAAGCAATGATTTTGTGAATGTTTTTACCCTGATTAGCTTCTATACATCTCCTTCTAGACTTTCTTCCTTCCTTATAAAACCCCAGAGCTTCACCTTCCAGCAGTTTCTTACTGTCCAATTTAACCCTAACAAACCTATACTTTGAGTGGAAAAGGAAACAAATTATGAATGAGGAATGGAAAGGATAAAAGTAAGACTTAATAAAGAGTCAAAGAGAAGTAGAAGCCATAAGAAAAGTAAACTTATAGGCTGCCACAACAGGGACATATTTATTTTGAATATATAGATATGGATGTTTACCAGCAACCCACCAGTACATGCCTTAACTAAATGCTGAGATGTATCAGTATAATTATGCCCTCAAGCTACCAGTATTCTACAACATGAATATCAGAAACCAATACATATTTTTATGCTTTTCATTGCTGGACAGAGGTATTTCATCAAAATACGAAGGATCATTTCTTAAATTACATTTTTAAAGTTTTGGTGAATGCCAATATAATGTATTTGTTTAAAATAAGGCTGTTTTCACCAGGAAATACTGAAATCTTCACAGAATATACATGTGGACTGTTAAATATACCTATATTCTGTTAACATTATTTATAGATTTATAATCATGCTCTGACCAAAGCTGACTCTCTGGAAAAGTGACATCACTCCTGCTATAGCACTTTTCAAATCCAAGAAATGTGGAATGATGTGGGTCACATTTGAACTTGAATGTAAACCTTGAGTTGAATAACTGGCAAAATACCACACGCTGTACTAAAAGTGATTTCCCATAGGACTTATGCTCAGAATGGTCAGTTGCTGGCTGTCAGACATCCGTATGTGGCAACTATGAGAACAATGCTAGTACTCATCTGTGAGCATTATATTCATCATGCACAGTACACAATTAGTTAATAAATGGTATCTTATTTAGAAGTGGGCAATGCTATTTTAAACCTAGGGATGTTTCAACTTTGAGATGTAGATTTTGTTCATATAATTCTTCCTACCACTTCGAAGTAAGTGCAAGCACATCTCTTTTTCTTTACAGGTGAGTCATGAATTCAATCTATTAGACTGAAAAAGACTTGATGTGTTTCCTTCAAACTAGAAAATGAAAAGACAGTTACTGACCACAGTATAATTGCATCGCTCTGTCTCCATTGCTTAACTATAAAAAAGATATGCTCTAACACACTTATCATTTTGTTTCCAGAAAAGTAGTCTATCTTTAAGTTTGGCATTTGGACAGGAAATCCAGCAGAATGTGTAATTCAGAAGGCCATTTGTGTCAACATTGTTTGCAATGCTGCTCTAAACCTGAATGACAGCGAATGTGGTCTCGATTCATATGACACTAGCTGAAATGTTATGACCACTAAGAGCTTTCCAGTCAGCTCCTTGAAACATGCAACTACTGTTGAAGTGGATGGGTTTTCTTGAAGCATTATTCTCTGTATATAAGGCTAAATATTGTGGCACTTTATATCACATTCATCCAGCATATTATATTCGCATAGTACAATATAACCACTGAAAGAAAAATAGAAGAAAAATAGCAGAAGATTAATAGGTGGTGAAAGTGTGGAGATAAGGCTTGGGGTGAGCAAATAGGTTCTGTTACCTGTAACTTGATAGTCACTACTTTAATCTGGAAAAGAAGTATTATTCAAAATTAAAATAGAAAAGTATTACTTAAAATTGCATTTAAAAATTCATATTGAAGTGTTTTTCAATAGGTATCCTACTGTATTTAACAGTGTGGAATGAAACAGAATATTTATAAAGCATTACAAAATTACCATGCATTGGTAAACTTGTTTCAGCTTCTTCACAATGGAATGCATGAATTTTGTTTACACTGCCATTTAAGGTTACCCTTGAAAATAACCTTTCTCCAGCATGAGCTTTCTAAATCGCTCTTCTCTGTCTGTATCTTAACTTAGTATCTGCACTGCAGACAAACACATTTGCTTCTTGATCCTCCTAAGAAGCCCTCCATGGAATCATTGCCATCTCTGCTTTCAGACTTGACATTGATTATGGGTGGCAATGACAGCAAAAAAATTAAAGGAGCGAGGCATTTTGAATGGCTGTGATTTAGCTTCAGGTCTTCTGAGCCTGCTGGGACATCACATAGCTTCATGCCCTGATATTCACCATTTTTCTTAGGGTTAAGTTAACTTGGTTTCTAGCACAGGTGGTTAGCAGCTCTGGCTTTAAGGCAGATGATAATGTCTGTCACAAGCGTCAGTGCTGATGCCACCACATAGATACTTCCTAATAACTATTAGGATGACTTCTGTAAATTCTGAATCTGTGTTTCCCACTATTTTAAGTCAATTGAACACAGAACTGAGTGAGATTTTATCTATTACTGCTGAGCCCTGCTAACGTGGAGCAACATTCTAGGTCAAAATGTGCTTATAGTTGACATGGTAGTATCACTAAACAGATAAACCACCAGGTAAACATCTGTGAAGGAGAACCTTATAAATACCTTCAATTAATCTTATCTGGTCCTTCAAATGATATTCTGTGTCAAAAATAGATGAAAAATATATAATAGACACAGTTGAATGTAGCTCAAAACAGTGCAATTGTTGTTAAATGAAGTGTAGGTAAGAGCTTACACTTAAAATGCAACATAGTACAATGAGTGTAGGAGAAACTATTAGCTTCAAACCTATTAAATACTAATAGATGATGTATTTAAAGCAAAGTAACAACCACAGAAAATATCCAATTAAAATTTATAAAGAGCTTCTTGACTTTGTAATTAGAAAATTCAGTGTCTTAAGTGTTCATAAATACTACTTTATCAAAACTGAGACAATCACAGGAAATTAAAAATTTACAACATAATGAGTCCACTCCCTCCAAAACCAGACAACATTCACTACAATGCACAATCCTATATATTGGCTGAAGTCTGTCACATTCAAATTCTACTATGGTAGAAGAAACACTTTTTTGAAAGTAGATATAAACATGTGGAAAAACTGATGTCCCAAGCCCATTCTGTCTTCAAATGCAAGCACACAGTATTCGCTGTAAGTAAATGTTGAAAATCATGGAGAAAATTAAAAGAAGAATCTTAATAAAGTTTCCTTCTCATTTGTCATTCTCAATTTGCAAATTCAGTCACCAAGGTACAGACAGTGATCTTGAAAGCTTTAATCATCTTATGCTGCTCTCTAATAGTTACCCCTACTGGAGAAGAAACACTAAGAAATTATTACAGGAAGTAGCAGACTGTCAAGGTATGAAAGGACAGAAGTAAAACTGTAAAGAGGTCCTCTTCATTTAATTTTTCTTTGAACTGACATACAAAATGGAATAAAAGATTTTCATGAACTGAATGTAGATTGAGTTGAGCTCATCATAATCAACACATTACAAACTAATTTGGGATACTATGAATTACATAGAGTAATTCACAAAGAAATCTATCCCAGGATTAAGGAGTTTTGAAACTTAGGAGATACTTTATAATTACTTTGCCATCCCAAACTGCTTTTTAATTACACAGTTTTGGATCTTTCCAAATGTTTCTTACTAGTCTGATTCCTTGGACAGATAATAGTTTATAAAAATTTTGACTTGTCATAAGATTACGACCTACTTCAAATAAGTAACTTTTATTTCAACATAGCAGAAAAAGTTATACTTATGTGTTCTGAAATTGTAAAATTAAAGTGTACAGAAAAACTTCGCACAGTAGATTGTGGCTTTAAATACTCACCATCTGTAATAAATCATCTCATAATATACTTCTAGAGTTGCACACCAATGTAGAATTTTCCAGTAAAACAATAAATTATCACATAATAGGAAAAGTTAGTACTAGTTCTGTAAATGTTGTTTAAAATCCCTTGTTATGAAAAAAAGTGAGTACGTATAGCAAACAACATTTACTTATTAGATTTATGCTTTTATGTGTAAGTTCTTACCTAAGCTGTTTAAAAGCCTCTGCCTTCACAAGCGGTGTTTCTACAGAGTGTTCAAAAAGTGCTCCTTCAGGACCTAGAAAGAAGGAAAGAGACTATATTGTAAAAGTTCAAATATTAAAGAAATAGTGACAGTGATTTATACAGCCACTTTGAAAACAGAAATTAAGATATGAAAATATATATTAACAACTAATGAGACAATTATTATCCAGATACAGTTTTACTATTATTGTATTAATTGGAACAAAAGAATACATTGTTAACGCAAAAGTACAGGTTAAATTCTTAAAATGGAATTTGAAAAGTCGGAAGAAAAAGTTTAAACCACTTGGGACAAAAATGTAAGTAAACAGGATTTTTATAACACAACTTCCTTTAGAATTAATAGAAATAATTAAAACTTCACAAAACCTTTGCAAATATTGTAGAATTAAAACATCACCTGCATTTTAGACTATTCTATATAAAGCACAAAAGCTGCCATGTAGCTTCATCAAAGATTTCCCTTGACTGTCAGGCAGACGTGGTAAACATAAAATAGTATTTATGCATGTAAAATGGTATCAGATGGTTTAGCTGTTGAAATAAGAGTAATTTCAGCCCAACAGAGGAGAAATGGTGCTTACCTACATGTGGGTGGTACATGTGTAGGTTGGGCAAAGCAAGTCAACCATATCAAAAGATTTTTTGTGTTGTTCTGCTGAAGGTAAATGCAACTTAAAGCCAAGATATCCAGAACCCAGCTGAAGTGGATACAGAGTCTTGAA
The DNA here is from genome assembly GCF_964034855.1 of Anser brachyrhynchus. Taxonomy (NCBI): domain Eukaryota; kingdom Metazoa; phylum Chordata; class Aves; order Anseriformes; family Anatidae; genus Anser; species Anser brachyrhynchus. Next base: position 191,867,564 of record NC_137694.1, read on the forward strand.
CTGTTCCTAAGATCCTTCCCATAAAGGGGCCACTGTCTAGCCTTATCACCTAGATATCAGTACCCTCCTGAAAATCAAGAGTCAGTGGCTGTACTCTTTCTTTGCGGTTTTAAGTTATTTTGTGCAAGAAATGATATGATAATAAAGGCAGTAATTTTCAAGACCAGAACTTGTAGTACAGAGCATAGAATGCAATGGACAACAATATTACTGTGAGAATTTATGGTCTGAAATAGAAGCAAGATTGAGTGCCTCTAGAATGAGAACAGAAATGAAAAGGTAATAGCTCAGAAACCAAGATCTTAGAGGATAAATCCAGTTAAGGACTTACATGGATTCTAGCTCCTGCACCTTTAACTTATTTAGGAATTCAAATTGCCCATAACAACCCAACAGTCAATTTTCAACCTAGGTGTAAAGTGCTGAGGTTCAAGACAACAATTCAGATTAAAAAAATATCATGGTCAGACAGCTAATGAAGATAGTTTCCTATGCCCTTTTATGTCTCTTTGATGACTCATTTTCTATACAAAATATAGCCCCTCTCTCAGAATTTCCTGTGCTGAATGAAGTTTTCCTTTTCTTACAGGATTTCCTGTAAGAATCTTCTCTGAGGGTGCCTGTTTAACTCTGAACTCTATGTCACAGATCATATTTAAAGGCAGACTTTGTTCATTATTTATTTGGTCCAACTCCCAGGCCTACTTTGTGGGATTGGTCTCTTCTGAGAGCTTTTTTTCCTATTTGATCCTTTCCTGAGGTTGGTTTTCTTAATCGGACACTTTTGATACTGGTTTGACTCCCACTTCTGGGAGCAGTTTGATAGCACTTGGTACTGGTAAGATTCATATGCACATATATGTGCATATAAATAATCAGTAATTGAGAAAAAAGTATATATATGTACATGTAAGTAGTCAAACACTGATAAGTAATCAATTAGAAGATAAATCTTTTTGTTGTTGTTGTTGTTGTTTTCTTTCTGGAAGATCTGATGAGACCAGGATGAAAAAGTGACTGTGGAATCAGGAGGAAGGAAGAAAAGACAAGAAGAAATGTATGATTAGTAAATGGATGTGGTATAATCACAGAATCATAGAATCATTTAGGTGGGAAAAGACCTTCAAGATCATCAAGTCCAAATGTCAACCTGAGCTACCAAGATCCATCACTAAACCATGTCCCTTAGTGCCACATGCACATGTCTCTAAAATATGTCCAGGGATGGGGACTCCACTACTTCTCTGGGCAGCCCATTCCAATGCTTGACCAATGCACCATGAAGAAATTCTTCCTAATACCCAATCTAAAGTTCCTCTGGTGCATGATTAGTGCCATTAAATGTCTAGTCTTACAATTTCATTTTTATAGATTTTCCTGTGGTGTGCATGTGAAAAAAACACACACAAAAAAAGAATTTTAATTTAGTCCACTTGTGTTAAGCCATATAGTTTGAATTATTATAAAAATTAGGGAAGAATACCATCACTTCCATTAATATTTTGCAAAAGTACCATCAACTGATATTCATAGAATCACGAGATAGAATAGTTAGCTATCAGAGCAATAATCAGGTAATAAAAAGTAAATAGAGCCTACAAAACAATAAAGAATGACTTCAAAAGGAAAAGACTTGTGTCTGTAACTCAATTCGTGAGTTTTATCTTCACATTAGACATCATCAGCATGGACTGACTCTGAAAAGCTCTACTATGTGCTCTGCCTGATTTTCATTTAATTCCTCTGTCATCTTTAGAAATCCATAAAATAGCCATAGCTCATCATCATCTATTTGTACTTTCAAAACTGATTAAAAGTGAAATTAAAGGTTTTAAGTATGGATGTTTGCATCAGTGGCTTCAGGAGAAAACATGAGAAATCTGATTGCTCTCTTTCCCATACACACTTAGCTGAAAGTTAAGAACCCGAGGTATCAGTATGAAAGGTGAGCACAAAATACTAAGGTTCTCTAGCAGATTAATTAGACATCGTCTTCTGTAGTTCTTGCACCATTTTTGTATGCAGTAAAGCACCGGGTATGACATTATTAAATACATTTATATCTTTGAATTGTAAATGAGACGACAAGCTTGGTTGATAAAGATAATAGTATGGGCATAATAAACTTCCACAGGTATTTACTTTGATGCCACATCACATTTTGATTAAGAGATTAGAGCAACACAAATCAGACTGGAATGCATTACATGGATTAAAATTGGCTGAAAGGTCTTAAACATAATTGCAAACAGAGCAATGAATGAAGGGATGTATTACTAGTGGGGCCAAATGTGGTATAACATTTTATTATGGACGTGGAACAAAAAAAAAAGATTATTTCAGTTGACACAGACACTGGGAAAGAGGAGATAGGAGTGAAAAGGACAAGTCACTAATAAAGGGATATCTCTGTTTTGCGAATGTGACTTTATCAGGTCAGCAATTTTTAAGCTGACCTTTATACATGAGCTCCCTACTCAATTATTTAAGTTAAACTAATAGTAATATTTTTTATTTATTATTATTTATTATTTATTTTATTTTATTTTTATTTATTTATTTATTTATTTATTTATTTATTTTCTAGTAATATTTTCTGACCCTGAATGCTTTACTTCGACAACATTCCTAAACTTGATTACTCAGAAATCTACTTCTTTTGTAATTAAAATTCAGAATGCCCTACTGACCCTTGAGCTTAGTTTCAAAGCCACCCTCAAAACTAGATCTGCAGCCTGCTCAGAAGTGGGCTAGCAGGCTGCTGGGGGCATCTTACAGCACACAAGGGATGTCACATGCCAAAGGTGCCCTCACGATATCTCACTACAGAATGTGCAGATCACTGCAAGGCTAGTAAGGAAGTGCTTATAGAACGGGTGGGGTGGGGGGTGGGAACTCTTCTTTCTCACAGGCTTTTGTCATTTCACTCTGGGACCTGATTATAAACAGCCTTTTGTATTTCTTCTACAGTGCCATTTACACATAAGTTCACATTTGGTGATGTAAAAATGAATAGTTGCATAATGTTTCCTTGCATTTGAGATAGAGCTTGATAAGATTATAAAAGACATTGTATGACCTACTTATCAGTCATGAAAGGGATGGGAGCTGATAAACCAGATGCCTCTTCTAGCCCACTTTTACATTCCTATCAAGGTTTGGACTTGCTGTGATTAAGATGACCAGATATGCACAGAGAGATGTAAGAAAGAGGAGCCTGGCAAAACTGACTGGAGGAGGGGAGCAATCATCTATACGGAGATTTGTGAGGTCTGAGTGTAATCACAGAACCATAGAATCACAGAATGGTATGGGTTGGAAGGGACATTAATGATCACCTAATTCCAACCCCCCTGCCATGGGCAGGGACACCTCCCACTATTATGTTTGCTGAAGCCTTGCTTATAAAAAGGCAGATCCTTTTTTAAGGGATGTGCTTCTGTCTCTTGCTCTGGGATGGCAGGTCTAAGCATCATTGTGGCTCAGAAACAAGGCAGAGAGACACACAAGCTCCCCAGAGAAGCCCAACTGTATCACTAATTCTCAGCCTGTGCAAACCAAGAACAATACAGATAGTTCTAAAAACCAGCAATCACAGCATTTTAATTAAAAAAAAATCTTTCCAATAGCCTTTATATAACAGCATTATCATCAGAGCATTCCCTCCTCACTGGAGGAGACAGAAGCCCACACTTAGCAGTGAGCAACTTTGAGGAGCTCACCTTCTGTTTCTCCTTTTGAAGGAGAACCATGAAAAAGGAAGAAATGAGAGCAGGGGGCCACAGGCAGAGCTTCACATTGCTAGTGGACATAAAGAGTGCTTTTTTTCAGCTGTCTCCTTATGCTGTGCACATAACTTTTCATGTCGTTACAGAGCATTGTCCTGGCAGGTGGGATTGCAGGCCTGAAGTTTCCCAGGCCACAGAGGGAAATTCAGAACGTCTCCCATTTCCTAAGTGCCCTGACTAATAGATTTTGCAAAAAAAATAAGGAAAAGATATACATGGCTGCAGGATGAGCCCTCTTGGGTGTGTGTTTCCAGGACACCCTGCTCTGAAAGACAGGTGAGCGATAATAGAGATAGTACTACTTGCATGGGAAGAGGAGCTAATGGAAAAAAGCCAATGGGAAATACCAGTTTTAATATTCCAGAGATAAAGGTATTAAAGGGGCATGTGTGCGTAAGAGGGAATAAGAAGGTTTATTTACATATTCTAGAGCTGTCTTTTCTAAGAAAGTTTAAAACATTACCTTCCTGTGAGGAAAACTTCATTAAACAACATTAAGTTTAGTCAGTACGACACACACACACAAAAAATCACTTCATGGCAAAAGTTTTTGGAAAATGGCCCTAAACTGATCTCTTGTCTACCTTAACTACTTTATCTTTTAAACTGTAAAGAAGGAGACTTAAATTATGATATAAATATTACTGCATTTGCTATTTTATAGAATGTTGTTTATAAATATCATTTAATCCTAAAATGCACAAGAACAAGATACTCATTTTCTAAGGAGAGAATTTTAATGAGAGGACTTAAGCCAGTAGGTTTCATTAACACCCGCCCCACACACACTATCAAGCAAGGTCTATCTGCCTCTAAAAGTCTAACAGCAGAATGTTTATTCATATACTAAAATTGTCACATACTTAACATAGCTTGTGAGCAGAAACATTTCAATTAAACACACATCTTCACATTGTGCTTCAGTGTTAGCTATTCAAACTGGAAACCTTTCCACATAGAACTAGAAAATCACTGACAATAATTAGCAAACACTCTCAAAGATTATGAAGGACAGGCAAGCAGAACAAGTAGTAGACTGGATAAAGTGTGATGTAATACTTATCACCTTTGCATTGCCAAGTTTTCTGCAAAAAGAGTGGAGGGTAAGCAACTTCATTCTATTAATTTCTTATGTTCCACTATTCTCATCATCAAAATATTACCCTTTACTATAGTCGTGATATATAAATTACTATTAGCACTTGTTAAAATGTTTTTTTGCAGTAGTTGAGACCATTTTGGACCACTCTTCCTACAGCCTGTAGCACTGCATGGGGTTGTTGTGCCCCAAGTGCAGGATCTGGCACTTGGCCTTGTTGAACCTCATACAGTTGGTCTCAGCCCATCAGTCCAGCCTATCCAGATTCCTCTGCAGAGCCCTCCTACCATCGAGCAGATCAATGCTTGCATTTAACTTGGTGTCATCTGCCAACTAACAGAGGGTGCACTCATGCCCCTCATCCAGACCATTGATAAAGAAATTGAAGAGAACTGGCCCCAGTACTGAGCCCTGGAGGACACCACCAGTGGTCGGTCTCCATCTGGATTTAACTCCATTCATCACAACTCTTTCAGCCCGGCCACCCAGCCAGTTTTTAACCCAACAAAGTATACACCCGTCCAAGCCTTGAGCAGACAGCTTCTTCAGGAGAACGCTGTGCGGAATGGTGTCAAAAACCTTACTGAAGTCTAGGTAGACCATATCCACAGCCTTTCCCTCATCCACTGAGCATGTCACCTTGTTGTAGAAGGAGCTCAGGTTCATCAAGCAGGACCTGCCTTTCGTAAACCCATGCTGACTGGGCCTGATCGCCTGGTTGCCCTGTAAGTGCTGCGTGATGGCACTCAAGATAATCTGCTCCACGAGCTTCCCCGGCACTGAGGTCAGACTGACAGGCCTGTAGTTCCCTGGGTCCTCCTTCTAGCCCTTCTTGTGTCACATTTGCTAACTGCCAGTCGACTGGAACCTCTGCTGAAAGCCAGGACTGATCACAGTATCACAGTATCACAGATTTCTAGGTTGGAAGAGACCTCAAGATCATCGAGTCCAACCTCCGACCTAACACTAAGTACTCCACTAAACCATATCGCTAAGCTCTACATCGAAACGTCTTTTAAAGACCTCCAGGGATGGTGACTCCACCACCTCCCTGGGCAGCCCGTTCCAATGCTTAATAACCCTTTCGGTAAAGAAGTACTTCCTAACATCCAACCTAAAACTCCCCTGTCGCAACTTTCGCCCATTCCCCCTCGTCCTGTCACCAGGCACGTAGGAGAACAGACCAACCCCCACCTCTCTACAGCCTCCTTTAAGGTAACTGTAGAGAGCGATGAGGTCGCCCCTGAGCCTCCTCTTCTCCAGGCTGAACAAGCCCAGCTCCCTCAGCCGCTCCTCGTAAGACTTGTTCTCCAGACCCCTCACCAGCTTGGTCGCCCTTCTCTGGACTCCCTCGAGCACGTCCATGTCCTTCCTGTAGCGAGGGGCCCAAAACTGAACACAGTACTCGAGGTGCGGCCTCACCAGAGCCGAGTACAGGGGCACAATCACTTCCCTAGACCTGCTGGCCACACTGCTTCTTATGCAGGCCAGGATGCTGTTGGTCTTCCTGGCCACCTGGGCACACTGCTGGCTCATATTCAGCCGACTATCAACCAATACTCCCAGGTCCCTCTCGGCCAGGCAGCTTTCCAGCCACTCATCTCCCAGCCTGTAGCTCTGCTTGGGGTTGTTGCGCCCCAGGTGCAGGACCCGGCACTTGGCCTTGTTGAACTTCATACAGTTGACCTCAGCCCATCGCTCCAGCCTATCCAGATCCTCCTGCAGAGCCTTCCTGCCCTCGAGCAGATCGACACACGCACTTAGCTTGGTGTCATCTGCAAACTTACTGAGGGTGCACTGGACGCCCTCATCCAGATCATCGATAAAGATATTAAAGAGGACCGGCCCCAGTACCGAGCCCTGGGGGACACCACTAGTGACCGGCCTCCAACCAGATTTGACTCCATTCACCACAACTCTCTGAGCCCGGCCATCCAGCCAGTTTCTAACCCAGTGAAGCGTACGCCAGTCCAAGCCCCGAGCAGCCAGTTTCTTGAGGAGAATGTTGTGGGGAACTGTGTCAAAAGCCTTACTGAGGTCAAGGTAAACCACATCCACAGCCTTTCCCTCATCCACCAAGCGCGTCACTTGGTCATAGAAGGAGATCAGGTTCGTCAAGCAGGACCTGCCTTTCATAAACCCATGCTGACCAGGCCTGATCGCCTGCTTGCCCTGCAAGTGCCGCGTGATGACCCTCAAGATAATCTGCTCCATGAGCTTCCCTGGCACTGAGGTCAAACTGACAGGCCTATAGTTCCCCGGGTCTGCCCTCCGGCCCTTCTTATAGATGGGCGTCACATTGGCTAGCCGCCAGTCAACTGGGACCTCCCCCGATAGCCAGGACTGCCGATAAATGATGGTAAGCGGCTCGGCCAGCTCCTCCGCCAGTTCTTTCAGTACCCCCGGGTGCATCCCATCCGGCCCCATCGACTTGCGCACATCCAAGCTCCGTAGCAGGTCGCCAACCATTTCCTCATGGATAGCGAAGGCCACGTCCTGCTCCCCATCCCCTTCCACCAGCTCAAGGCACTGGGTATCCAGAGAACAACCGGTTCTAAATGATGATGCTAAATGATGGAATGATGCTAAATGATGATGCTAAATGATGGAAAGTGGCTTGGTGAGCACTTCTGCTGGCTCTCTCAGTACCCTTGAGTGGATCTTATCTGCCCCTATAGTCTTGCATATGTCTATGTAGTTTAGCTGGTTGCTATCCATTTCCTATTTTTTCCAAATTAGGAAATGCTAACATTTTCCAAATTGTTGGAAAATGACAATTCTTGACATATTGGGTTGGATTGGATTTGCATTTTTCCTGAAATACTATACATCACAGACACTGGTTCTCTGCTATGCTATATTTTAGTTAAAAACTGCCACATTTTCTTATAAATTGTTACTGGGCTTTTCATAATTCATGTAACAATGAGAAGTAAAATCAAATAGCTCACCATATTGTACAAAAAAACATGCAAAATATTCTTCATGTATTTTAAGCCTGTTGCAGTCTTATTGTATGAACTTTTCAAAATTCATTTCACATAGACCTTTCTATGAAAAATGTTTAAAAAAATTAGCTCAGTACTCAAAGTATTACTAATTTATCCTTTATGGTAATAGTATCATTTAAATCACAATTTTAATAAATGAGTTTAAAGCATAGTAGGCATGAATCTCTTACTTACTTTAATGACTTTAATGGATTTATTTTTCAATTGTACTACAGTATAAAAAAGAAACAGGCAATGTGTCTTTCTACAATATCTGCTAAAGTAAACAATTATCCCTGCAGTCCAAAGATTAATATTGGACAAGTCAGAATACATGTTTTTGCATAGCAATTTCACCTTGTGTATGGATGATTTTTACTTACTTTGAGCAGAGATAGACCTTTTCTAAATCAGTTAACAATTATGCAGTTTTTCATATCTTTGTTAAACATGCTTTTCTATTAAAGTTTAGCATCCCTTGGGCAAACAATAATCATTTGATATGGTTTCCTGGTTAAACAAAGTTGTAATTTCAATTAGGTTAAAAAGTAAAAAACTTAAGATAAGACCCTCAGGTGTAAACAAAATTTATTAACACATTCATTATAACTTAACTTTGGCTTTGAAACATTAATTGTGTACTTATTATCACATTTGTAGTTTTGCACAGTGAAATAATATGAATTGATCCATTAAAATTAAGACCTCAATATTTCAGAGGACCAATAATTAGCAAAAGTTAACATGATATTTGCAATCAGCTTAAAAATACTGAAAATGTAATTGAAAACAAGCTACAGGATAATTTCAGTATTTCCTTTGATGGAGTCTTCCAGTTAAAGAGAAATCACACCCTGACATATCTGTTTTAATGTAACCTTACACCTGGAAAATGAAGGTTGACTTTATCAGGTCATATAAAAGGAAACAGCTTTTCATGTGATAACTTTGACATCTTACTTTGTAAATGAGTACTTTGGTGATTTGCAGAAATAGCCTAAAGCAAACTTGTCTTCTGACTGATGACATTTTAAATACACTATAAATACCATCCCATGGCATATGTGCTACACATAGAGCAGAAATACATTGGCTTTCACTTCGAAAGAAAAAGTCATAAAATATTGGAGTGTAAAAAATTTTCACAAATAAACATTAATTTTCACAAATAAAATTAAGTTTTCACAAATAAATCTTAATACAACTGGTTTCTCAAATAGCAACATGTAAGACTTTTCCACCTTCAATTAACAGTATGCACTGGAAATTTTAAGTAATTCAAAAAAAGAAAACCCACAAAAGTACAGTTCCAATCACTACTTGTATTTGTTTTAAGTAAAATACATACATACAAAATGCATATGTATTTATACATACATATTATCACTTTTTTGTTAACACTTCTTATGATTATTTACTGAAAAAGGTCATGATACCTTCAGATATCTATTTTCTAATGAGGTAAACCCAGTATTTTTCAGAATGGTTTATTTAAAATGCCATTTTACTGTGTTTTTCTTGCGACTATTAGTTGGACATTTCTTAAACTGTTACAAACCTGTGACTCGAAGTTTATCTGTGCCAATTACAACCTCATTTTCATCCACTGTAAAAAGTGGCTTGCCATCCTTTGAGTTGATCTGAAATTGCTGTCCATGGAATTCGACCATTTTAGGACCTGCAAAGCACAAGCAGAATAATGGAATAATTACATGAGCTTTCTTCAGCTTTCTATATAAATTGCTAACCATTCAAACTATGGTCTTAATTTAGTGACTCACTTAAGTACATTAAAGATCATGAAGCATTCAGATATTCCAAGGATAGTGGCCCCACAAGTACTGAAATTGGCTAAGTGTATTTACATTTTCTAATCTGTTGTTCAAAACTGTGCTTGGAGTCATGCTTTCAAGTTGGGTTTCCAAGAGGGAATTTAAGAAATCCCTCACAAATTGATCAAGACAAACATTCACATTCTTGGTGCTGAAGTTGCTAAGGTTATTTGACCTATGTGAGTGTATAATGTCTTCCATTTTATTTATTTATTTTTTTGAAAACATAAAAATTAATTATCAGAGTCTTTGCAGCATCATCTCTTTTGATTAGAGAGGCTCAAATGCTTTAAAATCCCCTGTATGGTCTGGATCCTCAGTTCTTCATAACAAATGCCAATTTAGCTCCACATAACTACCAAATATCACTGATCATGTTCTTAGATAATTTTTAAAAAGCTGAAGAGTATTTTCAGTTGGATCTGGAACTCCAGAAATTAATATTGTGTGCAAGAGAGTCTTTGCATATCACCAGATCCGAAATTCAGTAAAAAATTCTGTTCTACAGTTTTCTTTTTGAGTAAATATATGCCAAGCCCTTAATATTCCTCATTTTAAACAATTAGATCAATTAAAAATTCACATCGCATAAGTTTGAGTATCTGTTTGATAGAGTCATCTCATTTTATGTTCAGAATTAAAATTATAGGTAATGGTCAAAGTACTTAAGATTCCTTTTTTTAATTAAGGGAATTCACAGAACATCCACAGGACCGACAAGCACTGAGATGTTTCATTTCCCTGCAGGAACATAGACATTAAATACCTTCTGGGTAGTAATTCGCAAAAGAACTAGGAGACTTTGATAGATCTTAGGTTAAAATGGCATTAGGTAACTGATGATTGATATAGCAATGAAATAAATTCAGACATTTCCTATAATTTCCATGGCAGCTGATGCAAGAGATACATACCATAAGGTCCTATATAAATTGCTCCTGTTTCATTCAGTAGATGCTGAATGAAGCAATTGCTTTTAATCACTTACAATGCATAGAGAGGATTATACAGGCCATAAGAACCTAAACCAATAAAAAACAATACTGACTCAACTTGAAAACGGTCAGGATAGAGGGCCGAATTCATACATTGTACTCTACTGGAGTAGAGTACGCAGGCACAATCTTACTGATCTCTGGCTCTTCTCTACAGCTCCTCCAAAGCACATGGCTTGATTTCTGAGAAGTGTATTGCAAAAATACAGAAAATATCTTTGTTCAGAGAAAAGGTGTTACTCAGAGCCTTTTTTTTTTTTTAGAAAAAAAAGGAGTTCCAGGTAAATGAAACAAGGATGGTTCCCTATCAATGCTTTCCTAGAAAATATTGTTTGTTTTATTACTCGTGATCCTGTCCAGAAGGAGCAATGTAGTTACTGATCATTTATGTAGTGTAGGTAGATCCTTTGTTTATACAGCAAAATCAAAGGCCTAAGTAAACCAGCAATTATCATCTTTAATTGGTGCTGTAATGTCTGGTTCCGCTTTTCTTCCTTTCTTTCATCCAACACCACAATTACAGTGCTTAGCATGACTATGGGATACACAAATCTAAGCCTCTCCTGTCTGACATGATTCAGGTTGGGCGATTCAGGCACATTCAGGCACATCTTTTTGGTGGGATGGATTTAGGAGCAATTCTCAGTCACTTTTTTTATAGATGTTGTATACAGTATAGAAAGAAAGGTATTTTTCTGAGCCTTTACTTCCTCCATAGGAATGAAACCCAAGAGTCCAGTTTCTGTGGTCAATATGCTGGCTGCAGAACTGATAGAGAAAAGTTGCACTTAACATCATGTCTTCTGATCCTGCTCATTGTCCGAGCTCATTCTAAGAAGCATGCAATTACAACATCTACTAGATTAGACTCAGCAGATCAGATAGAAATGTGAATGCTGATTCTGTAAGGCTCTGACAAGGTTAAGTATTTTTCTTTTCAGCATTTTCAGTATTTTGGAGGTCTGGCATGCCAGAAGCAAATATTTTTATATTGCCATAGAATATTTATTGTTTAAAACAATAGCTGAATGAGGATCCCGAAGATTTACATTTTAGACATACGTAATTTAGAGTAAAGTAGGTGCCCAAGGCCTTCCACAGATTCAGTTCTAATCTGTAAAGCTTTATAGTATGGGTAATCTTTAAAATACTCATTAGAAACTGCTGGAATTGCATTAGAACTATTGTGTAAGCCTGCAAACAATATGCAGGAATATCTCTAAAAAAACAACTCAGACATGTATAGTATTAAGTTATATTTCATTGTTAATTATTTACACATGATCACTGTAAAATACTTTAGTATGATGAAGACACTGTACGTTTAGAGGGAATGTCATCTACTGATTTCCTTTGTACAAGGGCAATTAGCCTTGAAAATAAATTGCTGGGCTGGAATAGCGGTACTTCTGCTCTTTCCTTCTCAGCACCTTGGTAGATACAGAAGGTTTCACTGCTTATAAATCACCAGGGAAAGAAAAAAGTAGATTTGAAAGAACTGAAGAAGTGTGGCATGATTTGCACCAGACCTAACTTGATCTCGTCTATGAGTACATTTATCTTATTGATTTGCTAATTCGTTGAGTCTATTTCACAAGCAATCTTGTCAAAGGAAGACTTTTCATGTCTCTCCTAACAAGAACAGGAAAGAACTACCTCAAACAGAATGAATCGATTAATTTAATTTGTACACCTGCATGTTGCTAGAAAATTGACATCTTTTTTGTTAATTGGATCGTTATGGAATGTAGATTAATTCGCAGAGAGATGTGACATGACAAAAGAAAGAAGTTATAAGATGGAGGAGCTGTTTTAATTATTTGAATTTAGGATGAATATACATACATTATATAGCATTTACATATGTTGGACTGAATTCTGATTTCTATCACCTAACCAAAGCAAAAGGTATAGCTGATATAAACATATGCTTAGCAGACTGACTTTGTCAGCTGTCCTATCTATTTAATGCAAATTTCAGGCACAGTATCCATAATGAATATCATACTGATACAACTGGGGCTGCAGTATTTACTAGTTTAATTAATCTGGTCCATGTATACAGTGACCACAATTCCAACAATAATTGGAAAAAGGAAGGTATTCTGTCTTTCCATTCCCAGCTCATTTTTATTTTTTAACATTACACCACATAATCATATTCCTGGGCTCTCCTCTTTTCTTCTACTCCATTAATATCTAATTATTCTGGGCAAAGCAGTATATCTTTAACAGTAGAAACTGAAGGAGTACTACTCTAAAATAATGAGATGTGGGAAAAACAGAGAAAAATCTACTTAGAAGAAGAACAAGAGGAATAACAACATCTGTAGAAAAGTGCTCATCCTGGATGAGCTGTAAGTTCTAACAAGCTAATGAATACATCTATGCCAATAAATTAGAGAAAGCCAAGGCAGAGGAGACACACTGCCAATTTCTGCTACTCTAGTAGCATGATCCTTGGCACAGTCTAAACCTGTACTACACGGTGACTTGCTGACAATGCATGGTCGGGTGCTGTTCCTCACAGGCAGGGTGGATGAAGCTCTCCAGCTCTGGAGGAAAGTGGGTTTAGCTGTATAATGAGAGTTGTGACTTGCCATCTGCCCTGGGGGCAGACTGTGAGTCCTGGCCTGTTTTAGTTGATAATGTAGGCATAGCCTATCTCTACCTGTAAAATACTTTCACATGTTAATCATGCAGTGAATGACTCACTAAAGTGTCCAGGGACTTTTATTGCTTAAAAGTTGTATTGGTGCCTATTGCTCTTATCTTTTTTTCTTCTGATCAAGTTACAAGAATCTAAGCAATGAATTTAAGCATGTGGAGGGGCAGTTAGGTAGGATCTAAGACGGGTGCATAGTGAACTATTCCTATCACATTTTAAAGCTCAACTTAAATAAGAAAAAACACAACAAACACTGAAAGTACTCACTGCACATTATATACTTTTCAAAGGGGTTTTAACTGGTGGCTGTTGCACACTTGACTAAATCTTTAAATAAACCTTTAGGTTCATGGTTTTGTCAACACAAATGCCCCTGTAAAGTTGGATGAGGACTGTCCCATGGATAATCCCCATTATCAAAGAATGGTATGGAAAAAAAAATGACTTATTTTAAGTCTTTAGATGGAATGCCAGGTGTCCCGGTTTCAGTTAGGACAGAGTTAATTTTCCTCCTAGTAGCTGGTAGGGTGCTATGTTTTGGATTAGGATGAGAAGAGCGCTGATAACATGCTGATGTTTTAATTGTTGCAGAGCAGTGCTTACACCAGGCCAAGGACTTTTCGGCTTCTCGCTCTGTCCTGCCAGCGAGCAGGCTAGGGGTGCAGCAGGAGCTGGGAGGGGACAGACCCAGGACAGCAGACCCACACTGGCCAAAGGGGTATTCCATACCATCTGACGTCATGCTAAACAATATATAGGGGTGGCTGGCCGGGGTGGGGGGCCGGCTGCTCGGGGATAGGCTGGGCATCTGTCAGTGGGTGGTGAGCAATAGTATTGGGCATCACTTGTTTCTTACACATTATTATTAGTAATACTATTATTATTATTATTATTATTTTCCTGTCTTAATAAACTGTCTTTATCTCAACTCACAGGCTTCACTTTCCCATTTCTCTCCCCCATCCCAGAGAGGGAGGGGGGAAGGTGAGCCAACGGCTGTGTGGTGTTTAGCTGCCAGCCGGGTTAAACTACTACACCAGGGTAAACTAAATTCAAGCATATGTTTCATTTATGTTACAGATGAGACAGCTCATGTGTAGATCAAATTTCAAAAACCAAAAATAGGCTTTTAAAGAAATGGAAATTCATTTATGTAACCAAAAGTAGCCATTAATTTCTCCCAGTTGTATTTTGCAATACACATGCAGCAGCTATACTGCAATAACACTAATTGTATCATGATTCATTGTCAGCTCATAAACAGCAGCCTAATTCAATATCTGAAACTTTAATCTCCTACTTCCTAAATGTATTTTGTTTAGCACCATCGTATCCTAACTACATGTAAGTCAATTAATACTATATAATCGTGTTTCCTGATAAAATCCTACAATTAAAAATGTAACATGACAGAACATAGGTTATAAAGAGCATTTGAACTGTTTTCCCATTTCTGCCAGAGGTGCCACAAGAATTTCCAGGTCAATAGGTTATTCTTGTTAATTAGGATGACTAATATTTGTCCATTGTTTCTTTATACTTCCTCCTTTAACAATGTGCAGTTCTGATGCAGACCTCAGATGTGATCATCTCATCACATCACATCACATCACATCACATCATCACATCACATCACATCACATCACATCACATCACATCACATCACATCACATCACATCACATCACATACCTCTTGACACTGAGGATGACAGTTTAAATGATGAAAAATGGTTTTAAAAACAATTGACCTATTGCCCCTTAATAAATGTATTTCTTCTAAGGCGTGTGATCTTCCAATGTTTCCTGTAGTGTTTTTCCATAAATCCCTGCAAATAGGCACACTGCTAAGCAGTCTCCCTTTTTGTTTCCCCTCCTCAGTCTTGATTGCCCTAGGTGGCTTTCCACAGAAGCAAAGTCTTTTGTTTAGTGATTCCAGTTCAGTAGTTACTTCCCTTCTACTGCTACCAAATCTTTGAGTTCCAGTCCAATATAAATGTAGGACAAAATGGCGAAGAATCTTTTATTCAAAAGAAGAATCTTTTTGTCAAAAATAGGGTCTGCTATCTAATATGTATACACAAAGACTTAACATCAGTCACATTGGTAATATCTAGGCAAAATCTTCAAATCCTGTTACTTCTGCCAAGTATTAAGCTCTTCTAGTATGTCGTTACATCTTTCAGAAGAAAAGACTTTTGAACACTGAAGTTATTTAATTTCAGATCTTTTCTTTTCTTAGTCTCTTCTACCATCCATAATTTTTATACCTTATGGCTGTCACCCAGTCTGTATGCTTCACTCTTCTCCTACCACCTAGAATCATTGAAGTTTTGAATATAAGCCAAAATCCTGAGTGCTTTGGGGTATTGCTATGCAATTTCATTTTTTAGTTATTTTTTATTATATTAAAGCACCTTACTTAAAATAAGTTCTCATTAAAAGTGTATTAAAATGTAATACTCCTACAGATTCAGTTCTAGTTCTACGAGTAATACAATACCAATAAATGTAAAGCCATTACTTTTAGAAGCATAAAATTAATCAGATTTTCACATGGAATGGTATAGAAGTGCTTGCTGGACTCTTATTAGAACAAATGCATTATTACAAAGTATATAAAGCACGTTGCATATATACACTTTATCTCCATATCATACATCCCTCATCACCTTTAAAAACATCTCTGATATATTAATACAGCACTGTCTGCTCCTCTTTCCTCTTTTTTTTCTTTCTTTTTTTTTTTTTTTTCTTGGTTCTCCTTTTAAGTAATGGATGCAACAGTCTGCAGGCCAAAGTAAAGATGCATTATTGTCAGCACTTCTTAGACTTTGTTGTTCCCTACAGTTGAACACAAGTCTAGAGATCTTTGAAAATCTAGTACTGAACAATCAATGCAGACACTGATCATAAATTACACCAGCAACCCAATCTTGTATTAGGTGTTTAGGTGGCAATGCTTTTCACAGAATCACAGAATTGTAGGGGTTGGAAGGGACCTCAAGAGATCATTGGGTCCAACCCCCCTGCCAAAGCAGGTTCCCTAGAGCAGGCTGCCCTGGTAGGCGTCCAGACGGGTCTTGAACATCTCCAGAGAAGGAGACGCCACAACCTCCCTGGGCAGCCTGTACCAGTGCTCCGTCACCCTCACCATGAAGAATTTCTTTCGCATATTGGTGCGGAACTTCCTTTGATCCATTTTGTGACCATTGCCCCTTGTCCTGTCCCCCCAAACCACTGAAAAGAGGTTGACCAAATACCTCCAACTCCCACACTTAAGATATTTGTAATTATTGACAAGATCCCCCCTCAGTCTTCTTTTCTCCAGGCTGAACAGACCCAGGTCCCTCAGTCTTTTCTCATAGGGAAGATGCTCCAGGCCCCGTACCATCTTTGTGGCCCTCCACTGGACTCTTTCTAGGAGTTCCCTATCTTTTTTGTACCGAGGAGCCCAGAACTGGACACAGTACTCCAGGTGAGGCCTGACCAGGGCAGAGTAGAGGGAGAGAATCACCTCCCTTGACCTGCTGGCCACACTCCTTTTAATGTATGCCAGGATCCCACTGGCCTTCTTGGCCATCAGGGCACACTGCTGGCTCATGGTCAACCTGTCGTCCACTCTCTGTATGATTTTGCTAACTAAATGTTTTTATACATCTGAGCATTATCTTTATAAAATAGTATCTATAAATATTAAAAAATAAAAACATGAAGTGCTTGATTTTAAAATTGATTATTGCTTGTAGAAACCATGGCAGGAATAGACAATCATGTTCCTCACACAGTTACTTGACCAAAAGGCTATGGTGTCACCCTTTCTGAGCCTCTCATTCCTCAGTGAATACTTTATCCTACTTTACAAAGAATACTTGACAGTTTAATTTTAGTAAGTCCTTCATTCTTTAATACTATTAAAGAATAGATTATCTTCTGTTTAATGGATTATTATATTACCTCTTCTTACTCTAATTATTATTTTTTTTAAAAAAAGAAGATATGGGTTTATTTTCATAAGATCGATCCCAGCCCTGCATTTTAGGAACATTTTATGAATGCCTACTGTATCTGGGCAGAAGACTCAATGTGAAACCAGTTAAACAGGTGGGACATGACTCAATTGCCTAAGAATAGCTGTTTCATGCCATTATATATACTTTGGTGCCTAGTCTTCAGCTTATTTTAGCTGCCCTGGAGCATCAAAGACTAGAAGGGCTTGGAGACCTGTCCTGGGATCAGTAAGTGACCTGAGCCCTTGAAGAGTGCCAGCCGAAGACAGGGCAGGACAGAACCACAGAAGAATCTAAGTCAGAAGGCACCTCTGGAGGTCACCTCACACAACTGCCTACTAACAGCAGGACCAGCTCGGCTGGAAGTTAGCTGAAGGTGCTCAGGGTCTTTTTCAAGTAGAATTATAACACCTTCAAGTAACGGGAGTCAGCAGCCTCCCCCAGCAACCTGTTCCAGTGCTTAGCCATTTTAAAAGTGGTATTTCCCCCACTTGCATCCAGTTACATTTTGCCATGTTGCAACTGTTGCCTCTTGCCATTTTTCTGTACATTTTTCTGTGTGTTTCTGAGAAGAGTACAGCTTCACCCTAGCCCTTCACTAGGGAGAAGCAGGCAGCAATGAGAAGCCTGCCTTAAGCCCTCTTTTCTGTAGCTTAAAAAATGCACCCTCTTCAGCCTCTGATATTTCATGTGCTCCCAATGCCTGACCATATTAATGACTCCTCGTGGGAGTCTCCCCAGTTGGCTGATAGCTCTGTCGCATTGGAGGGGGTGAATTTTAATGCCATATTCCAGCTGTAACAGATGTAAACTCCCAGGAGTGGGAAAATGCAGCCCAGTATGCTATTAGCCCTTATTGCCACAAGGGTACGCTGCAGATACATGCTCAAGTAGTTCACCAGGACGGGAGGGTTCTTTTCCTACAGACCTGCTGCAGAAAGATAGAGAATTGGCTCCTATTTTTTTTTTTTTTTGGCCTCTAACTGACATCCAGAGTCGAGTTAACTTTAAGAAGAAAGTACTGTTATACTTTATATGAATAGCTTAGATGTACTTAATTATCCAAATTCTATAATAGATTTTAGTCACAATAAATTTCATTCATTTTAAGTTAACCTTTATGAAGTCATCTTGTGTTAACCAATTTCAATAATTCATTCTTTACTTTATTAAAGGAAGAAGGTACAAGAACTAATTCCTTACTTTTAGTGTTATTAGCTTCAAGTTTTCCTCCCAAGATTTGTGTTAATGCTCACTATAAAATATGAACCAAAATACGTTGTTTGGGATTGTAAATTTACTGAAGACTGCAAAAGTCGAGAATGATATCAAGTATTTTATAATTCCTTTTTCTTCAACTATTTCGAATTCCTTACTCCCATTGAAATAAAGGGGTTAGTGGATTGGGGAGCTACTCAGATGAGTAATTGCACTCTCGTAAGAACTTGGTATACACTACCTAGTTCTTTTTCCATATATTATTTCACATAAACATGATTTCCCAGATGTTAGCTTCTTTTCAGAGTTAAGCCATGTTGACTTACATGCATACTACTTTTCTCTTCTAGACACAATTAAAGCAGAAGTGACAGCACAGGACTCAAATCCCCTTGGACAGGTTAAATTTCTCCTTTACGGTGATATTGGCATATTTAAGCAAGTTAGCAATGCACCTAACTACCTGATTAATTTGTAGATGACTTTTATAGTCTGTTTTAAGTCAGCATTGCTGACTCTGAACATCATCACGTATTTCTTTATAAAGACTATCACATTTGGGACCAACATGTGAATGTGCTATGGTAAGCACTTTACTATACATAGTACATAGGATCTGTCAATGGTATTTTTGGCAGAAGAGGATACTGTTCATTTGAGTTTAAATATTAAACTGCGGCTGTGATGACCAAATTCATATTTTCACAAATAAGTTTTCATGGAGATATGATTAGCTAACTATACCTTAAATGTATATTGATTACCACTTAGTATTTCCTGTTATTTTTAAAATACTTTTCAAAGTTAAACCCATTTAAACACACATTGTTGTCACAAATGTCTAATAGCATATGCATTTAATATAGAACAGAAACGCATCTGCCATGGATTAAAACAGGAAATTAGAAAAAAAACAGAGCAGCCACCTGTCATTGACTAAATTTTGCCTGATCTGAGTCAACTAAGCTTTACTTTTAAATAAAACTAGAATGTATGCCTTGATATGATCAGATTCATTGGTAGCTAAACTCTTATACCCCTGGGGGTAAAAATCCCTACTTTCATCCTTTTGGAACAAATAATTTAAGTTCTTGATCATAGGAAGACTTAATCACCTCAAAAATACTTCAGTTAAATTTGCAATTTATCTTTCTATTAATTACTCCTATGTTGTATCTTTCCTTCTTATAACCCAGCTGGACAGCAATTAAAGTTGTGCAAATAATCATCTTCTTGCAGTACAAAGATCTTCAAGAAATATGTTCTGGCTTTTATCTTAAAGATAAGTAAGAACTTATTTGGACCAAAATGAAGTTTTTAACGAAAGCCTTCTGGGAAAAGTAAAGAAGGAAAAGCTAAATGATTTTACAATGTTATTAATTAAGTCAAGTTTATAAAACTGGCTTCAGGGTTTTCCCTGTAAAAACACCACCAAACTCTTCTTACATACATCATGCTTCATTAACACTGTTTTCTTCCTATTATGGCTCTAATGAAAAAAATACCATCACTTGAGAATGAAATATCAAAATGCTGATAAGAAGAACAGTAATGGCTTGACATTGGAAAGTGGTAGTTTACAGATGGCAATTAATGCTAATGAAGAAATATATTAGGTACTGACACTTATCTGCTTCCTCAGAATGTTGCTCCTCTCTGAAAAAAAAAGGGGTGAGATGGCTCTCATTTAAGAGCTCCTTAGATTAATGTGATGGACATTAAAATAGTCTATAGGCAGAATTTTTAACGGTAATTCTGTTTTCAGACTGTATAAACCATTTTGGCTTTTACCACATTGCCATGCTTTCTGAGTGGTGCTGATTTCATGTTTCAAAGTGCAGAACAGCTTCAAAACACAGATATCTAAATAAATTTCCTTTAGTTTAAATACTTTAAAGTGAACTCCTCACCTGAAGCTACTGATGTCACTGTTACTTGGTGTAAATAATTAAACTAGGAGGAGGACCAGTAGTCTACTGTACTTGAACCTGTTCTCACAGACCCTGAAAGACTTTGGAAGCTCCTTTCCTTCGTGTCATTAACCCTGAAAAAGGCCATCAAAATTCACAGTCTTTTGGAGCTTGAAGCCCCCTTATATGATACTTGAAAAATAGATCTTTTCAAAAACTGGCCATATTTTAATTAAAGATGAGTTGGAAAGCATGCTGCTCTTCAGCCACTTTCTTAATATTCAGTTCCTAATATATTGCAATACTGCAGAATTATGACTATTGTATTCATCTGCTAGTAGGCTGTATATGTAAGCATATCTTTACTTAACTGCAGCATCATTTGCTATTTGATACAAATGTTGCTCTTAAATACTTGATAATCAATTCTATAGTCTATACATTCTTATATATTATACATGCTAAAATTCATTATTGAAATAGTTTGCTAATTTTTTACACTATGTTGCTTTATTATAAATAAGGATTTTGATAGAATCAAAGATGATACATTTCTTTTTTATTTTAGGATTGAATAAGGCTTTGAAGTGATAAGAACGGAGGTCTTACAGATAGATGATGGTTAGCAGCCTTCTTCAGCTGCTTTCTTGGATTATCAAAGAAAGTTCAGGATATTTCAGTTTTTAAGGTTGATGAACGAGCTGTGATAATGAGAATTTTTGGAGGTTATCTGTGATGTTAAAGATATTTATACTAATGAAAAAAGTTACCATCTATTTTGTGGACATCCTTGACTTGCCTATAAGGCATCTCTCTCTACTGCTTCCTTAATTCGCTCTGACTCTCAGCCCTGTACCTTCGCATGTGTGCCTTGCTTAGATTCTTTCCTTGCTCTCTGTTGGTCAACATCTTTATTCTAAGCCCCATTTCTCCCAGAATTGTTCCAAAAGAAATAAAAGAAATAATCTCCCCATATTCTCTTAACTAAAAGTCCCATTTCCTTTTTTTTTTTAATTTAAAAATTAGTTTTCCTTTTCTTCTTTTTCTTTCTTTCTTTTTCTTTCTTTCTTTCTTTCTTTCTTTCTTCCTTCCTTCCTTCCTTCCTTCCTTCCTTCCTTCCTTCCTTCCTTTCTTTCTTTCTTCCTTTCTTTCTCTTCCTTTCTTCCTTTCTTATTACTTACTCCGGTTAATATGAGTTTCTTGGTCAGATACGAGTTTTAAATGATTTCAGTGAGTACCTCAGACAAAATGGGTATCTCTGCCATACAGAGATGCCGAAGACAAAAAAGAGTAAAGCACAAAAGTGGTGATTTTTTTTAGTTATGATACCTATTGCTTTGAAAGTATTCTTTTCTTGACAGACAGTTAAACGCATTTGCATTCATAGAGGCTTCTGAAAGCAGTGCAATTATGGAACACAGTTCAAAACACAGCAAGTTCTACATACAGCGCTTATAAAGAACTACAATGTTCACAAAACTTCTGCAAGAGGTATGTCATGCAGGTAAACTTAAGAGCACGTAGCAACTTTACAACAAGAGCGCTAATGGTAAAAGTTGCTCACATTTGAAGTTATTTTAGTATGGCTGTAATTCATGAGAGAAACCTTCTTCATTCTTGAGTAACATGTCTGCTATCCTCATGTGAGGAATTCCACAGAAACTCCTCAAGTGAAGACTTCTTTCACATCCCTCTTGCGAATTACTTCTGTTGAAGACTGGGTATTTGAATTGCTCTTAATAAATTATTAAAATATTTAAACAGATCATTTGAATCACAATCTTCTGTGAGTTAAAAGGTGTTTTCATGATGATCTTATGAGTGACACTATATTATATTGTCATCTTTGGAATAATCTCTAATTTATCTATATAACCACATCACAATGGCAACTATTCATATTTATAAGATGAACCACGTGTTAAGAGATAATTCCAGCATGCTGGCAACTGTGAAAGGCATTAATTCTTAGCAATGTCTTGTGTATATGAAGTAAATTATGCACGCACCTATTTTTCACTCTTCTTATAAGGGAACATCATCCTGCATGTATTTTGATGAGCTACTGACAATGACTAAAAATATCGAGCTATTTATAGATGGTCATTTACTCCAATAAACTGTCACTTGCCCCAGTCACTGTTGCTTGACCATATCATTAGGTATTAACAGAGTTCTTTACTACATTAATTTTTACTGGTCTTTCAATACTTTATCAGTCTAAAATTAGTTTAATATTAGTAATATTTCACATTAGTATTTACAATGCTACCAATTATCCCAGACATCATTTAAGACCAATTATTAATGAATTGAATAAATAGAATTGGCAGTCAAACAGGGATTACTTAGACATGAATATATTTCAAGTAATATGTAAATACATTTCAGCACTTACTCTTGATATAGTTCTGATTTTCCCATGCTCAAATCATTATCACATCCTCTTAAATATTTTTTATAGTAGCTTTGAAAAGAGCAAGCCAAAGTGCTGTCAGAACTTCCCCGCTTCAGTGTTGAATCTGAATTGCTTTAAAACACAGACCACTTTTAAGAGGTTTGAGGTGCAGGTCTTTCACTCTAAACTCTCCTCCTTCCTCATGGTTTCCTCATATATTGCCTACGCCAGATAAAGCCTGTCTGGACAGCATGAAGTATTGGGCTTTCCTTTGGGAATGGGTGATAGAGGCTGGAGATCATAAGATGTAACAACACTGACTTGCACATTAATGGGAATGAGGCCGGAAGAACCACGTGATTAAAATCAGAGAAACAGAATTAAACTGCCTTTAAGGAGGGAAAATACTAAATATGAAAAGCACTTGCTATAAATCAGTCACTATGGCCAAGCCTGTTTCTATCCAGTAGAACATTCCCCTCTAAATACCACAGTCCCTATATGATATTGGTTCATATTGACCCTTCCCAGTCAATCAGGTCTTTGGTTTACAAGTGCTCTTTGATCAGATGTCTCTAACTCTACAGAACAGATATATTTAACTTTCTGTGTATTTCAGAAGGCACATTCCCGTGCGTTCTCCATACCGTTCTTTGTTAATTCTCTCAGAAGAAAGCCTGTGTGGTGACTGGGAAGGGAAAAAGAGGAAATTAAAAGAGAGAGGTCTGAGATTTTTCTTTTTTTTTTGGCTGGCACAACAGTTAAAATACCCCTCCTTTCAGTAAAATATATAATTTAACTACTTTCAGCACTGCAGCCTCTTCATTAAGGAGAAAGATACACTATGGATGACTATCTCAGACTCAGATCATTTAAGGACGTCAATTACTGTACAGGTGCCAAACTCCAAATGTGCAATGCAGCTACAACAGTCTTCAGTGCCTTGATTTCAACCCCCCCCCTCCCCCAACCCCCCAGTGTTTCTTAATTCTTCATGCAGAAACATCTGTCTGAGAAGTGATGCACCTTCCTCCTGCCAGTAGTATGTCACGTTTCTGGCTTGAAATATAGAGGTGCCTTATTTCCTTAGGGACATAATCCCATAAGCGCATTGTGAGTATACTAAAATATGATAACAGAATTGATTTCAGCAGAAATCTGAGCATTTTTTTCACTTTCATGCAAAAGCACTCATTAATGATGGGGTCACTCATTTGACAAGTGTCTAAACTCAAGTCAGGGCCCAGTATTCATGAACACATGTATAGCACACCTTTCATATTAGCAGTTCTAGGTCATGCAGGCTGGACACAGCCTGTCAAACAATTCATCAGGCTTTCGGGTTACTGTCTGACATGATTTTACCTTTAAGTTTCTCAAATTGGACAGGAATCAGGTTGGACAAATTAACGTGGTGATAAATGATCTGTTCTGTGGTCCACCCTTCCCAAAGGGCCTCCTGAGAACTTCTCATCAGGCAGGATGGGGACCTGACCACAGCACAAGAGTATATCTGGTCCCATGATGGGAATCCACAAACAGACAAAATCAATAGCATATGTTACACATCGTGGAAATTTTAACCATGTAATACGTACTGTTTTGGTCATGTGGTCACTGTATGGTTACTTATTGCAAAGTAGCTTAATGGCTGTATCAATAATATGAAACCAGAAGTACTGTACATTTCATAACCTTCATTATTATCACAATGAGATATGAGTTCCACTACTGTGATTTGACAAATATTTATGAGCATTTTTAAGAGGAATGATTCAGATCTTTATAATTAGCTTGAATGACCAAAAAAAAAAAAAAGAAAGAAAACATTTAAAGGCCAAATTGGGATTAATTAGTGACCTTTCCTGCATAACTCTGCAATAAAGAAGTGCTTTAAATATTTACGTAATTAATGCTTAAGTGAGAAATGGAAATACACTCTTGCTACTTATTAAGTGGCAGCTGGACTATCTAAACGTGGCCATAACAGTATAAAAAAATCACATATAACTTTTTGTATTCTCCAAGCTCCTTAGAAATATTTATTAAATCCAACAACAGTGAACAAGGAAATATTACTTAGACTTACCCACGTTTAATCTGCCTGTAACTTCTCCATTTGAATTGCGAGCATTCACAGTCACATTGTGAGTAGACTGGAGAAGCAGTGATGAGTCCTGAAGTATGGAGAAAAAACAGTAGATTCAGGTGTATACTCAGAACTGTAAACAATTTTCAAATTTAGTCTGGGTTATATATTAACTCAGTTATTGAAAGAGCTTTGCAGTTACAAAACCATCCACAGGTGTCATCACATAATTTGGGCAAATACCTTTGATTATTTCAAGTATATCAGATTTACAATAAGAAACCAATTATAGAGAATATTGAAAGTGGCCGAAATCTATGTTACTGGCCCACTGAATATGGTTGTTAACATTTTATCTTTTAAAAAGAAAAATGCTTAAGTATTAGATTTACTACTTTCCTATACATAAGTTGAGACTTCCTACAAGGCAATGGCCAAATTATCAGGAAATATGTGATACGAAGAGAGT
Organism: Anser brachyrhynchus; assembly: GCF_964034855.1. Lineage (NCBI taxonomy): Eukaryota > Metazoa > Chordata > Aves > Anseriformes > Anatidae > Anser > Anser brachyrhynchus. Next base: position 191,893,027 of record NC_137694.1, read on the forward strand.
ATTAGAAAGCTGTCTGTGACCTCAAAGGGGATCCTCATCCCTAGATAAATAGTTTCTAACTATTGGAATACTGTAAAATATCAGTGTCTTTCAAATATATTGCTTCTGGTACCTCTTCTGGACTCAAGCCAGCATGTTGAAAGGCTAATCCCTGAAAATCACTCCCAAGTCACGTTCGTATTGTAATCTAATATACGAGTTAACCTGAGAATTTTGAATACATTTTATACAAAGATTTTTGCTATAAACACTTTCCTAGAAACTGTGGTTAAAGCAATACACAGTTTGGAATATGACTTACATATTTTTATTAAAATGGATGTCTTACAAGTAGAAAGATAGGCTATCTCAAGTCACTAAATGAGCAACATAAATGAATCTCATTTTATAAATTATATCAGATAGTTCTAAATTGTTATTGTTGACTTATAACAGTCAAAGAAGATCAGGTAAATATATTACATTTAAGTGCATGTTCTAAATGACCCACAAATCTGGGCATCTCTGGTAAACTTATTTTGACTGCTGTTGGTTGATTTCAAAAATATTTTACTAATTTGTAATGTTGATTTTAAGTGTGAATAAACTATATTCTAAGCCTGTAGCTGCCACACATGTTGTTGACTGATTAAAGCCTAGTAACATATTTATAAATGCTATAGTTTTATCTTGTTATGAATATAAATAAGCTAAAATGCAATGGTATTGCCCATAACTCCGTGTTGGCATAACAAAGGCATAAACTTGTAATAGGCTCCAGAGATGATGCACAGCAAGTAGATTTTCTGCTACATATTTTCTTAGCACTTTGGAGGCCTCATTAGGTGAGAAAAGCTGTTAGGAGACTGCAAGCAGAAAACACTCAAGGCTAGGAAGAAAGCTGCTGTGATAGCCCAATTCTCTAACAGGCAAACTTAGAAAAAGAAGTCATAACAAATAAGCAATTTTATGAGAGTAAATATATAGAATGACACTCAGGAGATCAAGCTACAGGCAATTAAGCCTCTCCAGAGGCTTATATTCAATAGAGTTCAAATGTTTCAAAAACAAGCACGGAAACAAACAAACAAAACCCTGATGAATGATCAGTTCATAGGGGGCAGAGCCATCCAGCAGCCTCAAGGCTCTAATTAATACATGCTACTAATGATCACAATGGGTCATTAGATAGATGGGCGTATATTAGATGCCACCACACATCTTCCTTCCTCTATGGTACTAAATGTATTAAGAGGAATATTAAAAAAAAGTACAAAGGGTGGCTGAACATTGCATACCTATTCTTCTGGGCAGAGTGAGTTCCTAAGTATTAGCTATGTTGATTTTAAAGGGTTACATGTTTTATCAGATAAAAAACCTCAAGAGAAATTCATTTAAGCACATAAATACTGTTGGCACTGCCTATGGGGCAGAAAAGAACACAGCATAAGAAACAAAATGAAAATACAGTTTTAGTAACAGCATCTCTCTGTCTAAATAAGAGCTGTTCCTGCTACTGGAAAAAAATATTGCAGAAAGAAAGAAAAAGAAAGGCTTAATAGAGATAAAGTATGGTGGCATTGCTTGAATTTCAGTCATCAAGCATTTTAATGACCTCATCCTAAATCCTATATCAACCATGTTATCTGATAAAATTATTTACCTTTTCTTTTGCCATAGCAATACAAATGCTAACTTTTTCCTTAGTTTCAGAAAAGTCTAATACCTGGCTATTCTTTTTAATGAAGTAGTAAGGATGATTATGAAGTAATGAAAGAGTCAAAGTTGGCTTTTACTCTCATTGAGTAGTGCTTCATCCTGTGAAATGTCCAGTTGGTTGATGATACTGCTCATAAAATATATTGTGAGTTTGGATGACAGAAGATAGTTCCAAAAAGTAATTTTTTTTGTTGACAAGAAACAGATATTGCTCTACAAAAAAAATCCACCTGTTTCAGAATTTACCTGCATAATTCAAAACCAATTCAGATTCTATCTTCATCAAAACTCAGTACTTTAATAGAAATCTTCCATACTATACCCATTCTTACTGTTGTTTTGAAGTTAAACTGCTTATGAAATACTTCCTTTGACCATTTTTTTTAACCTCATACTAATAAAATTTTTGGTCTGTATAAATAAGATTCAATCTGAAATATTTCCATTTAGTCTTGTTGGTTTTATATACGCATATATAAAAGTGTCATGCATTTAATTCTGGTGTCCTAGAGTGACAAAAATTGAAATTAATACAGAAATCATAACTTTTCCTACAGGATCCACTAATTTTAGAGATATTTACACAGTTCTGCAAGCTAATAAATTCTATAATGTATGAATAAACAAAACAATCAGTTTCACAGGGAAGCATACATAAAAATACTCTAAATAATTAAAAACTTTCTATACATTCTTAAAAGCACTGCTTATGCACATCATCTTTCTTAATTCCTTTTTAAGCAATTTGTAAGCACATGCCTAAAAGAAAAACATTATAGTATCTGAACATTGACCTAATGACCCTGCTTGTGAAATATTTATTATATTCTTGCATACTTCAATACAATATTTATATACCTACAAAAATATTACACACATGCAAAAATGTGAGTGCATAATATGTATAAAAATACATATCCATATATCTGCACTATATATATACATATTTTTTCCCCTGACAGGTGCCTAGACTTGACCTAAATTCAACTGTTCTTAAGTGCATTAATTTTATTTCAGTATTTTTGTAAGATTAATTGCTTACCACTCTAGAATGTATTTCTTTGGCATAAAGAGGGAATAAGAATTCTGATTCCCCTTCCAGACGAAGGCCATCTTTTGTAACACGTAGATGTCCCATTCCAGTCTGAGAAAAAGCAAGAATTATGTGCATTTTAATATTGTTGCTGTATTTCTTTTGTTCATTTCATAAACTGAAAATGTCCACAGCTGTCTGCCTAACCTCTATTTATAAAGATACCCACACTAATGCATTTATTTTTTTGAGAATTCCTCACTTATTTCAGGAGCATTTTTCTTTAATAAATTGTAGCTTTCAAGAAAGAGTTAGTAGTTTTTTGTTTGTTTGTTTGTTTGTTCGTTGTTTTTAAGGGGAAAATACGATATTACATTCAGTATCTTAAAAGGAAGTGCATTTGTATTGCTTGTGCTGAAATACCTTTTGTATCTCTAAAAAACATGAAAAATAGTCTTACACACAAATGCTCAAAAAACAAACCTTATGGTCATATCTCAAGGTTTATTCTATCAGCAGTATACTTCACATAGAATGCAACACTTCTAAGCCTATTGAAGGGCCAAAGGGAGATTTATATTTGCTTCCATTTTCAATAATGACTTCCTTCTTTTTAATTAGTTTTTCTTTCTTGGGTTCATTTTTTTCCTCCTCTGATTGTAGGCTCAGGTTCCTCCCCTCACACTCCTCATTCCTTTCTCCGTAACCTGCTTGCCAATTTTCGACCTCATTCTTTTAGTCTCTTTCTCACAATTCTAGCCCTGTTCCACCTTCCACAATTTCAAGCCATTTTAAACTTTTCTTTCTTTCACCGTTATCACAGCAATGATAATGTGAAAAATGAGTCTGGAAATACCACATTAAGTAAATCAGAGGACTTTTAGTCTTCAGCCAAAGGACATTTCTCACAGGTATTTAGATAATTTATAAAGGATTCATCCCCTGAACCACCAATATAAAACTGAGAAAAAAGTTGAAAAAAGTATTACAGCCTTACAGCTCAGCCACAGACAAAATTATTCCAAGTCCAAACTGCCTCAAGTTACAAGAAATAGGTGGGAGAGCTAAATAAAAACAATAAATCCAAAAACTATTTCTGTTCCAAATATTTTTCAGGCTATTCTCCATGTAAGGAGAGAAGAGGTAATAGATGATAGGCCACAGATCAACAACCTATTCAGCTAATTAATTAAAAAAAGCATTTTTTACCACTGGAAAAAAATGTAGCTTTAGCTGTAATTATTTTCCAATATGGTATGTTCTCTCCAATGAAATGATATATTTTATATATAAAAAGTTAAATAACTTCTAACCAGACTACATTAAAAAACTTTTATTTATTTATTTATTTTTTTTAAACAGGCTTAAAGAAAGATGAAGAGAGAAACAAACTTTGCTTAAATTCCTTAAGGTGGGAAATCCTCATGTCAGCAGTCCATTCTGCTGGACAGTATCACTAGATTTCCTCCTCGGCATGAATTTATTTAAGGAAAGAGGCTATTTATGGAATCTGTTATTTTGTGTGAAGTATTTTATCACTCTGAAATACATAGTGTACTGACTTTTCTCAGTACACTAGATATAATTTCTGAACTCTAGACCATTGCAAAGCTTTTTAAAAAGTAGCTAGAAGAACTGATACATATCATGAAGCAAAATTAAACTAATACCTGTGATGAGCCCGCTATGTCTTTCTTAATGACGATTCCTAGGCACCACTGAATTACTCAGGTACGTGTTTTTTTAGTGATGACTACAGACTATTTTTTCTAACTTGTAACACAAAACAGAGATCATTTCAACTCTATAAAAACACAAAGGTTTTAAAGCAAATAGAGGTTTTAAGACAAACACTTTTGAGAAATATGATAAGAAAAATCAGGATATTCTAAAGAAATACCAGTAATAGATGTCTCTCATTTAATTAAATAAATTTAGGATCTGATTATCTGCTCTCATCTCATGCCTTTTCCCATGAAGTGAAAATTGACTGTACTAAGCTTCATTAGTTTTTAACACAGTTTATTTTTCCTGGAACATAGGGAACTAAATAAACAATATATTATAGACTAAACTAAAAAAAAAAAAAAAAGACATTGAGAAATCTGAAATTCAAGAAGGTAGAGGAAGAAGTAGCAATCAGGGAAAATTATAAACTCCTGGGTGACAATCTCTATACTGACTTTGGCTTTGCCAAGAAGAGACAAAAAGTTGCAACTGATGTTGAAAAAGTAAATTTTGCAACTTACTCTGCACACATTTTCTAATGGGCTCAGATTTTTCTCTAATAATTATTCTAAAAATGCTATACAGACAAAAGAATATTTGACATCAAGAATAATATGCCACATGGCAAAATTTAACATTTTAATTTATTTATATATTTATGTTCTTATTTTCCCATAAATCCAGTCATATCACTCAAGATTACTTTGTATAAGTACTTTGTATAAGTCCTCAAGCATGTACCATTTTCTTCATCAGATATTTCATTTAGGCATTGGCACAATGCCCACATTCTCACATACTTGAGTAAGAGCCTCATCATTCATTCTCATCATCTGGTCATGGGGAAATTCTATTATTCCCCTTTGACAATAGGTGAATTGAAGTTACACGGATAAGAGAGAGATTTAGGATAAACAGGTACCTTAATGTACTGAGATCAAATGATAAGTTCCATAAAAAAGAAGAGTATAATAGCAACACATTATGTTCTTTAAAAAACCTTTCTGCTTCTTACATTACCACTCAGGAGAAGCCAGTTATTATTTACTGAGTATTGTGACTTCCTCAGTGATGAGTAACCTTGATGCTTTCCATTTCAAGGATTTGATTGTGTTCCTATTCAAATCCTTGGATAAAAATATTTTTATTGACGTGAGGAAAAGGTCCAAATGTAAGTTAGATGCAGGCTTTGATACAGTTATACAATAAGCTATTGATTAGGGAAAAATGTGCTTCATTAAACATAGCAGATGTATGGTAAGTCTGGACTCCTGCTGTCCTGATGCCAGTGACTGTCACTGATTGAGTGTGCTGACCCCTTAGCTCTAGACACTGCTGTGTGTAACACCCTGAGACTCCTATGTTTTCCAATTACTAAAAGCTCACAGCAAGGCAGGGACTGAGCTGTACAGAAGAGGAGGATGAAAAGGTACTTCTCTGTAGACACTAAGCAGATTTTGCTCATCCTGCAAGTTTACTGTTGTGGGAACTGCTGGCACCTACCAAAACCTTACAAAGCAAAGATGCAATTTAGCAATAGCGTTCAGAAAGGTGTGACCAGTTATTTATTTCAAATCTGGCAGATTTTAATTGGAATAAGAGGAAGTCTTCCAGAAGCCTTTTCCTCATTTGTAAATGCTCCTGAAGAGGTAAGCACTTCCAGAAACAGAGCCAAAGGATTCTATAATAAATGCAAGCTCTAAGTGGGTTCAAGCCTCTTAAAAGGTCAACAAAAGGCTCTTTGATTCAGAAATCATGGTCTAAAGCATATTTGACCTCTGTTTAGCCAATTGCCTACATAGGATACTCCAAACTACCTAAAATAATTAGCTGCCACTACTAGAATCTTAGGTAAGACTCAAGGTGCTATGGAACATTTGCATGGACGACCATCTTGGATGGGCTATCATTGTCTTAAGACTCTGGAACGTGACAAATGTGAAATAATTTTCCTCTGAAAAGGGGAAAGCGGTTCTTTTCTCCAGAAAGTATGTCCAGGGGAGGTTCAGGTTGGAAATGAGGAGACATTTCTTCTCAGAAAGAGCAGTCAGGCATTGCGACGGGTTGCCCAGGGAGGTGGTGGAGTCACCGTCCCTGGGAGTGTTCAAGGAAAGGTTGGATGTGGTGTTTAGGGACATGGTTTAGTGGGTGACATTGGTAGTAGAGTGATGGTTGGACCAGATGATCTTGGAGGTCTTTTCCAACCTTAATGGTTCTATGATTCCATGATAAGTGTAGCTAACAGGTTGAAGGAGGTGATTCTTCCCCTTTCCTACCATGACACCCCACCTGGAGAAATGTGGAGTAATGTGTTCAGCTCTGGGTCCCCCAGCATATTAAAGATGTGAATCTGTTAGAGTGGATCCAGAGGATGGCCACAAAGATAAGAGGGCTGGAGCTACTCTCCCATGAAGAAAACCTGAGCAAGTTGTGGTAATTTAGCCTAGAGAAGAGAAGGCTTGGGAATGACCTTTATAGCAGCCTTTCAATACCTAAGAGGGCCTACAGGAACGGTGGGGAGAGACTGTTTATCAGGGAGTGTAGTGACAGGACAAGGGATAATGGTTTTAAACTAAATAGAGTGTGACTTTAGGTTAGATATTAGGAAGAAATTCTTTACTGAGATGGTGGTGAGGCCCTGGAACAGGTTGCCCAGAGAAGCTGTGGATGCCCCATCCCTGGAAGTGTTCAAGGCAAGGCTGGATGGGGCTTTGAGCAATCTGATGCAGTGGGAGATGTCCCTGTCCATGGAAGGAGCTTGAAATTAGATGATCTTTAAGGTCCATTCCAACCCAAACTATTCTATCACTCTATAATTCTATGATTATATGACCAAAAAAGTCACATGGCATGAGATGCACATTGCTGTGGGACTATCAAGAGGAGGAACAAGCAGCTCTAGGGCTCTTGCACCCACGCTAACTGGCTCTCAGGCAGCCAAGCATCATGCAGACTATGGCTTAGATTCAAAAGAGCATCAAATTCATTTTGAGAGCATCAAAAGCATCATTCAGGATTTATCTCCCAAGCCAACATAATAACATAGAGGTCTGCTGTTGTGGGTATGTGGCCCTTAGAAATGAGATGAGGCATAAGGAATATTCATTCAATTTATGATGAGTGTTTCTAGTCACCTAAATTCAACCAGTATCCATAGCTTGCATTTTCTTACCAATGTAGAAACTGATATACATAGGGATTCACTACTCTTGGTCAACTACTACTCTTATTACATCATATCGTATCATATCATCACAGCTTTTGCACTTTCTCAGAATGTTAGTCTCAAACGAAGTCCTCAAACTTCTCTAACAATGGAAATTAAACTTCTGGTCTATGTAACAGCTAAGAGCTGCACAGGAAGTTGTGTATTTTCCTCTTTTGGGAAGAAATCAAATACTGGAAAAACAAGCATATCCATATATTAGGATTGCTGCAACAGTAAAATCTTTAAGTTAAATCAAACAGTAGTTTAGACATGCACTCATCTCAACTCTAAGTAATTCCCATTTCAGGACTTAATAGCATATTTGATCTGTAATACCAGTTCCTTGAATATTTCAAATTTTCTGAGTATTAGAAGTCCACACATACCGTAACTGCTGTTTGAAACTGGTAATGATATTAACTTCAGAGTAGATTGGATGCATTATTTCCATTCAGGTAAACACCTTGTCTTATAGGATACCTGCATCCTACTTTTAGGTCAACCCAGGGAAAGACTTTGGCAAGTTCTGACTGAAACATCATTTGTTGTGCCCCAAAGGTAGTTCAATTAATGGCTTTATAGATCCAGCTTTCACTGCAGTATTTCTTGCAGCTATTACTATTTAGAGAACTTGCTTTGCAAACAAGAACGTACTGTTTCATTGAGATAATAGGGCTTTGGGTAGAGATTGTTAAAGAGCAATCAGCAAAAAACAGGACTGGTAATGAATCTGATGAAACTCTCTGTTTGACTTACAATATCTATTTTGGAGCTAAGTACGTGCTTGGTATAATAACATTACTGATACCTCATCTCATTTTCTATTGCAAGGACTCTATTTCCTGGGCTCAGACAGAGAAGGTTACCCAATTCCTGTTCTCAGATGACAATGGAGTCTTTTTTGTCGAAGATACTGGTCAAATCAGAGCAGTTAGCAACAGCAAGCATTCCTGGTATAGAAGTTAATCTCACCTGGCCAGCAAAGGGCTAGATAAGGCCTGAAACACCACTTCCAGATAGTGCAGGTAATATTCCATTATCTAGAAAAGTAGATGGCCACTCCAAACTCAAGTTTTGTAAGGAAATGGCTATGAAAGATGCCAAAAACATTTCCTTTTTTTTTTTTTTTTTCCCAATGAGGTGTCTTTTATAGAATAAAGAGAAAGTTTTAGGACAACTTGTGTATTTCCTAGCACAGTTAATGAGGAATTTTAAATTCATTTACATTTTAATTCTATATTATTTAAATTATATTTATACTTTGTCAAATTATATTTTCAGCACTACCGTATGTATATAGAAATACGCATTCGGAAAAGTTTAGTAAGCAGTCAGTACAGGTACATATTATGCTATTTAAGTGTGGAGAAATATGAATTCTCATAATCATTTTGCTTGAGCAGACACTGAAGCACTGACAAGTCTTTTAACTGCAAGAGATTTTAAAAGCTAAAAAATAAATAATTTCTTTCAAATATATGAGACCATTGTAAGATGTACACAAAATACATATGGAGATGTTACCTGGATTCTTAGGAAAGAATTCTGGACAACTTATTTGAGTAAAAAATGAACAGACAAAACAGGCAAGGTAAATTTGGGGCCATTAGTGTGAGGATCTGACTGATACAGACCTGTGGAAGGCTTTTGAGAAACCAAGAATATAATGGCTTTCCATTTATTTCTGTGGACATGACAGGCAGGTTTCTTTAAGTGAATGAAAAACAATGGGAAAACATATGTCAAATAAACAGGAATGGAACAAATTGTGGGAGTGGTCATGCACTTCTTGAGTTTACAGATTTGGGGATTTGTAAAAACAATAGTAAGGCTACTAGTAAAATCTTTATTACATACCTAAATATCTTCAAAAACATGTAAAGATATCACAGAAAACCACTGTTTTCTTGTTTCTTTGTACCAGAGGCAAAAAAAAAAAAAAAAGTACAGCTTAGCCATAGGCTATTGTACAATTCTGAAGAATGATATATTCAATTCTGACTTTGTTTTCTACATAATGGTCCTCTATAAAAAATAAAATACATGTATAATTTAAACAAATACACATAGGCAGCCATAATTTGGGAACAGTGATTACATTTCTGTCTCACTGATCTCTACTGGAGCTCAGTAGGCTCAGGCCATTTTAGTGTTGGACTCAAAACAGACGTCCTAAGAGTCCCACACTGAAAAATAGCAATTGAGAAACTGCAGAGTGAATGCTTCTGATCAGATGGTGGAATTTCATGCATGAATGTATATGTAATTATTTGTATCTGGATCACAGAAATACTAATTAAAATCAAGTTGTTCAATTCCTCCATCTCACAGTTATTTCGGTAGTCTGGGCTTTACTCTTTGGTTACTGAATTGCAGAATAGGTGCATGTCACAGTGTGCCTCACTGGCCTTGTTCCCTGATCACCCATGCCATCACCCCTCTTGGGAAAGTGGATTTTGAGCAGGAGGAGGCCTGCAGGCATCGCTCATGTAAGTATTCAGGAACCTGAGACCAGGGTGGAGCTCACATGCAGGCAAGAGGCAATCAGGATGTGCACTTGGATCCAGACTCTGGGAAGTCTCTGGTCCAACATTTTGAAACACTATTTGTTTTCATGAGGGCCCTCAACCTCAACCATTCTGTGTCAACTCATGTTATTCTAAGAAATGTTACTATAAATCTTCACTGTGTATGTGAATCTCTGTAACAGTGTTGTTGAGTATATGATGATCTAACCTCAGAGATGAGGAAAAGGCTGAGGTACTTAAAGCCTTCTTTGCTTCAGTTTTTAGCAGCAAGACCAGTTGTTTTCCAGGTACTCAGCCCCCTGAGCTGGTAGATAAGAACAGGGTACAGAATGATGACTTGTTAATCCACAAGGAAATGGATTAGTGACCTGATACTCCACTTAGACGTACACAAGTCCATGGGGCCTGATGGGATCCACCTGAGGATACTGAGCGAGCCAGGAGAAGTGCTCGTCAAGCCACCTTCCATCATTTAGCATCAGTCCTGGCTATCAGCGGAGGTCCCAGTCGACTGGCAGCTAGCAAATATGACACCCATCTACAAGAAGAGCTGGAAGGAGGACTCAGGGAACTACAGGCCTGTCAGTCTGACCTTGGTGCTGGGGAAGCTCGTGGAGCAGATTATCTTCAGTGCCATCAGGTAGCACTTACAGGACAACTGGGCGATCCAGCCCAGTCAGCATGGGTTTATGAAAGGCAGGTCCTGCTTGATGAACCTGAGCTCCTTCTACAACAAGGTGACATGCTCAGTGGACGAGGGAAAGGCTGTGGATATGGTCTACCTAGACTTCAGTAAGGCTTTTGGCACTATTCCCCACAGCATTCTCCTGAAGAAGCTCAAGGCTTGGACGGGTGTATACTTTGTTGGGTTAAAAACTGCCTGGGTGGCCGGACCCAAAGAGTCGTGGTGAACAGAGGGAAATCCAGATGGAGGCTGGTCACTAGTGGTCACCTAGATATTCACATTCTCATAGAGATAGTGGGAACGGCTGTGGCCTGGTTGGGCATAAAATATACTTAATTTAATGGAAAAATGGCAAAATACAACTCTTCAGGATTGTTCAGAGTTGAAACTATGGAATATTAGTGTTCTGACTTGAGAATTTTTAGTAAAAGTTAGGATGAGAATTTGTGAATAATTAATGACATTTTTGCTTTTACTTTATTATTAAAAAATGTGGCATCTTCAAAATGACAACTAATTCCATGGAGTGTACACTGTTAATGGTGAAATTTGTGGAAAGGCTGTACAGATTCATTAGTGTATGTCTATGCAGTGAAGGAGAACTCTTGCCGTGAAAGTGTTCTTTTCTGTACATTTTTATTGCTGCTAGTCTGCTTTTAAATGTTCCAAATGATTGGTCACCCACAATTTGATTTCCAGTTAAAAATTTCCTTTCTTAATGCATCATATTCCTAGTTTCATATTTTTCAAATTTCCTTAAATAATCCTCTCCTTCCTAAGTGTCTGAACTTACCAAGTGAATAAATAGTTGTTAAAAGAAGTATTTAAATATATAATAAGCTAATTTATTTCTAAATGCATATAACATTCATAGATCTAGACTGGTATCATTATCAATATATATGATGCATTAAGAAAGGAAATTTTTAACTGGAAATCAAGTAACACTTTCTGACTCACTAGGCTGTGCAATAACATGCCATATTAAATTGTTAATTAAATTTGATTTTTTTAATTACTTTTTGAAGTTTTCCATAATGAAATGCCAATCTATTTAAATTTAATTGCATGAGAAAATGTTGAGGAGGTAACTTTATATAATTTTACTAAACAATAGATATATGTCAACTAATGAACAGATATATCTTGATATGCCAATAGATTGGCATTTCATTATGGAAAACTTCAAAAAGTAATTAAAAAAATCAAATTTAGTACTTCATCTGTATTGATTATTAATTGCACATAGGAACCCCACAAGATTAGCAAAGTGGTATATCAGAGAAAAAAGTTTTTGGATACAAATATATGGGTAGAGTAGTCAATAATTGTAAGTGAGACAAAAGAAGAAAATACTTGTGAATGGTATTTGGAAAACACTGTATTTGTTAGGACAATTGCTACAGCTGGACAGTTTATTCCAGTCCCTGAAATAAGTGTGTATAAAAGAGAAACTGGAAGACCACTCTCTAATCAAAAAGTACAGAGACCTTCCCAATTCTCATTGCCTATGTCCATATGTCCAGGTGAAGTGCAGACATGAGAGCATGTTAAAATTTGCCCTGTCCTTAGGAAGAACCATGGTTAGAATATGCATTGATGGACTAGACATTGTGTGCTTGGCCTCCATATACCAAGTTCATTCTAGTCATAATAAGGTGATCTACAGATTGTCCTAAGGCTTAGTATTTGGGCTTGACTTTCCACTCGTTAGTGACTCAGACACAGGTAAGGTTTAACATGCAGGAGAGCATGAGACTGGGTGCACATTCAAGTCAGGTTTAACTGACAGGGCAGCTAAAGTAATAAACACCTTTCTGCCTCTCTCACTTGCACTGAGCTTGAAATTGTGTAGCACAGAAACTCCAGTCTGGAGAAAGGCAACTAGTTATCCTGAGGAGCATATCTGTTTCATGACTGTGTGTCCTCATCAAACTGAAATACAGTAGGGTTCTCTTGGCCTTTCTTATTCCATGAAAACATGATAGCTGGGCATCCATGAAAACCCAAGGAACCATGTGTTTCTCTATCAGTTGTTAAAAAAGTCAGAAATACGCTTTGGCACACAACCGTTCTGGGCATTATGATAAAGCAGCATCACGCGAGTGATATATCATAATTCAGTTACTGTGGGGTTTCTGAAAGACACATCCTATTGCGTCAGAAATGGTAACCATCTGATCATGTGCTTTTTTCACACCAGAGTTTGAGAGTGCTATTATAACAATCTATGAAATTCAATTGTGATCTAAAGGTTTTGGTCTAAGTCTTCACTGATTATAGTGTAGACACAATGGATTAGTATTAAGGGTGAAGTTCTGAATACCAATTCTATATGTGACAGCAGAGTAGGAAAACTGAATGTTTGTATTCAGGAGAAAATATGAAGTTAGTCTCATGAACCTTGTTTTATCTAAGGAATATAAAGGTATGGGAAAAGTAAAAATGTGAAAAGAAAAAAAAATTGTCAGAAATCGTTACAATGCCACTATGCAAGCAAAAGATTATAGTTGTTAAATCATATCAATTAGATAACAAACTGAGAAGCCAAATTGCTCTTGTTAATGCCTCCTGCTAAGCAGCTAATCTTTGTAAAGCTTTCTGATGCTACAAATGTATAAAGCATTGTTATTCGGATTAGCTCAACACTGTCCAACTTTCCCAAGTTATTTTCCAGTCATGCAGTCTTCTAGAGCTGTGTTAGTATGGAATTGGTATGTTGGGCAATTATTATGGGGGATATTTAAATAATTTAAGAATGAAATTCCAAAATACAGATCCTCAAAAGTCCTGCTCACTTGTCCAACAGATCTAGAAATATTAATATGAACACAATCAAAATCCCATAAGTAACTATCTTATGAGTAAAGCCTACAGGGATAAAGAGTGACAATGTATTGATGTCCTTTTACATGAGAACAAGTAGTTGCAGGACTTAATTGGGATGTTGCACTCCCAGATTAAAATTCCTCCTTTACCTGGGAAAATCTGTTTTCATATCTTCTTCCATAGATCCATGCTCTAGTCAACAGATTATAATACATTTGCTGTTGTGAATGTTATAAACTTTTTTTCTAGTTTGTTCTACTTCATATAAATTCATTAAATATTAATTGGAGCAGAAGCTACAACAGAAGCCTCTATCTCCAAGATAAGTGCCATAATCATCTGACAGTTAAATCAAGTGTTATCTCTAGCCCAACAAAAATTAAATTATTCCACATAAATTAAAAGTTTAAATTAGAAGGACTGAAAGATGCCCAATTGTATAGGCTATACCACAGTAAGGAGTTAGAAAAGAACAATGAGAGTAAAGAATATTCTTATATTCAATATATTCAGTATTTTCCTAGTTAAGTATTTTAGGATCTGATAGTATTTACAAGGATGAACTTTAATCTCATATGACAGCATCTAGTCTATTAAGTGATGGCCTTAAAATTAAAACGTTATAAGCTAAGAGTCAGTGGATCATTTTAAAATTGCACAACCATTTTTATCAATTACAAAACAGCGAAGTAAAAGAGGAAACTAATATATATTTTTCCCATGAAGCATTTCTTTTCTGTTTCTCAGAAGCAAAAGAAATACTAAAAATGAGTTTTTCACATAAAATCTCTAGTATAATAAAATTGAAAGAAAAAAACAACAACAACAAAAAACAATGTGATATTCTCTCTTGGCAACATCAGATGGGCAAACACAAGATAAAACTTCTAAAAAACAAAAGTTATACTACATTTTGTCAATATCTCTCTCCTACTGGGGGGCTCAGAACTAGAGGCAGTATTATATGCGTGCTCTAACGAGTGCTGAGTAAAGGGGAGATAATCACTTCCCTCACTCTCTGGCTCTGCCCCTGCTCCTCCAGCCCAGGATCTGTTGGCTTTTTAGCTGCCAGGGTCACTGCTGCCTCTGGCTTAGCCTGCTGCACACCAAACTCCACAGCCTTCTCCGTAGAGCTGTAGTGGGTTTACGTGACAAGGTTTTGGTAGCAGGGGGCTGCAGGGGTGGCTTCTGTGAGAACAGTCCTGAAGCTGCCCCCTGTTAAATAAGGGCCAGTTTCATCTGGATCCAAAGGGACACACTGCTGGCCAGAGCCAAGCCAATAAATGATGTTGTTTGCACCTCTGTGAGAGCATATTTAAGAAATGGAAAAAAACTCACTGCTGCTCAACAGCAACTGGGAGAGCGAGGAGTGAGAAGCAGCCCTGCAGCCCCCAAGGTGAGTGCAGCAGGAGGGCAGGAGGTGCTCCAGGCACGCAGCACGAGTTCCCCTGCGGCCCGTGGAGAGGCCCCTGGTGGAGCAGGCTGTCCCCCTGCAGCCCACGGGTCCCACACGGAGCAGATCTCCACGCTGCAGCCCGTGGAGGAGCCCCCGGTGGAGCAGGTGGATGTGGCCTGGAGGAGGCTGCGGCCCATGGAGAGCCCCCGCAGGAGCAGGCCCCGGGCCGGAGCTGCAGCCCGTGGAGAGGAGCCCACACAGGAGCAGGGGGTCTGGGGGGAGCTGCCGCCCGTGGGGGACCCGTGCTGGAGCAGTTTGCTCCTGATGGATGGAGATGGAAGAAGGTGGATGGGGGGAAAGTAATTTTAGTTTCTTTCCTTTGTTTCTCGCTTCCATAGCTTGCTAGTAATAGGCAATAAATTTTATTAATCTCCCTACTCTGAGTCTGTTTTGCCTGTCACAATAATTGTTGAGCAATCTCCCTGTCCTTATGTCAACCCTTGAGCCCTTTGCGTCGTATTTTCTCCCCCTTCCCCTTTGAGGAGGGCGAGTGAGAGAGCGCTTGTGGTGGAGCCTAGCTGCCCGCCTGAGTAAAACCACCACATGAGCTGCCAGGTGGACCCAGCCTGTGCTGGTGACAGGGGCTCTTTCTTTCCAGAAGCAGGGCTTTGCATCTGTTCTTGAATTTCATAAGGTTGGTTAATTTCTGCAGCCTGTCTAGGCTCCTCTGAATGTCAACCATAGCCTTCAAAGTATTGATTGGTACCCACAACTCGGTGTCATCTGTAAACCTGATGAGCATGCACTCTGTCACCTCTTGTAAGTCATGATAAAGATATTAAATACAAATAGCTCCAGCAGGATAGACTCCCTGAAACCCTTACTATCGGCGTCCATGTAGAGTACAATGAATTAATCACTATCTTCCAAGCCTGACCACCCAAACAATTTTTTAACCCATCTGGTCGCCCATCATGTGGGCAACTAGGATACAATAATATTGTGGAAGAATGTTGAAAGCCTTGCTAAAATCAAGGTAAATGACATACAGCGCCCACCCCTCATCTATAAATCTGGACATTTTATCATAGATGTAATCACACTGGTCAGCATCATTCACCTTTACAAAATCTATGCTGACTGTTCTCAGTTACCCTCTTCTCCTTCATGGACCTTGAAATGTCTTCCAAGAGGACTCGCTCTATCGTTTTCACAGGAACTGAAGTGGGATTGAGCAGCTTGTAATTCCCTAGGCTGTTCTTTGGACTTTTTTTTTTTTTTTGAGGGGGGGTGAGGTGGGGAGACAAGCAACACTTGCCTTCTTCCAGTTATCAGGGATCTCTGCAGTCTCCATAAAATTTCAAACATAACTTTGTAAGGGCATCAGACAGTTCTCTCTGCACCCATGGACACAGACTAGCTGGTCCCATAGGGTTATGTAGGCTGAGGTCTTTCAAGTAATCTCTGATTCTGCCCTCATGCACTGCTAGTAGTTCTTTCACTAAGCAGAAGCCTGGGAGAACTTGTTGGTGAAGACAGAGGCAAAGGAAATAATGAGCACCTCAGCCTTGTCTGTGTCTGCTGTTATTAACTTACCTGTCCCATTTGGTTGTGGACACACGTTTTCCTTGTTCAGCCTTCTACTACCAATGCAACAGAACAAGCCCTTGATGTTCCCTGAAAGTCTCAGCTAAATCTGAGCTTTGGCTTTGCTGACACATGAAGCCTGATACATTTCCTTGCCCAGGCAATGTTTCTAAATTTCTTCTTGGAAGCCTGTCCGTGCTTCCAACTATTCTATATTGCTTTTTGCATTGGAGCTCCATCACGAGTACCCTGTCTACCTAAGCCAGACTACTTAATCTTCCTGAGTTTCAGGATAGATCATTCCTGCATTTGGAGGATATTGTCCTTAAACATCAGTAAGTTTTCCTGAGTAACTTCACCCTTCAGATCTGCCTCCCTTGGGATTCTGTCTCCCACATGCAATAAACCAAGTCTGCACTGCTGAAGTCCAGTGTCTGTACTCTGCTACCCTCCTTTCTCACTCCCTTCAAGATCTTGGATTCCACTATTTCACGAATACTGCCATTAATTACTACACCTCCCTAGATCTACTTTGTTCATGAGTAGCAGATCCTACTGTGTGTTGCCTTTAGTTGGCCCACCCAGTATCTATAATCAGCAGTTATTCCAGACACCAGCTAGAAATCTTGACTGCTTCCATACTGCCATATTCGTCCTTTCAGCAGCTGACAGGGATGTTAAAGTCCCCTTTTCAGAACTATCATACCCTTCAGAATGTCTTCTGACATCTTGGTCCTGTTGCAGCCCCAAATTCCTTAGGATTCTTAGTTTTTAAAATCTTAGGACTAGCAGTCCCCTTTAGTTCTCAGAAAGCCTCAATACATAAAAAATGGAATCTGAAATTTCCATTTCATGAGCAATTTTGATATGTTATGTGCATTGGAAAACACCACTACCACCACCAACAAAAGAAACAACCACCTGCATTTTTTTCAAACTTTCTAATTTTCATGCAGTTCCAGTTTCTAAATTGTTCCATTTCACCTTATTCACCAAGCTCAAGGCATAATTACTTAATCCTGTCTTCTCTAAAACAGATGAATATAAAGAATTCGTAGCTTACTTCCCTCATCCCCCTAAATAACTTGAGACCCTGTTCCCCCAAACTCTGTGAGAGAAAATAAAAAAAAGAATGAGCCATATCTGATACTCGTAAATCAATCTGCACAACTTGGAGATACTCATATTACTATGGAATTGGGGTACTATGAGAAAAGGAATACATTCTATTTTCAGGTTGTTCCCTTTTAGCCTAGTTTTTATGAAATGGAATGAAATTCTGTTCAGTGTAGTCATGCTTATTTAATTCTGAAGGCCTCTCAAACAATGGAGTTCAGAAAAGTCCCTGTCTTTCATCATCCTTCCAAATTTCTACAAGGAGATTAAAATCTATTCATCTTGCAGCATGTCTATGTCTGCTTCATGTTCTCCTTTATCAGCTTAGCTTGTTTGCTAGTATTTATCACACTGTCTGTTTTCTGTGGGGGGGTTGAGACAGGAGATGTATCCATGAATTAATTCTATGCCAAAGCCTGTTGAAACTCTGTTCAGAGTTCCATTATTATTTTTATCTGTATCTATTAATGGACATAACATATGATGTTGGTATATTCTAAAGTATATTCGAAAAATACCTTTTTAAATACTCGTGTTTTTTTTCTTCTAAATATGTTTATCAACCTTAGAAAGAATAATACAGCTTGTTCCTTATATTATTTTACAGAGAAACAGTTGTTAAGATTTTGTTTGATATTAATCTGATATTTTTAACAGAGATGACATTTAAATGTATTTTTTTTTAAACTAGGACGGAATACTTCTTTAAGTATATGTTAAAAAAAATATCTATTATTATAATTAAGCATAATAAGTAGTATAATGTCTACATAGTATACCTGGAATACATAATAAATATTAAAAGTATCATCACAGCTAACAGACTAATATTTGCCAAATAACGGATGACTGCATAGGATATTTCACAATTACTTTTAACCTCTTCCCAATAATGAGAATGTTTAATTGGGTAAGTATTGGGTATATATTAATCAACTGATTGCCTAGATAGCAAATACCATTCATGGTTAGAACTCAAGAACGATAAAAACCAGTTTCTGAAAATATACTGTTACCTCTCTTTTTCTAACAGTTAACCAAAAGTTGTAGGCATAACAGCTTATTTCCATCAGAAAAATCATTTAATCATAGCATTGGTGAATTCTACGACTGTTACCTTTACTCTTTACAAATGGTATTTCTTTAGACACAGGAAAGGACTGTGATGCTTTGATTATACTTCCAGACTTGAACAAGCAGTATACTCCCACTATACTCTATACTCTTACAATACCCTATACTCTTTCTTGGACTTTTCTTAGAGGCTACCAGCACTTCTCTGGATATTATTTCTGGTATAATCTGAGTTGCTTCTTATCTTGACAAGATACTAAAACAATTTTCCATTTCTTAATGGTGTTGCACATACTTTTGCCACGGATTGTGACATACACCTGTACTTTGCCCAACTATTACTCTTGTTCTAGAACTGAGTTTGGTAGTTCCCTAGAATTAACCCCTACAAAGGACAGCATTGCAGTTAAGTCACTATTTCACTGTCACGGTATGTCAGGAATACAGATTTTTTAACAGAGAATTAAGAAAATCCTTATTGCCATGGCATGCACAGTCCATCCATCAGAAGAGTATAAGCCTGCCCTACTTGAGCTGTTATTAAACCACTCTTGTTGTCATGGCATAAGGATGTTGTGCTTCAGCAGTTTGACCCATTTGGTGCCTTCTTCACAGACACCTTGTAGGAGACAGTGGTTCCTGAAAGTGGAGTTTCTGATACTATTCTGTTAGTCCTGACTGATGTTAGAGAAGAAATATCCAATTTCATACAGAGAAACCAAGCCAACAGAAAACAAATTTAAAAACTGCTTAAAAATATAAATCTCAGCCACACAGAAAATTATTTTAACAATTATTCATATTCCCTGTGATTCATGATATGCAGACACTAAGTGCTCATCTTTCATGTGAACTGCATAACAGAAAAATTATATGTGATCTAAGACGTTCCACACTGTAATCTCTACAGCAATAACACTGCTGAAAAGAAATTATGTGGGGGAAGAAACTTGATGGAAATTCAAGCAGCAGTACGTATTAGTAAGTAGCACTTAAAATTAACCTATTTTCTTTATAGTAAGAGAACGCAGAGTATAGAAATGCTTCTGTGAAGATGTAATGCCCTCCATTTAGTGACAGAGGTGTAACAATGATAGACAATGGGAATTTCAATATAACACTTTCTTCAATAGCAGGGCAGAGCTGTAGGAATTAACTATTATTGTTTTTCTTGTAACTAGTTTACTCATATCATCTCTGCATCACAACTGCTTGTTAGGGACAAATTAGCTCTTTGATATTCACTGGTGCATTTTATTGTATTCTGACTAAAGCTACATCTTGAAGACTTCTGTAAGTTACCCCTTAATCTACTACACGCAAAATTGCATTATAAATATTAAAACACATATGGCAGTTGAAAGTTAGTACATTTTTTTCCTGAATAATACATCTGTTTAGCCTCAGGCATGAAGTAATAACAATTACCTCTGAGTTTTAATTAATTGGTCAAATAAATTGTTAAATTTTAGATGCTGATAAACAAGAGAAGGAAACTAAGAAAAAAACAGCACCTGTCAGTAATCTTTTAACACAAGTGAATTCTAGTGTGTGAAAGAAAATTACAGCAAACGTTTATAAAATATAAACTAAACAGACTATGAGACAACAATAAAATACATTCTCTTCACAGTAGTTAGAATCCACTTCAATAAAAGGTAACAACCACCTCAATATTTTGAAAATTAATGCTAATAAAGAAATTACAGATCAATAGATATGTTCAAAGATAAACCACACATATATATATATCAACCAACGTACAAATTATAATTGAGAAGAAACAGAAAAGCTGATGTACATATGAAATAAAGGAAGTGGTGAGGCAGGAAAAGAAGAGAATATGAAAAGAATGAAAAATTAAAAAGGACACTTACTGGAGAAAACCACATCACTTTAAGAATCCAAATTGTCAAAGAAAAATTCACAACTAGGATGATTAGCAGCAGAAGAACAAACAGGTAGAGGCAACGCTTTCTCCAGCCATAAATTCCAATTTTGTAGACATATTCATTCTTTGGCCTCTCTAGGCTAGTGCCTGGTGTTGTTGTAGTGTATTGTTCACGTACCATCTGCTGTGTAAAGAAAAAAAAAAGAGACTGCTTAGTTATTTGAGTTAAATTAAGTATATGTATATAAAAAACAAGGAAAATATGAATATATATTTGTAATAACAAGTTACTAGAAACTAGAAACTTACAAAGTTTTAGCTGGAAAGTATTTTCATCCATTCCCATTACAGTTACATCTTACTTTTTGGCACAATGTAATATATGTTCAATACGTGAAATGTATTAATAACTATTTTTAGGAGGCTCAAAGTCATTCTATATAGAATGGTAACAGTATTCTCCCATTTTTCATAATATTCTGATTCTCCCTTCAAAAAATATTTAATAGGATTTTATCTGCAGCTCACAGAACAAAATTATTGGACTGTAAAAATACTGTTAGATGTGGTAAAAGTGCTGTGCAAGTACAGGTTTAAAACACTTCTATATATTCTTTCCTCAATACAGTAAAAAAATGAATTTTTTTTTGTGTTGCAAAACTTAACTGTGTAACACTGGAATGACAAAATATGTTAAGCTTCGGAATCTGTAAATAAACAAAATAGTTCTTAATAATGTAAAGGAAATAATGATTTCTTAATTTATTAGATGTTCACAAAGACATATTAGCAGTAAAAGCATTATATACTGTTATTTAGTTTATACAACTTTACATTACAGATCTTAAACAGTTTTTGAATTTAAAGAAATCTTACCAGAGTGCACTTCCTTAAAACCATAAAGATATCTGCTAATTTCCACCTTTACAGCACAGAGATCACCAACATTTCAAAACATTCACTAAAGCTTACATTTCAAACATGAGAATAAAACCTCAGCAGCTGAAGCTGCTTATCAAGAACAGCAGTGGGTAACATCTGTCCCATTTCCACTGCTATAAAATGAAAAAGCAAGCAAACAAGCATGGATGTCAAAGTGAAAATAGGGACTGTAACTTCAGGTATTTCCTATGAGCCAGGTGTACCCCCAGGCATCTTACATCCAGAAATGGGTCAACTTTACTACAATGTAATGTTCCCAGATGAGAGTGCCTTCACATAAGTTCCACACAAGGTCTCCTCTCAAATCTTAACTTACTCCTAGGAATTAGATCACTGTGCTCTGCACACACAATTTTCAAAACGTGATTAAATTTCATCCTTGCCCAGCTGCTGAATTACTCTAAGTCATTAAAGAAGCTCCTTTCTAGTCTCCTGCAGAGCCATCCTGTGTCTGTAACAAGCTTGTGGCTCTCAATACTGACCCTCATATTTAGAAATATATTATCTTTTGTTTCTACAGTTTCCTATCAAGCTATAAGCCGAGTTTACAACTAAACATAAGTTTATGCAATCTCTGTACACATGCTTTATTCATCTTTTTTCTGCATTTCCATTCAAAAATCTTTCAAAGTTATAATTTGTTGTTTATCCATATTAAAAATGAGACTTGATCATTAGCAGTTCATAATGTAACTATCCTATGGCCATCATGGTATAATGTTCTCATTAATTTGTTGCTGCTATCAGTCACAGTTGCTTATGATACTGTGCAGAAAAATGCTTATTTCTGCAGAAAATATTGAAAATAGTATAATGATCAGTGGACAATCACAGATTCTGAAATAACTTTGCTTAACATTACTGCAAAACATTGTAGACTTACAGGATGGTACTTAATATTTACCATGCGAACTACATTTGCGTAAAACTACCAGATTATATTATTCCGTGCATTATTCAAGCACCTAGTACTGATTATATGATCCTGTTCATATATGAGTTCCTTCTATTTTTTTTTTTGCTGTTGTCCCACTAATCATTGTATAACAAATCAAGTCGCTGACATTGAAGGAGCCTTCTATGCTAAGTTTACTTTACCATGCTCTGCCAAGTAAGACAAATTGGGACATTTATACATATGACAGACTTCATAAAATACTTAGAAAAACCTTTATCCTTACTTTCATGCAGTCCTCTCCTAAAAACTGTAACTTAGAGGACAGGATGCATTTAACTGTAATCTGGTGACATGTATTTGGAGAAATAAGCGGCACAGTTTTTGCTCAGATTATATTACCCTGCAACAGTCCTATTATAATATCCTAACATATATATAATGTAAATATCCTTACACAGGATATATCCCTATATATAATAGGATATATCCCTATATATAATATAAATATCCTAACACAGGGGATCCTCTGAGTTGCTTATTGTTTCCTTTAGCACACATATGTGGTAAATGCCGGTATAACAAGAAACAAGACAGATGACAGCTACAGAAATTTATGTAGGAACATAAGCCCCCTTCACAAGACAGACTGCTTATTTTTTGAGGAGAAAAAAAAAATCTTCTTCTAAGAATACTTAAAGGGTTATTTCAACAGGGCGGTGGGAAAATGTGTCATTCTTTAGAAATTGCAAGATATCATGAAGTTAGCTGAGCTTTCAACAACAAATCTCTAGGTGTGACATCTACGTTCCTTGTGTTGCTGCCCACTACATCCTCCAGATAAATTTCTCGGTAAAAGCACAATTTGATAAAGAATAAATGAATTCTTGGCTCTTCACATTCTTACACCAGTCTCACCACTGTGGTCTCTGAGGTTGAGATTCATCTCACCATGTTAGATATCAATAGTTTAGCTTTCAATATCTGAGCCAGTCAACTCGAACTCCTTTTATGATCAATGGAGATAAATTCACCCCTGCTGGGAATTATTTATCTAACTTATTTTAGATGTTTATTTCAGACCTCCAGTGAACTGCACCTTAAACATGGTTAACCTCTCTCCATAAAGAGAGAAATAAAGGGAGCCTGGAATGACATATTTATATGTATGTATATATATAATATATATACGTATATATATACATATATGTAATATGTACACACCTACATGCTTTAGACATAAGTATTTGGTCAAATTAATTCCAACCAGAATGATTTCCAGAAGCATGTTCTGTTCCATTTTTACCCTGTTGTAAAATGTTTATTGTGTGAGTGTGGGGGGGTTATACATAATGTATTATGTACTGCTGTTTAATGAGGCAAGGTTAAAATCCATTATGTATTTCACCAAAAAAACTGTGAGTTTTGTGATTGCTTTTAGCCCTTCAGAAATTCCACAGGGGACATCTTCCAGTGCAGCTTTGTTCCCTCCACAAATTATTTTTTCCTGACAGAAAACAGTTCTGTTGCTCCTGAGCATTAGTACTGCTGAAAATTGCTTTGGTCCCAGCAAATGGGTAATGCTGGCCTAGACAACTGTCTGCTTTGAAAAATATACAACTTTTCTAGTTAATATAATATTTCATGATTTCTAAAAGAATTAGTACCAAGCAATTGAAACTGAAATCCTTTAGGAATTAATACTGTTGGATTTTTTTTTTTTTTTTTTAAGAATAAACAGATTTGGGTTTTTGTGATGACTGATGATATTACCAATTTATACATTCCGGAGCTGAAATTACATAGGAGAATAATCTTAGACCTGCATGGAGAAATCAGAGAGAAAATCTTTTATACCTTAGTGCTGTTTTACAAAGCTGGGCTGAAAGGAAAAGCCTTAGACAAGGAAATCTTATAGTTGGTTGGTGAAGTCTGACAAAATTCAAGACTCTTAGAAGGTAAACAATAGGTATTTAGTACTATGATGAAGAATATCATTTTAAAATGGAATAACCATAAAACTGAACACCAGTTGTGCAGGAGTACACTAAACAGACACCTAGAAAGAAGTGGTGACTTAGACACTTGGGTGTACACAAGTCAGTTGGAGAACCAAGCAGTTTAAAAAATGAACAATGACTTTGTTAACTATTATCTTTTATACTCTTCTACAAGGAAGCAGCACATTGTGACGAACTACAGAGTAAGAGTGGTCTTGGCAACCTATATTGCTGATAAAAAGGTAATTCAATTTCAAAATGAAAATTCTGACATAATTTAAATGGGCGATGAAAGTATCAATTATTTTGATCATGTCAGATGATATTAGCATAATAATGTCAGTCTTCTGTTTAATGGGAAGTGGAATTTCTTGGTGTTCCTACACAAGGGCCCACCTGAACAGAAGTTAAATAGGATTACAGTCAAATATTTGCATACTCCTTATGGATTTTTGTATATGCAGAAATAATTCATGGGATCTAGCTCTACAGTGGTAGGTTGCTATTTGAAAGTATTTTCCAATACTTTTATCTTTTTTACTGGGATCCATTTTTATGTGACTACTTCTTAACCATTTGCTGATTTAAAACAGATACTGAATGGTAATTAGCTGCCAAAAGATTTGTCATAGATTTGAAGTGATAGATATAATGTGTTGATTACTTGGACATTGCTGATATTCTGGTCAGGTGAGATTTTCTCATGTTTTCAGAGGTTACTTAAAAGTGCTGCATGTAATGCACAAAATTCATGCCTGTAGGAGTACGTGTATGAACTGCAGACAAAATATCTGTATATTCTTTACACTGTGCTACTAAAGGTGCCCTCTGAAAATGTGTAGCCATGAAAGAACATTTCCTTGGACCTATTCCACACATTTTTCAAGCAAGATTTGGAAACTGACCTCTGTGATTTACATGATTCAGAGGTCCGGGATTTTTTTATATTAATCCCTAGATATTGAAAGCCTGTCCATCACTAATACTGCCATTGGTTTCAGATTAGTTTGGACCTCAAGTTCAAAAAGGTATTCTGATAGCTCTGGAATATTCAATTAAGACAGCTGTCTTTTGAAGAAGGAATTTACAAACTTATCAGTAAGCCTGCTTGGGAAAGCAAGCATGAGTATAAACTTGTTAATCCTATTATTTTCAGGAATTATTTATCTGTAATGATTATTGAAACTAAAATACTATTTCAATTAAAATAAGAAATCCCAGGGGTTTTTATTTCAACTGAAAAAAAAATATTTATAAATGTGTTTTCACTAGTTTTGTTCGCAAATGGCTGCTGTTTTCTTGAACAAAGTTCTCCTTAATATTTAGTTCAGATCTGTATTACTATAATAATTTATCATACTGTCATAAAGCAACCAATAAGAATAAACAATTAGAAAGCAAATTTTAATTGGTTAATACTATAAACTACCGTAATTCCATTAATAATTATACAATTATTAGCATTTTCTATCTTTGGACTGTTTCTGACTGTACTGGGACTTTCAGCAAAGAGATAAAAAGCATTTGAGATACTTTTTTAAGTCAGAGTTAAGAAGAAACGGTGAAGTGTCATGAAGAAATTTGCACCACTGATGCTCATGTTATATAGATTCTTTTGAAAAGGAACTTCAGTCGTCAGTACTTCTACTCTTCACTCTTTACATGAAGCATATTCATTCACATGCAAGAAAATTCAGAGTACGTGTGGGGATGAAAGAGGTGATAGAGGGCTAAACTAAAACAGATCAGTAGAAACACCATTTGAATCATTTTAACCTTCCCTGAATTCTTTTGTCATTATAAACGAACTGTAAGCTGAAATAAAACCACCTGTCAACTCAGACAAGTGAGAACTACTTACACAGTCTGCATATAGTACCTTCATGGAACATTATCTTCATTAATGTTTTCATATAATGCATCAGGCTAGAAGGGTGTTATCATATAGTATGAACATCAGAAGTACATTAAGACTCTGACTTCACAATTTGATGGCATTCAGGCATGCAATAAAAGGCACACTTTTGTCTTTGCTGGGGACAGAAGCAGTCCACTGACTAAACAATAGGAAATGGGTGCTGCTGTAGTATTTTTCTACCAGAGGAAAAACAGTTGAGGCAAACCTGTTGTTCAAAGAAAATATAGGAAGGATCAAGAACTTGTGGAATCCATACAGAAAACTTTCAAGTTAAATTCAGACAGGCAGGGATAACTCAAACTCTCATGACCAGATGAAAATTTTCTAATTCAACTCTCCATCATTCCAGTATCATATATTTAATCTTGTCCAACTCTGCTTTGCTTAGATTTGCATATTATATGGTATATTACAGATTGAATTGTAAACTAGTAACATCGGCTAAGAAGAGATGAATCCCTGCAGCGTAATTTGTTGAAACCAGCAGAGAAATTCATATGACCTCGTTAACTATTTGCATACCCCGTGGTGCAAATTTACATAATAACCATGAGATGGTCACAATTAACAGCTTTGCACATTTTAAGTACTACTGTAATATCTGAAAGGTAGTCACAGCATAGGCTGAAGTGGTATATTAGAAATTATTATTTGTCTCATGTCTGTACTTTTCAATCTTATTTACAGTATTCATGATATTTCCTTCAGAATTAAAAGACTAAGTAAGCAAAACTACTAGGCAGATGCAACTGAAAAAAAGATTTATGTTTCTTCTTTCTTTCTTTTTTTTTTTTTTTCAAGTTCTAGAATACTGTTTGGACTCCCATACTGTGCTTTTACATATAACCTACTGGGGTTTTGATTCTTGTTTTCCCCATTTGATACAACTAGTGTATTATTATGAATAACTTCGTACTTCTAATAACTTCTCTTGTCCTAATTTTTAGCTCTGCTGGTTTACCTTCTTCTAGGTCCTTCCAATGTCTTTTAAGTACGTATTTACCCCGAGCATCCGATACAATACTTTGAAATAGTCAACATGTAAAAATTTCTTTCCTTTTAACAGGCTGCTTTATGTAGCATCCCTTTTTAAGGTTAAGAACAATGACTGAGATTCTTTGGCTCTGGCTGTTCCATCAAAGTTATTTGCTCCAACATCAGTGTGGCCAGTGTTACAATACTCTCCTTAACAACAAAGAAACCTTGTGCACCGATCAGAATTAAGTCAGGAAATGACTCTGCTTCTTGAGAAAATGCTCCTGAGAACAGTCATTGATGGGATTGAAAACCATAGTCTGAATATTGGACCTAACTATGACATTTATACATAGAAGTAAAAGTAGTTTATTTCTCATATTGTTTCTGATCTACTACAGGTTTCCTAAATATTGATAATAGGTATAAATTATCACTAAAGGTACTTAACTTGCATCCAAGTTACTTGCTGAACAGCAGGTGCAACTACTTTTGATACAGCTTCCTCTGACTAGCATACAGTGCTGGAATTACTGGTGTTATAGCAGCATTTGGAGTCAAGAAATGTGCTACTCTTTTCCATCTTTGTGACAATTCTAGATAGATGTCTCCAACAGATCTGAAAGCTGGCTGTAGTAGTTGGATTTGGTAAGAAAGGAAAATGCATTAAACATCTATATGGAACAGAGTTTAAAATCTGGTTCTGTTGCAGTCACAGAGAAATATTTTATTCCTATTCACTTAACTAAGATTCAATGCTTAATGAGATGTTCTCCTTCTAGCAGAAAAATATACTGCATTTCCTAGATCTGAAGAAAGTTTCATTCTACTTAAATGTTACTAACATATATATAGATGAGAAAATGCTGATTTCCAGTTTAATATACCAACTTAAATTTTCTTTAACATGATCCGTGATCTTCACTCTCTTAACCCTCCCCCCCCCACACTTCTGGACTGCAATAATGAAGTTTGTTGTCTATCCCAAGATGCTGCTTGGTTTAACTAACATACTTGATGATATGCCAAAATAGCCTTTTTTTCTTTTTTTTTTTCTTTTTTTTTGTTTTGTAGAGAAGGAACTTGTTTCTGTGAATTCTGACTCTACTCGTAACCTGTTTAGGACATTAAGAGGTTAAAAAAATAAACAGGTCAGCTAAAATACCATATGCAGAACTTCCCCACACCCTCCTCTTTCTTCCTCCACACCTAACAGGGGACTATTTTAATTTAAGATGCTTCTACTGTCTTGCAAATTGATCTGAAGAAGATTAAGACACTCCAGCTTGAAGTAACAGTTAAGCATGCAGAAACATTGTGGTGGGGACTCCAGTATCAGTAGTGAGTGTTAAGCCTTGAAGGACTCATTAGTGTAACCTTCTCTTCCTCTTAAATAAAGGGGGAGGAAACTAGAGATCTACACTTGGTCACTTCCCAACAATAGAACATGCTTATACACTGTCCCTGTCTCCTCGTCAGGAATCTCCCACCTGTGCAGCTTCCAGAAATTTTGCAACCTGTTTGCCACTCCATGAATACTTTTAGTAATATTTTAGGGAAATACTGTTTATTGGCCAACCATTCAAAAGAACATCAAGCTAGATGTCGTCAGAGGAGCAAATTTTAGAAAACAGAAGTAAAGAATTCTTGTCCTAAAGTATTTGCCCAGTATGTGAGAAATCAAAGGGAATTAATGTAGTCCACTCAGATGATGGGAGACAAATTCAGGATAATAGTCAAGCCTAGATCCTAAAAAGTTATTTAGCTCAGGATCCAGCAAAAGTTTAACTGAAGGTGAATTTCAGTGAACTCCCAAACTTGAAATTGCTTTCAGATCTTCCAGCCTAGGGCAGTCAGATACAATGGGTTCAGAAGTCATCCAAATGCTAATTGTGGCAAGCACATAAAGACTGTCAATTCCAATGCCATAACTTTCATTCATCCTTCACCCCCTCACTTAGTCCACTGCCATCCCTTCCCACATCTCTTTTCTGTATCTGCTACTCAAATGGTGAACAAATCAAGAAGGAAGGAACAAAAAGACTAATTACTAATTAAGAATTCTGCTGAAAAATAAGGAAGTACAATGAGATCAGAGTGTTGCACAGCTTACAGGATAAGAGGGAAAGGCAACTCCCACTGCTCATGCTGGGAAAGGAAGCATGAAGCATAGTGGAGATATTCCATTCCCTTCATAGTGGAGATATACCACAAATTGAGGCCCAAAAGTAAAACACAGAAATTCACTTAAATTTATTATTTTAGCTGATAGTACTTCCTGAGTTCTGCACCTCAGCAATACCTGCCAAATACTTGAATGAATCACAAGAGCATGATCAAATCTGCCTTTTTCATTCCTTTTTCTCATGAATAAAGGGAAATCAGAGTGAGGGGAAATAAGAATAAAATATAAATGCAGAAAAGGTTACAATTTAAAAAAATCTTTCTTGAAGCAGTTATAATCCTATCTTCTGTAATTAAAACATCAAAATCTTCCTGAATGATAAAAAATGCATTATAGACTCAACACCAGTCACCTAACCTCCTTTTATAGAGATACAGGAGGTTTTACCAGATCTACCTTAAATACATCCTTGAGGAGGTGACGAATCATGTCCTGGCCTCTCCATTTTCTTTGAAAGGAGCCTAGCTAGGTCTGGCTGTTATCTGTGATTAGTAAGGTGAATTCTGGTCTGCACAGCTACATCCAAATGGGTGAACCATAGTAACTGTGTGCCATAGAGTCCTGGAAGGTTTCACTTAGTTAAGGTCGTTGCAGTTTTTGGTTGCACTGCAAGAGTCAGCATTGATGCTACCTTGGCTAAGCTGAATGTCCGTTTACCACCTAAACAAAGGTGATACACATGTATTAGATACAGACCTCCTTTTGATTACATAATGAAAAACAAATGATCCTGTTACATCACCTAAGAGTAAGAACAACAGCATGGAATTAAATTAAGAATCAAAGGCTCCAAATCTCCATGTCTCTGTGGCGCAATGGGTTAGCGCGTTCGGCTGTTAACCGAAAGGTTGGTGGTTCGAGCCCACCCAGGGACGGGCTGTGAGGTTTGCTGGTCGTGATCTTATGGAATATGAGCCTGGCAAACAGCAAAGTCACGACCCTCACCTTTAGAAGAGCCAAATTCCAGCTCTTTAAACATTCCATTAGTGGATGAGAACCCCTGGGAAACAGTCCCCAGGGACAGACGAGCTGGTAACTCTTGAAGGACACTTTTCTTAGAGCACAACAGCTGTCCAGCCCCGTGTCTAAGAAATCAAGCACGGAAGGCAGGAAAATGGAACAGCTCAGCAAGTACCTGATGGGCAAACTACAGTGTAAGAGAGAAATGCACAGGCAGCGGAAGCAGCCACACGGGGCCTGGGAAGAGCACAGGGATGCTGTCTGCACATGCAGGGATGGGATCAGGAGAGTCAAGGCACAAATGGAACTGAGCTTGGCAAGGGATGCAAAGAATTAAAAAAAGTGATTCTAGAGCTACCTTGCTTAAAAAAGAAAGGCCAAAGAGAGTGTTGCCGTCTGCAAACAAGAAGGGTGAACTGGTCACGACAGACATGGAGAACTGCTTTGCCTCAGTCTTCACTGCCAGTCAGGCTTCCCACAGCTCTCAAGTCCCTGAACCTCTAGGCGGTGGCTGGGGGAGCAAAGTCCCTCCCACCGCTGTAAGCAAAGAGCAAGTTTGAGACCACCTGATGGAACTGAACAGGTACAAGTCTATGGGGCCCAAAGCCGTGCATCCCAGGGTCCCGAGGGAACTGGTTGATGGAGTTGCCAAGCCTCTCTCCATCATGTTTGAAAAGTCCTGGCAGTCAATTGAAATACCTGGTGACTGGAAAAAGGGAAACATCACTCCCATTTTTAGAAAGCGTAGCAAGAAGGACCCAGGGAACTACAGAACAGTGAGCCTCACCTCTGTGCCTGGGAAGATCGTAGTATCATAACATCACAGTATGGTTTGGGCTGAAATGGACCTTAAAGACCATCTAATCCCAATGGCCCTGCCATTGGCAGGGACACCTCCCACCAGACCAGGTTGCTCAAAGCCCCATCCAACCTGGCCTTGAACACCTCCAGGTATGGGGCATCCACAGCTTCTCTTTGCAACCTGTGCCAGGGCCTCACCACCCTCATAGCAAAGACCATGGAATAGATCCTCCTGGAAGCAATGTTAAGGCACATGCAAGACAAGGAGATGATCCAAAGTCAGCCAGCCTGGCATTGCCAAGGGTAAATAGTGCCTGACCAATCTGGTGGCCTTCTAAGATGGAGTGTCTGTATCTGTTGAAAAGGGAACACTGACTGATGTCATCTACCTGGACTTCTGCAAAGCCTTTGGCACCGTCCCACATGACATCCTGAACTATAGATTGGAGGGAGATGGATTTGATGGGCGAACTGTTCAGTAGATAAGGAATTGGCTTGACGGTCGCACCCAGAGAGTTGTGGTCAATGGCTCAACATCTAGGTGGAGGCTGGTGCTGACTGGTGTTCCTCAGGGGTCTGTCCTGGGACCAATATTGTTTAATATCTTTATCAATGACATAGATAGTGGGATTGAGTGCACCTTCAGCAAGTTTGCAGATGACACCAAGCTGAGTGGTGCAGTCGATACACCAGAAGGAAGGGATGCCATCCAGAGGGACCTGGACAAGCCTGAAAAGTGGGCCCATGTGAACCTTATGAGGTTCAAGTCTAGGTGCAAGGTGCTGCACCTGGGCTGGGGCAATCCCAGATATGAGTACAGCCTGGGTGAGGAATTTATTGAGAGCAGCCCTGCAGAGAAGGACTTGGGGGTTCTGGTGGATGAAAAGCTCGACACGAGCCAGCAGTGCGTGCCTGCAGCCCAGAAGGCCAACTGCGTCCTGGGTTGCACCAACAGAGGGGTGGGCAGTGGGTGGAGGGAGGGGATTGTGCCCCTCTGCTCTGCCCTTGTGAGGCCCCACCTGGAGGGCTGCGTCCAGGGCTGGGGCCTCCAGCACAAGAACGATATGGAGCTGTTTGAGCAAGTCCAGAGGAGGGCCACAAAGATGATCAAGGGGCTGGAGCACCTCTCCTGTGAAGAAAGGCTGAGAGAGCTGGGGCTGTTCTGCCTGGAGAAGAGAAGGCTCTGGGGAGACCTAATAGCGGCTTTTCAGTACATAAGGACACATAAAAAAGATGGAGAAAGACTTTTTACACAAGCAAATAGCAATAGGACAAGGGGGAACTATTTTAAACTTAAAGAGGGGAGATTTGTATTAGACGCTAGGAAAAAAATCTTTCCTCAGAGGGTGGTGAGGCCCTGGCACAGGCTGCCCAGAGAAGCTGTGGATGCCCCATCCCTGGAGGTGTTCAAGGCCAGGCTGGATGGGGCTTTGGGCAACCTGGTCTGGTGGGAGGTGTCCCTGGGGGGGTTGGAACTGTGTGGTCTTTAAGGTCCCTTCCAACCCAAACCACTCTGTGATTCTGAATTAAACCCAGCATTAGAGGAAGCCGTTCAAAATATCTTTTCTGAACTTTTATGGCTTTGCTAATAACATGCAACTTCTTCCTGTTTGAAAAGTCAGTGCTAAAAAGCAGGTTGTATTTTAATTTTTACATATAATCATAAAGATCCAATAATAGAAGATACAATATTCATCCATTCTGGAATAAGTTTGTAATTACACAAATAAGGGCCCACTAAAAGTGCTGCATCCAGGTCTGAGGCTCCCAGCACAAGAAGGATGTAGACTTAATAGAGTGGGTCCAGAGGAGAGCCACAAAGATGATCGAGGGGCTAGAGCACCTTTGCTGTGAAAACAGGCTGAGGGAGCTGGGATTGCTCATCCCTGGAGAAGAGAGGGCTCTAAGGAGACTTCATTGTGGCCTTATAGTACTTAAAGGTGGCCTATAAAAAAGATGGAGAATAACAAACAACATTTTACACACATAGATATTGATAGGACAAGGTGGAATGGTTTTCAACTGCAAGCAGGAAGCCATTCTATGATTCCAGCCCAAGCCATTCTACGATTCTGTTCTTTAAAGTTAATAAAAATACTGTCTGTATGGAAAATAAGAACCGTGTTCATTTTGTCTACTATGTAAAGGGCTTTCTCACTAGAAAGGACAAAACAAAATTAAAACCACAAGGATGACTTGAGGATCTTATAATGTTTCCACCCCTAATTATCAAATGATAGTCTTTACAGGATTATAAATTACATGGAGAACTGAATACTGCAGCTCTCTTATTCTGATCATTTGATCTTTCCAGGTATCAAAAGGCTTTTCTTCAGGTCAAAGTGGAAGGTTTCCCTTTGGGCTTTTATGCTTTGCAAGTAACACATCTTTACAATGTGATCCAGGTATTAGCAGAAACTGCAAGAAGAGAAACAGACAGAAGATGGCTGGCAAAATTACTGAATTTTTACTATAATCTCTCTGAGGGAGTTTTTTTTTTTTTTTTTCACTGGGATTTTATTGCTTTTATTCAGTAACAGCTAAATCATTTTCTTATTCAGAACAGACATGCACACTACACGGAATTTAGACAAGGCCTTTCTGTTCAGTCTTTAGTATGGCAACTCATTGAAAAAGTCTAGCATTGAATTTTTAGGGTACTTTGAAAACACCTTAATGGGCATAACTCTGAATAAAATAACAAATAATAAAATTATATATTATATACCTTATTATATATAAAGCATAACTCCATATATGTAAAACCAAAGAACTGTTTCAGTTACCAGACGAGGTTGTGATATTTACCATCTACAACATATAATTTATGTTTTTATGGTATGTGATGTAACCCAGGCACCCAATTTAAATAATTTTAAAAAATAACTATATTAGGCAGCATAACAATCAGTTGAAATCAGAAGTAAAACATGACAATTAGAAGTAGATATATAGTCACACCAACATCTAGGAACACAACTACCCAAAGTCAGACAGTCAACAGCAATAGGAACAACTGGCAACACAACTTGATATGAGAAGTTGATTGATTTCAGCACTTAATAATATCTTTGAAAATATTCTGAAGTTGTAATTACAGAATCATAGAATGGCTCGGGTTGGAAGGGACTTCAAAGATCATCTAGTTCTACCCTCCTGACAGGGATGCCACCCACGAGACCAGGTTGCTCAGGGCCTCATCTAACCTGGCCTTGAACACCTCCAGGGATGGGGCATCCACAGTTTCTCTGGGCAACCGGTGCCAGGGCCTCACCACCCTCTGTGTGAAGAACTTCCTCCTAACCTCTAAACTAAATATCCCCTCTTTTAGTTTAGGTAACCATTTCCCCCGTCCTGTCATTAATATTACAGGAATATTACATTAATATCATGTAATAATCATGGAGATTAAAATTCAACAAAAAATATTTTTTAACCAATTAAGATTCATGGAAATAAAGGTAAAAAAGGAGAAATAAACCAGCATGAACTAAGTACTAGAACATGTTTCTAATGAAAAGATACTTATTAAAATAAATTTGTATCATTGCAAAGTCTTGTAAATTATTAAAGTACTATATAAAAAAATATTGACCCTTCTTTTATTGATCTGCTTTTTCATACATTGATTATATTTCCAATACTGGAGTTCAAACTGTTCTCTTTTGATCTCTGTTCTCTGAGTTTATTACTTTTGTGGTTCTACAATACTTAAATACTTAAACTGAAAATGTTTACTAAATTAATGCAATTTTTTACACAAATCAGCTCTTCAAGCCTTTAAGTACAGAAGAAACAATTCAAGTATTTTTGTATTTTCTGTAACAGAATATACTAAATCCCAGAAAACTAGCACTGAAGCAGATGGGAATTTTGCAGTCTAACAGCCAGCAGTTCCTGAACTAGACACAAGATATTCTTTGCCAAGAACACAAATTAGCTCACAAGTAAGTCCTCCTCTACCCTAAAAAAAACCTGATGTTTAAAAATAGATGAAGTAATTACAAACCTATGGAGAAGAGGAAACAGAAATAATTCTTTCCTTGCCAGTCTCCTTACCCCTGCTTGAAGCCAACCATCATAACATCTGTATGGGCTGGAAAGGCAGCACTTTTGTAAATACACTTAGCAGACATTTAACATTGTAATTGCTTTATTATAATTTATAAGTGATAATATGGATGTGGCTACTCTGCTTAAGAGAATTAGAGAGCTTATAGTGTGGATGCCAGATAACCCTTTGACTGTTCCACAGGTGTATGTGAATGTACTAGTACGGATCTAGCTCTTAATTTGGACTTTTTTTTTTAACCTTTACATACTCGACTTTGCTGCCTTTAGAAAGCCCTAGTCTTTCAATTTCTCTTTCGTGTAGCTTTCTGCATTAAAAACGAACAAAAACACACACAAAAAAATCACAAAAGAACGAAAAAGAAAAACCAATATGACATACTATTTACATTGAACTGACTCATCTGCAGAATCTTTAGATCTAGCACACAGATCTTGATAAAACTGGTTGCAGTACTGGATGGAGATCCTGTATATGGACCAGCACTAGGAGAGAATCAGATATTTTGGCAGAGCACTTCACTTCCTTCCTAATTTATTTACAGTGGGACAGTGAGAATGCTAAGGAATCCCAGATTCCCTTCTGACCATTGGGTGGTGGGATTGTCTTATTTCTGTGTATTCCAGAAACTGAATCAGCTCTTCCATATAAAGCTATCCTTACCTGTGTTCTTTGTCTTTCCCTTGCCCATTCAATTAACTCTCCATTTCTTACTTATTTTAAACAGACTTAGTCTCCTCTCCAATCAGCTGCTTCTCCCAGGTTTTGTTGAATCTCCTTCTCCTTCTCTACCTTCTTACAGTCTTAGCATCTGCCTTTTTCCCTTTACACAGTCTCAATTTTCTTTCTCATGTCTTCTCAGATTCTTACCCTTCAGTCTAATTCTCTGACTACTACTCTTAACATAGTTGTCCAACTATTCCGTGTTTTCAATTATTTATATCTTAATATACCTCCTCTCCTTTTGTTCTCTTAATCTTTACATTTATTGATAATTCCAACGTTTTTGTCACACCTATTGCTAGCATTTCTTCCATTTCTTCCTCTGCCTTAAAATCAAGTCTTCCTCTATCTTCCTTACAGACTCCAGCAGAGGTGGTGAGAGAAAGGTCTCAGCTCTCATATCCAACTTCCAGACCCAAACCTATTGCAGGAAGAACTGTGCTTCATTTCTATATTTCTTAGAGAAGAATAATTAGTCATTCTGTGGTGATTGCACATGAATCTGGTCTGGAGAAAAGTTGTGAGATACCAAAGTACGAGCGTAGCTTAAAAGACTAGCTGAAACATTTATTTCAGGGATGGTGAACTGTCATTTTTGGGGTTAAAAACTGAGGTAAATTCAGACAGATTTTCACAGGGTATAAAATGCATACTTGGTACATGTTGTCACCCATTTGCTAACCAAGGACATTTTCTGTGCTAAGAATTTTCATACGTCACAACTAGAATAGTAAACTAGACATGGTTAAGGTATGTACTGTGAACATCCATACTGTCTAACCGATAGCATGCCTCCCGGAATAGTTCAGCCTGTGCCACTGGGCACCCTGCCAGACACGGCTATGGCCACTTCATGGTCTGGTCATAGCACAGAGGAGGGCTCCCAGAGGAGCACTCTGTTTTGCTGGGGATGAAAATGAGTTACACAGATGCAAGCTGTGTCATGCCATTTGCCTTCAAAGCTGAGGATTAGCCTTTGCTAGCACGTATGTGGCATACTAAAAAAAAAAAGAAAATAAAATTCGGCTCCTTTCAAGTAAACGTTATCCTCATTGTCCACTTAAGCAAACTATTTCTCCCTCATTGGTTTGTGTTAACAAGGGCTTGTGACACCATATAAATGGTCTTAATTAAATATATTGAACCGAATAGTAAAAAGTTCCAAAATAGTAAGCAATAATCATTTTCCTACACGGATTAAATTCAATGGACATTGCACTAACTTTCTTTTGAGGAGATTACAAGATTATAAAATCCCTGTGTGGTGAACAAGAATGCCATCTGTTACGCAGTTTCAAATATTTGCCTCAGAAAAATGTTCTTGATTTTATAAAAGGGAATAATTCCTCACTTGAAATAGAAAAAGGTTGTCGTCACCTTCTGAGTGTCCAGAGGAAGTGAACTGTTTTGCATCATGTCGTAGCTCCATCAGGCTATGTAGCCCAATGAACAATTTGATATTTCATGAAATTCAAATTATTACTCTTGATAACATATTTTTACACCACAACTCGTGGCACTTGCCAAAGCAATATATTCAGACCTTGAAGAAAGTGTCAGACAAAAATAAAAAAAAGAGGAAATGTGAGTCTGCCGTTCATTTCCAGACTGCTCTATGGAACTATTTCAGTATTCTCACTTATCTATTAAAATCTCTGCTGTCCTCCAGAGAAAATCTCATTCATTTGGATTTATAGCATCATTAGCAAGTCTTGAAACATACAGCAGTTGCCAGACAACTACAGAAGAAATGTATTTGTAAGAAATTACCTTTGTTTGTTAAGCAAGACTATCTGACTTTGCATGACAATGGACTAGGAACAAGCCCAAAGTACCTCTGCAAGTCTAAACTCAGGGGACATTGTACTCCTGTTCAAGAACTGTAACTTAAAGCATTCTTCCCTGGTTGCTTGCAAACTTCTGATGGTCTCTGTTTGCCTAGCTTACATTTTAATTATTCCTAAGAGACTGTTCCTTTGAAAAACTCTTGAGTAGGTGATCTTACCTAAAAAAAAAGAGGCATCATGTAACCAAGTACAATAAAAAAGGGGTACATTTTGGATTAAACAGCCATTATTGCTTTTTTATTTATTCAAAATATCAAGACAGGTTTAATCTGTAGGTATATAACCCTGTGTATCTTCCACTGAAGAAGCTATTCAGGCCTACCTACACTAGCTATTTTGCTCAAATGAGAGGGGCCAAAAAAACCCACCCTAAAAATCCAGTGTCAGACCATGATTCAAGTATAGCAAGGTACATATAAAGTAGCTTATGAAGTCCCTGGTAAACAGATTTTCTGTCTTTATGTTCTGCTTATCAACCAATATTAACACCTGACTTATGATTCCCCTGAGTTATCCCACACAGGAATTCTTATATGTTACAAACAGCCATGGGACGGGAACGACTGGCCCTCACTAGCTCTAATCATGAAGCACTTCAGACAAGATATTCAAACAGACAGTACATCTTTTATGATTACAGCAATAATATTCTGAGACAAATTGGGAATCTGTGTTGGCAGGTGTTTCATCTAGAAGGAGTGTTGAGAAACAGCAAACCAGGAAGCCACATTTGAGTCACGGTGGCCGAGTGGTTAAGGCGTTGGACTTGAAATCCAATGGGGTTTCCCCACACAGGTTCGAATCCTGTCCGTGACGTGAGTGCAGTTTTTGGGCTCAGGGTGGTGGCTGCAGTGCTGCTCCCCAGCACAGTCTCTGTGGCACAATCGGTTAGCACGTTCGTCTGGCCGCACCTCGAGTACTGTGTTCAGTTTTGGGCCCCTCGCTACAAGAAGGACACCGAGGTGCTCGAGTGAGTCCAGAGAAGGGCAACGAAGCTGGTGGTGCCTGGTGACAGGACGAGGGGGAATGGGCTAAAGTTGCGCCAGGGGAGGTTTAGGTTGGATATTAGGAAGAACTTCTTTACTGAAAGGGTTGTTAGGCATTGGAATGGGCTGCCCAGGGAAGTGGTTGAGTCACCATCTCTGGAGGTCTTTAAAAGACGTTTAGATGTAGCCCTTAGTGATATGGTTTAGTGGAGGACTTGTTAGTGTTAGGTCAGAGGTTGGACTCGGTGATCTTGGAGGTCTCTTCCAACCTAGATGATTCTGTGATTCTGTGATTTATGCTTACCACTTACCAGTGGTAAGCACTGATCACTGCCAGTTTCGTTCCCAGTCATTCGGTCTTGAAATGTCCTTCAGCTAAGTTAAAAAAAAAAAAAAAAAAAAAAAAAAAGGAGGGTGACAACCCGCACAAGCAAGTGACAGGTGATGACAATCACTGAAGACTTCCCCTAGGAGGGGACCGAGACACCCATCCACGGACCTCACCTGATGTTTTTGGAGTTTTGCTGCTTGCTGCATGATCAGACCTAGGGTGTTGCAGAGGGAACATTGAGGCTTATCTGGCCCTTGGGGCTCATCACGTGGTCAGCAATGATACTCGTAAGGGTGACGCTGAGCATGACCCTGACTATGAACCTCTGGGGGAAAGTGAAGGGCAAAAGGGCCAGCTGCTTTTTCTTTCCAGCCCTTCCAGTCAAAAAGAAAGGTTCATATAGCAGTGGACACATTCTGCAAGTTAACACCTCGTTGCTCAGCTGGTGTCAAAAGCTGAGCTTTGGCTTTTATGACCACAGGAATCGCAGAGGAATGAGAACTGTTTAGAAGAGATGGGATCCATATGACCAAGTAGGGAAAGAGCATTTCTGGTAACTTGTTGAAGGCTTTAATCTAGGTGTACCAGGGGAGTGCTGCCATATCCTTATGAGAAATGAATGCATGGGGGGCAGCATGATGAAGAAGGCTCTGTCCCTTTCTCTATAAAAGCAGCATAACTGGGGCACATCTCCAATGTCTGTACATGAATGAAGACAGCACAGGAAACAAACAACAGCAATTAGAAGTCCATGCACAGTCTTAGAGCAATGATCCCACTGGACTTACAGAAATACACTTGGATAGCCTACATGACTGGAGAGTTGCAATGGATGAATTAGAAGCACTCAGGAGAGAAAGGCTGGGGAGGCACGGTGGAGAAGGGTTGCATTCTGTGCAAAAGGATGAGTCAAACGCATACAGTTTTGCTTTGAAACTGAAAAGGAGACATTCAAGAGTTTATGGGAAAGGATCAAAGGAGACAGATCAAAGGACAAGTGATGTTCTGCTAAGAGTCTGCTGTGAAGTTCCTCATCAAGTACTGCAGAAGGTTGGACTAGATTAATCTAGGATTCTCCCAGCCTTCACAAATGGCCTTCTACCACCACTAATAATTCACCTATTTCATTCTTGAGTACTTTTAGAGGTCTTCAGTGAATATCTTCTGATTTTGAAATATTACTATGTATTTTATCTGTATGTCCCATATAGATAAGCTTTTTAATAGTTCTTCCAGTCTGAAATAGATCCCTTGTTGAGTACTCCATAAAGTGGGGTCCTAGCACAGAAAGTTCTCCAGTTTCTTCCACAAATGAACAGGAAAACATATAATTCATTTTTGTGTGCATGTTACATGTTTGCTTCTCTGACTACTCTTTTTACTCTCTGATATCCATTTACCACAAAAAACAACCTGACAGGTTTGGGTGGTTCTCATGTATAAAAATACCACTAAATCCTTTCTCCAGTGCAGTCCTGTGTTGGTTGAGAGCCTTGAAAAGTTGTGCATTTAGCCTTGTTAAATGATTTTGCATATTAAATGGAGATACAATGCTACTCTGTGAAGCTTTTTTGAATCATAAGTTGGAAATACGCTAAAGAAAAAAGCAATGGAACTAGATGCAGAGGCTAGAAATCCTTGTGTTTTCCCGTCCTAATTTAAGTGATTGATTACAGACAGGATTTTAAAAATATGAAACAAGAATTATTTGACTTTTCATCTAGAAAGCCTTAACTGTGCCTTTTTAACATGTAACTAAACTACAATTTCAAAATTCACTTTCCTTTTCAGTAGTGAAGGAAGCAAAATACTTTCTTATTTATACTATGTCTCATTATATATTTTAGATGTCTGCCCTTTTCTGATGAATTTTTAATGTTAGTGAACACAAACTGATGTGCTTCTTTTGCACTGCAGTCCTGGACATAAAGGCTTTATTACGCATTTTTATTTACACAGGAGAAAACAGATTCATTTAAATGTGTATTAGAAACATAAGGAAATCATCAAATGACATGTACAGCAGAAGCCTTTTTTGGTGATGTTGACTTCACATGTTTAGGTAGCAACCGACTCTATGTTTCTTCAGTGACTATGACAAAGCAATAATGCAAAAACACAGAAGATGAAGAACACAGTAAAATGTGTAAATACTTCTTTTTGATCAATATGTTACTTTCTGGATTAAAACCAACAGGTACGATGTTAGAGTTATAAAATACATAGCTAATCTTTCACTAAGCTGTAAAAACAAATGAAGCATAAACAAAAGCTAGAAGTGCATGTGAAGTATGTATGCATTTCAAAATAAACCAGAGGAAAATCTCTCATTCAACAACATATACACTTTTTGTATCTCAAAGTAGAAATTTTTCATAGGAAATATTTTAACTGAAATGGAAATAAATGGTTATTACTAAAATTCCTAACTTTCCATTAAAGTTGATTTATATCAGTAAATCTAATACTGTGATCTGAAAAGTAAGACTTACATTTTGCATATTTCTTAATTGTAAAGATCTTACTTTGGGAAAATTGAAAACATTTTCTGTTAGGATCAAAGAACAAGCACATTACATTGTCCAGGAAGCACGTCTCTAGTTTCTAAAGTCATTCTTTGGACGTATATGGGAAAAACATTCATAGAGCATGTGTGTAACTTGTCTTTTTAAATTCAGATTAAACATTTCCATCAGTTTTTATAGTCTGAGATCAGAGAATCAACCCAGAAAAAAAAAACAAAAAACAAACTTGGAATAAAGTAATAGGAAAGTCTACTAATTGCTTTCTGCTATGTATGCACCCATTACAGTTTTATTTACAATTGTGACCATGAACAATGAGCAACTGACTAGTTTCAGAGCTTTGAAATTTGTATCACAGTTGTGAAAACAGAATTAGAGGCTTAAGACCTATTACCTAAACTATTTCTTGTAGGTCCAAAGAAAACTGTATGTCATGCTGAAGAACAGATTCTGATATGCTGTTAAGAAAGGTTCTTTGTCACTTATGTGCATGTTCAGACTGCTTACTACATGCATTACAGGTTGAATTAGACTCCTATTTCAAGAGAACAACTTACTTCACTGAATGGTGATTTCTCATTTAAGCGTTTCTCCAGGAACAGAAAGAGCCACAAATTAGGCTTTCTAACCTCAGATTCTTGGAAAGTCTACACAACGTTCTATGTGCAATTTTATTACAAAATGAAGGTACATGGTGCTATATCTTGGTACAGTAAATTCAATACTGAATAGACTTGAGGATAAAAGGAAAAGGCTAAATAATGGGTACACTCAGGAAAGAAAACTAAAACATAAGTGGACACTGTAAAATAGGGACAGAAAGTTCCTAGGGAATGTTGAAGAAAGTCACAAAGTGAATGGAAAGGTATCAAAAATTAAATTTTCTGATAAAGCAAAGGATGAAAAAATAATTTAGCTTTCTGCACTCTTTACTTTCCTTATTTTACTATCTAGCCATTTATGTTTCACTTACTCAACAGCCCAAATTCAAAGTTTATTTCTAGACAAGTTTCTAGACTTACAGGTTTGAATTTTCTCCTGAGTTAAAGTCATGTTTTACTAGGTACTTGAGCATTTCTGATACAGGGTGACAGTAATTTTAATGTTCTTAATTTAGCTAGCATTTTAGATGTTTTCAGTATGACTAAGGGGATATGGCTTTATCTTCCATAAACATAATTAAAATCAGTTAACAATGCAAATTACCAGCTGTGAATCACAGCACTATCAGTTCAATAACTGTTTAACTAAAAGCAAAATTAATAAAAGATATGGAAATAAATGTTTTCTTTTTTATTTATTATTTTTTTAAAAAAGTACTTTTCACAGACTCAAAGTTTTTACTAACAGAATTTCAATGAAATATAAAATTCAAAAAGAATTTGGGGTACTCGGATAAACACAAGCAATGGTTTTATCAAGTATAACTTTTAACAGTTTCTTCTGTGTTATGCTAATGCATTAAATGAACTGCATTTCTGCTTACCAGCATTATCTTCTTACATGCACCGAACATAGTTGTTAAATGACTCATGAAATCACGCAAAATGAAACGTAGCATGAGCAGCAAAAATGTACCATCTCCTATCCTGGTCTGTGTAGCTGTCCATACTACATAAAGCTGTCTCCATCTATGTAAAATTGTATACCACATACATCCTTCATAAAACTTCATCCATATCACATAAAACTTGGCTGAGGGTCCCCTCTGGGTAAACATGCAGCTCTAGCCCTCAAATATGACTGTCTTTTTGTGGAACAGGAATATGTGTTAGAAGCCTTTCAGTGTGACAAGAAGGTACAAGGCTTACCTGCATACTACTACAGGAATGTGGTGGTGACTGGGTGGAGAATGGATTGAGAGCAGCTATGAACAGAAGGACTTGGGAGTGTTGGTTGACAAGAAGCTTAATATGAGCCTGTAATGTGCGCTTGCAGCCCAGAAAGCCACCTGTATCCTGGGCTGCACCAAAAGCAGCGAGGCCAGCAGGGTGAGGGAGGTGATTCTCTCCTTCTGCTCTGCTCTCATGAGACCCCACCTGGAGCCCTGCGTTCAGCTCTGGGGCCCCCAGCACAAGGACATGGAAGTATTAGAGCGAGTCCAGAGGAGGACCATGAGGATGATCAGAGGATGAACATCCATTCTATGATTCTGTGTGGAGGGAACCAAATCTGATATAGCCTCATTTGTTTTTATTCTCTGCCAAGCTCAGTTCCATTTGTGCTTTGACTCTCCTGATCCCATCCCTGCATGTGCAGACAGCATCCCTGTGCTCTTCCCAGGCCCCGTGTGGCTGCTTCCGCTGCCTGTGCATTTCTCTCTTACACTGTAGTTTGCCCAGCAGTGCTGTCCCTTGCTGAGCCGTGCCATTTTCCTGCCTTCCGTGCTTGATTTCTTAGACACGGGGCTGGACAGCTGTTGTGCTCTAAGAAAAGTGTCCTTCAAGATCTGATCAGTTCCCTGATTCAGAGAACTGAAAAGAGGCTCTTCTAAAGGTGAGGGTCGTGACTTTGCTGTTTGCCAGGCTCATGTTCCATAAGATCACGACCAGCAAACCTCACAGCCCGTCCCTGGGTGGGCTCGAACCACCAACCTTTCGGTTAACAGCCGAACGCGCTAAC
Source organism: Anser brachyrhynchus (assembly GCF_964034855.1). NCBI lineage: Eukaryota > Metazoa > Chordata > Aves > Anseriformes > Anatidae > Anser > Anser brachyrhynchus. Next base: position 191,937,582 of record NC_137694.1, read on the forward strand.
CCATTGCGCCACAGAGACACAGAGATTTGGAGCCTTTGATTCTTAATTTAATTCCATGCTGTTGTTCTTACTCTTAGGTGATGTAATAGGATCATTTGTTTTTCATTATGTAATCAAAAGGAGGTCTGTATCTAATACATGTGTATCACCTTTGTTTAGGTGGTAAACGGACATTCAGCTTAGCCAAGGTAGCATCAATGCTGACTCTTGCACTGCAACCAAAAACTGCAACGACCTTAACTAAGTGAAACCTTCCAGGACTCTATGGCACACAGTTATTACAGTTCACCCATTTGGATGTAGCTGTGCAGACCAGAATTCACCTTACTAATCATACATAACAGCCAGAGCTACCTAGGCCCCCTCCATGGAAAATGGAGAGGCCAGGACATGATTCGTCACCTCCTCAAGAATGTATTTTAGATCTGGTAAAACCTCCTGTATCTCTGTAAAAAGGAGGTTAGGTGACTGGTGTTGATGCAGTCAAATCACATTCCTATACTTTGGTAATAACAAAGTTCATTCTGATGCATGATTAAATATTGAGGGCTAGCACCTGACAGACACACCAAGTATCTTCCACTAAATCATTTGATAATATGTCACTAACCCACTGATATTTACTTAGCCATTTTCTTGCAGTCATTGAAATTATCCAAGAGAAAGTGTATTTGAATTCAAGGAGACTACAAACCTGTAAAAGGAGTTCTGTATACACAGTTTTTCACTACTTATTAATGCAAGTAAGCTAGATTCACATCCAAAGAAGTTATAATTCATTTTGATAACAGTTCCTCAGACAGAAGTTTAGTATCACGCTGTCATGCCAAAAAGAAGTGTTCAGCAGAAGCAAGGAATCCATTCTTTACTGAATTTAACTTTCAGTATGTGATAGATAAATGGAGAAAAACTTCAAACTACAGACATCAGATATGTACTTCTGCAAATCAGATTTATATATGTATAAAAATATCTGTGTGTACTCCTAAGATACTGTACAGAATTTTAAAAGTACTAAAAGTTAGCTTCTTAATATTACACAAGTGCAAGTTTATACTTTGCAACTTAATACCACCTCTAAGTGTTAAAACAAACATACTTAAATTAACAGAATCTAAAACTATAACTATATAAAAATTAAAACTTAAATTTAGGTCCTAAAAAGGATTATATAAGCAGCAACGTGATTCTTAATTGAGGACAGAAAAAGCCTGATATGTTGCACAGAAAATGAGACTGGAGCGAAGTTCAAAATATCCATAGATTAAGCAAAGACCAAACCAAAAACAATTTGATCATTAATATGCTAACATTTTAATATGGAATAAAAAGAAATCTAAAAATATGTTACTTACCTTAGAGATCTGAAAGAATGTGGACTTCTGAATAAACTACAATCAGACCCTTCCCAAGAGAGAATTGTCTAACTTTTCCACTACTTGCAAATCTGGAGTGGAAGATATTTTAGGCCTGGCCAAATATCACTGGAAGAAAATTTGCTCACATGTTTGGCTGTGTTTTACATTCCATCCTGTTGCTCTGGCATACAGACATAGCTAATTTTAATCTGTGACATAAGCAGCCAATTCTACTGCTAAAATGGTTGTGTGCTGACTCTAGAAATGAACTGTCCCACTATAAGATAGAACCAATCCATAATGCATACTAAAACGGCACAACCTGTTTTATCAAAAAATCCAACTGCTTTATTAAAATCTAAGAATATGCAGCACTTCACAGAATTTGAATGTAAATACTATTAGCATAGCTGTTAAGTGCACAAAATAAAAAATAGAAACAAAAGGACTTCTGTTTTTTTTTCTGAATCCATGTGTAATATCCAACTAAATTTTAAGTCATTTTTTGATAAATACTATTTTTAATACTAATGCTATTCTAACCATTATTCTACTGGCTGGTATATAAAGTTCCTTTCAAAAATCAAATACATAGATTATAACATAGTTATAATAGTACATATAAATTTTATATAACAATTACATTAACAGTTATTAACCTTCCCCAAAAGTTAAGCTACTCTTGGTATTTAAGAAAGATGTATATAAATACCAAGAGCCTTATAAAACAAACAAACAAAAAGAAGTTTCATATGAGATGTTTTAAGATGATCTTTTAGAAATTATGATACACCTTTCTTACGTGTCATTTAAGCTTTGAGTTTTCAAATGCAGAAAACAAGAATTTCAGCCCTGCACTGATTACATTAAACTGACTATACAAACACTGAACCACAGACTTTCTGTTCAACCTATGATACTTTAGAATCTATGCTGGTAACTGTCTGCAGTTTTAAACCCATTAAAACATACATTTGTAAGATTTACTGAATAAAAGTCCAGTAGACGTGTGCTATGTGAGGCATTGTAATCATCATCCATATGTCTGGACAATTTTATTTCTCAAAGCAGAATGTTTCCTTTTTTCTAGCACTGCACTCACACTGTTATCATGCTCTAAAAGATGAAGCTCCTATCAGACATTCAACAGCTGCAGATCATAAATTTAGGACTGACACAAATCCAACTGATCACAGGCTTAAAAGATACTTTTTTTCTTTTATGAATTCTGTGGCCTTTAATCCTTTATCAGATTGTTTATATACACAAATGAAGTAGTTCTTTTCTATACGAATGAATTAATTCACTGGTATCTGACAAAAAAGAAAAATAGTTGTCATAATGAAATATTTATAAACATCTTTAAAATAGCTTTTATATTTAAAGTCATGGATTTATGAAAAATGGGATGAAAACATTTGGGTATTGTGTTAACACAAAAGTTTCTCTTTAATTGAAAATTGTATGAAAAAAGTATGAGAGGAAGAAGCCTATAAATGTTGGATGCTTTTGAAAGATTCAAGACAGGCATCGTTTAGGTGATCGGGCATTCAAATCCAGCAATTTCTTGCAAAACTGTTTGTCCATTCTTGGAGATAAGCAGAGGACCACGTAAAAGTGGACAGAAGACCAAAACAAAAGCAAGATTTTAACTGCACTTTAATAGGTTTCCTTTTGGCATATCTGTAATTAACTGATTTCTCAATTTATGTATATATATCCTAACATAGTGCCCAGCTATAGAAAGAGATTAGATTACATGCCACTGTAGCTGTTTATGGACAGAACTTCTGTGCTATTTTCCCTGTCTGATTACTCCTCTTGGTCTATATTCCTGATGTCTTTTGTCTGTTCTTCTACCTATCAAATATCTGCAAAGTAGAAATTCTAAAAATGAAAAGAACAAATAAATACCTCAGTTAGTATCTTCTGAAGTTCTCATGAAGCACGATTGGAGCAAGAGCAACTGTCAGTGAATTCTGTATCATCTGAAGGCAGCTGTCTTCCTATTCAAATGAAAAGAAAGAAAAAGGAAAATTTTTCATGGATATGGGGAAAAGAACAGGGTATATTCTCAACTGTCCTCCTGAGTACTTTAACTGACCGCATCTTACAAGTGATAGACCAAAATTCATGGAACACAAACAAAAAAAACCACTGGACACATAGCTCCTGTTTGGACTGAAAACAGGATCATCAGCATTATTTATAGTGAATGGGAAATAAATCTTAGTCTAAAATCTATGTGAAAAATAATAAAAAGATTTCTCTTGCAATGTTAATATTCCATCTACTATTAGAGTGCGTTAGTGTAGTGAGCAATGACTTAAGTCATGGGCCTCATTGCATCTGTATGCCAACTTAGGTCTTCCCTGGAGTCAAGTAATTGTCCCAGTCCAAGAAACCTGATGTCCTGTTTCTCACCAAAAGCTTCCAACCTCCTTTTCGTTTGGATTTTGAAAGTCATTGACTGGCAACTTAGTCTTGGAAAAGTAACTAACCGAACATATTTATCTTCCACATTGACAGGACTCCTCATACCAATACTTGCCCAACTAGAGCAAGAATCAGATACAGGATTTAGAGGCTGAGTTTCAAGTAGTAGGTAATTATAAACTCCTGTAATTCCAGATTTATAATACAAACATAATTATTTATTAATTTCAAGAAGTACACAAAAACTTACACCGTGAGAAAACAATGAAAAAAGATACACAAATTGTGGTTTGAATATTCTAACATCAAAATATGTCACTTCTTTATATAAATGGTTTACAGTTTTAACCAAAATTTTGTGTATACCTACAAAATTTCAAAAACTGCTCATCGTCAAAGTAAAAGACAACAAAGTGGTGGGGAAGACAATGACCACCATGTATCAGTTTAACTAATTCATCCAACTAAAAGAGACATAAAAGTCCTTTGGTCCTATTTGTATCAACTTCTCTAAAAGCTGGTCAGTGTCAGTAACACTCCCTCTTCAGAAGAAAACAAGATACCCTAACACTCTTGTATTCCCAAAATTACACTGCAAGAGATATCCTTCTCCGTCCTCTACTGCTGAACAACTGTGATTATATGGAAAAGAGCAAATATAGCTAAAATTGGATGTGTAAGGGTCTACAACAGCAGATAAAACCAAGTTTTGCTGTATAGAACATTAAATAATCCCTTGATAAGAGTTCAGAAAGATCAAATAATAAAATGATAGCAACTTATGTTAATGATAAAAATGGCAGATACTTTGGAAAAATAAAATTCATATAAAATATTACACCTATTGGAATTACCAAATGAAAAAACAAAACAAAACAAAACAAACAAACAAACAAAAAAAACACAAACCAAACGAAACAAAAAAAACCCCTACAACTAAATATCTGTTAGAAACACTGAATGCAAAACACAACTGAATTATCAAAGAATTAAACTGGGGGATAATTTTATTAACAAATGTTCAAAAGATATAAAAGGTAGTTAGTCGCTAGTCATCTCTGGACTGCTGAGAACTGAGGGAAAAATGTTCATATCTTTTTAATTCTTCTTGTTGTGCATGTTAGTCACTTGTGAGCTTGAGTAATGATGCAATAGAAACATCACGTTTTCAAAAGAGTTTTTTGTTTTTTTTTTTACTTCTCCTGACTTTCCACTGCTTTTAGAAGGTATAATATGGTATGAAACAAGAAATGATGGAAACAAATTTTTCTAGTGTTTTTCTCCAAAGCATTTTGATTTAGATGTCTTTGCTATGCTTTTTTAAAAATTTATAAGGGATAGGAGAGCAGGCCATTTTGGGATAGACTGAAACTTTGCTCCTTCCTAAGAATAGGGCTAAAGTGAGTATCTCATTAAGGGATGTCATCTTCTAAACCTGAGCAAAACAGTGAGCCAAACAAGGACTTAATCTTAAACATATAAACAGAAAGAAGTGTTTAAAAGATAATGTTGCACCTATTTGAGCTATAAAAATGTGATCATTTTAAATAGTTACTTACACAAGGTGGAAAATATTCCAAAAGCAACATTTTGGAATATAAACACAATAAAACTTAAGAGCAGAAAGTGATAGGAACCCAAATACACAAGGCTTTAAAACACACCTGCCCAGACTGTTTCATTATGCCAACACATACAAGGAGGTCCAAAACAGCTTTGAAACCCCGAATAGTTAAGTTTTAATAGCGTATGAACAAGTATACTTCTAATATAGAAAAATATCAAAATGACTACGCAAGACAAGATAAAAATAAAAGGACTTATTTATAAGTATCCAACTGCCCAGCGTGTCAGTGCACAGCAGGCCCTTGTGTCTGGTTTCAACTAAATTTTTCCATATGTGAACATGAACAGCTGGCTGTGGGTCTGTTCCCAATCATCTTATCAGTGTTTCAATCTCTGCATCAGCTGTTATCTCCCAACTCCTTGCTTCCACACCTCTATCAAGCAGATTCAAACTGTAACAGAGGGCTAGTTTTGTTGTTTGTTGGTAGTTTTTATGGATTTTTTGAGTTTTATTAATTTTTATCTTCTGCTTGGATTGTATCTTTACATATTTTTGTTAAATAAGTCCTTTATTTCTGGGAGTTTAACTCTGCATGAGCCTTTAAAGAGGCTAAGCAGTGAGGCAGCAAGTTAAAAACTGCACGTGTACATTGTGCTCGCTGCTGTACTCTGCAAAAATAAGCCTGACAGGTGAACTAGAATAGATGTAAGATGAGACTTCTTTTTAAAAAAAAAATAATTTAAGGAGCAAACATTTAAGCTCAGTATTATAGACCCTTTTCAAGAAGCAAGTTGAGAAGCGAAAGACTCATTTGCAGTCTGCAGTTTTTATGCTGACTGGAAGACATGGAGAGATGTTGCTGCAGTAGTATCCTGAAGGCAGAAGATGTTGCCAAACCTAATACTGCAGAGAGAGAATAAAAAAAAAGCTTGAATGTCCAAGCAGATTTAGAATGATTTTGTCCTATTTTACAATTTGGAGAATGCTTTTATTGTACCAGGTATGAAATTCAACTAATGTTGGCTTGTGGAAGTTAATTGTTAGCTTTTTCTCAGGAAGAAAACCAGAAATGTATAATTTGGTTTATACGGAACTCTATGCAATTCTACACAGGACAATGGACTAAAGCCCACTTTAATGGGTTCATACTTTTGTGCATTGGAATTTTAATTTTGGTGCAGGATTTACTATGCTAATTCAGCTCCACCTGCAGACAGTCTGAGACGTAGAAAAGTGTATTTACAGTTATATTCTGCACATGTATTTCAAATAACTTCCACAACAGTCAACAGTACTGGAAATCATCATAGAAAGAACCATATTTTATGTTCTTTGGTCTGAACTTTTCCTTTTACATCACTTGTCCTTTACTAAAAAGTAAAGCAAAAGCCTCAAACCCACTAAACTTCCAGAGCAGGATATTCTAATCCTCTGCCTTGGGATATCTGAACTCTGAAGAATTCAAGTCAAATGCACGGCTGTCATCTGACTGCATCAAACAGAAAGCTGACTGACTACATCTCAGGGGTCGGTACTGGGACTAGCACAATTTAACGTCTTTGGCAGTGACATGGACAATGGGTTGGAGTGTTCCCTCAGCAAGTTTGCCCATGACACCAAGCCGGGTGGTGCGGTCGACATGCTGGAGGCAAGGAATGCCATCCAGAGGGACCTTGGAAGAAGGACATGGACTTGTTGGAGCGAGTCCAGAGGAGGGCCATGAGGATGATCAGAGGGCTGGAGCACCTCTGCTGTGTGCTTGCTGAGGGGGAGGGAGCTGGGGTTGTGCAGCCTGGAGAAGTGAATGCTCCAGGGAGACCTCATTGCTATTCCTTTTATCTCCATTCTTTTTTCTTGTTTCTTTTCCTACTTACAGATACACCAGATGTATAGCTGACTTTCTATTTTAAAAAGACCCCCACTTCACTTTATCATCAAACTTTATGTTATTTGTCAAGAATATTTAATATTTCACTATACATAAGGATACATTATGATTAAATAATTACATCTATTATAATCTATGTATTATAACAATTTTATATTAATACATAATACCTACATAATTAAATATATTTAATACTAACATAGTAAGAGAGCTACATCTAATCTGCACTTGAAATAAAAATGTGACAGAAAGCCTAGTTTAAATCCTGTGCTTCAGTGCCCGCTTCTTTAGTTTCAACAGTTTTCCAGTCAAGAAAAGTACCAGCATGCATATTCCCCAAAAGAAAAGTAGAAGCATGAGGGAGGAGGGGTGGGGTGGGTTTGGGAGTTCAGGCACATAAAAGAAAAATGTTTCCTGTTTCAAAAGATTTAGAATAAGCCAAGTGGAGACATGAAAATTACAGTGCTCTGGCCAGGACACTAACAGGAACCATGGTTGCAGAGCTCATTCCCTGACAGACTAAATGCCAGGAAAGTTTTAGTGGATTACAATTTTATATTTGGAGCAAGCGAGTATTGAATTATTTCCATAGGAGGAACCTGCACAAGTTTTATTTTCCTAAAACTGTAGTCATTAATAACAGTAAGAAAAAGATAAACAACTAGTTAAAGATTTCTAAGAAAAGGTGTAGTGCTAATGTAGTGCTTTGTTAAGCCACTGGAAAATGTGACTGTGGATGGTAATAATTCAGATCAGCATGTATGCTGAAAGAAAAAAAAAAGAGAATGAGTAAGACTTTGTCTAGCTAGTATAAATTATATGAAAACATTCTTAATAATTTGTTGAGTCCTAAAGAGAACTTCTTCATTTTGTTTCACAGAGTCAGCCTTCAAATCCTCAGAAGTACTTCTAAAAACATGAATTGAAATTTAAAAGCTAACAAAAGAAAACAGGAAAAGAAAAATGAACTAAACTTTAGTAGGAATTAACCCAAATGTCTGTCTTAGCTAGTAAGTAAAATATGGTCATTTACCTAACTAAATCTGGGTCCAAGAGAAATGGGAAGTTTGTATAAACCAATGAGTGAGCACAGTAAGTATATACTGAATCTGTATCCTACATTTTATTTAGGAATAATTGAGAAAAAAAAAATATTTTTTTTTTCATTTTACATGACTGCCTGCGTTCAAATATTCCAATAAATGTTCAGTTAAAAACAGCAATAATGAAGATTCCAGATGGATAAGAAATTTTCACGTTTACATCATCTATTTCTAAACATTTATATTTACACATATAAAACAGAACTTAAAAGTGTATCTGCTTAAATATTCCCCTTACAGTGAAATCCTCAAAATAAAGCGGAAGTTTTTAAATCTCAATTACATTACAAAATATAATTTTATTATTATTATTATTATTTAGTAGAGAACCTAAAATCAGCAAGATGAGGCAGAATATAAACCAAAGAAAGTTTATAAATAAGTAATTTCCTACCCATTTCTCTTTGCTCAAAGAGAATCCTTGCTTTCAGACCTGATATGTGTCACCTCAATGAGTTTACGAGTTGCAGAAAACTGTGAAGTTTCCTTCAGAATCAAGGAAGATTGTATTTTATCACTCATGAAACGTGACTCACAGCTCCCTGGCCTTTGCGGCAATTTCTCATCTTGGTTGTTCCTCTTGAGCTGCAGGCTCCTAGCCCCTTTGCTGTGTTTCTCTCTGCCTTTTTTACTCATTGATAAACTTGCATTTTCTGAAGTCTTCTTTTCTGGACTATATTTCAATGTCCTTAAGCAATGACCAACCTTCTCTGATTCCATGAGGTCTTTCTTAATCGATCGCAGTAAGTAAGAAGAACAAAAAAAACCTAAGTTAGACAGTCTGCCACATTCACCTGTATTTAAAAAAGCATCTTAAGCAGTAGGATGAGATAGTTTAATGAACAAAAGGACACACTTTTCTTCAACAGTTTGCACAATACATGCCACATTATAATTAAGTTAAGTACTCTCTGAAATCAGACGTATTCCCAATGTTACTGAATGAAATCATTTCTCGCAGACTGTAGGAAAAAACTTTTATCCAATACCAATTATTTGTGGGAGTTTTTTTTGGTAACCACAAAAAAAAAAAAGCCATGTTCTCAAAGCACTTTTTATCCCTTTAAAACTATGCTATAAAAAAAGTGAATGATTAATGATTTTATATTTCACAAATTGTCCTGTTCTAAGGCAGATTACTCTTAATCTTGCACTCAAAATCATACTACACCCTATGACTCACCAAAAGAATGTCAGGAAAAAGATCTTAATGTTTTAAAATTACAAAAACGGGAAGGAGAAAAATGGCAGAATAATAAGCATTTTTAGTGCTATAAAGTAAACCCGCCTAACACACATACACATTAGCTATTATTTTGGAAACTAGAAGTACACAATGTTTTGTAGCATTTCCATTTTCATTCTGGATGATCCTGCAAGAATCCAACTCCCTCACTTCTGTGTAACTTCTAAACCTTACCAGTTCAAAATCATAACGTTAGGTACCATATGGGTAGCATCAACTCACAGAAAAGTGAAAGAAAGAACTCTTCACCTTGAAGGCCTGGGCAATCTTTGGTAAACAAAATGCAGGTATGTTTGAAAGTGTAATTTAAGCGATGACTTCCTGAGATCAATCTGCCGATATTCAGTACTGAACCACAGTTCAGAATGCCAGATTGATGTACTTACTCTAGAATCTCTCAATCAAGATGATTGTCCTCATCAGGCATACAATGGAAGCTCAGCATTTAGCTGAGATGCTCAGGAATTTTTACCCTCCTGAGGTTCTACGAAGACACAGAGAAGGCCAATGGAAAAGAAGCAGAAAAAGGAAAAACAACTTTTCTCACCAACCACTGTAATAAGATAGCAATTTGTGCTCTGACCTGTGGAAAAAATTCAAACAGCCGTTAAAGAGCAAGAACAGAACTGTAGAGCAAACTATTTTTAAGAATCTGCTTTGAAGATCTGAACTTGTAAAGAAGTAGAGCCTTAGTGCCAAAAGTCAAGTCACAGCTCTTGAACCATCAAATATTTTTTGAGCTACCATTCACTATAAGACTGTAAAAATAACAATATTAATGTTAACAATATACCCCAGCAATCTGTTGGCCCTACCGAGATTTTAACTTTGCCAAAATGCAAGCAGAAAAATTAGGCACATGAGAAATTTATTTAATTAGGAACTTGCCATCTGGCATAAGCAAGTAAATTATAAGCGTAGCCCTTTTAATATAGAAGAAGTTATAATCAGCTGGGGAATAGACCATAAGCTATTTCTTGTTTGATTGAAATGCCTGAGTTAGGTGTGGGGATACTGCAATTATCAAGTATTTTGAAGCATTATCCATGAGGCCAAGCTGTGGGTAACCACAACAAGCAGAGTAACTGTTGTAAAACTGTTGACTTAAAATCGATGGATATAAACCAGGAGTTTTGGCAGCCTTTAGGAATCTGACACGATACTTTTTAAAGTACAGTCAGAACATACTAGGAAAATAAATAGTTCAATTAGTTTAAGCAAGAAATAAAAGCATGCATAACTTTCTTTTGGAGTGCTATCCGGAGCAATGCTTATTATAATTAGGCATCCCATTCTGACAGGCTATTTTGAAAAAAAACAAGAGCCACATACAGAAACAGTTAACAAAATGCAGTAGGCTTCACTCAGCTACTCTCGTGCTGACCAGGCGACTACTGGTTTGATTTTAATAATAAACACCATCAACAAATGACAAAGTTTCTTCTTCTGTGAACTTGTGACCTGTAATAGTTTGAAATCAATAGTCAAAGAAACTGAAATTACGATTAACATTTTTTTCCCTATTATTTAATCAAAACATTTTACTTTACATTTTTACTCCTCACTCTTCAGTAGCTTTACATCAGCTGAAGCAAGAACAGCTGTGTTCTACTTCATACGATCAACTCATTTACTGTCTGGACAGCTGTAGTAGTACCTAAGCAGGCTGCTCCACTTTCAGCTGGGCAGTCTAGCACACAGTCCATCAGCTCTTAGACAACTATTGCAGGACCAAACCTAAAGCCAAGTCACAGACCAGGCCCTCCAGCAGGAAACAATGTCCAGAAACTCAATGACCCTTTCCCAAGACACAGGTGTCTGACAGCCTCTGGCCCACTAATTATTTATTTATTTATTTATTTATTTTAATATTTCAAAGCAGATAAGCACCAAAATCAGTGTAAAATGTATTGTCCCAATCAGCTACTGTATAAATAAAATGGACCCTTTTATTCACAATATAATTACCTGCAGTACACAGTTTAACCATGACTTACGGTCCTCTGTACGGTTTCTAGCATCTTCTACAGAAGTATTCTTGATGTTTCCTGGAATATTGATTGGAAGAGGCCTTAAAGGATGACCAGTAATGTATGAGTAGTGAGTTCCAAGCCTTTCAGATTTTCAGAATGGGCACATACCTTTGGGGCTCTTTTTCTTTAATTATGGTTGTTCAATTTATAATTGACCAATTTTACCTGCCTCTGAGGATCCTTAAAATTTGATTCTGGGCTTCTTGGCAAAAACATCAAGAGCTGACCAATTAATTTTTATATTCTTAAACAAGCTTGAGTAGATGCTTAATATTCTTCTTTTTTTCTTATTAATTGGTCAATGTGCTTGGATTTTAAGCTTTCCCTAAAATTTGTGGATATATTGATTCACTAACAATAGCTAGTAGTTTTTATTTCTTACACAATTTAATACTCCTTGTCTGCCTTACATATAGTAGCCCCAAAAGAAAAAGACAAAACAAACAAAACAAACAAAAAGACAAAACAAACAACCAAAAAAACATGTATGAAGCTGCATTTTAAAAACAGACATAAAATCTAACACATCCCTGAGTGACTATATAAACCCCCAGATTTGCCCACAGGTCTCTACTGGTTGCCATAGGATGGAGGGAACAAAAAGGATGGTTTTTTTAGGTTACTGAAGTAGTTCAAGCAGAAAATATCTGGTCACTATATTCAGATTTTCTCTGGAAGATGGTATAGGGAGAGAAGCACTATTTTAGATACTTGTATTCTCCTTAAATTTTTAACATTGAATCAAGGAGGGACTGCTACTTTATCACCTAGGGCTTGAAGAGAAATTTCCTCCTGCGGTATTGACTTTCATGATGAGGTGCCTGAATGTGGTTACTGAAGATTCACATAGCCATGCTCGTCCTGCAGCCACATGGATGGCCAAGAGACTGCAAAAAGGTGAAGACAATGACACATCTCTATGTTACATACTCAGAAACTGTATGGAAGCAGTGGAATGAAAATGTGTTTGGACTATTGCTGGGGAAAAATGCTGGGAAAATGATAGGGAAGGAAGGTAGTAACGATGCTTCACATGAAGACTGCACACTGAGAAATCAGGACAAGAGCAGATGGCAAACTTCCAAAGGGAAGCTTTACCATATTGAGATCAGCCACAAGAGACAGACCTTGAACAAAGGAGGAAGAGTATTCTAAGACAACTGTTTTAATAACCAATCTGGCATATAGCTCTTCTGCTCTTGATGCTTAAGATGTAGGTTACAGGATAAATGACAGTGGCCTCTAAGACTAGTGAGACTATCTATGTGAGCAACAAATCTGTACACAATGAATGTTTTCCAATAAAACGCTCCCCAACATGATACAGGAAACCAGTACACCTATTAAATCATACAACGTAACCTCTACAGGAGAGGCCAAAAGACAAATGAGCATTCAGGAGATTCTTCTGTATTTATTTGTATCTTTATGCTTAAGAACGATTTTATATCCCACATATTAAAAGGATTTTGCATCCCTCGTCTTTCACTGCAAGAGAATAGTTTTAATACACATCTCATTGCCAGTCAGTGGTTTGCTGGCTAGTACCAGATGTCTTCTTTTCATGAAATTGGTGGTATTGATGGTTTTTCTTCACCCACGTTCAATCAATCTGACATAACTAAGAGGGCAATCTCGGATGGATACTTGGTTACTCCTCAAACCATGGCTTAGAATGGACAAGTCATATAAGGAATGGGGAACACAAAGTTTAAGTGGGCTACACTTACCAGAATCATGTCCTAAAGCATGAAAACAAATGGGTTGAGGATGCTTTCTGGGCCAAATTCTGCATTTTTTTTTTTTCTGGTTCCAAGAAATGCATTGGTTTACACAGTTCTTAATTCTGATTTTACTAAATGCCCAAATGGTAATTTGTATCTTCAGTGTTAATTACTTTACTAAGTTCATTGATTTACACAGGAAGTATTACTCTCTAGTGACTTACAATTCTTAGGAGTCTATCTGCTGGTTGCTCTTTTGCTTTTTTTCCGCCCCAAATCTCTAGCCTGCTTTGAGAGTCTTCCTCAAAGCTGACCTCTTACAGTCATGACCTTTCTCTTTTTTTCCTGTGTTGAACACTATGATATTTTGGAATGTTGCTCACATCTACCAACTGACTCTACAGAGCACTAATTCAAGTATACTAGGTTCATGTATTTAATCCCCAGTCCATGTTGTCTGAGCAAACATCAAGCAGAATGGAAGCAGATGAGTGTTATTCCTCTTTGGGTTCTCAGCAAGAGAGAAGGGAAAAAGAAAATTAAAAGAAGAGAAATCTGTACTGACTGATCCCAGCAGTGTTGCCAGTTGGTGTTTGTTTTGTGACACTGAGATCTGTCTCCACATCTACTGGTCTATGATTGCTATGCTCCTTGAAGCATCAGTATACAATCCAGCATACTTTCTTTGTGTGAAGCTTAGACAGTCTAATGGTGGGAACAGGCAGCAGTCATCAGCACTTTGCTAGAACTCCCTCAAACTGAGGTCTGTATGTTTCACTTACCTATCCCCTACATAAGCTTGAATTTTCCTGATACATCAGTGCTGTGGCAGAGCAATTCTACCTGGGTTCAGTTTTCTTTTTCTTTCTTACTTTCATCTATACACTTTAATCATACAGACATGGATTGGGATACAGAGGTAGAGATGAAATGCTGTGCACTAAGCATTGTAAACTGACATTGTAATATGGGCTTTAGAGAAACATACAATCAATTTCTGATTAGATAGGTTGTACTCTCTTTGTTCCAATAAAGAGCGAAATTAAGAAAACATCTAATTTATGTGATCACCTTCTAAAATCTGAAGTATTCTGTTAGAAAACAAACAAAAAATCCACCAAGTCTATCCATACTGCATGTAGTTAATTTACACTCTAGTACAAACCATAGATACCACAAATACTATATATCATGTCCTAATTTTTAAACAGTTTTAACATTCACAAATGTGTTAAGCGATCTTAAAAATTAGAAAGCTTTAGTCCCCACACTGTATTATTCCAAATATTACTCACAGTGATAAATTGGTTCCTTAAGCCACAGTCTTGCAGAGACATACACATGAATAAGACTAGATTTTTTTTTTTTTGTAATTCCTAGACTACAGAGGGATCAATGTCAAAAAAATGTCAATGTGTAAGGATAAACTTTAATTTTCATGTAACTGTAGTACATTCAATTATCTGGTCTTGTCTGGCCCATATCTGGCAAGCCAAAAGATACATCAAATATATTAGTATGGTTTCATGGGTTACATTAGTGGTTTTTGTTTATTTTCTACTATTATTTCTAATTGTGGCATATTATTTAAGTACCTTAGGTAGATTTCTTTCTTTTGATGTACTAATCAAAATTTGGAACAATGATTTGCTTATTAACTATACAATCTCAATAGCTAGCTGTTCTCTGCATCTTCTCCTTACACTAGCAAAGATGAACAGGTAATTTTCTCTTGTTAATTATTTTATGGCTTGACAAAAAATGTGGAGGAAATATGTCAACCTAATTAATCTTTAATTATAGTATTAGTGTATAACAAAAAATCAATATAATTAACAGAAAACATTTTGGCTATATACATTTTTAAGTCGCTTATTAGGAAATAAATATGAAAAGCAAACACAGATTTATAATCCCATTTCATAATCCCATGCTTAGTAAACAGTAAAATTAATACAGCTGTATTTATCTATGAAAAATATGATAGCTACCTTAAACCTTTTTTTTTTCAAAAACGTTTATTGGAAGTACCACATGAAATTAACTGATTGTTCAGTGTAAACCCAGGGAATAGATCCAGCAGAGGGCAAAGGACCCAATTAGCAAGATGAGCTAAAAAATTGCAAGACAAACAGATGGACACATATGGCAGCTAGCAGTGTGTCAATTTCTTATGAACTAAAGTTAAGAAAAAAGCAAGTTATACTTATGTTGCATTCCCAGAAGATAACTAAGCATAAATAACATTGAAACATTTTTTTTCTTTAGTGAAATGGTAATTTTCATGGTTATGGTATATAGACCAATACAGTGAAGGTTCTGTTTCAATTCCTCAAGGCCAATAATCATTTTAAACTCTGAGTTACATATTGAATGTATCTGGTCCAGAAGAAGCACTACTGATAACTCACTATCACTGCAAGATGCTTCTCTGTATTCAGCAGATTGCAAAACAGCATCAGTAACAACGCTGTATATTAACAAATCTCATACCTCATTCCCAAATCAATTACAGTCACTAGAGTTCTTGCTCTCACCTGCTGTAGTAAGGATCCAAAAAGGACACTTGTGAAAATACATTCAATTCCCCAAATTAGCGTCTTCCTGAATGTGAATAGCGTAGACTTTCTGGGAACTTGTTTCCCATCGATTTCAGAAGTTTGGGGTAAGGCCCATCTCAGTTACCACGGGAAGGGGTGAGATGGCTTTGGAGACAATCTATAGCGTACCGAATTGTATGTTTACTTACTATATTGAAACTAACACTCAGTCCTAAGAGAAAACACAGAGAATAAATTTAAGGCAGAATGTTTGCAGTCATTAGAAAATCGTGACTTATACAAAAATGCTAAGATAACTCGCTTTAATAACTCATTAGAGTTACCACAAATAACTCTAATAACAAAATCTTAAAGTGTAATTTTGTTAGTGAAATTACCAAAAGTCTATCTGTTCCATTTGTGTTAGTCTGGGTTCATAATCAGAAGCAATAACCTTTTGTATAAACTATGTAAAAATCTAAATGTTTGGCTTAAGACACTGAATAATTAATTAAAAGAGAATGGATATTTTATAAGGAAGGAAACATAGGAAGCTACTGAAAATTTACACTAAAAAAATCTCCAAAATAAAAGCGTTACAAGCTAGCATGCTTTGAAATATTTCAAAGCAGTGAAAGTTGAAAATTTTCATAAACTACTCAAACCACAGCAATGCAGAGAATTTGGCTGCTGTAGACCATTTGCTGAATGTCTTCCATTTTCTTTATAGAACTTACGAAATGAAGATGAAAGCAGAAAAGGATTTTATGACTGAAGTAGTCACAGAATCACAATGAGAGCTCTAAAGCAACAGGAAGGGCTGAAACAGAGAGAGCTGTGTGTATGCCGTGTGCTCCACCTGGAAAGATGAACTGCAGTTAACCTATAAAGTAGAAGCAGGTAACAATAGAGGTCCCAGCCAAGTCTAGGGCAAAAAATGAAGTCCTACTGTACCACATCAATCAATCCTTCTGCCAGACTTCTTTCATTGCCTTAAGAGCAATGACAGAGACATTATTGATCCATGAAATAAACTGTATCATACCAGGGCCCAATATAGCTACAATACGACATTATTTTTTTTTAAACAACCAGAAGAGAAGCAGTCTACTCAAAAAGATACTTTAGTTCCTATAAAAACTTCTTTTTAATGGTGAGTCCACTGAAGTTTCCTAAATTGTAAATAGCCCATTGTCTTCCACTGTCTATAAATAAAATTTTACTTTCCCTCTTAAAATCTGTTTTGATGAGTAGCTATTGAACTTCATTTGATAAAATTTGCTCACATCGTGTTAACTTTTCAACTGCTTCAACTAATTTATAAATAGGCACAAAATTTAGTGTTAAACCAAAATATTGTTATTGACCATGCATATATCACTAAAGTAGATGAATTTAAAGCTTTTACCATACAGCTTAATTCAAGAGGCAAAAATAAATTCTCTTTTCATCAAACCCTCGTCTGTGAAACTCTAGTTCAGTGTTACATACATGAATTCTCCTATCAGCAGTCTTAAGCACAGCACATTTTAGATAGGCAAAGAAACAAAGCTTATCACCAAATGTTTTTTTTTTAAATGTTATTTTTTTTTTACCCTCACCCAATATCTTCCCTGGCTTCTCAGCTGAAACGGCAGTCATATTCCTGACCCCTTCTGTATCCTGATGTTCTTTGTTAGTTGTATTTCTGAATGATTGTAGCTTTCACAAAACCAAGGGTAAAAAAATCTCCTTACCAGTAATGGTGTTCTTCTCTGGGATAATTCACAAATGCATTTTAACAAAAGGTGTATTTATCCTAGTCACAAAAGACTGAAGTCCCTTGTGATGTCCACTGCAGGAACACTCTAACCTCTGACTCACTAACGTTGCATGAGACAGAACGTACCCACTACCTTTTCTGTATCACTGCCATCTTCAATCAATTCCTTTCAGGTGCAGAGACTTATGTGGAAAAGACTGATAAAAAAAGGAAAGTGGGAGACCAATGTATGAACAGAGTACAAAAGATTTTCTTTGAGGGGCTCACATACGTCCTCTAACAACGGATGATGGTATGCACTACCCAACCATCAATTAAGCAGTGGTGGTTTGAAAAGTTCCCTTACAAGAGTGATTGTAGATGTTGGGAATGACACAGTGGTTGATACGTGACTGCACAGCAAGATGTCCGAGGATAGATGTAAAGAATATGGCTACTGGGGTCACTCAAGTACTGGTAAAATGGTGGCATCGTAACAGGTCCAAACACAGCTACACACATGTTAGAACGAACTGCTATGCTGGAACAGCAGAACCTGCTTCCCACAGTGGAAACGGGCAGCTAGGACACTTTCTTCAAGGCTTACACATGCAAAGGTGAAGTAAGAACAGCTTTTCGATGTTGAGTAACGATACAGAGCTAGCTCTGGAAGCATGAGGCCAAGAACACCAGGAGGTGAATCTCCTAGATTGGTTTAATGGAATTTTGATCCAACCTCCGGACAGCACCAGGGAAATAAATATACAGAGGGACATTCTGTCATCCAAAAGGACATGCTCTACATTTCTGTAACCTGGATTTCATTGGCCAATCTACTGTCTCATCAATGAGCATCAGAAGGTCCTTCTCAAATTATTCAGTTGATCCTAATTGTTACTCCTTTCAAAACATGTTATCATCAGACTTTCAAACCCTTGAACAACCTTTTTTCTGGGTCATTTCTGTGACAGTACAAGTTATGTGTGTTATGCAAGACCTGTGTTATGCACTGCAAAAAATTTAGCATATATTCCTACTCCCTGTTTTTTGCATTTTAGCCATCTGTTTATCCTTTCAGGTACCCTTCTACTTGTGCCACGGCTGCTTTGTTTCTTAAACTTCTGCTTAGGGAATCTCTTGAAAGCTTTTTGGAAATCTAAGAAACCTATAATCGATGAGATCATTTTTATTGATGTAATTTTCTATGTGCAGGGAAACATGATGCTCATATATCTGGAATGAAAATTGAATTGTTCAAAAAGCCAATCTAAAGTTTGAAAGCAAAAACATCTGGACAGATTTTAAGTCAATAGTGTACAATAATTTGCTTTATCAGGTTCTTTTCATGGCTGCTTTGCCTTTATGATACATACTTCAGAACCTAAGAATTTGATTTATCTCATTTCTTTAAGGATTTTTAACTTCTAAGTGTACAACAACAAAAACCTATGTTAAAAAGGTGTATCGAAAACTTCTAAGATGCATCAAAGAACTGAAATTGCACATGACAATGCTGAAGACTGACAGAATGTAACAAAGCTTTTATTTTAGCATCCAATTTTCTGAGAATTAAAGAACAAGTATCAATGTGGTAGCAGTATTGAAATGAAAGTTGAAAACTGTCAACTTTTGATAAGAAGATTATTTTTAAAGATCAAAAAAATAGTCAAACGTCCCTAAGTCAAAGGAGAGCAAATTAACAGCTTAAATGTTCACAGCTACATAAATTAGTTACACACTAAAATACACAGAGAGAATCTTTGTGTTAGACTTAATTGTATTGAGTCAGCTTACTGTTTACAGAAATGCAAAGAGGCTATAATATTAATCAAAATTGCATAGAATTTGGATTGTATGAAATAGCTTCTACTGTCAGTGTAAAGAAACATGCTGGTTTAGTCAGGTAGAGTTAATTTACATATTTCATGAGCCAGTGGAAGAAATTCTGAAACCTACTGTGGCAACCTATGCAAAGCACAGGTCAATCTTTTAGCAAGCAGCCTTGTGGATGATCTCCATGGCTTCAGACTCTTAAGATAAAGGACTATAGCTATCCAAACATCTAATTATGTAACATAACTTTGTTTCAATGGAAAAGAAATGAAAGACAAAAAAAAAAAAAGCTTTATCAGGCTTCTAGGTAGATCTATTAGGAATGAGAGTACTCTCATAATTGTTTAGAAGTCCTGATATATGAAAGTGGAAGAAAATGAAAAAGCTCTATTTCTGGATGTAAAACAGTGACTAAACAAACATTCCTGAAAAGAGACTTATGTTTTTACCAAGGAAATAAGTGGTATATAAAACTGTAGGTTCCTACTTACGTTGACTATACCATATAAGGAATCTTTCTTATCTTTCAGTGTATATTTTTTCTCCTGATGCTTTTCACCTACTGTTCAGAAATTTCTTGTACTTACGATGAAGGAAAGATTACTCACTGCACATTTCTTTTAAATGGGATGCCTTACATTCACACTGTGTGCATACTTTCTTTGTGTTAGTGTCTGCACACTGATGCGGGTGTTGAAAGCATTACACCTGGATGCCTTTTGCATCTGCAGAAATATGTGTCACCTTACCTTCTGCCATAAAATGCAAGAATAAAATGGCGGTGATTATCACAGGATTCCAGATTCCTTTGAAGCCTAGGTCTTGTAATAGGATGAGTCCTCCGGAAAAGGTAAAGGAAGGCTAGTGAATGTGCATGTAAGCAATACATACATACAGAGGAACTTTCTATACTTCTTTCTCCTAGGTACTTTCCAGATGAACATCCACAGTATGAGCAAGGTCAGGGAGCTCTGCCACAGTAAGTGGAAGTTGATTTTAAAACTCTCTGAGGAAATCTGTTCTGCCAAACAAATGCAGCTTGCCTATGCAGCAACAAACTAGTTAATAAAAATCTGAATGGCATTAATGCTACCTACCTTACAAATACTTCAGATTAGTATATATATGTATATGTATATAGTTCTGATGATGTGATTTGAACACCAGTGGAAAACACTCAGATTTAACCTGACAGAATCACTTCAGAAGTTTTGAGCTACCTTTCAACAATTTGGACAGTCCGAACAGACATGGTGGTGCCTTTTTGATTTACTGGTTACAGAAACTGCTACGGAAAATCACTGAAATGGTCAAATAATCCCATCCTTTTTTTTTTTTTTTCCTTTTTTTTTTTTTTTTGTAAAAGTCAGACACCTACTGGGTTTTACCAAACAAAAAACAAAAACAACAAGAACATATATGCAGAGAAAAACAAACAAACAAACAAAAAACCATAAATTAGTATCCTTATTCCAATTCCAACCTGGAATTCCAATGCAGCTTTGGAACTTTGAAAATGTCCTGAGAAAACCCTGGGAAAACTACTGAATACAAAGGATGACACATAAGAAAGCTTACATACCTCTAACTAACTCTGACACAGATGATAACTGTAACTAAAACAAAGGCCTGTGGTATCTACAAATTGTAAAAGTTCTAATTGGGGTATAATTAATATTAGTTACCTTGAACCCAAATGAGTACTAAAAATACTGCAAACAGAAGTGTAAAGTAAGTGTACTGCAAAAAGTGTATTAAAACACTGTAATCATAATCACTGTGCAACTATTCTGTAATACTGGGAGGACACAGCCAGACACAATGCATAAATATTTTATATAAATACGTGAACAAGCCACCAATGGGAAAAAAAAAGTGTGTAGATGCATGCGGTAGACCTCTAAGTAACAACAAACTGCTAAATAACAAAATAGGCACAAGATATGAGCAAGACAGAGGACTGCAAATAGGCAGAACACCCTGTTCAAATACACAAAAAGGATGGCTGACAAGACAAAAGAAAATCAGTTAAACAATACCAAGAGTAGGCTCCCCCCTTTTCTGGGAAGAGAGGCAAAGAGGATAAAAACATGAAGAGGAAAGACAGAGAAAAGGACAAACCTGCATCAGTTCTGTCTTCTCTCATCAAAGAGCTCTCAAATCTGATCATCTTGATCTCAATGACTAAATCCAAAGACCTAAGTCATCAGAGGTTAATTGTATGGCATCATCTCCGTGATTGTATATACTCACAGCTAACCTGAAATATGATTGTTAAAGACTCATATTTTCATATATATATGTAGTGATAGTGATGTATTAATTAGTGATGTAATTAATTAGCACAAATTGTGCTGTTAATGAATTCAGCAGTCTTCTTTTAAAATTTAAAACCAGCTTGATTTGTCAGTCTGCTAAATATTCCCTCTTGTTACAGCATGTTCCAGTTGGACATGGGATTCCTGATAGCTGGAAAAATTTAAGCAATTGTTTATGCAACTCTAACTATAGTGTCACTCTATTTCACTCTTTTCCTGGTTTACACAGCTGTCATAGCTCATGAAGGAGGTCCTGAATGCATGGGATTGAAAAAGTAAGGATTATAGAATACCAAACTTGATTTGCCATTCATCACAATTCCAGGAGGCATGTGTTCAGGGTGAATAAAGCTCAGGTTTTGCAAAACCTGACATCTTCAACTTCAAAATATGGTGGAGAAAGAGCAGAGAAAAATGAAGCAGCACAAAAAGGGAATCAACAGCCTATTTTTTTCTCGTAGATTGTGGCAGTCTCTCTCTTAATAAAAGAACTTTGTTAAGTGGACAGAGATTAAGCTACCATTGTGGAGTACCCAAAGATCTATACCAATAAAATGTTTGCATACAAATAGTTGGTCAAGGTGGGTTGATGATAAGCAGGTATACTGGGTTTGGTTGGGATAGAGTTAATTTCTTCATAGCACCTTTGCATGGTGCTATGTTTTGGATTTGTGACCAAAACAGTGTTGATAACATAGCAATGTGTTAGCTATTGCTGAACAGCATCAAGGCCTTCTCTTAGTTGACCCCAACTAATCAAAGGAATATTCCATACCATATGACATTATGCTCAGCAATAAAATCTCAGGGTAAGGAGAAGGGCAGGGAAGAATATTCACAGTGGTAAGAGTTGTCTTCACAAGCAACTGCTACAAATGACAAAGCCCTGCTTTCCTGGAAACGGTTAAACATCCACCTCCTAACAGGAATTAGTGAATTAATTCCTTATTTTGCTTTGCTTGCTTGTGCAGCTCTTATTTTACCTATTAAACCATCTTTATTCCAACCCACGAGTTTTCGCACTTCCATGCTTTCAGTTCTCTTCACCATCACATTGCCTGGGAGGTAGCAGGGGAGACAGAATGGCTCTGTGGTGCTTAGCTGCCTACCAGGGTTAATCCACAACAGGGAGAAAAACAGCAACTCCTGGATGTGATGGTCACTCTGGACTACTAGAAAGACATGATTTTCATAAGAGGAGCAGTCCGCCTCAGTCCTACATACAATCTGCCTTTCCAAATGAAAGGAATGGAAGGACGAGGGAAAGGCATATAAGCCAGCTGAAAGCCAACCACACAACCTCAAGAAACATCTACCTGCATTTCTATGTTTTGGTAACTTTTCCAGAATCAGTTTCCCCTCTGGGCACAATCTCCAGGCCCAGGGACTGATAATATCATACAGTTGGCACAACTGGCACTTCAGGATAGGGTGAAGGAATTTTCTGTTTTAGCAAAGAGGAATGTCACCCTACCGTTGTACTCAAGGCCCCAGTCCTTTTTTCCAGAAGACAAATAAAACACCTGAACTTCTTCATTTATTTCAGGTGGTCTACAAAGATATAAATGGCTGTTTTACCAGTGGTTTTCAGGCAGCAGGCACTAAACTATCCTTCCCTTCTCTTTTCTTCCTTCACAAGCAGTTTCAGGAAATAAAAAACAAACAAACAAACAAACAAAACAGTAAAATTGACTTCTGTCATCATTCTCAGGATCATAGGTTGTCACTTAGCCACCATCTGCCATGCAGTCCCAGTCAAAGCGTTGAAGCGTTGTCAGAGTTATTTGTTATACATGTGAACTGCACTGGAATGACTCCTGCCTAGACGTCCACACAGAAAACTTCAGCTTTTGTTCTTCACTATGGGTCCTTGAGGGTGCCAAGCCTAAGAATCAGAGGCCAGGTATTCAGGACTGAAACGTTTCATATTTTTGTCTCCACTGACATTTCTGATGTTTCAGACCATGACTCAGGAATACACAATCCCTATATATAGTCCATCTAGATACTCGGCAAATCACTTTGGACTGACTTACAATTTAACTTCCAGGGGATGGTAGAAAAGTTACTGACTGAAGGAAGATTCTTTGACCAAACTTCAGGCCCAGGGCAAGAAGGAAGGAAAGGCTGGGCCTCACTTCCTTTGCTGTTTTCATAGGGACTTCCTGGAGTAAGAAGGTAGTGAAAACATGCCATGGTACAGTATTATTTCACGGCAATGAGTAGGCACATGAAATACAGATAATGATTCCGCACAGCACACATGCTAAGAATTTACACAGGTTGAAGAAGGAAGGTGGACAAATTCCTGGAAAATAAATCCATCTAAAACTGTCACATACAAAAGCATGCCATCTACCTTTGCAAATTCTTGAAACATGCATTGCTAGAGTGCAGGGTAATATCCTGAGGGATATCACTAAAAGCTCGATGTTTACTGTCCTTGTATTCTTTCCTACACATTTGGTGTGAGTGACTGTTAAGAAACAGACAAGATGAAGCTGGATCATTTCCAAAGTTTATCATAAATACAGCACTGGAGATATTTTATTAGCATCCCACACACCTTTCATGTAAAAGTGAGCAAAGGCATAATTCATTTCTACCTGCAAGAGGTCTAGACTGAGCTGTTGTCCCTGTATTGGTCTCACCAATTAGCTGCCAGCTTGGAAGCAGGGCATGCACAGCACCCATCACAACATAGATTAACGTTCTGAGGCTGATCAGGGTGTCTTGGGAATAGCAAAGAATGCTATTCTGTCCATGTTGGAAGGAATCCAGGCTTCTTAAAAGAAGACCCATGCATGCAATGCACATTCACCTGATAAAAACCAGTCAGGGAATCCACAAGTCTTCCTTGCCAGTCCACAAACCTCTGTAAAGAGCTATATACTGCAGACGCCACGGTTATATGCATTATGTGGCAACAGTCATGTAAAGTGGACCCAACCTACTGCCCCAATGCAAATGGTAAGTCCCCCTGAACATATATCCCTATAAGCTTGGTTGTTTAAAATATGGTTGTTTAAAATATGATTTGTGGATATACTCTCTACAGTTGACTACAACAAGACTCACATTTAACTTGCTTAGGTCAAAGTCACTTCTCAGGTATGAGCTGGGGGTTGGCACACTCCGAAGAAAAGTACAACATGATCACAGATGCCAAATCACAATAGTTCTGTTACCTCATGATGCTGCAACACTTAAGACAAGATTACCCTAAATAAACTCTCTAGGATCAGAGCTTCACCAGTGGTGACAGTAACAGCAACATCACATCTGGGCAACTACTGCAAACCAATGGCTTGCACAGACGCTGTCACGAAGCATTTGAGAGGTAAACAGGTCAAGAACAAAGAGGCCTAAATTGTGGAAGTCCCAAGGGCTCTGAAGCAGTTGCTACACCGTGGTACGCTCCCACTTATATGCAACTTAATTCTCCAAAGTCTCAGGCTTGAAAAACAACAACAACAAAAAAAAAAACAAAAAATAAACAAACAAAAAAACCAGATACAAGCCAGTCTTAACTAGTCATCAGGTCTAGTAAATGGACATTTCTCTCTGAAGTCTTTTTCTGATTATATTACAGTGTCAGGTTCCCTGTTGCTTACTCTGTTATACCCACATATTTTTCTTCTTTGCTGCACAAGGACACGATGTGAACAGACTGCCTTGAGAGTGAACCTGTCTAATACTACTCCACAGTCTGGCTGTTCAGGATTTCTCTTGGAAGAGTAAGTTGTAGGCTCCAATTGCTAGTAAGCATCTGAATTTGGTCTTCCACTTCCCTGTCCATTTCTCTTAGCCTACGATCAAAAAGGTAGATAACTCATCAAAACACCCTTTTTCAAGTTATGGTACGAAATAAAATTCAGTAGTCTCCAGTGTAAAATAACACCTTGGTTTCTGTTCTGGAGAAAGATTTTGGTCTTTTAAGACTTATACCCACTGCATAACAAATTGCTATCTTACAGCAACCATATGTGTACTATATACCAAATCATAAGTTATTGTAAAGATTCATTGGACTATGCACAGGTCATATTTAGCCCAGTGAAACACATTCCAAAATATTCCCCGGCATACTCTTGAAAAGAAATACCTTGTTAGTCATTGTGAAAAGGCAAGACAGTATTTGTTGGTGGTTTTTATTTTAATTATTGTTTATTTTTATTTTATAAGTCTGTATACAAGAAGTTCAGTGTTACAAACTGCATTTCCTTTCTTTCAATCTAATAACATTTGTCTTTGTTTAGCTTGCAGGAGATAAATCACAATTCTTTGCAGTATTCATATTTATTTCAAGAACTTTAAAAAGTATGTCATAAATACAACCTAAGTTGCCAGTGTGCCAAACCCTGTAAATATGAAGAAATTTATATTCTTTTGGCTGTGACCTATAATTCTTCATGATGACAGCTTGGACATGTAATGTATTTGCAAAGATCACTTATCCCTCCCTCAGAAGGGCAACTTAACCTGTCCTTGACATTTGTTAATAATTATTACTATGTCCATGATTGCCTGATTACATATCCTGTACCAGATATTTCTCATAGTAGTTTAAACAGGTGTGGTATATTTCAAGAATATTAATATTCCAAACACCTAATATTTACAAATATTTAAGATCTGTCATAAGACTGACTTTCACTGATAAGCAACAGATTTTTTTCTTTTACCTATGCAATGTGAGATAGCTGCTTTTTATAGGTTCTTGAAAAGGGTGATACTCATGCATTGCTAATGAGCAAGAATTCACTTGATGCTTAGCCTTCTCTCAGCTACTCTCTCTTCCAGAGAGCCTTCACTGTCAGGCCACTGTCTGAACCGGTTGTATCAGCAATAGTTTCACAATCCACTTCTGGTGCTTTTTTCTCAAGACCACAGGATGGTTGAGGTTGTAAGGGACCTCTGGAGGTCACCTGGTCCAAAACAGATCCTTGGGACAACAGTCAAGGAACAAGCACTTACTGATACCTGCAGTGCACTTCCAGTGGGCCGATATTCAAAGAGCACACTTGCTGTCACGCGGTGGCATGTGGCCTCTCCATTGGCACGAGATTGCATAAGCACTTAGAAAAAAGATAGTGGCTGGAACTAGATGGCCATCACAGAATAATCCACAGCCTTTTCCCTGTATTGTCCCACTGTTTTGTTTTTTTTTTCTAATTATTATTATTTTATTTTATTTGGAAAAGAGGAGTTCAAGAGAAGGGCTAATCAACTGGTTTTGATGGTAGCAGCTCACTCCAAACTACCTGGAGTAGCATACATGGAAGCTCATAGTGAATATGTAGTGAGCCTAATATTTCTGGGAAGAATGCCTTTTTTTTTTTAAAAAAAAAAAAATGGTTATAACACTTTATTTTCAGTTTTGCAATAATATAAAGGAAAAGTTGAGGACTGACACGTTTGGTAAATGTTCTCCCCTTGGCCAGAAAGGTTACTGTAACCTTGTTTGTTACTAATAAAAGAAAAACAAGATATAGTATTTTTCTTTACTTGATATATCTGAACTGCCTGCTAGTATTGCTTTTGATCAGTTATTACATAAAGGTCAAGCTGCTTTGACACCATGCAGTTTCGATAAGGTGCTTCCACGATTAAGCTACAAAAAACACTGTGACCTTAAAGTTACTATCAGTGTAAGTTTGGTCGAAATCTGAAAAAGCGATTTGTGCAACCAGGAAACGTTACATATCAAAATGCATCAACAAGTCCATCTGAGATGAATACATAACCAAATATATAAAATGTATTTATTAAGGGGTTGGTGTCCTAGAACCTCTTCTGAGGTAACGTTGACTATGTATCAGGATTCCATTCTGCTATACCTTGCAAGAGGTAAACAAAATAATAGTAAGGAGCTGTGATAAAGCACAACAGGTTTTTTTTTTTCCTCAGTTATAAAAATATTGATTCCGTGATCTATCTGCTGAAATAAATTGTGATTTCTTGTTACAATTTCAGCGGGGCTGGTTGTTTCAAAAATAAAAAGGAAGGAAAAGTTTAAAAGAGATAATTGAATTCTTATAAAATTGCAACATTAACTGAAACTTGT
Source organism: Anser brachyrhynchus (assembly GCF_964034855.1). NCBI lineage: Eukaryota > Metazoa > Chordata > Aves > Anseriformes > Anatidae > Anser > Anser brachyrhynchus. The sequence goes on from NC_137694.1 coordinate 191,965,436, forward strand.
AAGTAACACTATGCCTTCTGCCAGTGAACAAAAGGTTACATGGCATGGGAAGTATCTCCTGTCACTAAAAATGCTATGAGATTTATCCACTGGGAAAGCTGGAGCCTATTTAGGCTATTTACAAAGTTAGAACGCTATGAATTTATTATAATATTAGATACATAACTGAAATACAGCTTCTCAGTGACATATTACTATGTATTCCCTGCATTTGCATCAAATCTAGGTTAGATTTGCTACTAAATTGTAAGGTCAATACTCAAAGAGACACAAGGCATTTTCAGTGGCATCAAATGGTGTCATATCTTACCTGAGTAGTTATTTCTGCAGACAGAAGTGAAGCATTCCAGGACATACAAGACAGAGTAATAGTATGCAAAAGAAAAACAAAGAAAATGAATAAGACAAAAACAAAATGAAGGAATGAGAAAGGGTGGAGTAGATGGAAACAGCCTGTGGTGGTAAAACACACTGTCAAGGAACAGCTGCAGATAATGAAGTTAGGACAATATATGGAGAAATAAACAGGAACAGATATACATAATATATATGTTTATACATATAAAAGGAAGATGATGCAGCCATGTAAAAAAAGCATATTCACACAATCTCAAATTCAACTCAAAATTCTTAAATCTCTAATTGTTTTTAGAATAGCAGGCTGCCATTGAAAATTATGTTTTGATGGCCTGGTAATAACAGATACATAACCTGCTAATGTCATCAGTGTCTCCATTTACTCAGGATACAGGACTGTTGCATAGCTACGGATGATGACTAGTGATAACTCACATGAGGAAGCAAAACAGTAATGTTAACAGTTTCTGTTCACAAAGTTTTAAGATTACCAAATAAAAGAATAAACAAAAATAGAAGAGAACTCATAAAGGCAATGACAATCATTTACCATTACATAAACAACAAAAGTTTTATCTCTGAACAGAGTATAAAGAGTAATTCATCAGGAAGGAGTCAGAGGTTCAGTATTTCATGGAGTAGATGGAAAGCATTTGCCACCACCGCTCACTGGAAACTTAGAAAAGTTTCCACTTTCCTCAAGAACTGAAGGGGTTTGAAGAAGAAGCTTTTACATTTACATGACTTTATGAGTTGAGACAATTATTGAAATTTCAATACTACTTACCAAAATTTAATAGAATCACCGAATGGTTTGGGTTGGAAGGGACCTTAAAGCCCACCCAGTTCCACCCCCCTGCCATGCGCAGGGACACCTCCCACCAGACCAGGTTGCCCAAAGCCCCATCCAGCCTGGCCTCGAACACCTCCAGGGATGGGGCATCCACAGTTTCTCTGGGCAGCCTGTGCCAGGGCCTCTGAGTGAATAATTTCCTCTGAATATCTAATATGTCTACCCTCTTTTAGTGTAAAGCCATTACTCCTTGTCCTGTCACCTCCTAACAAAGAGTCCCTCCCCAGCTTTCCTGTAGGCCCCCATTAGGCACTGGAAGGCCACTGTAAGGTCTACCCTGAGCCTTTTCTTCTACAGGCTGAACAACCCCAACTCCCTCAGCCTGTCTCCTTAGGAGAGGTGCTCCAGCCCCTAAATCATCCTCATGGCCCTCCTCTGGACTCACTCTAACACGTCCACGTCCTTTTTGTGCTGGGGGCCCCAGAGCTGAAAGCAGGGCTCCAGGTGGGGTCCCACAAGAGCACAGCAGAAGGAGAGAATCACCTCCCTCACCCTGCTGGCCACGCTGCTTCTGATGCAGCCCAGGGTACAGGTGGCTTTCTGGGCTACAAGCACACATAGAATTACTACTTAAAAATCTGAAAGCTATAAAAGTTGTCTGGCTTAGATAACAAGTCAACATAGACCACCAGAATTATCACCTCAGTGTTACCCTGAAGTATCAGCAAAATCACTTAACTTGTTCTTGACTAAACAGTGAATACTGTAAAACTCAGTTGCAGTGAAACATAAGTTATTCTTTCAGAGAGTTTGTAGAAGTAAGCTCACTTGTGACTATCTACAGTAACTGAAATACTTCTTTTCCCTGGACACATGAGCATTTCACCTACTTCCACTTTAATATTTTCTATTGGATTAGCATCTGAGTACTCTGACTTTTAGAACTGTCATAAATGTAATTTTCATCATCTATCAATTTTACATTTGATAGTCATTGTTTGTTGAAACTTTACTTATGATGAAACCATAAAAATAATGCAGGAAAAAACAACTCAGTTTTCAGTTACTCTACTACCAACTCCTACTCTAGTTTTAGAATCACTTAAGTTCTTAATTAAATTCTCTTAAATTCTTCATAATAACCAAAGCAGTTCTCAGTACAAGGCAGCTCCTGAATTTAAAGCAGTTATTACCACAGACAGAGAATATGTAACCTGAAAGGTTGAAGAAATTGTATTTCTGAATATACATATTTGCCAGAACTTGATGCTAATTATTTCATTAATTTTGTGATTTTATAAACTCTTTCAAGAGTCATTTTAGAATGCTATATTTAAAAATGCTCTGGTGTAACATGTTAAAACAATGTCAATGAGTAAACGTAGCGCACGCATTTTCCCATGGCATTGCACTTGCTGTCTAACAAACTTGCTCAGCCAGTCAAACTTACTCACTTAAACTTAGGAGCACAGCCATAGGATTTTCACAAAAGTTGCTGGAACTCAAACACCCACATATATCTGCACACATTATGCAGATAGCTATCCCTAATATGATCATCTCTACCAATATATAGGCTACAGTATGATCCCATGCACTCTGTTAGGATGTACTCTCTACTTATTAGACATAAAGGTATTCCTTCCTTGTTAAAGGACACTTATTTCACATACTGTAAGAGTATACCATTTCCTGGGACTGTTATCAAAAAATTATTATGATTTTAATACCCACTCTGAGTAGATAAATTAAACTGGTTTATCTTTCAGACATTTTTATATACCAGCACTGTGTTCTTCCTATTATCAACACACAGTTGCTGTCAGTTTCAGTTTTCCACTTGTTACTGTCAAATGGTTCCAGAGAATAATGATATAAGACTTTTACAAGAAAAAGATATAATCTTTTATTTTCATTAGAATCACCCCATTTCCTTAGTCTTCTGTGACTACTAAAGATATCACCAGCTGTCTCTATTTCTCATGCAATACCAATTGCATGACTTGTGGCATTTTTTGACTTGTGACACTTGCATATATCTTGTGCAGCTTGCGATACCTTATGACTTGTGACAAAAGCCTGGAGCATCTCAATTTTATCTCTTTTTTTTTTCCCTCATTAAAGACGTAAATTGTGAAAAAGCATAATTCACGTACTTTGTGCTAGAGGACTTTACCTCTAAAACTAACAGGAGGAAAAGACACGCCAGCATCTCCTTTGGAATGAAGTCTGCATTAATAAACTCTTCAGAAGGACAAACAGAAAGAATGAATTCAGTTTCCTGAATTACTCGAAGAAAGTCACGGTACTCTCTCCAAATGTTATCAGACCAGGAAAATTCTGTGATACCTGTTGCAGGCAACTGCAGATACAGCTAGTTAATACAGCCAAGTTCACTCAATCCACTTATTGTCAGGTAGGTATTTTCTTCTTTTTCCACTGCAGATAAAATAATCAAAATACTCTCCCTGATGACTTTACTTAGCTTATTGCCTTTGTATGAATGGAACAGAAGAAAAACATAACCATTTTTTTCCTATGTACATTTATACTATTGCTATATATGAACATTTTTTCCATTTTTAGTACTCACTTTATGCACCACAAAAAGACAACCTGGTCATTTTGAATCATTGGTGTCAACTGAGGCAGCACAGGTATTTCACAGTTTGGTATTTTCCAGACCTGGAGGACTTCATAAAACGAGAATTTTGGCTTTGGGAAATGAGTGAGATTCATTTATTTCTCACTGAAGAGAAAAAAAAAAAAAGAGAGAGAGAGAAGGAAAAAAAAAAATCTATATGAAGGTGTCTACCTGTCAGCAAAACTGCACTCTGTCAATGGAGGGTTTTCTCAGTTACCTAAGCAAATTCATTTTAGGTGCCTCAAGGTAACCCAGATGTGGGAGACTACACATCCTCCTACAGCAACAACTACTGGGCAGACACAGGACACCAGAAGACCCAGATGCCCATCTTCAGTCAACTGAATTGTGCTCTCATTATCTACTTTAAAAGTAGCCTTATCTATTTTAAAAGTAGCCTTTCCTTTTAAAAAAAATAATCAGCTGAAAACACAAGCAGAGTATTTAACTAATATACATATTGACAACTATGGTGTTTCTCTCTTAAGTAAGGAGGCCAAGTATTACTCAGAAAGAACACCACAGCAGATCAAACCTAAAGACAGTGAGTGTGATAATCTTTGAAGGTGGTATCATATTTGTAAAATTTTAGCAGGTCTCAATAGGTTGAAATTGGATTGGAAATTCCTTCAGAGTAAGTTAACAACTCCCAGGAGGGATCCTGTTTGTGTAGACAGTGATATGGATCAAGAGAGACCTTTATATTTGAGCTGACGCTTCAGTAGGATCCTTTTCCTTATGAAAAATCTTACTTTCCTTACTTTCCTTAGCATCTGTAAATAATATTAGCTCAATTGTTGCAACTTGTACATAAGAGGCAAAAAACAACAACAGCCAAACAAAAACATTCAGTATCTCAATTTACCAAGCCAAATTCAGGTTCCAAGGAGGAGTCTTCTGCTAACTACTGAAGAAACTCAGGCTTGTGTTAACTTTTTAGAACATTTTGCCATGTCAAAAACGTAATTGCCAGAAAAAATGAATGAATCTTAGCCATATCTGTAAGGTAACCTTCTACTGACCTCATTCAAAGTCATATCCCTCTAACTCCAGTAGGTATTCTTACAGAGCTGCAATTTAAATGAAAACAGCATTTTGTATCCACTCATATAAATTATTTTAAACTAGTCACCTCTGTTGTTAATTAGGAATTTCTGCATGCCATGCAAAAACACTGCGAGCCCATGCTCATCATTTACACAATGAGCTGGAAGCTGCAGTACACATGGTAAAGAGACTGACCCTGAGTCAGAGATTATACCTGAAAATGACAGTACAATCAATAAGCACTAATGATGGATAGATGAGAAGCAGATTTTACAGATGGCCTCAACTCCTGGGTATTTGCATGAGGAGCTGATTTTCGGCTAGGCGTGGACCTTGAAGTAAGCCTGTCAGCCACGAATGGATGCAGCAAATGTCTTCGCTGGAAACATGGGCTGGAAAAATGAGAAACATTGTCTGTCATAGTCTGCTCATCAGCTTGATGACAGAACTAAAGAAAACACATGAATCAGCATACATCTAAAAATGATTATTTGGCAATATAGGATCTTCAATCAGTTTTGCATTCATCACAGATAAATGTCTGGCATGTTCAAAGACGTATGTGCAGGTGCCAAATATCAAGCGACCTAAGACAAGAACTTACTGGCATGCTTAGGCACACTTGCATTTTTTGTTGGAGTGAGGGACTGAATGGGTTTGTTATTAGCAAATTTCTGGGCTCAGCTGAGCAAACAATAACAGAAGATGCCGGTTTTGGTTTACTGACTGAACTGGCTGCAAATCATCTGATCATTCAGATTTTAAAAACATCCTGAATACAGAGCCAAACAACAATTGTCAAAATTTACTTGTTCTTTAAAAATATTCTCAAGAATTAATTAAGTGTTGTATAGGAGACATTGCATAATGACAGTAACAATTCTCATTAAAAGTTTTAGATACTTCCGTTGTCTTAGATTAACGCAAAAAAAGATAATCCTCAAACTGAGAACAGTTTATCAATCATTAGGCTTAATGAGAAGATTACAGAGGCACAGAGCATACTTAAGGGGAGGGAGGGATATTTTCTTTTACTACAGATATTTGTCTCAGATTTAAGATTTGCATTCGCTTATGGGAATGAGAAAGCAATAAGCATGAAAATTCCCTTATCATATATAGATACTTCCTTTATTGACCAAAGACTAGCATTTCAAAATAATTTATTCCTACTCTCATGAAAAGAGCCTCTAACTAGGAATTAGACAGGCAGGTGCAAGTTGGACAAAGAGTGGAATTATACATATATATATATATTTACACACGCACATTATTATTACATATATAAAATTATACAGTATTAAGAACCCATGCTGATGGGTTACTGCAGACACTTCAGTAGTATAATGGTTTCCCCTACAAAGATAGGTCTGATAAAACTGATATTTTGCTCTCAATCCAATTTGCTGTTGAGAAGACAGCACAGGCTACCAAGAGGCTATTACAAAAGAAGAGGAAAAAATAATCCTTACCATAAATTTATGCATTTTCCTTGAAGCAATGTTATTTAAGTTGGAACGCACACACACAAAAAAAAAAATCAAGGTGTTCATGCTGATCTGAATAAAGTTGACTTTGTATTTCTTTTGAGAACCTAGAATTTAAGCTTTCACTAGCCTTGAATTTGCTATAAGCCTAAATATGCAATGCTTGATATTAACATGAAACCAACTATACTCCCTAAAATGTAGGATCTTTAATTGTATTTTTAATTTCTTAATGTATGCCTTTGCATTTAGAATCAAGAAAGACTGGTGTAATAGTATAGTATTGCCATGGACTTACACCAAAGCAATATTCATTTGCATCAAAAACTGAAGCAAGTCTACAATGCTTACTTAACCTGAAATAATCTTCTGGAACAGGAAGAATCTTCTTTGATATCTTGGGCAAATTCATTGCAAGACAGCAGTAAAACCTGACTGAATTACACTTGACTGAAAAGTCCCGGTAGTTCCCTCCTTGAAAAAGCAGTGATGAGGATACTTTGCCCCCAAAGCACAGCTTTTTTGGGAGGTATTTAAACCAACTAGTACCACAACTTAGTCATGACTATTAATGATGTTTCAGTTCAAGAAATGTGTGGACAACGCTCTCTCACAAATTATTTGGTTTTTGGGTGGTCCTTTGTGGAGCCAGGAGTTGGACTTAATTATCTTTGTGAGACACTTCCATCTCAGGATATTCTATGATTCTACAAGTTCAAAGCAGTAATAAGCGATTCAGACCACCTAAATTGTGTGTCATATCTTTCTCTGTTCATACTGAACAAGAAGCAAGCCTCGAATTAAAACACAACTTTTGACAAGATAATGTAGTTAGACTCCAGTAGTAGGCTATCTGAATACATTCCTTTAAGGTGTACATTTGCGGAGGAACACAAGCATACACAGCATACGGATGAACAGAGAAGCGACCATACTTGATGTATCAAGTCACTATCTTGTTTCTGATAAAAAGGATCCTTATGAAAAGAAACATAAGAAACATCTCAGGCCAAGGACTGATTCAGTCATTGGCACATTCATCCATCTCTTCACACTTGAGACTATCTAAGAACTCCTGTGCCAGTTAACTGCCTGTGGACCATCCCACCTGATGGCTACCAGTGAACTTACAGTCCATCAGTCTGAAAAACCTGCTTTGAGTTCTTTTACGTGTGTGCCCTCCACAACATCCTGCAGCAATGATTTTGGCTGCTTAATTATTTAATAATTTGTTTTATTTTATTGCTGGTAATTTCACTGTGTGTTCTTACAGAATGAGAAATGGTGAATAATGAGCCCATTTTCACTTTTTTTCGTACCACTCAATGTCATTGACTTCTATCATACTAGCTTTTAGCACCTCTTTTACAAGCTGAAGAGCTCTAATCTGTTTGATCATCTGTTGAAGAGAGTACAGCATCTCCTTGACATGTTTTCTGGCTTTCGCTGAATTGTTTATAAACTTGTATTTATTTTTTGAAATAGAAGAACCGTAACTGCATACGGTATTTAAGACTAGCAGAAATATTTTTTTCATGATGAAATTTTTATTTTAAATGCTGTTCATGGCTCCTATTCTAATTCCTAGTATTTCATTCACCTTTCTGATATTTATTTGTCTGATGTTATATTTTTCTGATATTCAGTAATTCCAGAACTCCAAGGGTATTCAGACATATGACTGAGGGCAAGAGCCAAAGCAAAGATCCTTTGAGAACTCCCTTAACGTACACTTAGAATAAAAGTTACATTCCCAGGAAGTAACACTGCTGCTTTAGTAGCAACTACCATGATTAATTCACTATTATTCAGCTAAAATTCTCACCATCCTACTAGCTTTCTTCTTCAAATAATTTATGAGTTCATTTTACAGCACGTGTTCCAGCACCTCTTATCCCAACACCTCACTGGTAATCTGTCTCACGTGGGAAAAAAGTGACCATTTATTCCTACAATCATTTCCCTCTGTGTTTTAAATACCTATTTGCCCTTAGAAGAAGCTGCTCAGTTTGTTTTTTTTTGAGAGAGTTTTTGGTAAGAAATTTTAAAAACCTCGATGAAATTTATTGATAGCTCTCCTGTATGTCTTTGTTTATATCAAAAGACAAACCCCAAACAATTATCTCACAGAACTGTATTCCAGAACTGTTTGTCATATCAAATGTCAAGGAATAAGTTATCATGCTGAAGCACTTGACAAGTAGACTAGGGATATATATACATAAGCACCCTCTCATTGCCAGCAAAGGAGACCTTGATCAGATTTGGCACATGCAACCTGGGAAGCAAACTCTTCTGAATTTTAAACCCTCTCTTTAATAGCATATTTTCCTTGTAGATATGTGATGGAGAAGGAGGAAAGCAGCAGCAAGAATCAAAAACATCCTTCGGTGAACAGAACTTTAAACAGAGCAAGTGGAAGCAATAGAGGACAACATGACAAAAAGCCTACAAAGACTGCCTGTTGGAATGAAATGATCCTCCAAAGTGATCAAACCCTAATGGAGAAAAAAGGCACACAAAGTCCAGTACACCAAAAGATCTGAATTTTCACAATCAGTACACGATCAGGTAGAAGCTGTTAAGATTCATCTTTTGCTGGTATTCAGTAAGTTTTCAGAGCATCTGGCTTTTTTTTTTTTTTTTTAGACTTTCATTTTTCCCTATTATAGAATAAGTGGAAAAAAGATGTTCATCATCCTTCCTGCTGACACCGGTCACAACATAAAGCAGAAAGCAAGCTTCATAAAACCAGCAAGTGATTCTAAAATAAGTATAAGGTAGCTCTGCTCTGTCAGTTAAAATGTAAATATCCCTCAGAGTATGTATTTTTCACCTGAAGTTAATTTATTAAAATTATTAAACAGTCTTAAAAGAAAATACAAGAATCCTCCCTCCTTACAGAATGTCAAAATTGCTCTTCACAATTCTTCAATTATTTAGGAAACCAGGTGCTAAAGCCAAAGCATCAAGCGTTTTGCTAAAACTAGACAAATTTTCAGGATTACAATAGCAGAATTAGTTGCTGCACACCATATGACGTGATCCCTATAGCCTATACTATTTTTCCAGGTAAAAAGAGAAATTAAATTCTCATCTTGCTTTCTCCTGATTAAGACTTACTATAGAGAATTCTTTCCCTAAAGTAAAATGAAAACATGAAAAAAATAAGTAAACCATTTTTGCACAAGTTGCTAAAGAACCTTTCTCTTCTTTAAAAAAAATCTTCAAAGGTATTTTGAAAATATTAATATTTTTTTCCAAATAACAAATTGAAGTGATCTTATGAAAATTCCTGATGTAGAAGAAAACTTCCACAATTTCTATTAGCTCATTCTAGTTGCAAACATATACATCTGCTGTTTTGAAAAGCTGTTGTACCCTCAACAACATAATTGTTTTTTCTAGCCTTTTCTATTAAAAAGATTATTTAAAATTTTAGAATCTCCTTTTAAAAATCTAGCCTGACTGCATACATATAGTTCCAAATATTTCCAGACTGACTGATCTCTGTCTGATTCCTTCTATGGATAGAGTACCCAATATATGTGACAAAATATATTTCTTCCAGTTTGACATAAACAAAAGAAGGAAACAAAATCCTGCCATTAAATAAAATAAAAAATAATAATTTAATGAAAATAGGGTATTTTCAAGAGACATGATTTTAAGATCAAATAAATAATAACAAAGACAACAAAAAACACCACACTTTTAATCCTGTTGAATTAATCTGTAAGAGTCTGAAGAACTGGGTAAAGTAACTGATGAAAAGTCGATCTCACTTGATGATATAACATATCCAAAACATCATGGTTTCTTGACAAAGAAGAGGATACCTGGGTCCCCTTGTTTTTTGCTTTACATAATACACAGTACTATCAGGAGTCGTCAGTTTTCATAGTTGATTCCTGAAGTTGATGTAAGAACAATCTGCATGCATTTTGAACTTCCGGAAACTCCAAAACACTGAAATGAAGGAATTGCTTCTGCAAGCAGTATTGATCCTGAATGAGGCAAGTGCCAACCCATGAAGTAAACATCCATATTTTCACTGACTGCAAAGAGTAAACAAGCATATAGGCACGAGTCTGGTTAACCTGCCAGGAAAGGGTGAAGAAATAAACACTAAATGTTCATGCATCTGCCATCTGAGTGAATATACTATACAATGTTGGCTGGAGAACACACAGAACCAGGAATATATATGCTACCATACAGCAAACACACCATACTCTATCATAGATACAAACTGAATTCCCTAACCATAATGTTTTCTACCCATCAACGCCTGTTGGCCGCAGGCCACTGCAAAGAATCTGATGGCATCACAAGATGAGTGTCTACAATTGCCTTAAAGATTTCTTTTATATATATATATATAGATTGAGCACTTGTCACACTAATGAGACTATTCAAGTTTTTCTATTTGACTTATCTTGTACTGACCAAAGCGATTAAAGAACTTCTTGGGATCACCTTGCCATCTGCTAAAATAAGGCAACAGTAAGACATCTCTGTCTACAGGGCTTTGGTGAGTATTTGCCACAGACAGAAGTGAAACGTTAGTTTCATGGTCCTGAGTCATCTTGAATCAGACAGTACTGATAGCTGTACAAAAATAAATATCCTGCAAGTCCTATGAACGAACTAGTTTCTTGAATCACTGGGAAGATACCTGCCAGGCTCACCACTAGGAACTGAACTTGCAAATGTGTATAATGAGTTACTTCAAGTAAAAGAATTCACACCAGCCTTCCCTGTACCTAAGCACAAGAAAACAACTGCAGAAGTTTTTGTCCTTGGCTTGCACCAATGTAAGTAGCATCCGTGATCAGAGGAAGTACTGACTTCTTTGGTGCATCAGTAGCGCTTGCAAAGAGTCCTTGAAATCAGATAAAACCAGAAAACTGGAAGGCAGCAGAGGAAAGGGGATCAAACACCATATGCTGTTGTGTCCAGTATCCTCAAAGAGGCTAGAGACATTATCCTCAAGGCAAGCTGCTGAGTCTGGTCTGTAGACCCTCAAGGTAGATGACAGTCAGTTGAATGACCACTTTCTTCTAGGTCCACATGGAAGATCTGACAGAACAGCTACTATCTTGGACATTTTTAGAACAAAGGACTTTGAACCAAAGAAGTGGACTTTGAATCAAATATGTATTCCTTTAAAAAAAGGTTCTTCAGACACATGCGCTTCTTTGGAAAGCTCTGAAAACTGCATTTAGGACGTGCAGCAGAAATGAAAAGCCAAAGCATCCAGAAGGCGCAATTTACTCTCAGCAGTACATATGGCCAGTAGCACTGGGTGTCTCCAGCACTGATGAATCCTTAGCATCAGCTGGGAATTCTGCAGAGGCAGCAACTTCTCCAGGCATTGAAACTTGTGCCTGGAGAGGGGGAAAACAAAACAAACAAACAAAAAAAAAACACACACAGCACATGAATTGCCATTTTTTTAAGTCAAATGGATGGACTAAGAGAGAACACTCCCTTACTCCTGGACTTTATTACCTGGTCCCGAAAGCACAGACCTCACCAAAGTACCCAAAATGTACTTTTATGCTGCATGTGTGTAAAAGCATTCTCAAACCATGCATGTAAAAGAAATAATCCTCCATTTTACTGATAGAAAAAGTGAAGATGGGGACTGCTGAACTGCTGGAATGTTCTCCTTCAACATCCCTAAGTATGCAAAGTGACTGCAAGACTGAAATAGAGAAAGACAGTCGCGAATATCCACTACTCTATCTCTAGCAGATCTTGGCCTCCTTTATAATGCTTAATGAACTCATCCCGTGCTTGAAAAGATCCTGAGAGGACTTCCAATCTTCTCAGTAACTGGGTCTGACTTCCTTCCAGGTCCATGAAGAACACAGGTCATCCAAGGGCAAATGTCCCAAGAGAAGCGATTATATAAGCTTGTTCTTCAGACAAGAGGATGGCTTTGGCTGGCACCAAGACACAGTAAATGATTTTCTAAAAACTGAACATTCTTTCTAAAGAAGAGGCTTCAAACCCAACATCAGCTCACATGACAGCGACTGGGTGGAAGGCCCCCTCTAGACTTCCACTATGACTTCATCCGTATGAAGTTTTCAAAACTGCTTAACACCTTCTTTCTCAAATGATTTTGGGGAGTTTGTTTTTGAGAGTGAAGTGAGAAATTCCACTGTGTTTAATCAGTCAGATTTTTCCATTTCAGTTCTCTTTTTGTGTTTGATTCAAGTATTTGTAGACTTGTGACACAAGCACCAGGAAAAGACTGAGTACATTTTATCTGCATGTATGTGTACCTCTGTGAAAAATGTATTTAAAAAAGAGATTCTAAAATCTCTTACCAAAAACCTTTGTACAAATTTTCATAGAAGAATTATGTCTAAAATAATCAAGCGAGGGAAACAGTATTGCTCTACGATTTTTCACAAATAATTTTGCCAATTAGTTTACAATTCCTCATTCACACAAACTTTATTTTGGAAAAACTGTCAGATATTTAAAGAACTTCTTTATTTCTGAAATCAAATTTCTGGCTTTAGCATACTTTAATACACGCTATTTTGTAATTTTTGTGATTAATGCTTGGCTTTGTTTTGCACACAGTTTGCAATTTCTTGAATCCTGAAACATTTTCCTCAAAACTGTCCTATTCTAAAATGTATTCCTTACAAATGTACTTTTCTGTGACAGAGAAACATGTTTTTGCTAATAATTTTTATGATAATAAATAGTAATGGTTCACTATACTAAAACCGAAATTCCATAGAACTGTTCTTATAAACCTGTAGAGACAGCTTCTATTTGTTTTCTAGACACATAATAATATAAAGTTTTTAGGTTTTTTTATAATAAATGTTCATCAACACAACAGAAGTGGTGGGTGCTTAATGCACAACCACAAATAAGTAATTTATTTGGATATTTTTGTATAATTTACATATGTTGCAGTTCACCAAACTAATCCTTCAATTTCAGAAGCTGATTATTTGTGTGACTTAAATCAACAGCAATATTGACAAATATATTAATTTGGAATATCATGGTGTGTCTCTCCACTGAAGTGGAAAAAAGATAATTAGATGTTCAGTATTGTTCTGTTAAATTAAAGCCACAACATATTAGCAGGAAGCAAGTAAATTTAAGATCAAATTTAATAAAATGAAAATTTATTAAGAGACTTTAGATTGCTAAGATTTTTAGGGACACACACCCCTAACAGTCAGTTTTTACTACTAAGTTTAGTTTTCCTCTAACATTTCATAAACGTGTACAAATGCTGACCTTGCATGACCTTTAGATTTCATATAAAGCATATATATAAATTCTGTAAATTCTACATATAAACATATAAATTCTACTGTAATTTGGCATATTACTTCAGTAATTTGGCAAATTGTTTTCCATTATTTGCTGACAAATATCACTTACTACAAATAATTGTCAGAAACTGAAAAGTAAAACTACCACTTATATTACTTTGGTCATTTTCATGAGGTTTGTGAACAGCATTTTGATTACAAATATTTTACATGATATGATTGCAATGCACCTATCCCAGCATTATTTTGACCTGACATCCAGGAAAAGGTATTTTGTTGCTCAATGAAAAACTATTGTATTAGAAAGAATTTCCAAACTGAAAGCCCCAGGAATACTTTCCTTGAAAACTACACTTTTTGGTAACAAAAAACTACACAGCAGAAACACATACCACTGCTTTGGGTTTTACAAGAGTTGATAATAGACAGTAACAGCCATATTTACGCATTCATATAGTATCTCATATGGTATCTCCAGAATGAAACACACTGCGCTTTTAAAAAAATATATTACAATACCATATTCAGAGAATCTTTACCATCAATTCATTGACAAATAGAAAGATTTAAGGATCTCCTCTGGTCCATCCTGCTAGGTATTTATTGTTTTATTAATAGCTTAGTTGACAGACTATACTTGTGAATCTGAATGTGACACTAGCTTAGGACAGCTACCAGTCTGATGGCAAATAGGGTTAGAATTCAGAATAGCCATAGGAAATTGAAGACATGATCCAGGAGAAAATAAAGATGCATTTAAAGAAGGTAAATATATAGTTTGCATAAGAATAATCAACTCTGAAAATACAGGATGAGGACAAATAGTATGCAGATATTCTTCAGAAAGACATTTTGGTGGCTATTGATACCAAGAGAGTTAAAAGTGATCAGCAATAGCATACTCTTGCATAAAAGACAACACGCTGGGTTTATAAGTACTTCCTCAAGCATAAACTAATCTTTCCACTTTACTTCTTGGTAAGGCTACAGCTTCGTTTTTTTATAGATGGTACTCTACCTGAATAACACAAACTGAAAGTTCATCAGAAAATATTAACTACCAGAGGTCTAGAAAAGGTGATCTAAAAAGAAAAATGAACAAAATTAGGAGTTTTTCAGCTGAGTGAAGACTGAGTGGATATGTAACTGAAGGCAAGTCAAAACACACAGAACAAGCATGCAAAGTGAGACCTCACTGTTACTTCCAAGAATACTACTTGTTCGTGGCTACCAGAAAAAAAAGCTAGCCCTCACGTGCACTTTCTACAGATTTGCAGTATGCACTCGTAAAAGCTTGTACTCCTCCTGAACTTGTAACTAAAATGGATTTTTCTCCAGATGGTATTCCACTTCTTGACATTCTCTTGCTCCTACAGAAGTATTACATTCAGTTAACTAGTTTCACCATGATTTACCTAACCCAACAACACCAGAAAGTTTTTTTTCTATCACAGTTTAATGGAAGCCTTCAAGAGAGGACTTTAGATTACAGCAGTACAAGGCTTGGAAACAGAACCAAGAAAAATGCTATAAATACAATATAGTCTTCATGTAAAAGCAAATGTCTCAATGTCCAGGTATATTTTTACCCAAAATCCTCAAGGTACATAGTATTTTCAAAAGCTGGTAACTTAGTTTTTAAGGAAAAAGTTTGTGGTCAAGAAAAACCCTGAATTTCTAACTTAGTTCTCTTTTTTCCCCTCCTTCCCAAGCTTCCCATATTTCCATACCTTAACAGCATTGTATATACCTCCTTGCTTCACCTGGCCGTTTTAACTGCTTAAGATTTCACATGCTGTAAAAGAACACTTGCTTGACACATAGCAATGTTTAAGCGTATGACTTCTAGCATGATCTGGTTTTGATAGCAATGACTCTATACAATTTGAACACGTTATCAGAACAGGAAGCTTATAAGCACATGAAGCATTTTCTTCATTATATTATAACACGATAAAATTCTACACTCCACCTCCAGGTAGCTTAAGCACTGCTGCATCAACAATACTTTTTAGAGTTTAACTGAGATACCACTATGAAGAAAACAAATCAAATACCTGTTTACAGAATTGTACACTGAATCCATAGGCATCCAATATTAAAGCTGTAGTCAAAATCCTAAGTTAAACCCTAGTTCACTACAGTAATTCCTTATTTTACCACTTAGTTACTCCCTAGCTGTCACTTTACAAGCGATATATTCACTTTCACAAAAATACATTGAAAAGTTAGTCAATGACAGTTTAGAGTGACATCTTTTAATGCACTACACATGCTTGCTGCTATGCAAACCAAGTTTTAACTGTCATGCTGTCAAGAAAAACGATAATTCCCTAGTCATATCTATCTTTCTAAGCAAGTATGAACTACAGAACATTTGACAATAGAAAATTGTTTCATATATTTAAGAAATTCTGTCACTTGCATGAAAACTTAGGGAGAAGTTACATTTGAAGCTGACAAGGAGAAAAAAAAAACACAGAACACATAGAGGTGGAAAGCATTTCAAGTTTTATATATAATTTGTACTTCTCTTTTTTCAGCCCTTAGATGAATGCAACTTAAAATCCATTAATAAAAAAACTGAGCATACATGAAAATGCAGTCTCAAAGCTGCACTTGGTCAATAACTTTGATGGACCTTCATAGAGAATATAACCATGTTTATTATTAAAAAAAAAGCAAACAACAACACCACAAACTCAATCTGAAATTCAGATTAAGTATAGTGCCTTATCAATGTCCAATGAATAATCATTGGGATTACCTGCAGTAACAGATGAATGTTGCTCAGTCTATTCTCCTTTTGAATGCTCCCCTAAATTTGTTATATTGTAAAGTAAATAAATAAAAACTATACATGCTCTTCTAATCTAGTGAAATTAAGATCTTTACATTTGATTTCTTTCTTTGGATTTTGCAAGGAATATAGTGAGATTACATTGGCACTATGAAAATATGAAAAAGTGGACGTAAAACATTCGTCATTGCAGATAATACAATTCTTACAGTAGCTCTCTCGGATTTAACCAATGGAATAAGTACAGCACATCCTTTATGAGGAGGGATCTTGCCTTTGGCAAATCTTGCTTAACTGAAGTGACTTAAATCTTTCCACTCTCAGGGCAGTTTGCAATGCACTTCTTTGGGCTGGTAAGGAAGCAGGCTTTTGAAGATATGTTTGTTTTTTTTTTCTTTAAGCTGGTTCAATGTTGCTTTGTAGCAAAGGTACCCAGAACCTCAGTGGGGCACTCCGCACACTTTTCACTCCTTCGATGATTTTAGAAGAAATAAGCAAAAAGATGTGAAACTGACTTAGTGTCTTTGATACAAACTCTGAGCAAAGGAAAACAAAACACCACCGTGGCACACTTAAAGTGGGATTCAGCCTCCCACAGTGTTAATCAAAACCCACACCCTGTGTTAAAAGTTGACAGCGATCCCACAGATGCCCAGCAAAACACGATTCAGGAAGAGCCACGGCATACGCATAGCCAGGCACAACAAACACCCCCAAGTCCCCGGTGCAGCGCGACGCGTTACTACTTTCTGCTAACATTTTGTTTGTTGCTTTCTTCTTCCTAAACACACCCGGGCTGTCAGGGAGGGCACAGAGCCCCGGGGAAGGCTGCTCCCCCCGTCCCCTCCCGGACACACACCGGCTCCTATCTCTGGAAAGAGCCGGGCACGGAGCCCCCCGGGCACGGGTCCCGCCGGGAGAAGGGTCCCGCAGCCCCCGGGAGGGAACTTTTCCCCGGGCCGGGCCGGGGGCGAGGCGAGGGCGGTCGTTACCTGATGCCGCCGCTGGGCTCCAGGGCAGGGTCCCCGCGGCTCGCTGCATGCCCGAGGGGCTTCATCCGGCTTCCTCCCCGCAGGCAGCGCCGCCTTCCCCTCCGGCCCCGCAGCCTCGCCGGTGCGGCGGGGAGGGGAGGAGGAGCGGCGGCAGGGAGGAGAAGGGGCCGAGCAGGGGGCGGGCAGCGAGCTGTGTCCGCCCTCCGCCCCACGGCACCGGGGGGGGGAAAGCGACCTTCCTTGCCGGGGTCTGACACGGCTCGAGCTGCCGGTCTGGCGGTCACACGTCCAGGCCATGGAGGGAGGGGGGTTCCCGGGGCACGGCGGCGCCGCCAGGGAGCGATCGGTGCCCATGGAGGGCGCTGCTGCCCCGCTGGGCGCCCGTGTGAGGCGGCGGCTGAGCCCGCGGCGCCCCTTTGGGGCCGTGCGCCCTGGAGGGCAGGGACGGGTGGGATGTGGGGGTGTGCGGGCGGCTTTCATGGGGGGCGCCGCGATGGAGGCATGGAGTATCCTGAGCGGGAAGGGACACACAAGGATCATCGAGTCTTAACTCCTGGCTCCACACAGGACCACCCAAAAATCAAACCATGTGTCTGAGAGCGTTGTCCAAGCACTTCTTGAACGCCAGCAGGCACAGTGCCATGACCGCTGCCCTGGGGAGCCCGTCCCAGTGCCCGACCAGCCTCTGGGTGCAGAACCTTTCCCTAACCCCCAGCCTGACCCTCCCCTGTCCCAGCCCCATGCCGTTCCCTCGGGTCCTGTCGCTGTCCCCAGAGAGCAGAGCTCAGCGCCTGCCCCTCCGCTCCCCTCGTGAGGGAGCTGCAGGCCGCCATGAGGCCTCCCCTCAGCCTGCTCTGCTCTGGGCTGGACAAACCAAGGGACATCAGCTGCTCTTCATGTGCCTTTGCTGGGCAGGACAGGTTGCAAGGGGCACAGGAGGAGCATAGGGTAGATACTTAGGGAGGTTGAGGAAGTATGGGGTTGGGAAGTTTGGGAGAAGAAAATGGGATCTCAGAGGTAAGGAGGGAAATTGCTAATGACATATAATTATGTCTTGTAGATTAGGAGGATAAATGTCAAGTGTATTTTTTTCTGGCAAATCTTACTATCCAAAGGGTGTACAGAAAGGTGGAGAAAAGTGAATGCAATCAGGATAACCGGAAAGGAGAAAAGAGGGAGAAAAAGTTGTCGTACAAGGGAGAAAGTGAGTTTTGTAAGTGGGCAAAGGGAGGTGAAGAGAATGACAAGATAAGGTGTTTGGGGAAGCCCAAATTTTGTGGGGTTTGGGAGAGATTAACCTGTGCATGGGGGAAGAAATGCAATGCAAAAGTGAAATGATGGGTGTGGAAGAGAAGTTTAGCTTCTTTACCATGGACATCAGAGAATGAGCTATTAAGGAAGTGGTAAAGGGTTTTTATTTGAGGAAGATATTAGTGAGTTGAAGGATTGGAAACATAAACAAAGGAAGCACTTCAGGAACTGTTGGACAAGAAGGGACTTGGAGATCAAAAGAAGGGACTTGGAGACCAAAAGAACATGAAACAGCTTGAAAGAGCTAGCAAATCCTAGATGAACATGGGAATGGATTTGGTTGAAGGTAGTGGGAATATTGGTTATATGTGGAATAGAAATTACATGCGGTGTAAACATTTCTGTGAGAATCATGCAGCATAGCTTGTTGTGTTTCTGGCAAATCATCCCATCCCACATAGGTAGAGGGGAGCTGGATTCTCCAAACCTTTATAGTCAGTGTAGCAAAGTGGATCCTAAGCATCAAGAAATAGAGGTAAAAGCAATATTGCCTGGAGACTTGATGTCAACCTAGCCATTGGAGAAATGAGTTTTAACTTTTGGCCAACCCTATTTGAAACACATGCAGTTAAGTAGATACATTGCTCTTAATGTTTGCTTATGGCATGTCCCTTAAATGGAAAATGACTGAGATATGAGATGGGATACGTGCTGGGATTAATGAAATTGGAGTAGGGATTCCTAGTTTTACACTGAAGTGTGTCATTGAAGTATTGAGTACTGCAGAAATGAGAGGAGGAAATGATGAACACCAAATTCATGTCTTCATCCAGGTTATTAATTGTGTGGAAAAACTCCTTCTCCCACTGACTTCCCACAACTTCCTGGCATGACCTAGAACACTTCAAAGTGTTTCTCATTTTTAGTCAGTCTCATTCTGGTCTCTTCCAACCCTCTTCTTGTATCTTAGTTGTTTTGGGGCAGCTGTAGTGACCTACATAGTGTCTGGCACAAGACTTGTGTCGTAACTCATAATAATAGGGATATTGTAGACACTTCTGCACAAGCTAGCCAGGGAATAGACTGAACAGGAAAAAAAATGGAAAAGCTGGTCTGCTTTAATGTGGGACTAAGTAATCCATATCTCTCCATTTGTTTTTCTCTCTTCATTCTTTCTGCCATCTATTTTTCAGAATCTTCATGTGGCTTATCAGCCTTACCACTGTATCAATGTCTAAAAGTGATTTTAAATATTTTGTATTTATAGATATTTTTATACAATGTTGTTGCCAAAGATCTCAAGGAAGATACTTTAGTAGCTGTCTTTTAGATAAAAATAGTGTGCCAGTTTGGAGGAGACACAGTGAGTAGGTACTGGTTTAGTCCTAGGCTGCTTTCAGTGCGAACCTTCTAGGTCCCACCAAGAGGAAGCCCAGACTTCCTCTAGTTTCCTTGCTGTTCCTTCCTTGAAGGCAGTATGGATCAGGACCATTCCAAATTATATTCCCTTTGTCTAAAATAATTCTTCCAAATTATCCCTTCAGATTCTGTATGTATTCATTACTCCCTTCCTTGCTCCTTGTTTCCTTCACTCCTCTTGCATTTTTTTTTTAAATCATTATTATTTTTAATGTGCACTTTCAAAGGCTTCTTTCTTCAATGGAATTTTACTGTAATTCATTCAGACTACATATTTTTCTTGTCTTTTTATACCTTTTGGATCTGACCAATATGAATGTACTGCTAGCAGAGCATACACGGTTCTCATTTCTACCAATTCTCTACCTGCTAATATTATATTATTTTCTTCTTAGTTACTAATTTTATGTTTTTTTCTCTATCCGTGGAGAAAGGGATAAACTAATTAGATTTTAAATGCCATAGTGTAGTTCTAAATGAGGCATTATTCATTAAAAAATAACCTTTTGTTATGACAAATCTTGTTACTGTAGGGCACACATTGACTGTGAGTTATCTATTTATTTATTTATAATTCTACCTGCTTAAGCAAAAATAGTCATTTATGTGATATAGCAGGATAAATGTTTTGCTAATATCACAGTAAAGGTCGTTCAGAAGCAAGAAAGTGTTATTGTAAAGCAATTGTGGTAGGGTGGCAATTACTTGAATAAGTAATTGTTTTACAACAATGTATGTTAAATAGTGTATTATATTTAAACTTGTTAAATACAATAACTAAGAGTTTTTAAAAATATAATAAGACTTTTTAAAATTATAAGCATTAAAAATATATAGTTGTACAAAGAAGGTGGGTTTTTTTGTTCGTTTGTTTTGGTTTGGTTTTTGGTTTTTGTTATAGGTGTGGTTATAAGAAAGCCCTTTAATTTCCTTCTAAAACTGGATTTACAACATTGTTATCAAGTTTCTATTTTTTTTTTTCTATCTAAATTGTTCTTTCTCTCCTAACAAATTGCAATGTACATGCACGTAGCATAACAGTTTTATTTTCGACTCTTCACTGTCAGCATAACAAGTATTTAGCCTTCCAAGACATTATACAGGGAACTGTGAATTTCTTGGGATCTCTGCAGTCTTTCATTACTTTTGAAATTTCTTTTGTGCTATTGTTCAAACTTTAGCAAGTATGTAATATAGTTCTGGAGAGGCATTGTTCTGTTAACTCACAAATTCTTGTGTCATCAACTTGAACACATGCCCAGCATATAATGTTCTTTTAAATTTACTTAGTAATGAGTAAAAATAATGGTAATAATAAAATCCAATGCTTCAGCTATGTTACTACATTAAAATGTTATTTTACGTCATTCTTTTATTGTGCACTAGTTGTTTAGGAAATACTCTCGCAATATTGTGCTATATCTATCATTAAATTTGAAGTTAAATTTATACTGTTATGAGCACCTTTATTCACTTACCCTTTACTTTTAAGAGGAGGTAGCATGTGTAAGGAACTTACACATGTAAGACCTGTAAGGAACACAAGGAAAGTCAGTATAAAGAAACAAAATATTGTTTGTTACAACAATTAATACAGAGACAAATTAGTACATACTAGCCACAGCATGAACATGTCATGAGTTCTACCGTATTTGTAGGTTGTTAAGCGTATGTGCACCTCACTTCAGCCATTGTACTGAATGTGCTTGGTTATATACGTGGTTAAATATTTACAGAGTCAACAATTAGTTTGTGTAAAGTAATACATAGAGGAGTTCCTTGGTAGTATCTACAGATAAAACCATTTAGAATAATTCATCAGTATAGGATCTATTACAAATGCCATTAGGTCTTGTACACCTATGTCACAAGTGGAACAACAATGTACCCATTTCTGGAACGGGTAGAACGAGAAAAAATTGGACTGTTATGAAATCCTCTTACAACTTTTAATCTTTCAGAATTGCTTATACATAATTAAATCAGCTTTCATCCTGTAATGTAGAGGTTAAAGTGATAGTTAGAGGGCTGTTCCTCCATGAGAGGTGAGTGATGCAGTACGCTCTTAATTTTTCCCTTATGTGCCCAGAGAAGTATTACTACAGTGTTCTTACAGAAGTTCAGAGAGACTCTGAATGTAAATTCTAGTGACAGATCACTTATGACTTGCAAGAAAATACACAAGCATGTGAGAGCACTGTCTTGTGTTTCTACAGTTCTGAAAAACAATTAAACATATTTTCCCAATGACAAAGAAGGAATTGTAGCAAACAACAGCCAGAAGAAAATAACTAGCTCTGCGAAACTAAAGCCCAGCTACAGAAAAATACAAGAATTTTCAGTAACAGTAATTGAGATAAAATAGTCATAAAGAAAGCCAGTATTAAATCACAGTATTCTTTAACATAGCTTTTCTCTTTAAAAAGAAAGAAAACAAAAATTATATTTTAACATTAAGCATACATTCTATTCAGATTGAATATTAGGAAAAGGTTCTTCACCCAGAGGGTGGTCGGGCACTGGAACAGACTCCCCAGGGCGGTGGCCACAGCACTGAGCCTGCTGGAGTTCATGAAGTGTTCAGACAATGCTCTCAGACACATGGTCTGATTTTTCGATGGTACTGTGTGGAGCCAGGACTTGGACTCGATGATCCTTGTGGGTCCCTCCCAACTCAGGATATTCTATGATCCTGTGTTTCTATGATTATATGATAGTTTTTTCTTAAACATAAACCAATAATGACATTGAAAAGGACAACCAAATAGTTTTGCTTTTGTGTAGCCAATGCAGAACATAAAGATCCTTTCCAAAATATAAATTCATTTAGGATGAATATAAAAAAAGTAAGAGTTGCTTATACAGGCATAAAGTAGAGAAAATACTTCAAAATCTCCTATAAAGCACACTATTCCTGATTCTGCTTTATCTTTTCAACCTTCAGCATTATGAAGGGCAAATATAAATGTAGTCCCTGATTAACTCATAATTTCTAGTATCTACAATTCCACTGTTGAGTTTGTGAGCACATTAGTTTCATTCTTTGGAACTGGTGAACAGTGAAGGAAAGAAAGGTTAGCTACCCTTCTGTGGGCAGTGCTTCTTAACTCTCTGCTTAACATAAGTGTTATTTTGGACTTCTTTGAGGCAAACCTCTCTCTCCTACATTTTGTATGACTTAGATACCTAATGCAGGGTTCTGTATTTCATTCAAGGTGTAGAGTATCCATTAGGTATGAGAATCAACTGAAATCCCATGTATTCTAGTGGGAATTGTATTTAAATATTTGAAGCCATTTGCTTAAAATCTCTTTAATAGAATCACAGAGCAGCTCAGATTGCAAAGGATCTCTGGAGGTCATCTACTCCATTCCCTGCTCAGAACAGGTCTAGTTAGGTCACGTTGCTCAGCTGTGTCTTGATCACCTCCAAGTCTGTACATTCCACAACCTTTCTGGACAGCCAGTTCAGGGATCTGACAACCCTCATGCTTTTTTTTTTCCTAATATCTAATAAGAATTTCCCATGTTCTAGTCTGTGTGTGTTGCCTCTCAACCTATCACTGTGCATCTCTAAGAAGAGTCTGGCTCCATCTTCCCTGTATCTGCTGATCAATTCACCCCTAATTGCATAATCACGTTAGAGGATATATTTCTAAGTGGCTAGGGAACTGACTGTCCATTTATTTCTGTAAAATACTGGGAGAAGCAGAGCCACTACCTTCTTCTGCATCTTTAAAAAACAAACAACAACAAAAAAAAAACAACACAACACTTGGAATGCTCCAAGCAGAGCAGCCTTATTGCGTCCTTTGGGCTTCTTGATCTATTTCACTTCAGCTCAGGTGGGATCTTGACCCTGAGTTGTGGAAGCAGAGCTCTGAATACACGTAGGTACAGAGCTACTGGTGGCTAGAGAGCTTTACATTAAATGAGGAACCCTGTAAGATTAGGCAGTCCAGAGAGAACATTTTTTAGCTACAGTTTTCTAGCAAACGTCCATGCAAATGTTGGTTTAAGAGTCATTTCAGTCAACCATCCATAGGTGTCCAGTGTTCTCTGAGATGCTTTCAGGTCATCCTGTTCATCCTTTGTCATGTTGCCAGCCCCATATGGAATCCTTGGAGAACCTAAGAAATCTCATATGGCAAAATGGCACTAAACACATGTGTGGGCATGTGCTTATTCCCTTTTTTTTTCTTTCTTTCTTTTTTTTTTTTTTTTTTTCCTCTACTGGTTTGAGGATGGGATTCAGTCTGGCCAGTCTGGCATTAAGAAACCTTCATGCAAGTGCCCATATATACCTAAAAGTAAACTAAAGGGTTAAGTTCACATTATAATCTGTGGGGATCTGGGACTTGATTCATTCACTCATGCAACTAAATGAATGTGGTGTGCTTTTGCACCTTGGAGACATCCATGGGGATCTAACAGATGGGAGGCAGGATTCATGGGAGATCCCTTTCCTTCTGGGACAGGTTAAAACTCCCTACAGGATCTCAAATTGCAGAAACCATTTCCTGGCTACCTGAAAACTTGTTGCATGTTTATTTCATTCTTCACTTAAAGATAAACGATGGAAACCTTTTCCTCTTTCTGCTGCTTCTACTTCACTGTGCAGTAGTATGTCAGCCTGCTGTCACAATTCAATTATCACTTAATTGAAAATTGGCTTGATTATGAATTGCATGCTTTATTAAAATCAATTTAAACATAAATTGCAGTTCAATAACACATTTTGATGTCATTCAGTGTTTCTAGCAAAGATGCTGTGCTTTTTCCATACTTCACTGATGCTTATTTCAAACCAATGAATAAATACTTCATTAAATATTTTATCAAAGTGTAACAAAAACTAGAAATCCTTCCTTACAGTTTTTGTAATACATGAAATGCATTTTGTAGACTTTTTTGCCTGTTTTATGTTAGGTGTAATTGCTTCTTGTTTTCCTATCTTCCCTTTGGTCATCTTTTTTTTTTTTTTTTTTTTTTTAAGTTATAAATACACATGTATAACACATCTACTCACATATATAGCCATACATTTCTCTTGTGCAATGTATGTAACAAGACATCATGTTATTAAGTAATTCGAGGGGAACATAATGAGCATCTTTGGGATGCAAAGTTTATTGTATGTAGGAGCTGAAGTCTTCATAACTATCCTTGAAAGTCTTTCTTGACTAATGGGACTAATTATATATCTCACAGATGCCTGTCATACACTCTGTTTACACTATAGGGAAATGAAATAGGATAGTTAATTTTCTTTTATTCTGTTAAAATGCCAAGGTTTAATTAAACTGCTTCAGCTTAAGTATTGCACAGCTACTTTCAGCTGTCATGAAGCATACTAGAAATTGATTTGCCTTTGCCTACATGCCCAAGAAAGCATTCAGCAGGCATTGTAATTTCACTCAAAATTGTTTTTATTAATCATAGCTGCTTTCTGATTTCTAAAATTTGTACGAGAAACAGAGTGTATTAAAATACGTTTCATCCATATGTTCAGGGAGTAAAAACAATGCAGGTGCCAGATATCTGAAATTTACATTCAGTTTGGAATTAACAACTGTTTTTTGCTTTTATATGGGTAAGATCTTTATAACATTGATATTTTATGCATTCTTGAAGATTTTATATGATTATTTCAGTTATAAAATAACGATTAGGCAGTACCATAAGTTAGCAAGACAATTACAAAGCAATGAAGCCATCATTTTTACTGTTATGAGAAATAAAAACTTCGCAATAGACAATGAAAACTAACTACTCACTTGAAGCATTGCATATTTAAATGTAATGTATAATAGCTGTGATATAAAGTATTTTCAGAACCCTTGGAAAAATGATGGTAAGGATGCTCGCTTCAAGCACTCTACACCCAGCCTGGTGTCCGATGGTCTCAAAAAACAGCAGCCGTTGTAAAATACAGAATGCAGCAACTACTGAATCTGCATTTCCATTAAAAAGAAAGAAAAAAGAAAGAAAGAAAGAAAGAAAGAAAGAAAGAAAGAAAGAAAGAAAGAAAGAAAGAAAGAAAGAAAGAAAGAAAGAAAGAAAGAAAGAAAGAAAGAAAGAAAGAAAGAAAGAAAGAAAGAAAGAAAGAAAGAAAGAAAGAAAGAAAGAAAGAAAGAAAGAAAGAAAGAAAGAAAGAAAGAAAGAAAGAAAGAAAAGCACACAAAACCCGGATATGTAAGGAGACATGAGACCCACAGCAATCCCTTTAAACAGTCATGCAAAGCCAGTGTTAACAAAACCCTTTCTCCTCTACAATCTATATCATGTAAGATATCTGAGTTTCTACTGAAGGACCTAGCTGAAATCTCTATATAGCTTGATTTCAGCATGCACAGAACTGCCTAGGGTTTGACAGTATAGAGATAAGTATTAGCTTATGTACTAATAAAAATGTAATGATTTCCCATGAAATGTAGTAATTTGCTTAGGAATAACTGTAAGATAACTAATCCAGAGTAATTAGTACTGTCTGCATGGGCCCCCCTCCCCAAGTTGAGTTCCCTTTATTAGGCCCACTATGGGCATTGCTTTTTTTGATCCAAGTTTCCTGTTTTCCATTTCCCAAAGGTAACTCATTTTTTTTTTTAGTTTCTAGGGCTGTGATCAAATGGGGTCATTTGGAAAATTCTATATCTCAGATGCCAGGAGAGCATAAAAATTATGAAATTTTTAGGCAAGTTACTGATGGCTCTTGATGCTACCCTATAATTTACTTACAGACACAGTGTTTTCCTGAGTGGGATAGTCAGGTCCAAATACTTGATTCAAATCTGACAAAAGTTGATCTGAACCTCTCTTTCACAGCTAGTTCCCCTACAGCCCAGACTTAGACATGTAATTCTTTCTGAAATGCTGAGCTTGGATTCACTTCCCTACCTGAAGTTTGTACCGTCTAACTTAGTTGGTCCCTTGCTTGTCATGCAACTGGACCTTTACTTTCGACTATCCCTTTCTTCCCCAAGTATTAAGCAAGTAATCTCAGGCTGTAGTTTTCAACTTGAAACAACTTATTAATAGAGAACTGAGCTTTCATGCATCTCTGATCAGGGTATGCATGTGAGGTGAGAGTTCATACCTCTAAGAGTGGTACCAATGGCTGCAAATACAATCAAAACATGACAATCTTACCAAAATATGGCAACAGAAAAAATGAATTTCAACAAACCGCCTGTAGGGTTCTAGGATAATTAACTTTTAAAAGAAAGTGAACTGAATCTTTAGGGACTACATTAATAGACACATTTATACTATTAGGATGAAGGGCAATAATCCAAAATACTTCATGTGTATCTTCCTCTCCCTCCCCCCCAATTGTTAATATGGGCATTGAGATATTAAAACAACCACAATTGCATAGAAATTATTGTATAATATTTTTTATTTGGAGAACCAAGTGAAATGTGTGATTCTAAATATCCAATATCATTTTGGGAGGAGGAGTGGGAGGTAAAGTATCGTGTGGTGCAAACTGGCATGGATCCTTTCCTCTTACTGGATGTGATGTTGATGAGGATCTGAGTCATGAACTTTAGATACAGAGAGTTAAATCAGAAAGAAAAACTTTACTTTCATGCACATCCATCAAGCGTTCTTTTGACTTTCATTTAAAATAATAATAATAAAAAAATCAGCTGACATAACACACCTTAGAATCTCTAAGTAAAACTCTCATCACAGTTGTGTTGTTTCTGGAACAGTGAAGATTCTTGCAGATTCTTGCATTTTAGTTTTCCAAGGTTTGTCTACCACACTTGGTTTATTTTAAAAGCGCACACTGTGAAGCTGAAAATACTTTTTCTGGGAGATTACCTTCACTTTTTCACCTTGTTTCAACTGTCGTCTGCCTCAGATACAGTAAGTGACATTATTTCATACTCTTTCATGCAGGGATGCACTTAATAGGCTCACAGGAAAAGTGATCATTAGGTGACTGACTGTAGCTTGATTCCCTGTGGATAACTCTCACAAGTTTATTTCTTCATTTTAGCAAGGAATGGAAGCTGCCACGCCTCAGTCTGCAGATTTATGAACACAGCTTCTATTGGCATCAGAAAATACCCACATAATAATGAAATGGCCAGTGCAAAATGTTTGGCTGATGGTATCTTCAATAACACGTGTATTCATAGGTCACCCCATAAATGAATAAAGAACGGAGCACAGAAGAAAACACTAGTTATGGTGGTGTTTGATATTTTTAAAGGAGATAAATGCCATTGAAGAGGAAAAAAGTCTTTTATTTGGGGTATTAATTAGGAGGTGGGGAAAGATGATTGATGGGGAAAAAAGCATGCAAGTGCACTGAGGTAACAAGCATAATTTACTATTCATTATTTATTTATTCATTATTCATCCATTAATTTATTTAATAAAACCCTTAACCAAGTATAAGTGATTCTAGAATGAGTAGGTAGAGTGACACCATTTGTTCTGAGTGTTGTGAAGTCCAACAAAACCTCACTTTCTCCATCCCCTTTCAGTAGCAGCAGCCCTGTGTCACACACACACTGCTGTTCTTCGTCAGTCTCCCTACCTGTTAGCGTGCTTACATATTCGTGATGCTTACCTGCACTGGTGAGACTATATTTGTAGGAAAAAAAAAAAAAAAGGCAAATAGATTTAGTCTCACATAACAAGTGTTAAGAGTTCTAGATCCCTCTTTTCCTCTCTCCCCGCTTTTCGGTCCTCCTCTCCCCACCCTCCCACCATTTTATAAATCAGTCCTTGTGCATATTTCAGTTTATTTTTAAATTTCAATGTATATTTATAATTTAGAATAATAGAATATCCTGAGTTGGAAGGGACCCATAAGGATCATCGAGTCCAACTCCTATTTCTTACTGTTTGCATAGATCTTAAAAGATAAAAGGGAGCTATTGCCAGGTTGATGATAGAATAATTGGAACTGAAATTAAGTAGAGTGGAGCTGTAAAATAACATTTGTGTTTCCTTTGACTCAGATGGAAATAAAGTAGCAATAAAAATGGTGAAAGCAGCAATACTCCTTTAGTTATCCTTTGAATTAGGAGTTTACAATATGTAACCCAGTCTGTGTAACCAAGTCTATAGATATGTGCAGTATAGTCAGTTGTTTCAGAGCTAGTAGCAAACAGTCATCTTTCAGGAATGTAATTTTAACAGTTTTTTACCGTGCTGTTACTTTAAAATTTTGCTATGACTCAGTGCAGTAAGTGCTTGTGAAATTAGAATCATAGAATCATAGCATCATAGAACATCCCAAGAAGGAAAGGACCCACAAGGATCATTGAGTCCAACTCCTGGCTCCACACAGGACCACCCAAAAATCAAACCATGTGTCTGAGAGCACTGTCCAAACACTTCTTGAACTCCAGCAGGCTCAGTGCCATGACCACTGCCCTGGGGAGCCTGTCCCAGTGCCCGACCACCCTCTGGGTGCAGAACCTTTCCCTAACGCCCAGCCTGACCCTCCCCTGTCCCAGCTCCATGCCGTTCCCTCGGGTCCTGTCGCTGTCCCCAGAGAGCAGAGCTCAGCGCCTGCCCCCCCGCTCCCCTCGTGAGGGAGCTGCAGGCCGCCATGAGGCCTCCCCTCAGCCTGCTCTGCTCTGGGCTGAACAAACCAAGGGAGCTCAGCCGCTCCTCATATGTCTTCCCCTCTGGACCCTTCACCATCTTTGTTACTCTCCTTTGGACACTCTGATAATTTTATGTCCTTCTTAAAACAGATACTGGATTTTTCGTAAACATGGCAGAATTAGTTGCTCCTTTGTGCAATTAGTTATCTCTCTCCATTAAATATAAAGAGTGCCTGGACAATGCAGAGGACTTTAATAATGCTATATAAGTAGATGGGGATAAAATGAGGAAAGATGAATCCTAAGCAACATATCTTTTTCTCTTTCTTTCTTTCTTTCTTTCTTTCTTTCTTTCTTTCTTTCTTTCTTTCTTTCTTTCTTTCTTTCTTTCTTTCTTTCTTTCTTTCTTTCTTTCTTTCTTTCTTTTTCTCTTTCTTTTTCTTTCTTTCTTTTTCTTTCTTTCTTTCTTTCTTTCTTTCTTTCTTTCTTTCTTTCTTTCTTTCTTTCTTTCTTTCTTTCTTTCTTTCTTTCTTTCTTTCTTTCTTTTTCTTTCTTTCTTCTTTCCTTCCTTCTTTCTCTCTCTCTCTTTCTCTCCCTTTCTCCCTTTCTCTCTCTCTCTCCTTCTCTCTCTCCTTCTCTCTTTTTCTTTCTCTCTCTCTCTCTCCCTTTCTCTTTCTCTCTTTCTCTCTCTCTTTATTTCTTCCTGCCTTCCTGCCTGCCTTCCTTATTTTCCTTCCTTCTTTTTCCTTTCCTTCTTTCCTTTCTCTCTTTCTCTCTTTCTTTTTTAATGATTTCTGCTGATAATGTTTGCAAAAGCAAAGCCTTTTTACTCTGTATAAAGTTTGCAGGCATGTTAGTATATAGTTCCATAAAATATCCATGATATAACTCCAATGTGTTTATTTGTGGAGGTGCTCCTGGGGATGCATTGATGCTATAAGGGCTACTTAGTCAGATGTTACAAAGAAGTAAACCCAATAACAGTATTTTGTGGTCTTCTTTCATGCCCTTTTCCACCAAGACAAAGCCTGAGAGGAGCAGGATTACTGGCATTATAATATCAGTGCTACAAACAGCATTGCAGCATTACTAGCTCTAGGGACATAGTGCAGCTCCACCTGTTTTATCTTCCCAGGATTGAACGGGATGGCTCTTGTGCAGATAAAGTTGTTTCACATATGCTTTTTCAGGTAATTTGTCTATTCTGAGTTACGGTTGAAGAGAACTGTGAGTAGTCTGTTTCAGCTTGGTACAGTTATCCTGAAGAAGGTATATCATGAGGATTATCCTGATGGATGCTCTATCTCATTAATTGTAACAATCTAATTAAATACATGCAGTAAAAGCAGACTCACAGTTAAATGGTCATATATTATCTCTTGCATCTGTACAGTCTCTCTTTGGAGCTGGCTCCAAGTTAATTTATGAGAGCTGGAGAGCATTGAGGCACAGTGTAGTGCAGTTGCATCCAGTTTTCCCAGGTGTTTTCTTTCTCTTAGTATTAGTTTCAGTCTGAAAATATCATTGACATATTTCACCAAAGGTCATCACAGAAGCATGGTGCCACCTGGCTGTTGTTATGAACCTAGATTAATTTTAAAATGAAGTTCAATTTATTACTAAAAGTATTATCTGACTCATTACTGAACTTCATGGCCTTAGGGACCCCTTACTATATGTAGCTCTTCTATCACAGGGTTCATGATGGAGCAAGGAACAGTTCTCTGCATCGCAGTGCCTTTCAAGCTGTTGTAATGATGCTGATCTGTGCTGACGTCTTATTCCCATTTCAAATTTTCTCTGATAAATGCATGTTTAGTAATTATCTGATGGCAAAGGTCTCCTCATGACAGACTTTATTTGTTTCCCTAGACTTAATGAAAATTTTGTGCATGGTACATTTGGCTGATACTTTGTCCTTTATCATTTGGAATTTATACAAGTAATGGTGTATAATATAGCAGAACAGACTGACATATGGATCACAAAAGAATAATGGCCTATTCCCTGGAGAATACGGAGGTTATCTGGTCTTGCAATTTATACTTGAAGTAATTGAGAAAATAGATTAACCTATATTAAAGGTTTGACACGTAATGAATGAAAAATATAAATGAGATTAGCAGGTCACACAAGTTGAATACAACATATTTGCTTGATGAGAAGTAACATGTCTTTATGCTTGTCTTGCACGATTCAGCTTTTGGACTATAAAACTCCTGGTTTCAAACTTGGTTTACAGTGTGGAGGGGCCAGATAGGAGAACAAATTCAGAATTGATATGGTGCTTCTAAGAAATTTCATGAATTTAAGTGCGAGTAATAGAACCTCATATTACTTGCAAAAGGGAATATTAACAATTTTGATGGACAGATCTGTCCTAGTTTATCAATTTTTTTTCTGAATTTATACAGGCTTCTGAGAACAGACTGAATAAAGCACAAATCACAGCCACGGGACAGGGAGCTGGTTATTTGGCAGACGTGCATGTAGCCTCTGCCTCCCAAATAACAGACATAATGGTTAGGTAAAAGTAAAAAGGAACAGGATGAATCTTGTAGTAAAGGAGCAACGTTAAGCTGTGCAAAGAGCAACTGATTAATGTAAACATATTGTAAGTAAACGATTGATTAAAAAGAATGACTAATATATGAATTAAGTCACTCTTTTCAATTGCAAAGTCTATGGTCTCACATTTCAAAACTGTGTATAATTACAGTGATTATGCATGCAAATCAGATGACACATACAAGTAGCCGCTTAGATGCACAACTAGCCATTTGCATATAAATTTGCATGCAATCACATTATAGTCTCATTAAGTACGGAACTTTGATTAATTATGTGGGCACTGTCATTCTCTGAATGAGGTAGATACTTGAAGAAAAATAGCATATAAGCGTAAAAAGAGGTGCCTAAGCACCTGAAAACAAATTTAAAGTTACATGGACAAACCTTAATTCTAGCATATTCTAATCTCTTCACGCTTAATTTTGCTGCTGAATTTTTAACATTGATTTTAAATTATGTAGTTAGCATTCATTCTGAGCTATGCATATAAGCATAAATTTTTATATTTAAGCAGATTTTTAAGGTGAGATCGCTGTCCTTGTGATTTTGAAATCTAATGTTATTCAGGCTACTGTGACCAGTCAGGGAAATGTTAACTCATTTTCAAAAAGAGTGGCCTTTTCAAATGCATATAAGTAACTTTGAAGCCTGTCCCATTTTCACAAGGTGACTTAGCCATTTAGAATCTTAGTGCCAGTGACTGCCACTGGAGCTAAGACTCTTGAATCCCTTGCATGTCTCTGAATATTCTATCCAAACTCTTTGTTCCAAGATGTCTGAGGACCATATTTTAATAGTTGTGTAATTGCCTAAAATATGTATGGGTGATCAATGAGAATTTAATGTTATTTGACGTATAAATCGCTCATGGCTACCTCTGTCTATATCTAAATGTCTTTGCAAATCTGTCCTTAAACCACTTTTCAAAAGTCTGTGAATTAAAATTCCAGGTAACTTAGGTACTTCATAATCAATACATTGAATCAATATATTAACTCTGCAGATTTCAGTAGTTTTCATCAATCGTCCATCACAAAATGAATAAATTAGTTTTGAAATCTTGATCTTTAATCCTTTCTGTAACCACTGTAGCAGAGACACCTCTGGTTTAAAAACTGCAGAACAGAGGTCCTCGTTTATAATCGATTTTTTTTAACCCATAAATATTCCCTACTGTCTGTGATTGTAAAATGCATTATAAAGTGTTACTGAACAAGAGTACCCCCAATTTATCAAAGATACCTGCAAATCCTACAAACAATCTGTTGGTTAATCAAGGCATTACTTTAACTTTTAAGTACTTTTATGACAGATTTTATTTTCTTCCTTGCCTTTCATAAAACTTGTGAGTCTACTGGTAAAGTGGAACTCTGTAAGACTTCTATGGGTGCCCGAAACTATTAGTTTTAGTGTCATTTAGTGTCACTGCTTGGATGTTCTTGCCTCAATTAACAATTTGAAGGTCCAATTGGATCAATAGTCTTTCAGGGTTCACAGCTGTGATGTATAATGTCTGAGACTCAGTGAACCCTAAACCCTCTTTTCCAGGTGTTGCTCTTGAATAGCTTTCAAAAAGAACATTACATTTTAAAACTGGAAAGACAGCTTTGTTACCTTTTAATGATGAAATAAAACTGAGAAGAATAAAACAAATTATGTGAACTTTAGTTGATAAATTTTTGATGAACTTCATTCATTCTCAAACATGGGAGAGAATAAATAAATAAATAAATATAAGCAACAACACTTTGTTTTAGCCCATGAAAATTCGAACATATAGTTTGGTTTTCTTTCAAACTTGTGATTGCTTTTGAAAAGAGGCTTAATGTTTCCAAATACCACTGAATCATGCAACAGCTGAGGTTGGAAAGAACCTCTGGAAATCATCTAGTCCAACAGACACTAGCAGAGCCATCTACAGCAGGTTACTCAAGGCCACATCCAGTCAGATTTTGAATATCTCCAAGTACAGAGACTGCAACAACCTTTCTGGGCAATGTGTTTCAGTACTTGCCCACCTTTGTAATACAAATATATATTTTCCTATGTTTGAGTGGAATTCCTTGTATTTCCATTTGTGCCCATTGCCTTTTGTCCTGTGAGCCACTGAGAAGAGCCTGGTTCTCTCTTGTTCACTTCCCCCCGTCAAGTCCTTATAGACATTGACAAAATTCCCCACAAACATCCTATTCTTTGGGCTAAATAATCCCAGCTCTCAGCCATTCCTTGTACTCCACATGCTTCAATCCATTATTCATCCCTGTGGCTCTTCACTGGACTCTCTCTAGTGTATCCATGTCTTCTTGGACCAGGGAGACCAGCACTGGACACTACAATCCAGATGTGGCCTCCCCAGTGCTGAGTAGAGGGGAAGGATCACCTTCCCGGACCTGCTGGCAAGGCTTTCCTTAATGGCACCCAGGACATTCCTGGTCTTCTTTGCTGCAAGGATGCCTCACCGGAACGTCTCCATCCTGTTGAGGTCCCTCTGAATGGCAGTACAGTCCTCTGGTGTAGTAATGGGGACGGACCATTCTTGAGCTTGGAGGAGGCGAGCCTTGACAGTCAACCAGCTCTCCTGCTCTCCTCTTCTCTAGAGGATGGTCTCCCATGGGAGTTGAAAGCAGTTCCCTAAACAGGCAAAAATCTGTGCTTCTGAAGTCCAGGATTATGATCCTGTTTGTTTTTTAAATTGTTTCCTTCTCTCAGGAGTTTTTAAAAATTATCTCATTTTGTTGGTTTTATTTATGTATATTTTCAAAAGAATTGTATTATATAGGTCCTAAAGCTCAGTTATATTTGTAATTACTTTTACGTATTGTTAGAATGTTAACCATAACAGAAAGTATCTATTCTTGAAGACAGAAAATAAAAGATACTTAGCCTAGGATTGTAGTTTTGCTTGGATGAAATCACATAGCAGTGATACTGGGGGTGGGTGTGGGGTAGGGGAATAAACCAATAAACCAGACGAGTCAATGCTATGTTGTCATTAAACATTATTGTTTGAATTAACTTTTAAGCTTGTAATAGTTCATATTATCCCCATGTGCAGTACTAAAAGTAAATATCTAAGGCTTTTAAAGGAAACATAAAAAGTTATTTTGCTTCTTTATAGATATCAGTCCTTAATAGGACTGATAATAATAAAAACAAAACCAACCAAACACACACACACACAGAAAAACAAAATCACTTGGTACAAAAATCAAGATTTTAAATGCATTTCCCTTTGTGGTACGTAGAGCTAAGCATATATGATAAATGATAAGACCTCTACATTTGTAAGCTGTTCAGAACAGAACTATGTACGTGTTTAAGATGATGTAAGACTTTTCATATGTAAAGACAAAATGGGGACTAAAAATAATAGTAATTTATATTAAACATCAGTGTTAAAGCACGAGCTTAAGAAAATCTTGAAAACTCTACAGTGATCTCCTCCAAGCAATTTTCCTGTGCTACACGTAGATACCTCCATACAACCTACATTCAATATGTATACTACATTTATTTACAAATTTTTGCTCAGCCCGTGACACATGAAACACACTTTTCCTTTCCTATATGTAGGAGACTCATACATTCCCGGAGCATTGTGATAGTTCCTGAATTTATTTAAACTACAATGTTTTATTTAAGAGTATCAATTGTATAATAAAAACTAATTTGCATTAATATAATGAGGTATTTAGTCTAAATTATTCTAGTGAGAGTAGCTATGAAAATTGTTTTGAAGGATTTATTTTCCACTTACAAGTTTCTTTCTTAATGAGGATTACATCCTCAAAGGAGAACAAGTAATTGATAAAAATAGTTTTTTGCCTTTCAATAACATTTTCACTCCCATTATCTTGTTCTAGACTAAAATGTTAAATCTTTACAATTCAAGACAACGAAGTAATAACCATCCCTAAATCCTCACTGTAGGTCAAAGCTTTAAATTGTCAACTACCTGCATTATAAAACTCACCTAACGTAGTTGTTCAAGGTCTCAGAGTTTTCTTTTCTGCTTTGTTCAGTTCTATGGAAGCAGTTCTCATTTGATTCTATTATACAATGAAAACATCTCTGAATTTGCCACATGCTAGTGGTTTTGTTGATATCGTAATAAAGTCATTCACAACCCAATGGTAGAGCTTTGGTGCTGAAGAGTCATAAAATTGCAGCAAATACAAAAAGAAGCCCTTGTTATATGCGTGGACATAATGGACATAACACCGCTTGGGTACACCCATGGTCAGCTTTACCCACATCTCAGCTTGAGTGTGCTCCAACTTGTCAGCCATCCGCCTGGTACCATGAGGATGATACTAACAGTAATGACCCTTCCTACCCTTACACAAGAGTTTTTAAGGGCTGCAAGTCTGTACTGGTAAAAATCACACCGGTGTAAAATAGTAGTTAGTCTGAGATGAGCTCCTATGTTCATGCTGTCCCATTTGCTCCGCTCCTCAGTCGCGTCCAACAGCTTGTACCTGCTCTCCTGATCTACCTCCTCCATTCTTCAATCTGCAGCTGGATGCTGAACCTGGCTTCCACAGCCTTTCTCTTTCCTTTGAAGGCTGCGGTACTGGTCAGAAAATTTTGTCTATGTGAACATTTTCTGCTCTTGTAATTAAAGCTGTATAATAAGAAGCAAGTTGCAGGTACCTCCTAGGAGGGCAGAGAAATGCAGTTCTGGATGAGACCAGTGGTGCAGGGTGAAGAAGAGAAATGATTTTTTTGTCCTTTCTTTTAAGCATACATAAGCTATAACAGTTTCTTTCGTCTTAGTTCAAGAGAAAGTGAAAGATATTTTCTTCAAATCTAACATTCACAATTAAAGGCCTCTAATTATTTTGGTTTAGTGCTACATTGTATCTGGTATTACGAGCTAATTAACATTAGTATTTAGAAAATAATTTATTTTGGGTCATGCCTTCTGAAATAATGTAGTTAATTAAAGAGAACAAATATGAAAGCTTCTTTCCCTAGCTTTTGCTTTAGTCTCCAAGACATCATCGAGACATTTTTTCCCCATTAATTAACACCCAGTTAAAGAAAAAAACAATTAAAGATAATCAACATTAGAAATAGAATGTTGGCAAAATCTTGTTTAAAAACTGGTATGAATGTACAATTGATAGATTCCATGTAGCTTATGAGCTACCTGCAGCTGTTTGGCCTATGATTTTGACAGGTGGAATCACACTTGGTGGGTACATGATCTATGTATGCATCTGTCGCAGAAAACTTGTGCTCCTGCATGGGGTGATATTAATGGCCTGGTAGGCAGTGTTCTTTGGTCTGAACTCAGGGTTAAAAAGCATTGTGAGGTCCAGGTTTCAACCTTCTGATTAGTTTGGATGTAGAAGACCACCTTTAAGATTAAAAATAAAATAAAAAATATTATTCTTGTAAGAATTCAGGTTCTAAACACTGTGGTGTAGAAAACAAAAACAACAACAACAAAACAGTTTACGTAGTAATTTCTTCCAAAGATTTGCCTTCTCATACTGACTGCTCATAGTACTTATGTTACTATGTTTTGTCAAACCACTACTTCAAATCTGAATAATTTTTAGCAGGAGGTAGAGAATACCTCACATTTCAAAACACATGCATACAAATTATCTTCCATTTAAAACTCAGGAAAGTTCAGCAATAAAATCTTCAAATACTCATGGTCTCTTTAGATACATACAAAGGTATGCACACACAAAAAATAGTTATTGCTTTGGAAGACGCCCAACACAAAAAAATTATGAAGTGTCCTATGGGTATATAGCAGGAAAGTACGAACTGCTTAGTTTATGATCAGTTGTAACAACTTCTAAGAAGGGACTAAATATGACTACAACAGATAAAAAGATTAAGATGGAGGATCTTGTTTAAAAATAGTTTCACTGCCATTAAACAGACAACATTCCATGAGGAAAACAGTTGCAGATTTTCCTTTTATAAGAAGACTTTACATGGACTGGGTCTAGAACACCAATACTGGTGGCCAAATATATATGCTTGTTTTCGTCAGAAATTTTTCTCTACTATCCTCATAATAATAATATTCAAGCTAAGCATGCAAATCTGATCATGGAAAAGGAAAACAACAAAAACAGAGGCTGTTGTAGTTTCTGAGTCTCACCTGAGCAGAGCTGTAATGAGACTTTGGGGAAGATTTTTGGCTTTGTTGATGACGTGTATTACAGCCATGGTACTGCTGTCAGAAGGTCAGATAAGGCCATCATCTAGACATCTTCAGAAGTATTGGTAAGCAATTCTCTTTTCCTCAGTGAAGATTCTTCCAGGTCTTTGTAAGGAAAAGAAAGAAGAAAAAGTCCTTCCTTCTTTCTGACCTTGTCTGTATGTGCTGGCCAGGATCTTTGAGACTCAAATATCTCCAAATAAGAAGGAAATTATATGAAAATATTTATCCAAACTGATTTAAAACATGCCAATAAATCTTTATGACCTCAATATTTTAATCATTTGTGGTTGCTTGAGCACCAGGTTTATTAAAAGAATTTGCCTGTAATATTCAGGATCATCAGGAACATGTTGTGATTCTTCTTTTTTCCTGAAGACTTTTATTTCTATTGATGCAGGATACTATCATCATACCTAATGACTTCACTTCAGTCTACATCATTTCAAATGGAAAAAAAGACCCTTGTCTGAAAATATACTCTGAAGAGAAATTGAACTTCATTGTGGAGCTTTGGGTACATTTGGAGCCCAACTTTAAGAGCAACCTTTACATTATAGATAGAACCGTGTATCTTTTATGTCCAATCTAAACATAAAAAAAAAATCAATTCATTGCAATAGGTCTGTTGCTAGGAGGTTTCAGGTACAATGTACGTAACCAAAACTTGAGAAAAGGTTTTTGTGATATTATCACGTAACAGAACAGTTATAGAATGGTCTTTTATCTCTGAGCATGTCAGAACAGATTATTTGAGTGCTTGAGCTGTAGTCCCAAGCAGCAACACAGTACTGTTATACAGTGTCAGTATAAAACTGCAACGGGAGAGAGTGTTGCCAAGAGACATATTTTGAGGAACTGACTGAAAAAAATTGGAAAAATCCTTATACGTTAGTACATTACTGAGTTAAGAGCTAGAAGAGGCCATCTGAACTGAGGCCAGGCCACCGTGATTGCAGGCAATCCTGCCTGACAGCTCTATTTAGAAATTTAACTGATTTGATTTTAGCTGAGGGAGGTTCATCCCACAGTGAAGCTATCTCTAGCATTGTTCCAATGCAATTACTTTTACTCGCTCTTACAGCCTGATTTATTGAATTACCAACACCTTTCTGACAGCACTGGCCTTTCGCATCCATGCTGTATGTCTATAGATCACCTCACATATGTGACAGTGGACAAATAATAGATTAATCTTCTATGTAACCATCCCATTAATTTAGGAAGTACTTACAAAAGTTAAAAGCATTTTCTTCAGTGCTTTAAGAGATAGAAAGAAAGCAAATGTTATGTCTGGAAAAGTTACTTTTGGAAATCACAGAAGGTAACTCTATGATATGCTCCTCTAAGTACTCTTGGTAGGAATATTTTCAGTGTGATTCAGGTTTGCATGTGTTTGTACTCATGCTTATTCCAGAACAACAGTAAGACAGAGATGGTAAAGTGTGGCTGTGGGCAGAGTAATACTGTTCAGTAAATGTAAGCTGGTGGCTGCTGCCCTGTAGATTCGTGCCTAGCCAGAGCCTACGGTGGGCGTTGGGGCATTCAAAAGTTTGGGCAAAACAAGTGGGAGATGGTAAGGTATTTCCTTTACTTGGATATGGCTTCTGGGGCTGGCTTTTCTGTGAACAAAGCAATTGTAGCAGATGCTCCTTTTCAGGAATTAGATATTCGTTTCTTCTCTGTATTCATATTATAGTACATGAGAAGTCAATACTGTGGCTGTAAACTACGGCCCAGTATTTCCAGACAATCCAAGCTCAAGAACTTGATTCACACTTTTAACAAACTATAGGACTTTCAGGTGGAAGTAACCATTTAAAAGCAATATTTAGAGATCCAGAGCTAGGATTAGGCTGTTCACATAAACACTGATTATTTGAACTGCTTACTGATTTGTGTTTTTCCTGGTATCTTTGTTTTGAATGTACTGAAAAGAAAAGAAAATAGGGGGAGGAGATGGTGATGCTATTTAAAACGACTGCCAATTTGATGAACCAATTTGTCTACTGTTAAAGTACAATACTCTGCTTTGTGCATTGTCCTGTAACTAATCCTACATATTTGGTAGCAGTAGTTAGGTACCGATGAACCATTCAAGAACAATGCACGCACACGCAAAAGAGAACACAGAACACATGATTACTCTGCAGGGATGAACTCTCTCAGTATTATCTTGACATTTAAAGTATCGCCTGATGTGTACTTTGGCTAGCGTTTCGGGTGATTTCATGATTCCCAACTTCAGAGGATCACAGAATCAGAATAATGCTATATGATTGTGTTTGGAAGGGCCCCCTGGAGGCCCCTGGTGCCACCCCTGCCCAAGCAGGGACACCCAGAGCAGGCTGCCCAGGACCACGTCCAGGCGGCTTTTGGAGATCCCCAAGGAGGAGACCCCACAGCCTCTCTGGGCAGCCTGTGCCAGGGCTCCGTCACCCGCCCAGCACAGAAGCGCTGCCTGGTGCTCAGAGGGAGCCTCCTGGGTGCCCGGCTGTGCCCATTGCCTCCTGTCCTGCATTTGCATTGCTCTTTAAGATGTTGATTTTTTTCCTTTTATTTTACTTGGTGGCTGAATTTTCAAGCCCAGCTTGAATTTTGTAAAACTGAAGAGCACTTTTCAAATTTGTCTAAATGTTTCTTTCTTCAATATCAACACTAGATTGTTATAAAGGCAAGCAAACTCTCTCCTTTTAATTAGGCCTACTCGACATTAATTCTAAATTCCAACTAAATCCATGTAAAAATATTTCTGTGAGAAAGTTTCATGTTTACCAAAACAGTCATATTTTGAGGATTTTAATGGCAGTAGCATAGTGCAAAACTCTTACCTAGCCTTTTACAGAAAAGACCTTTGTATTTAGAACATGTATTTTAAACATTGGTAAATTACCAAAATATCCCATCACTGAATGTATAAATAGGTGCGAAATCTGGGGTCACCTAAAATCAGTTCTGTTTTTCACAGCCTCAGTTAGGATAAACAAGATGAATTAAAAGTAGGTATCTGTGATTTAGTAGTGTACTAACTTTCTATGGGATTTAGACATGTAAGTTACAAAGGTACTTTAAAATTTTAATGAGACCTCTGCAATATATTGTGGTTGGACATAAATTAACTAATTATCTAGGGCATTTTTTTTTCTAGAATATAAATTATTCTATAATAAACTACTAATTCAATTGAAAACTAACTCCTTAAAACTGGTTGCTACTTCCATCAAATTTCAAATGTCATTAAAGTCCATCTTTGACCATACGCTATGCCGTCTAGTACTTTATTTTTGTCACAGAATGACAGCACAAGCTTATGAAAAGATGACTCATTTAACAAAAGG
Source organism: Anser brachyrhynchus (assembly GCF_964034855.1). Taxonomy (NCBI): domain Eukaryota; kingdom Metazoa; phylum Chordata; class Aves; order Anseriformes; family Anatidae; genus Anser; species Anser brachyrhynchus. The sequence goes on from NC_137694.1 coordinate 192,007,215, forward strand.
AAAATTAAATTAAAAAGTAGGACTTCACACAGTCTTGCTTCCTTGGACTTCAAAGATGAAGAGAAACTGTTTCAAAGCTTTCAAATAGCTAAATTATTCTTGCTGCAGTTTTTACTGATTCTTTATCATCTCATCTGTGAGGTTTACATTAATCATAGCTGGAGACTGAGGTTTCAAGATGTAACCATGGTTAGGAACATGGAGTTTTGAGGCTCAGTTCTTTAAACATTCGTCTCTTCCCTGAAATAGTTGTTTAGCCTCTTTTTGTGGAATAGAAAGACTGCAGTGGGAATTCATTCCACCTATTTTAGGCAGCTGCTGTGGGTGGAATGAAAGGATTGCCTCATGTAGTGCTTGTCCCTTTCTGCTGACCTAGAGGGAGCCCAGGAAGGTTGGTTAGGTAGGCCATATAGTTATTAGAGCTTTAGCATGAGACACTAATTCCTCATGCCTGAAATACCATGCAGCTTAACATCTCTAAAGAGTCTCTGGTTATAATTCTGCAGGGGAAAGACATTTTTTCACTTACATGCATCTCCTGTCAGCTTTGCTGCTAGTGGTGAAATCTCTATTGATACCAGCTTTACTGCCTCAAGACCACAAAAAGCCACGTGGTATTTTTGTCTTCTAAAGGATCGAAGGAGTCCAAGCGCAAGAGAACAGCATATTGCCCTGAACCTGGCCTGTCACCTTTCTTCTTCCTTGGCTTTGTCAAGCTGAAGCCATGCTTTAGTCATTGTGCTTCTTACTTGGGAATTATTGGAATATATACCTTTTGTTATTCTCTAAAAAAACAGCATGGATAATGATGGGATAAACAAAAAACTGTATGTCCTTGTTCTCAAAGAGAAAGTGATTATTCTTTCTCCAGAAAGCAGTGGCTTAAAGTGCTTTGTATCATATGAAATATGTAACTTGAGTCAGTACTGACTTTCATGCAGCCAGTTGTGAAAATAATGTTAATTCAGTATAATTACAAACCCAAGCAGAATGTTGTTAAGCTTGTCATTCAAACGAAACATCCTGGTACTGATAGAACCACATACTTGAAGGCAAAGCAACTTGTTTAATATTAAGGGATGAATAAAAATAAAGTAACTCATAGTATTTTTATGGAAAATTTTCAAATACTTTCAATTGTCTGATTTAGTGAGCTAAGCACATAATAATATATATTAACTGAATATTGCAATCATTGTCAGTGTTTGGCTCCCCCTCCCAGGTTTCAATAACAAATGAAAAAACTGATCTGACTGACTGCCCAACCCAGGTCACACAGTTCTGCAGCTGTACTACAAGTCCTCCTTCAAATCAGTAACTTCTCGTGGCAACTACATCCTTCCACAATGATTACCAGCTTTGGTCCCTAAAATATAAGTTACAGAGAATCCCCCAAACATCTTAGCAGGCCTTTACAAATTTCCATGTTATTTTCAGCTTTGATAACATACAAATACGGAACCAAAGCCAGCACCCAGTACTTGATGTCTTGTCAGGTAGGAAAAACAAAAGTCAAAACAAGTCAAAATATTTGCACTCCATTTCAGGAAATTTCTACCTTGTTTAAGACTGCAGATATTGGAAATGTGTACTAGAGTTCAAAATACAGGAAAATAGTCTCCACAGAATACTGCCAGCTCAAAATATCTTAACACATAGCTATATATAATTTGAATTTATAGTTATATTTCATGGATTAAGGTTTCATGGAATAAGGGAAAGTTAAAAGCTGATGCTTTGCTCAGATAAACAAAACAAAACAAGCAAAAAACCCACAATAGTTGAATACTGCCAGCTGGACAAGGAAAATATTGTCAGAAATATCAAAGTATTTGTAAATAAAGTAGGACGAATTAATTATAAAAGACATACTAATACAGAGTGCTAGCTTCTTCTCCCTTTTCTCCCTGTATCTTTAATCATAGAATTCTTTTTTTTTTCCTTTGCTTAAAATAATCTGTCATTTTCTCTCCTGACTCTTGTAACAGACATAGGTCCAAACTTACTGCCTTAATTAAACAAAATAAAATCTTAAGTTCTAAAAATTCCTTACATGAATCAAGAAAGTTCTCCATATCTGCAGCATGCACACAAGTCAAAGTCAGCTAATTCAATTTTGCTAACAAAAATTAATTTGCTTCTGACTTGAAATCCAAAAGTAGATAATAACTTTACACTAAAACAATGGAATCTGTTCTTTTTTCATATAGGGTAGCTTTTTCCACCACTGCAAAGAACAGGGAGTTTTGATAGCTTTCAAGTATGTGTTAATATTACCTCTTGCCAAAAAATGTGATAATCTCATATTAACTTCTCCATATTTGGAAAGATCCTTTGAATATATAACTATTGAGTATTCAATATTCCTTGTTTAGCCTTTTTCATGTTTAAGGTGTTATTCATAGCATCTTTTTTTTTTTTCCTCCCTCTGAAGTTTAAAGTAAAAAATAATAAATTAAAGTCAAAACTGATACACCATCCCTTTGAAATGCCAAATGAAATACAGGAACTGATCCAGCCTCAGCAGTTTTCAGGTTTTAAATACATTTTGAAATACCAACTTTTCAAGATTTTCAAAAATCTTGAAATGTATTAAGAAGTACATTTCCCCCTTCAACTTCATTTTAACATTTGGAATCAAAGATACACGCAATATTATCATAATAACTTGAAAGGCTGGGCTCCAGTTCAACCTTTAGTATTGGTCTAACAGCATGCTGTTGGAATGATATTGGAGTGATATGCTATTTACAGAATGGGTCTCCAGGTCTAGGTGATTGGGTAGGTTAACTGGCAACAGCAACCACCACAAAAACTCTTAAGTCCCTTCTTTCAGGTAGAGAGTAAGAATACCTGAAAATTATTTTGCCTCACTACTAGGCAAACTGTTAACCAGAGAGAAACTTACAAGTATTATAAGTGAAACTAAAAGCTGCATATAATTTTTAATCGCAAAAACTAATGTTAACTAGGTTATCCTACAGTCAAAATCATTCTGATGCGATAAGAAGTTCTTATAATTAACTCATCAGAAGGTAGCAATATCTCTAAATAAGTCTTGTTCCTCTGGGAAGAGGAAAGAAGACTCCAAATCCTCATCATCAGTTGTTCCCAGTTAAAATTCCATACTCTACTATATATTTGTCTTGACATTAATGCTGTTACTCAAAACTCCTAACATCATATTTTATCCCCATATCACAAAGTGTCCTGTGTCTCCTGGATTCTCAGAATGAGGTCCAAAAACAAAGCAAAGAAATGAAATAAAACAGGAAATGACGGGAAGGAGTGTTAGTGCAATTATCAAAGATAGCTAAAGAAGGGCTAAATGGAACCAGGGAAATTGACTGAACCAGAGGAAGCATCTGGGAAGTCAGACTGATTCTCTGTAACCTGGATTACTCAGTGCTTTCTGTCAAAGAAAAACATTATTATCACAATGGTGTAGAAAAGATTTTAAAACAATATTAAAAAAAAATACATAACAACAACAACAAAAACCACAAAACAAAAGACTAACAAATGAAAAACAGCTAACCAAACAAAAAACAACACACACAAAAACAACACACAAAAAAACAAAACAAAAAAACGACAACCAACCAAGCAAACATGACATAATTCCTACCTCTACAAGAGATTTTTTTCTTGCTGCTTCTCTGCTTTGTTTCTTTCAGGGCTTAGTAAGAAGCTCCTGTTCCAGCAGTCATTTTTCTTGAGTGCAGGAGCATGACCTGTGTGCCTGAGTTCTCCCCCCAGGACTCAGTGCTCTCTCTGTCAGGCTGCCTGCAATCAAAGAGATAAGTAGCATTTTGCTACAGTTTAAAGCCTTTATAAACATGGGCACGCCATGGTGTGTGCCTGCCTGCTGGCCTGCTGCAGCATGTGTTTGTCATCCTGTTTTTACAGGAGAGAAACGGTGCAGTCAGGTGCCTAACATGAACAGCCGTAGGCAGTATATTCATTTTTCCACATGTTCTGTGGGAGTGCTTCTGCAGCTGGGAACAGCAGGTACATGGCAGGAGCAGAGGAACTCCACCAGACTTCTTGTTTCCTCTGTGACAAAGGATAACGTTTTGGGTACTGTGGTCTATCTGCAAGATGCTTCTTCTAGAAGATGTTTATCTGTATTTTGCTTACGCTATTTAGTTTTTCATGGGCAGTATAGACGAATTTAGGGGGTGAAGGAAAGCACTGCAGAGTTATGACTGCATGCATTTACTTTAGTAAATTAGTCTGGCTTTCAAGACCTGTGACCAGGCTGTTGCCTATTCCTGGAGACTGGATCAGTGACAAATCACCTGTTTAATTTCACTCAGCTGTTTCGTATAAACCATTTCTTTTGCAACTTAAGTATTTCTGTGAGAAAATGCGAACAAATCTATAAATAATTTTCAAAAAGAAAAAGATATGTCACGACAGTCACCAAACACTGTGCTAATACATATCATTAAAAGGAAAATGCAAATATTAATAATACTGAAATATTAAAATGGAATATAGAGACAGATGGCTTTTTTTTTTTTTTAACCTCTGCTTACAAGCTACTCCTCATTGCATGGGGAGCAGACAAAATCTATGCTGAGTAAATACATGCTTTCTTTGCAAATAAATTCTGATCCCATTTCACAGTTTTTTTCTTGTTTTCACAACACTGCTTAAAAGTTACACAGCCACTATCTGTGCCAGCAGTCACCAAAAGTTGTTATTTCATCCCAATGGCTCTGTTTCACTAACTGGAGCTCTAGGATCAAGGCAGAAACTTTGCTAGCAAGGAAATCCATACACCAGAAGACAACTTCACCTCCTTTTCCTGCCTCACAAATAAGAGCTTTTCTCCTAAAGGGAGGTGGCCTTCTCCAGGTCCTTTCTAGTCCCTAGGTGGACCCCTCCTGGGTGACACACAAGTCCGTCTATTTCCTGGCAAATGCTTCAGGTTCATCTTCTCCGTTGCAGACCCAACCACCTTATTATCAGCATCTGCACAGCCTTCCTACCAGGAGCTACAGAGAGCTATGGTGAAGTCTGAAAATTAATTAATTAATCAATTAATTTACATGACAAGGGACAGGACTCGGAGTTTTACATGTATTTAAAACAAAGTGACATGAAGTAGGTGGGATTCATGTGATTAAACACAGATGGCTACAGCTGACCTATTCATAGTATCTTTTCTTTATTGCCACAGGAGGGACATGGGTTTGCTTGAGCCGGGGTGCAACTCATCCTGCTCTAAAACAGACCTCACCAAGAAGCCAGAAGAAGTGTGATCTAAAAGCCTTTAGGACTACTTTGTGGCTTTAAATGATCTGAAAGTGAGAAGCTCAGAAGTGTGCATGTCATAGACATCTAAGGCTAGGCAACATGAACGTCACCTGCTCTGTCTCTACATCACCCTCCTGCCTACCTGCCACAAACAAATCCATCTCTGACCTGTTACAGGGAAGCTCCTCAAAGTCCTTCCCTTCCATAGTCACTGTCACCTAGGAGTTACCTTCTTCTCCTTTGAAGTCAGTCAGTCAGAAAACCAACCTAGGTCCATCTGGGTAGATGTGACATTTCCTAAATAACTACTTCTCCATTTTTTTTTCTCCAACAAGTTTTATCTGGATTGTAGTTTTATCCGGTGCTGGGTCTCTTCTACAAAGCCTCTAGGTGCAGCTCCAACGTAAATTTTCTGGTTTTCTACTATAAAAAGCACACGAGTGGGTACTATAGCAGTAATACAAGACAATACGAGGTTTTCCCTTCAATTATCCATGAACTAGAAAAAAAAACATACTCATTAGAAAATAGATTTTATATTCTTGAGTGAGTATTTTATGACATAATTAATTCTATGCAATTTAAATTTCAAATATCCCATTGTACATAACATAGTTTGCTTTCTTGTCAGCTTTCCAATTATCTTTTTATACTTAAGTACTAAGGCAAAAATTTTAGTATACCTGCCTTCCTGGTCCACATCATGCATTGTCAACCACTGGGAGCAATAACTGATATGAAAATCATTAGGGAGCGGGTATAGTATCTGTTAGAATTATTTCAACAATTTTAACACTTTTAAAATAATAAAGCCAACATCATAAACTTATTTTTTCTTCTCTTTTATATTTGTTTACAAATTATTACACATGACTGTTTTAAAATCTCTTTAGTCTTACAGTTTTTGGCCTACTTGTCTTCTACTGTTTCTAATACTATGTCAGTTTATCACACATTAATTACCTCAATTAATGAAAATAACTAGCAGCATTGAGTAACCTTTGGTAATGAGGAAAATCCTTCTCATGACTCATGACACAAAAGTCACTTTTTAACATGTCTGCTTAGGTAATTGAAGGTAAGGAATCTAAATTTACATTCTCTGGTGTCCATTTGTTTGGAAGTTTTCTTCCTAAGTCCTACCATAGCATCAGTAATGTCTCAGTGTACATAGGTCTTGTTACCATCTTTCTTCGTTACACATCTGACTTTGTGAGGACTGTTGGAACTGGTGCTGCTAAACCAACCTGACACGATGCCACATCTTAGGGCTATATGTATATCTGAGTTGCAGGGAAGAAGAATCTGTGGACCCCAAAGGCTCTATGAGAAGGTGGGAAGTGACAAAAATAGGTTTTCATTGACCTAGTAAGTTTGACCTACCTGCAGGGTAGGACAGTCCATTAGTAGCTTCTGTCTTTGTGCGGAGAAGTAAGCCATGCTGATCTATCAGCATTGCAACAACTCCCAAGCTCCAATTTCTCTCACTGAGGATGGCCTTTTCTTGGAGGTACTTTGAGGTCTATAAATCTATAGCACGATGCTCAACCTGCCTGTGAGCCTGTTCAGTAACCCACTGGAGTCTGTGGAAGAGTTTCTAGTGCCTTTGAGAGCTTTTGACTTGAGCCCTGCTTCATTCGAGCAAAATGCCTGTGTTTTCTTCCCAACCAGGGCAATGCACACCAAAAAACACATGCCTCTGAAGATAGTACCTGTTAGGAGTGTAGTGTGAGAACAAAGGGTCTACCTTCCTCCTAGCAGACCTCCATGTTTAGTTTCCAAAACTACCTGTTTGCTGTAGACATTGCTCATTTACAATGAGAAATAGCTTGATATCAACTGTTCATTTAAACCTGCATATTGCTTATGTTTCCGTTGCACTTAGGAGCTGTAACCATGAACAGCTCCATACACCAAGCCCTGTACAAACACATATTTTAAAAAATAAAAGATCCCTGCTTTCACCTCCAGATTTCTGTGTCATCGTAAAAGGAAGGGCAACAGGTAGGTGCAAACAAGGGAATGGAACGGAAACACTGAGGCTATTTTTCAGCAGCAAAAGAAACCTCAGAAGAGGTCTAAGCACATTAGCAGCCCAAATCATGACAGGCATGTTTAGTGTATAAAAATCACAATAATAAGAAGAATTGATGGGGAAAGAAAAGATGAAACACTTTTAGCATGTAATGTTGCATTAATTGGCATTGCTGACCTAGACACTCCACTGAGCTTGGTCCTCTCAGGTGCATCGATGTGGCTGCCTGCCTTTTCCACCTGATTCTTAGCCACCCAGCCTCAGTGTGGCACAAGGCTGCAGAGGCAGCAGCTTTTTTTCCTGCAGCTGTGGACAGACAGGTGATGCGGAAGCTTTTTCCCATCTCAGTCTTTCCTGGCATGTCCCTGGTAATGTGTCACGTTTCTTTCAGCATGCACTTGGGTATCCAAACAGAACTTGTGAGGGAGCAGATTTATTTGAATTGTGTTCTTAGCTTGTGGTGCATTCATGCCTTGTTTCATTTGTGCTGGTTAATTTAAGAGAGCACACCTAGAAAAGGGAGAAAACTGCTGAATGTCCATGCCCAGCAAGACAGTCTTAGGCAGAGGGTAAATCTTCAGCTGCAGTGTGCAACTAAACAGTGCTTCCCATGCTGCAAAGTTATGTTTATGGTCTCCTCTGTAATCATCTTTAATAACACAGAATTCAGAGAGATTTATTGATGTTCCTGGACTGCCTGAAGCTACAGATAAGGAAAGATAAAATAAGTATATTTTAATGTTTCAAAATATCTTCGTCAAGTCAACTCTGTGCTGCTTTTGCTTCTCAGGAGCACAACACTCCAGCAGAAAAACTGTTTCAGGGAGAAGATAAATTTTCACACTTTATCCTTGTTGATATTTCAATTCTATTACACTGGCAGTTGCTAATTACTAAATAATACAAGTCATTTGTCACAAGTTTTTTATTAACATGTCATTAACTCTGCTGAAAATGGAAGATTAACTTAGCACTTCAGTTACAGGATCTAGCCAGGATTTCATACAGAAAAACATAAACATACATAGCACAAAGTTTTTTCCCAGGGCCAGATGAGACTTTTATTTTGACCTTTAATATGAACTAGCCTCAGAAAATAAAGCCTGCACTGTTGAAACATTAGCTACAAAGTTATGAATTACGGACTTCTTTTTTCCTTGTATTTCAAATTAATTTAAAGAGAGATTTTTTTGAAAAATATTCACTCATACAACAAAAGGTTCCAAGACAGAATTAAAATTTGTTATCAGACTGATAGTACACAACAATATGTTAGAACCTATATATAAGCATTTGCTTTCATAATAATGAAAGATTTCAGAAGTCATGAAGTTACAATAAAACATTATTGTCTTTGCTACTTAACTGGGAAGTATGAAGCTTACTTCATACTGCTATTTTTCCCATTCAGCAAGCCTTGAATTACTCTGACTGAAAAAATCTGACTGCACTAGAATGATACAGTCCTGTTCTGAAGAGTTCATAGTCTAAAAGTCAGAGACTGTAAAAATGATTAAAGACACAAGTATCTGTGTGATTAAGCCTATGGTTCACATCTTCTTTTTTAATGATTGTCTTTTGTAGATTCTTACCTAGCTATTATTTTTCCTCTTTTTTAATGCATCCCAAATCTCATCAACTGCATCTCTCATTCACCTGTTTGTTCTCTACCGCTAACACAGATTTATTCTTCACAACGTATCTCCGGCTTTCCAACTTCCTTAACGTCCATCTTCCCTAACTTGACTCTGAACATGGAAAATGTTGGTTTTTTCCTTATAGTTCAAAGGATTCTCTCTCTCTCCCCCCCCTTTTTTTTTTTCCATATGACATCCTTATGTCAGGAAGAACACAAGGAACAGTTTTGTTTTAGGGCAAAAGCATATGAGAGGTAGAGAGGGGTTTTCCATAATGATGGCAAGTGTTCCTAATCACCAGGTTATGTGGTTCATTTCCCAGAGACTGAAGGATTTGAAGTTCCCTGCCACTATGCACGTCTGCAAAAGCAAATCACAGGCTGGCCATCTGATAGCAAGATTACTGCAATGGCATGATAAACTGCTCCTGTTCCTGAGTATGAATGAGAGACAGCCCTCAGAAATGTACATCCAGCTAGAAAAGAGCCTCATGAATAGGAGGTTTTATATTTTTTACTGTCACTTTTGTCTGATCTTTATTCATTATCCAAATACACACAGGCTTTTAGTTTTAAATTACAGACTGCTTTTATTCATCAGCTCAGCAACCCAGCTGGAATATCTTTTCTAGATATGTCAGCAACCAGCAACTCTCATTCCCACATTCACTGACAGTCAGAAGGGCTCAGCACTGAAGATAAGATCTCCCCAGTCATTGCAGCCAGTTTTTTGCCCTTGCAGGCAAACAGGGCACACAAATGTCCTTCATACACTTATTTAAATTCTTTTTTTTTTTTTTCCTCCTGTTGCTCTTTCTGGAAAGCTGCTCCAAACATGGCTGAGGACAGATTTGTTTCAGTACCTTCAGTTTAAAAAGATACTCACACCTGGTTACAACCCCAGATCTTGTGCAAACATTGTTCTTTAGCCTGAACAGTTCTATTTATTTTTAGTATTTATCCTATAATATATTTATAATAAGCAGCCATTTTCTTAGCCTGCATTTTGCCAGGCCAAACAGTAAAAGCCTTTTACACAGGTTATCATCCAAGTTGAACTTTTCTGCACCTTTTCCAAGTCAGAAGTCACTCGTCTTGAGCACTGGTGATGAAGGATTATGTGCCATGCCTAGGATGAGGTGTCACAAACACCTTCTTCAAGGGTACTGATACTTCTCTACCTGTACAGTTAATACTTCCTGATGTTGTATTTTGTTGTGTCATGCTGATAGCTTGTTGTTATGTCCCCTCATCACCATTTCTATTTGTTATATTCTAACTTGCAGCATGAGTTCATTTTAACTGTCTCCAAAACCTGGATTCACCCCAGCCATGTACTTGTGTTGGGGCTGGGTGCTTCTTGTATAGACATTAAAGAAATCTAAGCACTTCCAGGGAGGGTTCAGAACAGAGCTGCCCTCTGAAGATGCCTCCTTCTATCTCTTCTTATTGACTTCAGGGCAGCAGACGTCGTAAGTAGCTAAACTGAGGTGCCTAAGTTAAAGGTGATCAGTCCTGGTCTGAGTACGTGGCACCTGGTCTCTTCCTTGTGATCCTTGTCCTTAGGCTCTTCAGGCGCCTACTGTAAGATAAAGAGATGAAGGTCCCCCTCACTTTTAACTGTGCCTCCTCATTTCATGTCACCAGCAAATTTGTTAGCACAAGATGTGCCAGTTTCATTCATCGAAACATTAAAAAGGATGAGTTGGAGATCTAATCCACACCAAAATTTGCAAAAAATTTGTCTGCGTATTCCTTTCCAATACTTACCTTCTGCAGCTTCCTCTTAACCTATCGCCCTAACGCTCCCCAGTTTTTGTCCTGCAGTGACCCAGATCACATTTGTTTGTTTTCCTAAGTACAGGCATTTCTGTTAGCATTCTCCAGACATCTGGAACATCACTCTCCAGTTGATGGACAGGAACACTGGGCTACCTGGATAGCTCAATGCAGTGCCTATAAATTTGGGCAGCAGTATATGAGATGTTTATTTCAGAAGGATTTGCAGAGCAGATGTTCCACTATGTCACCTGTGGAAATCATTCACAGAATGATTCCTTTTAACAAAGTTAAAATCTGCAGTAAAAGACAAAAAGTTATAATTCTTTATGTGCCACAACAAGCTAGCAGGGGAAACAAACTACCAATGTCCTGTTTTTTTTTTTTTTTCTTCCTTTTTGTTGAACATGACAAATATTTGTCAAACAACGTAAACAACAGTATTAGAAAAACCTTGCTGCAGAATCTGCAAAGTGATATGGCAGGTCTTCCAGAGCTTTGGAAGACAGCTATTTTTTATTGAAATTCAATAATGTCTTTGGGTTTTGCTTCCACTTAAGGTGAGATAATTTTCATTCCCATTACCTATCCTGCTTTTGCCCCCGAATTCAACATCATTATCTGTATGAACAACTGAAGCAAGTACTCATTTAGCTTTGAGGACTTTCCAAGATTATCTTTAATCTTGACCTTCTCAACAAACTTCTTTTTTTTCCTTGCTTTATTTTAATTAAAATGGTTGAGAAATGTTTATTATTATTTCAAATAACCTTTGAAATCTCTGGTAAAGCTTGACTTGCTGTCCTCTTGAACTCCTGAAATTTGACTGTTTATTCTAGCATTTAAGTGGGAAGTGAATGCTAACCTCTTCTGAAAGCCTCGCTTCAAGAGTGAGTTCCAAGCTCATAAAAATTCTAGCCTGAAACCTCAAGTATTTTCAAAAGCACACGAGAAATGAAGAAGGTTAATTACCGGTGACTTTCATGTAAGTCATCTAGATTTTTTTTGAAGTTTTTATCCAGGGTCTAAAGAGTGTCAGCCACGTAATCTGAACCCTTTGTAGTTTGCTCATTTTGTATACAGTGAGTAACTATTCATTTATACCTTCTGTATTTTCAAGTATAAAAAGAGCAAAAGTTTTCAGAAATGGCTTTCAATACGTACTTATGATTAGAATCATTTTATTGCACATGTTCCTTATTTACAATTCCACACTTTTGTTTTGAGTTGATACAGCAGTTACAACATACCAGCTTGCAGCATTTCCACTTGTTGGTTTATCTAAAAATTGCCAATATTTGTTTTATTAGAAATCAGCAAAAATTATCACATTGTAGAATCAAGAACTGAAAAGATCAAAGCCTCCTCCTAAATCTTTTTGGGGGTTGCATTAATAATTACAAGACAGTTCCCTCAAACTAGTTTGAGGCATTTTAAAAAATGAGATATTGTTTCATGATTTTGCATTCTGGATTATTACTTAGGAACCAGCTGCAAATGCCCTGTCACTTTTAATACAGACAGTATTTTTTACTTCTGTTTCATATATAACCACGGGCAGTAAAATGGAGATTTAAAATGCTTTTTAAAATGAGGTCTCTTGGTATTTCTCCTTGAGTATATATACTATGATGATTCTGACAGCTGAATAAACAGCAAATAGCCTTTTTTTCCCTAAAAGACAATAACTTTATAGAAATTAGAAAGTGAGAATCTGACATACTCTCAAGGTTATATAAAGACAAAATAATTAAATATCAAGACTGTGCACGTAAAGGAAAGACTGCCTGTCTCTGTAAGTCAGATGCAACCTGCATATATTTGGATGGTGAGCAGAGAGGCCTATTCTTCCAGTAACAACACATATGGAGATGCTACAGATATAATCTTGACCTCATAGCAGGAACAAATCACTGCACTTTGGGTCAATGAATGATCCAATGGTATAGAACAAGAGTGATACAGAACAGAAGGAGAGAAGTTCAACAGCTTCCATCTTGTCTGGGAACCAAACACAGGAATGGTTATTTTGTTAGAAAATAGTGATTTCTGCATATGCAGAGAACTGCATTTGCACATTGTGGGCCTTTTCTTATTTGGTGTTGTATGAATGTAACATATGGGAAAGCCACCCGGTACTGCCTTTGGGAGGTACCTCATGAACCCCAAGCCATGGGCGTGCTCTGTGTGTGTCCGTACTCCCAAACCCTCAGTCTATTTAGTTCAGACATGGCTTGCTTGTCTGGCACGCTGGCAGGAGTGGCTGTCCCTTCTTTAGCAACCCCATAGTCTTTCTGCCATTACAGCACCAGCTCTTTTAAAAACACCCTTTCCTGAGTGACCAGCTTCACACTGTGTGTGGTGGCACCAGTGTGCTCCATGCATCAGGGCTTGTCTGGACTGGGAGGAACGCCTCTGCATCTCACAGAACCTGCCAGAGATGGGCACCAAGCTGCTCCTGTGCAGAGCCTGGGGTCAGGGATCTCGCCCCACTCTTGGAAGGCAGGCTACTTTATTGCCTTTGTTTTCCAACATCAAGGAAGCGTCTTCCAATTTTAGTATTTCGAAACTTTTCAAGGATGCAAAAAGCTTCCAATTTGACTCAATTTTGAAGCAATGCGTCTAAAAAAAATTATGTTCTGTAATAACCTAGAAAAGAAAGAAAAAACAGCAATAGAATAAATATTTCTTTCCTTCGGGTATTTTGAAAAAATAATATGAACCACTGGGAAATAATGGTATAGCATCTGACCTCACTGAACAGTAATTTACAATGCAAATATATAATAATTTTCCTTAGGCATACTGGACTCAGAAAGAAAAAAAGCTCTGTCAATACACTAAGAAAATGCCCCTGAAACTGCTCTTCTAACCTCCTTTTTCTTTAAGAACTTAATTTTCTTTAATATTATATCATATTGTTTGTTCTTAATGACTGTCCTGCCAGTCTACGTGGGGACTTTAAACAATTGTAAATATTAATAAATAACTCCCTGAAATTAAGATCTCAAGAAGCAGAACATAATTACTTCCTTTTAACAACCTCCTTTAAGTCTCTGTTCAAAAGGAATAAGCTTATATTATGTCCCATGTTTTAGACTGCACTGAGGAATGGATATATTGGTAATTGGAGGTCTCGGTGTCTGTCACAGCAGAGTGGCAGCTCTACCCTCTTTTATGTATTTGCTGTGAAGTGGGAAAAGGAAGGAGGGTCAGAGGAGAGGTCCATGGATCTGCTTCCCAGATATCTCATGAAAGAAATGTGGCTATAGGGGTTAACTGTGAAATATGTTTTCCTACAAGACTCTTTGCCATGCCCTTGGAGCCTGGCATTCCTCAACTCTAACTGGCTTTATGCAAGGATACGGAAAGTATTTCAGCAAAAATATTACAGTCTCTGGAATTTTTCTAAGCGATCAGATTCATTTCTTCCTTTCAATTCTACCCACTGTTAATGTTAGTAACATTGACACGGTGCCTCTCTGACTCAAGGTTTACAAAGTTAAGTGAAATTCAGTAATTTCACACTGAGTAAAAACCCAATATGGGACTTTCTGGTCTTTTCAAACCTAATGCAGATATTTCCAGTGGTCTTCCCCACATTCAGAGCTTTTGGCTCCATCTCCATTCGGGTTTTGTGTTGAAACAATGGTATGGGCTTGAAGGTGTCCTGGTTTTGGCTGGCATAGAGTTAGATAGTAGCTGGTAGCTAGTAGCTGGTGCGGTGCTGTGTTTTGGATTTAGGATGAGAGTAATGCTGATAACACACCAATGTTTCAGTTGTTGCAGAGCAGCGCTCACACAGAGCCAAGGATGTTCAGCTCCTGGTGCTGCCCTGCCAGCGAGGCACCTGGGGGTGCACAGGGAGCTGGGAGGAGTCACAAACAGGATGGCTGGCCCAGACTGGCCAAAAGGGACATCCCATACTGCATGGTGTCATGCTGAACAATAAAACGGGGGGCAAGTTGTCTGGGGGTGTGCATGTGCCACTTCTTGGGGAGTGGCTAGGCATCAGTTGGCAGGTAGTGATGCATTGCACATCACCTGCTTTGTATATTCTTTTATCATTACTATTATTATTTTTATTTTCTCTTTCTTTTTCTGTCCTATTAAACTGTCTTTATCTCACCCCAGGAGCTTTTACCTATTTTTTTTTTCCTATTCTCTTCCCCATTCTGCTGAGGGAGAAAGGGAGTGAGAGAGTGCTGTGTGGTGCAGAGCTGCCTGGTGGGTAAAACCATAGCAGAAGGGAAGCCCTGGGTGTCCTCTTTTCCCAGGTCTCAGAACTCATAAAGCAGGGGGTTAGAACTGGATTTCTTTTGGAGGAAACTCAATATGAGTCTCTTCTCCAAGGTGCACTGCAATAGCAAATGCAGAGTTCAGTAGGAACCAGTGGCTAGCCTTTCAAACCACTTCAAGCTGCATTCTTCAGGGTGATGCTCAATCCAGGGGACCAGGCTACATTCAGCCAGATAACATCTCTGAGGCACATGTTGTGTGGGATTAGGGAGCTCGGTATCCAGTCTTTCAGTCTTCTAATTCACAGCTGTTATACAAAATTATTCGCTTACATAGACATACCCTCAGTCTCACAGCTAGATTCCTGTCTTCTGATAAGAGAGAAACATGAGAGGAGCCATTATGCTTTTGTTGCTGTTGTCATCATGGTTTTTATACTGAGTGTAAGCACAGTGACTATCAGCAAAATTGAATTTATAATCTTTTCCTACTTCCTAAAAATGATGTAATATAGCTATCCATGGAAATTCAGTGCTTGCAGATTGTGATTTTCAGTGAGGTTCTGTTATTCACTCAGTTTTCCAGCAGAACTGATTGATACTGAGTGGGTGGCAATCATATAACCTGCCAAGGTCACACACAGAGTCATTGCTTTCCCTAAAACTGCAGCCCAGCATCCTGCTGGGTAGCTGTCCTGCTTTATACAGGCTAAAAGCAGCCTCCACCTGTTAGGAATTAATGGAAATGGCCATATAACCACCAACTGCTGAAGAAAAAAATGGAACAATGTTTAATGGTCCTCACATTAGTGGATCTAGTATTTAAGTGAATACTAAACAAAGGCAGCAAACAATTCTGTTGGCTGGATTATGGAATAGGGTCTTCTTCTGTAGTGATCATGGTCACTTTATTATGTTGGCTAATTTAATATGCCCAGCTTGGAAAGAGTACATTCTAATATATATATATATAAATTAGTAAGTATTTAGCATTAAGAATGTAGCTCTGTGCTCCCCTTACTCATGACCTACTTTGATAAAGATGAATGTTTACATTGCCCCATGTATTATAATCTGTAGAGGAGTGATATTATTTTATCACTTTTTGTGATAAAATTATTTCTTGTATTCTTAGTGATGTCTCATCTCCTGCTGCCCAGGTATGCTGTTTGCTTCGTATGAAGTCTAAATGAGAAGAAAATTATACTTTTGCCATTCAGGCCAGGATAAGTGAAGAGTTGTGCTTTTTAGTCTGAATTACTAGAAATATTTCCTGCAGCTTGATTCGTCCATGTGCTCAGAATCATCAACTAAATGAATAAGAAAAGGCTAATGAAGCCTGTAAACATGTTAGGAGAAAATCATTAAAATATGAAATGCTTGATTATGTCACTCAGTGGCAGTGTGTGCATACTCTGAAGGTACATAGCAGCCTAAGGTGTCAAAATCAGGGATAATATAGAGAAAATGAAATGATCTCTATCAAAAGAAAAGGAACAACCCGAAAATAAAAAGAACTTGATACAAGTAACAATCGCTAAATGATTTAAGATTTAAAAAAAATATATTGACAGATGGATTTACGGTCATGACAAAACAGAGACAAATTTAGAGCATTCATCCACTGATGTAGAAAACATCCTGTACAGTACACAGAAGCACCTGCAGATGACGGACCCACCACCCTCCCCCCTTATTCCTGTATATGGAAAAAATGTAAAAGAAGCCCCCCTAAAAAAAGCTGTGATTAGAAACAGTTGCAGGAAGCCCGCTGCTCCTTGTCCTGAGTGTTTTATGCTGTCATGCTCACATTTCACATGGCAAAGGGAGCAGTCTTGCTCAGGGCTGTGTGTGAGCCCCCGCGGACGCAGAAAGCCCCCTGCCTCACCAGGGACCTGGTGGCATCACCGCGGGTGAATTGCTGCTGAGGAGCTTCTGCCCTGAGCTTTGTCTGAGGATCCCACTGACCTGCAGACTAGATGATGGAAATACCAGTCATTTCTATGAAAGCAGCCCGTCACCCACTACAAAGCAATTGTATAACAAAATGTTCAAAGATAAAACATATTTTTATAGATGCTTCAATTCATGCATTTGTCCCTCTAAGTGGCATTGACAAGACCTTAAGAATTGTTTTGTAGAAGTGGAAAGCTTTCGCTTTGTGAAAGAAAAAGAGCTTTTTCAAGCATAGAATAAAGGAAGAAGCCACTCTAAGTATTTGCATATTCATGTTATTTTTACCTGTCTGATCTAAAAAGATTAAATTCAATCAATGTATTTTTTACCTTGACTAAATACAGGCAATGCTTTCAAATGGAAAAGTGAAAATAAACAATATGTTCCCTAGTGAAGTTACCCAAATATGTGGTTAGGATCCTGAATTCAGGCAACGATCTTTGGAAATGCTGACTATAAAACATGTTTGCCTCATATTCATATCACATAAAACACATTCACAAAGTGAATGGTTGTGCCAGACTGCTTTTGAGCATCTGACTGATAAGCAAATCCTTATTAATCTTAAGCATCTCTTTCCTCAGTGTTCTGCTGTTTCAAATCCAAATTACCAAGAGAGATTTTCTCAAAACAAGCATTTTAAATAAATACAATTTTGTAAAGTATGTGGTGACTAATGTCTCTCAGTCTTGCTCCAGAACAAGAACTAAATATTTTCTTGTTACTCCAAATGATCTCCAGCAATTGCCACCACTTAAAAAAATAGGCTACATTTTTTCTTCGTAACAAATTACTTAATGTTATATCATATCTTGGCATTTCATTTTCAATCACTTTTGACATTTATTATGTATATCCTTAAGGACAATCCTTACAATAGAACGGAGTTTTCACGATTCAAGTCACACTTTTTAAATAACCCTGTTGAACGGAAACAGGGCTTCTTCTTCCCCAAGTTTTACCCTGTTGGGCTGCCTACCAGTACAGGAACTGCAGAGATCTCCCTGGTTCCAAAATCTGAGAGAGAAAACTACTGAGCTGCTTTACCAGGGTCCATGCATTCCTCTTGCTGTCCACATTAGTG
Source organism: Anser brachyrhynchus (assembly GCF_964034855.1). Classification (NCBI taxonomy): domain Eukaryota; kingdom Metazoa; phylum Chordata; class Aves; order Anseriformes; family Anatidae; genus Anser; species Anser brachyrhynchus. Next base: position 192,025,208 of record NC_137694.1, read on the forward strand.
CTCCAGCTGACTAAGGTCTGGGGTGATTTCAACTCATTTGCTATGCTGCTGTATTCAGAACTGTTTTGGGTGGACAAAGAGCAGATTCAGATGCCTGAAAGAAAAGCAAAAGAGAGGGAGAAGGCCAAGAATTTTACATGCTGTCTGAGAATAGTCCTGTTAGTCATCTGCAGTCTAAACAATTTGAAAAACAGCCTGTCTCATGAACCATATGCTATTCTGGAATGGGGTATCTAAATCTACAACAGGATGTTTTCCAGTGTTTACTGGAGCCTTTTCCCCCTCCCATATAAATAGATAAACTAAAAGCTGATTCTATCAAGGAAATACAAATAATTTATTCATTGACATAGCCCAATAAACAGGAATAAGTCCATGTAGAGAGCTATTAATGAGAAATTCACTCCCTAAAAATATTTCAGAAAAGTAAAAAAACACATAAAACATAACCTGTCATGTATGTAGGCATAATATTCTCCCCCTTTCCCCCAAACAAGCA